>NC_060286.1:28848443-29575076 GCF_021613505.1 Equus quagga | reverse complement strand
GCGATGTGAGATATAAGGAAATCAGAATCAGCAGAAATACGATCAAACGGCAGGATTTAGACAAAAAGATGGACTACAAATCCTGAAGACATGGCACTTCCCTCCAAGGTGTGCTCTTTCTCAAAAATCTCTCGATGTGGTAACCTAATATAGCACAATGTGTTGAGAGAGGAGCTGGCACTTAGAGACCTCTGTGACATCGATTCATAAAGGTCTTTAAAATCTCAGGGAGCTGCCCATGCTTGGCCCATCTTACCCACGCTTGGCTTTATTCTGCATGCCCCATATAAAGCAGCAGCTGCTGGCTGCATCAACATTGCTGTATTACGAAAATTATGGGGGAGGTAATTTTTTACGTTCCTTGGCAACATATTTCTGTCCAGGTGTTTGAGAAACTCAGCCCATAATTATGCCAAAAGAAGAGTAGATGAGAAGTTCAGTCAAGGAAACCAGATTGCTTTTTGTCGAGAGAGTCTGTCAAGAGAGAGAGCCTGGTGTGGTGGAAAGATCGTGAGCTTTGTAGAAAATGCTGAATTTGCATACTGATTCCACCACTTATTTGTTCTGAGAAATTTTACAAGGAAATTTTAAGCTCCCCGAACCTTATTTTTGTCCTTTGTTCAGCACAAGTAGAATCACATCTAGCTTGTAGGATGACTGCATGGAATAAATGAGTTTATAAATAGAATGTGTTGGCCTGGAATGAGTGCTTAGTAACTGCTATACATTATATAAACAAGAAGGTAGAAATTAAGTTAGTGATCATATTTTTCAAGAGTGTTTCTTTTCCATCTTAAAAAATGAAAATAGTTTTTATTGATCAAATATATAATCAGACAGTACACTTGCAAGAGAATAAAACTTGTCACAAGATCGATGAGTATAACATCTAGAACTTAGAAGTAATAATCAAGTTGGGCTGATACATTATATAGATGGCAAAATAACTTTCATATTTAATATTTCTCCTTTTTTCGCTACTGGGATATTGTATATGATGCTTCATCATTTTGCTGGCTTTTTATAGACATTAACTTACAGTAGAATATAATGGGAATAATTGGATGAGGAGAATTTTTGTACAGGAGATAAGGAAGGGAGAAAGGATGGGGGGAGGAAAAGAGAAAAGAAGACAGAATGAGAAAGAGAAGTAGGGAGCAAAAAAGGAAATAAAATATTTAAAAAGGTTAGATAGGAAGAAAAGTTATAAAAAAACAGAGAAGAAATGAGTAATTATTCTCCCTCTTTACTATGCTTGGGATTAAGTAATGCATTCGATGTGTTAATTAATTCATGTGCTCTTTTATTCATGCAACGGATATTTACTAAGAATTTACTAGAAGCTAGGAATATAGAAGTGAATAATAGATTTAATCCTTATCATCATAGAATTTACAGCAAAGAGAAATATCATCAGACAAAAACTTAACTTATTTAATCCTCAAAACCATCTTACAATAAAGTTGGTATTACTATTATTATTACTGTTTTACAGTTGTGAGGACTTGGTCATGGTTAGCTAGTCAGTGACAGAGCAAGATTCCAACCCTGGTTTGTTTGGCTTCTCAGTCAAGTTCTCATTCAGTTTCCATACAAGGCCGTGCTGACTGGGAGTAATAGAACCTATGCATTGTAAGTGTGTGCACGTGTGCGTGTATATGTGAGATTTTCGAAGTTCACCCATTTTTGAATAATGTGAAGAAGCCACTCAGTAATTTTTTAAGGTACGTGGAATACTGGCTGCCTTTTCTACTCTCCTTAGGGAAAGAAATATCACAAACAGGTAAATTGGTATGAGGAGTTTAGCACTGTACATAGTAGGCATTCAGTAAATATGTGGTTATTTATATATGTAATTATATAATACATGATGTTTTTTAAAACTAAATTTACTGTTCAAACCCAAATACTTGCCCATCTTCCTATGCAATTTACACTTAAAGAATAGTATAATTTATTTACACAAATATTCAGGGAGCATGCGCTCTATACTAGCCACTATTCTGGGTTAAACTAACACAAAAATTAAAAGGCCAAGAACCTAACCTCCTCTAGCTCTGCGAAGGATGGGAGACAGGATGCAAGAGAGATGGCGACAGACAAATTTGTAGCTAATTTTAATACAATATGATATCAAGGAATCATAGGGAATACAAGAAAATTAATACTACAGATCTTGCTGCAGTAAGGGAGGAACAACAGAGTTAAGAAGAAGAGGCAAAGTTAACAACTGGATTCAAGGAGTGGCAGAATGTTGGCTGTGTCCAGAAGTCAGCCTTATTGAGGGGAGACAGTTAACGAGGGAAACTGGATGCTGGTTTCGAAGAACTTTCCATCCAGTGCTAAGGAGCGTGGATTTTATTTTCCAATGCATGCGATAAGAGTTCCTAGAATGCTTTAACTGATGGAATGGCATGAACAATTCATATACTGTTGATCACGTCCAATTAAAATACGGTGAATTGAAAACACGTGCTTAGCTTCTATCCTGAAACCTCACTAAAATAACGATAAAGGTAGTCTTTTTAAAAAGGAATAAACACACAAGGTCGGCAAGAGTGGTAAAGGAGCATCAGTAGCAATATTTGGGGTACTGGAAAGCAGATGTGCCTGTGGTAACCGATGAAGGAAAATTTACCTATCTGACCATTTGCCCATCGATGGAAGATGCAAAGGTCCCACTGACTCCTTTCAGTAAAGAGAGCCAAGAACTGGTTGATTTACATCTCAACACTAGAATTGAGAATAAAATTAGGACAAAAGCAGGATAATTGTTTAAAAGTCTGATCAGAAGGCATTGGAACCTCAAGCTCTTTCCCAATGCTCCATAATCAGCCCAGTGCCCCTTCCCCATTCTTGCAGAAAGCAGGATTTTTATTCTCTGGAGAGCATAACATAGCTGGCCTCTGTACTGGGGTACACCAAATACAGTTGTGGGTGGACATGATACTAAATAAAGGAGATTTAAGTGAAAGGTCCATATAGATTCAGTGGCTTAAAGGTTCCCATACTATGATTCTAGAACACAGTCAGCAAAACTTATAACATCCAATCAGAAAAAATGGAAAAGTTATTACACATATGGCCAGCCTAAGAGAAAGACCTAAGGGTCATGATCAACCCAAAACACACAACAAACAAAAAGAGCCCAATAATTCAACATTCTGTTCACTCTACAGACAAGACAGCAACAGAAAGATTCCAACACCTGCTCAGAGCTCCCAGCAGCTGTATACTGGCCAACTCTCAAAGTTGAGTAGGCAGCCAAAGAGCTTAGACATTTTAGGAAAGCCTCCATACAAAAAGGCCTTGTTGTCCTTAAATTCTGCTCTTTCCTTCTTCAATAGAAATGGAACTTAAATTCGAGGATGATCTCCCTGGCACGTAGGAGTAACCATCTATTAAGTGAAATGTGTATAAAAGTGACACTTGTTCCATCTACCTCACTTATTTCAAAGGAAATTGTAACCCTGGAATTTCTCTCACTTCCTCTTTCTCAAGATAAAGCTCAGATTTCTCTGGTGCGTATGACTCAGCTTCAAGTATGCAGAAAGGATAAGATTCTGGGAGATGGCAGAGCAAAACAATGGTTGGAACCGGTCCCTGAGTGACTCCTTGGAACAAAGCTATGTCACTAACCCAGATTTCTCATGCTGGGATTATTTCTTTATATTCTATGTTCTTTAAGCCACAAGATTTTGAAGTTTTTGTGTTTCAGCATCTGATCCCTTACCTTAGCTAACACAGCCTCAAATATAAAAGAAAGACAGCCAAATAGAAAAAAAAAGCAACTTGGAAGAAATGGAGTCTACAAAGTTTGGAGGGAAAAAAGCCCACAAAGAACTATCTGCAATATCCACAAAGATGAGGAATGATACTGAAATAAGGAATATTTAGAGAGCAGATTAAAAGCCATTAAAAATCAAACATATAAAAATTGAAATAATGAATTGTAAGATTTTAAAAATTGCAATACTCCTTGCTGCGGGCTTGGGGAGCCGAAGAGTCAAAAGAAAGATTTCTTGGACTCTCAAGGTCTGGTAGCAGTGCTCCTTTATTCAGAGAATAGTATGGGGACAGGACCCATGGGCAGTGAAGAGCTGCAATGGGTTGAGGGTAAGGCTAAATTTATAAGGCATAGGTATACGAATTATTTCTTTACAAGACAAAGGAAAGGTCATGTAAAGAAGTCGTTAAAATGGTATCCGTGCGGGTGGGGTCTGGTTATGATGTGGTCATTTAATTTTAGAGAAGAATCAGGTCAGGACATCATAGACTTCCCGGAGAGTGTATAGATCGGCATGTAGGCCAGAATGCCTTGGGCTTCTCTCCCGGGGGCAGACTTGATCCCCATCACTCCTTACCCACAAAAATTAGTAGAGTTGGAAAATTAAACTGAAGGAATCTCTCAGAAAATATGAGACCCAATGACGAAAATAATTGAAGACACAAAAGAAAATGACAAGATCAGTCCAGGAAATTCAATATACAAATAATAGTAATTCTAGAATGAAAGAACAGAGAAAAAAGAATAGAAGAAATTATCACGTAAGTTATAATTCAGAATCAAGGCACAAGTGTTTCAAGATTAAAAGGAGCCACTTGGTGTCCAGCGTTAGGCACACACTGTCACATCATGGTAAAAATTCAGAAATGAAATGTTACATGCTTCCAGGGAGAAAAGAAAGAAAAATGTCACACATAAAGAATCAAGAATTATATTCCAATTGAATTTTTCATAGCAACCCTGGAAGCTAGAAGACGGAGAAGGAATATGTTCACAGCACAAGGGAAAATTGATTCCCACCTGGAATTCCAATACCAGCTAAACAAAGAAAGAACACAAGGGTAGAATTAAGACCATTTTCATTATTCAAGGCCTCACAATCAACTTTCATGTATCTTTTCTTAAGAAGAAGCTACAAAAGGAATTTGTCCACAAAAATGAGAAAGTAAATTAAGAAAGAGAAAGATATGATACACAGGAAAGAGGAGAAACAACGCAAGAGAGAAGTGGACGTGAAGGGAAGCTTAGAGAAGGTAGTGTTGGAGGAGGTCATCGAGAAGATGTGACTGCCAGTTGACCCCCGAACTGGATCTGGGTCATTGGAGGTTCCCCATGCCCTACCCTGTGCTTTGGAATATGTTCTGCTTGCCTTCCCATCTCCCAGAAGCTGCTCCAAGGATACAACCTTGAAAGAGAAATGTGGTGTTGAGGCTACCTGGACTGGGTGCATGACTGAGCCCAGTGAAGGCCCCTGTGGATGTGAGTGGACCTTGTTAAAGCCTCTATATCAAATTTTATGATTTGGCAGGCTGAGGCGGAAAACTACTTGCCTTGCGGTCACCCAAGACAAGTCTTCTAGTAAGTTCCCTTGCTTATTAAACTTGCCACCTACCAATCTGGAGTGGTCTGCCTTTTCCTTCAGTCTCTCCTGGTCCTCTGAATAGAGAGTCTGCTTTCAGATTATACCTGGAGGCTCCTAGGGAGGTTGGCACCAACAGGTAGTATGAAGGGACATCCTGGGATAGTAGCTATTTAACTAGTTCTGATTGGAGGAAGTCAGAAAACTTCAGGTAAATCTTCCAGGAGATTACTGGAATCCTTGATGTGTTTGAACGTATCGAGAAGAGAATCACATGAACAGAGGAGAGTTTAATTGTAAGTGCATAGAAAACTAAGCATATGATAAAATTAAACATTTCATAGCTCCAGGGAAAACAAAAACACGGTGTAGGAAAGGAAAATAATCTTAACTGCCTTGCTTCACTTTGAGTAACACTTATATAATAATAATAATAATAATGTAAATAGTTTTCATTCAAGCAAGTTATGGTATAAGTTTATTGAGAATCTGGTGGAATGAGAAGGATGTATGTGTGGTGTGAGTGGAGAGAGCCATGATGTACAGGAACATATCTAAATTTCAAATTCCTTAGTGAAAGTCAATGCATGATAACTGGAGCGAAAAGTCAAGAGGCAGCACTACAACCACGTGAGTAAGATGAATAGAGATAGATACCAAAAATCAGAAAAGAATTCAGAGGGATTATTTTTAGGATGCAAGAAATGTATTGGAGGAGGAAAGATGGAGATACAACTGTTTTTGTTATTGTTGTGTTTTTGTTTTAAAACAGTTTGTGTGGATATATAAATTTAATGTTTTAATATAAATTAAATATACAAGAAATTAAATTCTTGTGGAACTGTTGGGAAAGGAGAGAGTAACGTGACTCATGAGCAGTAGAGTGGACATCCAGGCTTTGATTCAGTATAAGACACAAGAGAGAGGAGGATGTTTGATTTGGAGAAAGATGAAGGTACGGCATTGCAAGATTTACATTTATCACAGTATTATTAGGGAAGTTTAAAGTAAGGTTCAAATATACAAAAATATTTCTTTTTATAGTTGAGCAAACAAGAAGTTGCTGGAACAAGAAACTACAGACAACTTGAAATTTTGTGTCATTTCTTTTCTTTTTTTTTTTTTTTGAGGAAGATTAGCCCTGAGCTAACTACTGCCAATCCTCCTCTTTTTGCTGAGGGAGACTGGCCCTGAGCTAACATCCATGCCCATCTTCCTCTGCTTTATACATGGGATGCCTACCAGAGCATGGTTTTTGCCAAATGGTGCCATGTCCACACCCGGGATCTGAACCGGTGAACCCTGGGCCGCCGAGAAGTGGAATGTGTGAACTTAACCGCTGCACCACCAGGCGGCCCGTGTCATTTCTTATTGTTTCAAATCACTTCACATAAGAGTTCTCAGTCAATTTTTATAGCAGCCCTGCGAGTCTGGCAAGGCAGAAACGGTTACACCCATTTTACATATAAGCAAATTGTGCATGAGACAGCGAAGGTCATCATTGAGCTGGAAATGAAGAACAGATCAGTATTAGTACTCCCATTATTAAAGATTCTCTGTTTATAGCATACACTTTAAATATAAAATTATTTTTCTAAGCTTTTTCTTCCTTTTGCATTGTGATGCTGTGATATAATAGAAATAAATATTTAGTCTTCATTCCTGGTTCCTGGCACAGAGCTCCTAAAACCCTTGTAATTTCCTGAGTGATGGAGGTGAGAGGAGCATCTCACCCAGAGCTCCTAAATCCCTTGGGATTTCCTAGGTGATAGGAGGATCTTCTGTTCTAACGAGACAACTCTAATGGGCTCCTGGCTAGCTTCAGGACGGGGGCTGGACACCAGCATATAACTCATAATGAGAACACTACTTAACCTCCCTGAATCGGAATGTCCTCACCTATAAAATAGAACCGTGGTCACATCTCATTGCTTGCTAAAGAATTAAACAAGATGGTGCATGGAAAGAAGTTAGCAGTGTCTGGTTCATTATAAACAACGAATTAATGATAACGATTATTGGTGATTGTAGAATTGAAATGCATAAAGAAAATAGTATTATCAATAAATAAAGAAATAAATTGATTAATTAAAGGTAGTAGGAATAGTACTTCTAGAGTAGCAATAGCTGCAGTGGCAGAAGAGAAATAATGTTCCTTAAAGAGAGCATGGTCATGCATTTTCCGCTTGACATAGGCCACGAGAAAGCTTTCCATGAACTCTCTAAGCAGTTAAGAATGAATTCTTCTGTACCAATATGCTTCTTTATTCTGACATTGTAAGATTTATCACATTAACATACTGATGTACGTGTCATAATTATGTATGTATTATGTAATTATGCACGTACTGTAATTATGTATATTCCATAATTATGTATTCCTTGAACCTCTGAAAGACAGAGAGTGAGTTGTCTCCATTGTTGGGTCCCAAATTTTGAAGTTTCTAGCATCTAGTAGGCACTATTTATTAATGAACGAATTAATTAACACGAGCTAGGCCTTCTTATAATCTATCTTTCATTTGATGTGTGTTAAATATATGCAAAACTCTGAGAGAATTAGTCAATATTCAACTTACATTGAATGCAAGACAAATTTAATGTTGAGGTTAGGTAAGCCATTTCCATGCTTACAGAAATGTTTTGACAGTGACCTGCTGATAATTTTATATAAAACCAAAGAAATATAACAATTATCTTAACTCAAATATTTTGTAGTGGTGAGATGGAGTGTAGCTCTACTAACGAGAGTGTAATGTGACTAAGGGATGCTTATCATCAATTATTTTCATTGCTTCCTTGTTTCTAGGATGCAGAACGACATCTTCCCTTAGGGCAGAAGTTCAAATGTGCAACGAATACAACTTAACATTGAATTTTGCCTCTCTGCCTAGAGTCGGTACAACGTCCAACTTTTCTGACAAAATTTTCACCTCCTTAAAGCAAGATTCTGGCTATTTATTTTTAATTGGAAATTGATTAATTCGTTTATTGCACTTGTGCCCAGGATACAGCTTATTTTTAGAACAACCCATGAATGAATAATTTGAACATATGCTTGTATTTTAATTCTTGAATATTGATTTACTTTTTATAGAAGCAGGTGCAATTTATGCTGCACATTGAAGCAGAGTAATAAAGCCAAGAAGATGTTATAGAAAACAATTCGGCTTTTTAGTGATTAAAATATACTCAATGGCACATGTCCCTATTATTACTAAGCCAAGCTGAATTTTCACTTAGAGCTATAGACAGGACATTGCTGGAATTTCCGTGTACTATAGTCTAATTTTACCCCCATGAGCCATAGATATAGATTCAATTCAGAGTTTATATTAAAGTTGGGAGTTAGAAATCTGATATGCTAAGTTCAGGTCCTTAAATACTATTTATAATAAAAAGTAATATATATGTTTGAGAAGGAGTTATTCCTACATTAATGGATGATAATTAATTATAAGACACCAGCCACTTTTAATATCTGAAGCAATTAGAATGGGCATCCTTTATTTTGTGCTGTGTCAGAAGTTCTCCTAGATTATCTTATTTAATCTGTAAAAAACACTCAAGGAAGGTATGAATTTTTGAATTTCAAAAAGGTAAACGAGGTTCAGAGAGATTACATGATTTACCTGGCCAGCAGCAGAGACAGGATTCAAATATGAATCGGAATTCTTACGCTGGTTGATTGGAATTCTTACGCCAGTTTGAGTCTTCAGCCATGTTTTGCTTGCTTCTTTGTTTTCCTTGGCACTGTATAGTTGGTAGATAATGAAAGCATTAAAATCCATAGATGACACTTTATATATCTTTCCCCTCTCCCCACTCTTAACCAAAACAAAAGAAGAAGGAAGAACACGACGGGAAGGAGGAAGACCCCATACTTGCAGGGGGAACTGCAATCGGCTGGAGTTTTACCTATTTCTCTTTTTCTCTGATTGTCCTCTCACAGAGGTGGTACGACACTAGAGAGATGAAAAATGAAGGGAGTCAGAGAGGACAAAGATGGGAAAAGGGGGGAAAAGAAAGAGGAGAATGAAGATAGAATTAAGAATTAAATACAATGTGGAGTAATTAATAGCTCAAAATTAAGGTCTATTTTCTTCCTGATCAGTCTTTTGAGGTGCCTTTTAGGACTCTAATAGAGGCTATGTTATGGACAAAAAGTGAAGCTCTCCTAGGAACACGTCCTTCATAGAAAAAAAATAAAGAAAACAATTTTTGGCTGAAGTAAATTGGAAGTTCTGACACAAGAAAGAATAGGGCATTTACTTGACCTGAAGATAGTAGTCGTTTCCAATGATACACTGTGCTTAGCTTTTCTTTTTTAATATATGTATATTATAATATTCCTAACTACAGAAAATTTTACTCAGCAGCCTCAAAGAGTGCTTAGTATGCTCATTGGGCCTAGCCTTAGTGCAGAGTGAGCCTAGTGTCTTCTCTGCAAGCATGACATTGAGGAAATCCAGAGGCAAGCTGCTCTAGAGATTTGCCTTTCCAATCACAAGGCTCAAACTTTAATTCTCACTCTTAGTCTGTGGCCAGAACTAGGGTCTAGCTTCAATGCTTTTTTTTCTTTTTTTTTTTTTGCTGAGGAAGATTCACCCTAAGCTAACATCTGTGCCAATCTTCCTCTATTTCATATATGGGTTGCCACCACAGCATGGCTGACAAGTGGTATAGGTCTGCATCTGGGATCCTAAGCAGTGAACCTAAGCCACCAAAGCAAATTGCGCCAAAGTTAACCACTACACCATGGGGCCGGCCCCCCCTGTACATTTTTGAATAATTTTTCTCTGTACCCACTGAGACAAAACTAGGATGCTGAGCTCCCATGATGAGATTATCCAGAAGAATTTCAAGGTGCCAAAGCCCTCACATTTGAAGAGCAAGATATCTAGAAAGATCATAAACATAAGCGAAATTTAGAGGTTGGATCAGGCGTTAGTATAGCACCAAGGATCTGAGGCTATACCTTCACTTAAAATCAGGTGAATCTGAAAGCAAATTGGAACAAGTCGATCTGAAAGCTGATTTGGCAGGATGAAAACAATGTGATCTTGTCTCAAGTATTTAAAATGGTGAGGAATGACAGATGAATTGGACATGGCATAATAATTTTATTTAGGAAAGGTTGCAGAATGTCGAGGAAAGTCTGATCTTGTTAAGTGTTCCCCATGTTATTCTCCAGCTGATGATTTTCCTCATTAAAATCATCAGTGTGATTATGAGCCTGTTCTCTAAGCTTCTAAATTTTGGTCACTTGACCTCTGTAGAGATGGATATTTAGAAACTGCAGCTGTTAAAAAAAGAAAAAAAGCAAATGTGATTTTATTCATTTGGTGACTTGTAGGTTTAACCTTATTTTAGTTCTGAATGCTGGCAAATATGTTTACTAACATCATGCTAGGATTAAAATTCATTTTAGAAATGTTATTCAAAAGTAGGTGATGATTTAAAGAATATATATATATAAAGCCAACCAGAAATTTATGGAACCTGCCCTGTGTCAATTCCGCTTGCCCTGTCCCTCTGTGTTTGCCTCCTTGTGGTAAGCCCAGCAAACGCTCATGGCCACCCAGTGCCGTGCAAGGGGAAAGCCAATTATTTGGCGATGGCCTGGAAGGTTTCTCTGTAGAAACTGCCCAGGGCGTGTGTTTAGAGAAGAAAAGAAGCCCAATTTAGTGCACACTGTCCACTCCTTGATGCCCTCCAAAGTTATTCACAGTGGGAATTTCACCCTAGTTGGTCATCGTTGGATAGATATTATATTTATTCTTACAGAGAAATCCAGGAATTTTGGAGGGAAAGAAATGAATATGGATAAAATAATTGAAATGGAAGAGTATCAACATATCTATTTTCTTCTTTTCAATGGCCTTCTCACTCAGTTTTATTATAATGTATTGAGAGGGTATTAGTCACAGTTCTCCAGAGAAACAGAACCAATAGGAGAGAGAGAGATATATAAAATCTTATCATATATATATGTATATATATACACACTTATAAATATAAAATGAGATCTATTATGAAGAATTGGCTCACGCAATTATGGAAGTGGAAAAGTCCCACAGTCTGCGATCTACAAGCTGGAGACCCAAGAAAGCCAGTGGTATAAATGCCAGTCAAGTTGACACGTAAAATTAACCATCATAGAGACTTTAGAAGAAACTCTATCACACTTTATTTTCAAGTTAGTCTTAGATTTCTTCTAAGAAGCCTTAGTGCCTCAATAAACATCAGAGGAGATCAACAGGAGAACAGAGAAAACCCCTCCCTTCAGTTTACTCTACGAGCAGTAGCTCTCAAACTTGTTTTCTTCAGTTACAAGATAAGGGTGAGGCTGGGGTTATAAGCGTTGCCCATGAGGACTGAGGGTCCAGAGGAAGCAGGCAAGCTGTCATTGCCTCCATTGTGACCCCCGTTGTCATCAAGAAGGTACACTGAGTAAGATTCTGCAAAAATTCATGATTATTTTTTTAGAGTGAATGAATGTCAACAAACAGAATTTTTACTATTATTAGGAATTATCAATTTAGTCACACCTCACAACCTAACATAATACAAGTCTGTCTTGAAACTGGAGTTGGGAAACACGGGATACTCTCAATTTTTACAAATTCATGTTCTAACTGCACCTTCATTAGAAATATTGCCAGAGCGAAGAGAAGTTATGCACAATGGAGCTGGGGTCCTGTTTCAGAATAGTAACAACCAGGATTAAACCCCTCCCAAATGCACGGCCCCTAGAGCCACAGCTGGGTATCACTCTGCTGCAGGCAGATGGGCACTTATTCTGTATTCAATTATAAGGTCCTCAAAGACATCTCTGCTAGCCAGCTGTATGAATTTGGCAAATTATTTAAACATTCTTAGCCTCAGGGCTGGCCCCGTGGCCGAGTGGTTAAGTTCGCGCTCTGCTGCAGGCGGCCCAGTGTTTCGTCGGTTCGAATCCTGGGCACGGGCATGGCACTGCTCATCAAACCACGCTGAGGCAGCGTCCCACATGCCACAACTAGAAGGACCCACAACGAAGAATATACAACTATGTACCGGGGGGCTTTGGGGAGAAAAAGGAAAAAAATAAAATCTTTAAAAAGAAAACATTCTTAGCCTCAGTTTTCTGGTTTTTTTTAAGATTTTATTTTTTTCCTTTTGCTCCCCAAAGCCCCCCAGTACATAGTTGTATATTCTTCGTTGTGGGTCCTTCTAGTTGTGGCATGTGGGACGCTGCCTCAGCGTGGTTTGATGAGCAGTGCCATGTCCACGCCCAGGATTCGAACCAACGAAACACTGGGCTGCCTGCAGCGGAGCACGCGAACTTAACCACTCGGCCACGGGGCCAGCCCCCTCAGTTTTCTGTTTTTAAAGTGAAGTTGCTCATATTTTCTTGGAAGGATTTGTTAGTAATAAAAGAGATGATCTATGTAAAATCTTTAGCGTAGCCCTCAGCGTAGCTAGCTCTATTCTTAGCCTAGTGCATTTTCCATTAAGTATTTGTTCATGGGCATGATGTCCAGGGTATGATCAAAGAAGAATGATTTTAAGGAATTAGACCAGAATTCTAGAAGAGAGCACCTATTACATGTGAACACTTGTGAAGCTTGCTTTACACACAACATCAAATCTAGCCCTCATCACAATTCTCCTCAATAGATTTACTTTTCCTATTTTATAGTGAAGACACTGAGGCTCAGGGAATTGAAATAACAGGCTAAGTAAGAATGTGGCATGGGTAGGATTTGAACCCAGATTTGTACGAGCTCAAAGCTTGTGCTCCTATTACCATGGTAAGTAAAAGAAGCAATTTCAACCTGATTTGCAAGGGACCTTCAGGTAATACACAGATGGGCTTCCCTAAGAAAGGAATTATTGCTATGTTTTTATTCTGGGATCACATTGGTGAAAATAACAAAAAATTCTCTTACGAGAGAAGTCGCAGGAGAGGATTTGAATCACATTCTTAGTGAAATACTGATTTAAAAAAAATGCCTATCTTTGAAAAGAAAGTACTCAAAGACACAAGCTCCTGATGCACACAGAAATAGTAACCAAGCTGCAAATCAGAGTATTGGTCGATAGGAGAGCCAGGAGGCCCCCAACACACCAGTGTTGACTTAAAATAGTTCTCATAAATCAACAAGCCCTGTTAGCTCAGGTTTCAGAGCACAGCACATGAAAGAAGGGCAACTTTCAAGCCCCTCTCCATCCCTGAGGCCATAAAGGACCTTGATTAAGTGCAAGTAAGAGGGAGTGTGATGCTAATGAAATATAAACAAAGTAACTATTTTTATTCTGTTTTGGGGAGGTGAGGTGGGACTGACAAGCCCAAATCCCAACTCCAACCCTGCTCTCTCCTTACCGAAGGCTCAAGAAGTGAAAAGATGGCTTTGTTGACATGCCAACCTCCTCCCCCACCTCCGCAGTGGCGGGTGCAAGAAGGAAATGAGGGATGGTGTGTAGACCCAGTGTAAACACTCCAGTTCTCCTGAGTTCCTAGGGCTAGGAGTTAATGTATTTCTAACCTTAAAATAGGCTTAGTCACCATATTTCAAATGGCCCACATTGCAATACCTATAAAAACCTCATCTCGTTAGCTCTTCATCTCCTCTCTCATTATCTTCTAGTAGTATATTTTAACCCCATACATGATTTAGGGAGCATTTCTGATTAACACTATTTTCTGTCTAGGGAATTTTGTCAAGTGGATTGGGAATCGCATTTATTCCACGAGAGTAATTGAAGGGGAGTGGATAGAGCCATAGATTTTTCTCTTCCTTACTCCGTGTTCTGGGTATTATAGAGGAATGAGATACTGCTCAGTTGGTTTTGATCAAATCACATAAAATCTCCCATTTTACATTTCAGAATTCAGGAATGCTTTTAATTTTTAATCCGCTAAGAACAGTTTTTGTAGTTTGGTTAGCTTTGTATTTTGGATTTCACATTTCTTATTTTTACTGCTTTGTGAGTATTAATTAAAATCTTTCATTCTTATTACAAATAAAATTTAGAAAAGAGCCAAACAGAATAAATGTCCAGTATCCTGACTTAAAGACTGGAAGGCAATACTCTATCTCTTTGTATGCTATGGAAAATTGCTAATTTCTACAAGAAATTTAATTATTTTCTTTATAGTTATCCAGAGGGATGAAACTAGATGGAATAAAGTTCATGCAGAAAACTTTGCTATTGTGCTAATACTTTGATTAAAATTAACACCAAATAAGAAAATAGCTTTTAACTTACTGATGCCAAGATTTAATTTTTCTGTTTGAGTGTGATCATATTCAAGATCAGGTCTAACATACCTTTGTGACAGGAAAATTAAAGACATGGAAAACTGCCATAATTTTCTCCTTACTTCTTAAAAGACTGCTATAACTCAGAAAGCATCCACTTTATATTCAAGTACAATGCTAATGGCTTAAGGTTTCAGAGATTAAGCCTGGTTAGGAAAAATATTACTCTCAGTTCTCCATTTGTGTGTCAAGGGAGACAGGAAAATAAATTTATTCTAAAATAAGCAAACTTACTTTCATCTTTTCTCCATATGCCTTAGTTTTGTAACATTTGCTTTAGACTAAAGAATGCTGTGTCACCAAATTGCTTACATCTTAAAATATTAAAATATTCTCTTCGGGCTCACAAAAGACTGCAAAGTGTAAAATGCTTATTTATTGCTATTAGACTGTAGCATAAGAATTAACATGAAACAACTTGTCGGGGGAGGAGAGACAGGGTCTTGCTTGAAACTCTTCTCTTTGCATCTGTACTCACTGCCTGGTGATGTCATCCAGCTTCATGGCTTTAAATGGCATCTATATGATGACAACTCTCAAATTAATATCTCCAGACCAGACCTTTTTCTTGAACTCTAGACTCATATATCCAACTGCCTACTCAACATCACCACTTGGGTAACTAACAGGCATATCGAATTTAACATGTTGAAACTGATTTCACCCCTTAAACTTGCTTTTCCCACCATCTTTTCCATCTTAGTAAATGGGAACTCTGGCTCTCCAACGACTCCGATAAAAAAAATCTTGGCTTCCTTTACTCTTTCTCTCCTATCACTCTCCACATTTAATTTAGCAGCAAATCTTGCTGGCTGTACTTTAAGGGTAAATTCAAAACCCATCAACGTCTCACCACCTCCACTGCTAGAACCTTGGTCCAAGCCTCCATCATCTCTTGCACGCATTACTGCAAAACCATCTTACCTGTGTGCTCTGCTTTCACCCTTGGTCTGTTCTCAACAAAACAGCCCATGTGCCTCTCTTAAAGCACACCTAATCAGCTCACGCCTTTGCTCAGAACTTCCCAGTGACTTCTCAGACTGTGTAGAGAAAGCAAGAAAGTTCTTTTAGCTGCCTCAAGGCCTTCCATGGTCTGACCTCCTCCATCTCTCTCCTTTTCAACCATGCCAGCCTCTTTGCTGTCCCTTGTCCATGCTGAACACAACTTTGTGAAATATTTTTTTAGTACATCACCTGGCGTATAGTAAACAGCTAGCGAATATTATTTTCAGTGAATAAATAAAGGAAAAAACAAAAAGATGTCAGGAAATCTTTTAGAATATTTCAGTTGTTGCCAGGCCCTTATGTGCTCTCAATTGATATTCTTTAATTTGGATTTCTGATTATAGAGACTGAATTTTATGATACTTTCAATTAATCTTTATTTAGTGATTACTATGTACCAGGGATTATATGTTTTGGCCCCCAGGTATACAAAGTTGCATCCCATGTGCTCACTTGGTTCAGAAACTGGTAATTTTACATCTGCCTTCTATTTGTACCTTCTTCACACTTGATGCATAAGTGAAGTGCCTGCTGTGTACCTGATTATGGGCCTAGCACCAACTTACATTAAACAGAGGTGGATATCAGAACCCCACGGTCTCTTGACAATAGCAAAGCTTGTTTTGTTTGTGCCTCAATTTGACTTGATTACTGACATTTAAAACTGGGGGATGGAGGTGGGGGAAGGTTGTGCAAAAATATGTATTTCCATTTTCTCTCGAAAAATCAGCAGACCTGTCAATCTTGGGCCTGCTTTGCAGCACTCTGCTGTAAATGAGTAGCAGCTGCCCGCTTTCAAAGAGGGTTACTGGCTCCAGATTGTCAAAGGGACTCACAACCCAAGGGGGAAGGAAAAAAACACGATAAAATGGAAAATTTTCTTTTGAATAGCCTTTTGTATTGTATAAAGCTCTCACATATTGTGTTTTGTGGTATCCTAAAGACAATCTTGTGGAGTAAATGGTGTTATCTTCAATTTTACAGCTAAAGGAGCTGAGTCTGAAAGAGTTTAATGACTTTTCTTAATGACTCAGCTTAAGGAACTATCATCATCATCTTCTTCATCATCATCATGATAATTTACATTTATTGAGTGCTTACTATGAGCCAAACACTATCTTAAGTGTCTTTTTTATGTAGACGTGTTTAATCTTCCAATATCTCTGAGAAAGTCACTATTATTCTTCTTATTTTCCAAAGAGGAAATGAGTGACTGGCAAGAGCAGTAACTCGTCCAAGGTTTCAAAGCTAGCAGTGACAGGGCCACAATTTAAATTCAGACAGTCAAACCCAGAGCCCAAGTTTTAACCACTAGACTATAGTGTCATGTTCAACATGGCCTAGGTCTGCCTAACTCCAACGACACTATTCTTTTCACTCATTACACACGGTGGAGGGCACAGAGTGACACAGTGAACCAAATGTGGATCCTCATGAACACTAGTGGTGAAAAGAGGCTCCTGGAGATAGTGGAAAAAACCCTAGTGTCCTTCTCCTTAGGGACGGTGAAGCTTCAGGGGACCATTTTGCCCACGCCCCCACCACGCCTTGACCATGCAATCTGCCTTAGGAGTACTCCCGTAAATATAGTGAAGCAGCTCTTCATGGATACTCATTCAATTAGAATGTGTGTTATTTTTCACCTCTGAATCCCTAGTGCCTACACCTGTGCCAATTACCCCGTGGCTAACTGCTTACAGAATGATTTCTGCACTGGCTTGAAAATTGGCTGATTTTTCCAAAACATCCCCAGAGTTCTTGACTTGCCCAAATTGAATGCTGTTAAAAGCAAACACGAAAGAAAAAGTGGGTGTCACGGCCAAAATTAAGAAGAAATTAGTGTTATTAGTTGGCTGAAGATTCTTGTACATGTAGGAAAGAAAAATATGCTCCTAGTTAAGACCTTCTCAGAACGGATGTGACTGGTAACAGATGCACTGTTAATGCCATCTCTCAGACCACAGCTTAGCTTCCATGAGCCCCGATTTCTGGTAACTTGCCTTACTCTTATGGAGGAAGTTATCAGGGTTTAACTGGGTGTCAATGCTTCATTTTTCCAAGCAAGGTGAGCAATATGCTATCCTACCCACTTGACAGGAACAATGTTCATGCCTTCCACCTCCCACATCCATTCAGCAGAGTATCTCTTCTAAGGCTATGAAAAGGGTAGAGTTCATTTTTAACTCGTATAATTCCTCCTAAAACTCAGTTGGAGGAACAGCAGTCCATTTGTGGCTCAATTCCTTTACATTATTTAGGGAGTCAGGGTTTTTAACATATAATGATCAAAACATTCTTCAAACTGGGTCACCCTAGTTGGTACTAATTTTTTCTTTGGTTTATTGAATGCTTTTAACCAAATCGTGGTCAAGAAGTGAGTTAAAATCTAGTCTTTACGAATTTTGCTCTCCCTTTATCTCCCTACCTCTGCTCACTTCAAATGGGAAACAGATAATCCTATGGATATTCTGTGAAAAATCCTCCAAAGCTTATAATTTTCTCTAATTCCATTTTATCCTCCAAATTGAGGACATTATAAATAATGCTTTAAGAAATCTTCCCTACAGCACTCAATAAAAATTTATTGATAAAGTATGTGAATGAAGATTTCTGAGTTCTTCTAGGCATCTTTTGATCCACATTTCTATCACTGAAAACTTGTGTTGAGTTTAAGCAATTGTATTAGTATGATTATAGTGACATTTTTAATTGGGTGGTATATTAGTTTCCTGGGAATGTGGTAACAAAGTACCATAAACTGGGTGCCTTATAACAACAACAATTTATTCCCTCATAGTTCTGGAGTTTAGAAGTCCAAAGTCCAGTCATCAGCAGGACCATGCTCTCTCTGAAGATTCTAGAGAACAATCCTGCCTTGCCTCTTCCTCAGTTCTGGTGGCTTCTAACAATCCTTGGCATTTCTGGCTTATAGACTCCAATCTCAGCATCCATCTTCACATGGTCTTCTTCCTTCTATATCTCGGTGTATATCTGAATGTCTCTTTCTTCTTTTTATAAAGACCAGTCATTGGATTTAGGGCCCGCCCTAAAGTATGACCTTATCTTAACTACTTATATTGGCAAAAACCCTGTTTCCAAATAAGGTCACATTTTGAAGCTCTGGCCGGACATGAATTTTGAAGGACACTAGTCAACCCACTGCAGATGGGCAGCAGAGAAGGGCACACTAAATTCAGGCCTGCATGGAGACTGGGTAGAAGCACCTTTAGTGTGATGTTTTGTGTTTAGCTGGCTAGGAGTTTTCTCTGTTTACTGTTTGCTTTAGCTGTGGTGTCAGAAGCTAAAATTTCCTCTAGTGTCCTTATTTTTGCCTTTCTTTTTGTTTTGGTTTTCCTAGAGATTCCTTAAATCTCTAGGCTTCCTTAAATCAGGAAAATCTAGGAATCTTCCCAGAGATTCGTTAAATCAGAGGCTTACAGCTCTGTTAGCTGTAATCTCGTTATTATACAGGTTCCCCATTGATGTGATGTAAGACGTTAGAGAAGAGGAAGCATTCTACAGTCCTTGGATTAGTTTTTGGTCTTTCATTGAGCCTGAGCTGGGTAATTCCCTTTCTCCCTGTCGAAGGCTAGAGGGGGCTGGAGTTGGATGTTTCTCATCCCCCATAGGGAGGGTTAAAGGGCGCTGGAACTGAGCATTTTCTTTTTCTCAGGTTGGTTAGAATTTAGTAAAATCCCAGGTTGGTTGAGCTCTGATAAAATAGTTGCCCTTGAGGGCAGGCTTTGCTAAGGAGAATGGAGAGCTCTGCATATATTTCAGAATGCTTATGTTTCCTCTCCCCCAGCTAGAAGCACAAGAGGAATTTTCTTCACAAGGAGACTTTGGTAGGGTTTCTAGGTAAAACTCACAAATATGGGTACCTCCCACAGTCCTGAGTCCCCCTGGAGTTTCTAATTCTCACGATAGTCTATGCTGAGCATCTAGGAATTCTTCAATTACAGTTTAAACTCGTCCTAACAATATTGGCTACAGCTGTGGGCTTCTTCTTCCCATAGCTATGATTTTCTGTATCTTCCTGCCTGTCTCTCCAGTTTTCAGGGTAGCAGTTTGCCCTATGACCTCAATCTCGGGTGGATTTAAGAAGAGTTGCTGATTTTCATTTTGTTCAGTTTTCTTCTTGTTGTGAGGACAGGGGTAATGCCTTCTAAGCTCTACATGTTGGACTGAAAACCCCAGAGGTTTGAAATGGAGATTAAGATAATAACAGCAGTCTACTCTGTGTGTCAGACCTTCTAATCTTCATAATATACTGTTGATGTTTTATTATCCATTATTCCAGTTGTAGAGCTTAAGGGTCTAGTAGGTTGTGTAAACTATTCAAGAGGCAGAACTGGGATTTGAAATCAACACATCCAAATTTTTAACTATCATGTTACATCATGAACACAAAAAGGCTTATCTCTTGTCTCTACTTAAGAGAATCAGGGAAGTCTCCTGACCTCACAAGGAATAAGAGCTTGATATGTAATAACGTGCATGTAAGGCTTACATATAACGTGAATAGATCAAATATACCATGAAGGATTTCAGTTACCATCTCCGCAGGAACTGTCTTCCATGAGTCATCAAGCTGAATATCCTGACCTCTTGGCAGCACCACGCTTCTCAAGCAATAGCCCAGCTAGAGAAAGAATATGAAGAATTCTTCATATTCATAGCTAACTAGCAATCTCCTTGTAGTCCATCTAGAGTCAAATAATCAGCACAAATTAAGTCAATGCAACTGAATGAGCAGTGAGCTGGGTATGGGAGAGCCCCATAGGCTGATTTTGAAGACCTGGATTCTGGCCCTGCTCTCTCACTTACTATCTGGGAATAGAACATGGGTCATACAACTCCTGTGCATCTTAGATTTCACACTGGGTAAATAGCAGGCAATTTCTCAAGTTCTGTTTCAGTCTGAGATTCTGAGTATTGATCTGAAACTAACAAAATATACAGCTTGAGAAGGGTAGGGAGGGCAGAGAGTGGCTTGAGGAGATCTGTGCGGGACAATGTACATTTTGAAATCTTCTTAAACTCATTAGGTAAACCCAGTAAAGTCAAGGCATTAATTATTAAGGTTTACTGTTCTTTATGTCTAAACTCAGCTCATCAGTATAACCACCTGGTTCTTCATCTAACAGTGTATCCTATTTTACCCCATTAACAATAGCTGATATTTATTATTTGCTTCTTAAAGCAAAAACTCAAAAGTCACTCTATTTCCTAAAATAGGATCAGTTTCCCCTGAGGTAATTATCTGTGGTCCTAGAGAAGACTGCTATCAAAACAGAGGATATGTATGCTTCCCCTCTAATGCTGTGATAGGCAGAAATCCAAGCACACTAGGAAGGCAGGACCAACTGCATGGGACTCAAGGAACCTCTGGAGACAAAAAAGCTCCAGACCACCATTCCTTTCCTTTCTGGCCTTGCGAGTATTAGAACTGATCTCAAGACTGACAGTTTTAAGTGAATTCAGGGAGTAATGAACGACACTGATCTCCACAGCACTTTCTCATAAGAGAAATTAATAGCAAATGATTGAGTTGCTTGAATTGTTGATCCAAGTTCTATGTCTGGGCCTGATAATCATGAGCAATTGCTGATTCTCTTAACACAGCCATTATGGATACACTTTGTCATCACTGTCAGTGAGTATAAATTTTAAATAAAGTACCATAGTAAAGGGAGTAGAAGTATAGGAAGAAGTCTTTATGATATAACCAAGGGACAGAGCCTTCTGCTTGTTACCACTCTACTCCCTGAGAGACACACTGACCCGGCAGAGGCCTGAGCACAGCAGGGCTGGGCCTGAGGCCAGCCTGCTTCATCACTTATGCTCATGGCAATGATGGAGGACTCTCCACTTATACCCCCAGTTGGGCCCCATTGGCTTTGACTTGGTAACTACAGAGTGGTTCATTGGCCAAAGTTGTTTAGTTATGACACACAGCTTCTTCCACAGTGGCGACAGTGCAAGCTGAGAGGCTTGTTCTGAAGAAATTAGCTCATGATCAGGATTTTAGAGGCACTGAGTCTCCAGGTAGAGTCCCTGATTTCTGCTCACAGGGGAATCTTGATCAAAAGTGAATTGTGTGAGTATACATCTGGAGGAATGGAACTGACTGAACTGACCTGGGGAAAAAAGAGATATTCTTGTTGTGTCCTGGTAGGAGTGTTGAGTCATGTTACTTGGCAACGAAAAGATACATAATGCAATTCACACCCCAGACCAATAAAGTGGGACATGCAACTGTGTTGCTGACCATTATGTCGTCAAACCTCATTGCTATGAAGCATAAGAGCCTGACATTAATTTCGTGACTAATTATATTAAATGTAAAAAATAAAAGAATGGATCTGGAGACAGAATACCCTGGTTCAAATGTTGACTTTACCTCCTAATAGCTTTATGACCTTGGCCATATATTAAATCTCCTGGCTCTTAGTTCCCTTGCCCCCAAAATATGAAGAAATAATAATCTCTATTGCACAGAGTTGCTGCGAGAACTAAACAAGCTAAAGCACTTAGAACTGTCCCTAATAAGAGATGAAGTCCCTAACAACTTTTAATATTATTGTGTATGTGCATCTTTCATAAACAAAAATACGTTTTTAAGGTATAATTACATCTTAGAAATTTCCATGGTACATAAACGTGCTTCTAAATCTGTCATCAACAGATCCAGCTGAGAACACATTCCTGCTTAATGAGAGAGCCCTAAGCTCTGGATAAATCCGTTCTTTTACTAGGAAAGCAACTGGTGGCCGCGGCCTGGGTCAGCCAGGACCTGAAGTCCACGCCATCTCGAGTTCTCCCAAGACAGAAACGGGTGTTCTTCCCTGTCGCCCTGTGCCCGGCATCTGTTAATTGAGGGAGAGGCAGGTGCGTGAGATAAATAACTTAGCATTGGGCACCGATGAGAGATTCCCCAGAGAAGTTTTAAGAACGTATTTTCTTTGGAGTCAGGCCTTCTAAGCCTGACTTCATTTTTCCAGCTGCATCTCAATGGGCGTGCACGTGTGTGTTTCTTTTCAGACCTTTCCCCCTTCCCTCGGAGTAGCAGGCAGGCCAGAGCTCACATTTTTCACCCTGTTACAGAGAGGTGCTTGCGGGAGGATTGTTTTTCTTCTGCTTTTTACCGGGTCTTTTTTTTTTTTTTTTTTTCCACCATGAGTTCTCTTCCCAGGCCTTCTAAAATGGCAAATTGAGTTAAATTTTAGGAGCTGTAGAGACGTGCTTACGAAGGATCAACAAGATGTCCGGGGCTGACTTTCAGTCAAGGCTTATCTAGCGACCAACAACATCAAACGATCGGCTTCACCGAGACCCTTGACGTGAGCATTTTCTCTAACATCAAGCTAGGAAAACCATCAGAACTATAGAAGAAATATGCAGTCATTTAACTGTAAAAATCAACAGTTGTTTTCACGCAGTGGAGTTTCTGAGCTCTTTCTTCAGCAACAAGAAAACATAAAACATATGAAAAGAGAGTAAATATTGTGGTAAGATAAATTTTAATTCCTTAATGAGAAGCAATTCGTGATCACTCCTTTTTCTTTATAAAGGAAAACAAGAAAGATAATATTTTAGGACAGTTTTAAAAAAACTCTTTGTTAAAAGGCCAATTTTGTGTAAATGTCTGTTAATATGAACTTTTATCATGCAAAATCCCGAAGTTTCTTTGGTCCATTATCTACAAGTTAGAAATAAAAATCACGTCATTGAAACGAAGCATCTGTTTTTAGGGAACTGCATGATAAAACTCCAGGATTTCTATTGCCCTGTATTTTAAACAGTCTTAAAATCTCTTGTATGACATACGCTTATTTATTCCTTCTTCAAACATTCCTTGACTACCTATTAAGTATGCCTAGTCAATGTCCTAGAGGGATTGGTGAAACACATATTTCTGACTCTCAAAGAGTTTAGAGACTAGAGGGAAAGAACCATTTCTTAGGACACTTTTTACTAAAATATTTAGTCATCTCTGCTATACCATTAATTCAGTGAAGGTAGGGTTAGTGTCCAATTCCTTATATTCTCACTGGGGCCTAATACAGCACTGGCAAATCATAGCTGCTCAAATCACATTGATTAGCACAGTGCTAAAGAAATCAGTCTAGTCGACAACTGTCTCTTTCTTCAGAGAAATGTGTAACAGTAGAGTAAAAATACAGATTGTGATCAAAAGTCAGTTTTTTATATATCTTCCAATTTCTCTGAAACTTTATTCGAGCGTTTGATGGAGGCAACCTTCCCCTAACTCAGAATAAAAACTCCGGCAGATCCCGTGACTTTGTCTCATTATTCTTAGGTCCTGTCAACACTTTAAGTCATAAACAGAGTCTCAAAGCAGTAGTTAGGCTGTGGAGCCAGGGATAAGAATTAAAGCTTGAACTTGATGTAGGGTTGAATAAGCCTTCCCCAGCTCAGAACTGATTCAGTCTGAATCAGAGACCATGGGTGACACCTCCATCTTCTTTTACCTACTCACTACCTGCCTTCCTTGCCAGTTGCCCTCTGTCCCTGCCAAGACCTCTCTAACTGTGTGTTTGTGTTTAAGGGGCAGGAGAAAGGTAAGGGCACCCAGTTTACCTGGCCGTGTTTCTTCCTCTCTGGGCCATGTAGATTAGTAATACTGTCTGTCACCTTCTCTCCTGGCCCCTGCACAGAGTCTTTGGGAATTCCCTGCTAGGTCCTTCTCTGCTGTGGCTCTCATCTCTCCGCCTTGACATTCTGTGGTACACCTCCAGTTGCTTTCCGCTGCTTCTCCCTCACCTCAAGCAGTCTGTGGACAACATCCAAAGAGGATTCCATATCAGCTCCCTCAGGAGCAGGGCCTTCGTTTGACTTGAAGTGACCAAGAAACACTTTGATGCTTCTGCCTTATTAGTGTAAGGGAGTAAAGACTTTTCCTCTGCCTCCTTAGGTTCTGTGATGGATTTATGAATTAAACTGACAAAAGACAGATTAACAGGAGGCAAAACATAGAAATTTTATGTTAATATTTTCATGTGGTACAGGAGATTTTGTAGGAAGAAGTAAAAATCCCAAATAAGTAGTTAGACCAGAGGGTTTATACACCATTTTAAAAAGAGCAATAAATTGTGGTGACATGACAAGATAAAAGAAAAAGGGGCTGGGGTAGGAATGGTAAATTATGGGAAAGTGACTAGGAAATATAGGGAAACTAACGGAAGATATAGGTTATTTTGGTAAGGTTTGTTTGTAAAGATACATCTCGGTAACCACTCCCCATCTCTGGTGATAAGAAAGTTCTTGCTGGTACAGAGAGGACTCCTCTTTCATTGGAAATTTACGCCCTGCTTTTAGGTAGAAAGGGGAGGGCAGGCAACCTTCCTACATCTGCTCTTTCTCAATTACCTTCGGCTCAAAAAAACCAATATGCCAACGTGGCATATTTGGGCTGGTGTGTTCTAATCCTCTTCAACAGACTCCCTGGGAGCAGGAGGTCCAGGACCTCAGCTCTTCCCTGGGGTGGCCTCCCAAATCATGAGTCCAGGTGTTTCTTGTGAATTCTTGTTTCCAAGTGAATCTTCAGTTTCTAAGCAGGAGTCAGAACCGGTCCGCCATGTGGTGTAGCTTTCTCACAAGACCAGCACTGTGACTTCTGTGTCTCTCAATGCAGGAAATACACTTTGGAGCTGTCTGAGTGTTCCTTTTGAAATCTTCCCTTCCCCTACCACACACACACACACACACACACACACGCACACACACACACATGCATGCACACAAATACACCCCCCCCACCCCAAGCATAGCGTTGGAAGACAACAAAGCTCCCCTTTGTCTCAAAGGGGAAGTGCTGAGGCCCAGTGGTATAATGGTTAGGTTTGTGTGCTCTGCTTCAGCAGCCCAGGGCTCACAGTTTCAATGCCGGGTGTGGACCTGGCACCACTCATCAAGCCACACTGTGGAGGTGTCCCACATAAAGCAGAGGAAGATTGGCACAGATGTTAGCTCAGTGGCAGTCTTCCTCAAGCAAAAAAAAAAAAAGAGTAAGATTGGCAACAGTGTTAGCTCGAGGGCAGTCTTCCTCAAAAACAAGAAGGATGGGGGAAGAGCTCACAACACATCAATAGTTCTCTCCAAGGACATGTCTCTCCCAACTCCCAGCTCCTTTCTGTATCCTTTATCACTCTGAGCGGTCCAGATGTGGTGGGACAGTTTCTTCTTCACTCTCACTTTTTCATCAGGAGAGCTTCCTCCTGTGCCTCAGGGCAAACTGAGGCAGAGGGTCCAGATCTGAGATCCGAGCTGTGTAACTAACCCAGAGTTCACCAGTCCCCTGGTTTGCTTCCTCTCAGAGTTACTGCGTGTGCCTTGAACAGTTTGGCCTTGTATGTCTATAAGGGAGAATTATCCAAATGACATTTATTCCTTGAAACATGCTTTAGTACAACAGTGGAGAGTAATATCAATTAGTTTTTCAGGCCCCCTGAAAATACTGATTATAAAAACTGTTGTGGGCTTGATGAAAACAGCCTATGGAGGAACAATGTAAATAGTCTCTCTTGCTCATAGGCTGAGAGTCTTTCATCCAGAACAGAGTAAGCAAACTACACTCTGTCAACCAAACCTGACCCATCACTGGTATTTCAAATAAAGTTTTATTGGAACACACACACGCTCATTTGTTTATGTATTGTCTGTGGATTCTTTTGTGCCACAATTGCTGGACTGAGTATGATAAATAAATGGCAAGCTATAGCGTATATTGATTGCAGTATATGAGGATGCCATTTTGTTAAAACTAATTTGGCCTGACCTTGTTTTTTCGAAAGGGCCTGACATGGCCATTGAGCATGCATTGTACATCTGCTTTAAGCATTTGCTATGTCCCAAAGACAAGAACAAATACCCGTAAGATAAAGATGAAACTTCCCCAACACTGGCATTTCCTTAAAGATAAGCATCTCTCCCTAGACTAGGAATTGATTGCTCTGCTCACCCGGTGACCACCCAGCTCGAGACAACGACTTGCTAACTACTGTGTGAATCGCTGTGCTGGCTAGGCAATCTCACGACTGTTGTAAAAGGAACATTCCAATCATATATGATACATGCTTTTTGACAGTATATAACCACTCTATACACTCTACTTCTTTGGTCCCCTTCCTTCCTTGGGGAAGGAAGACCCCTGGCTAGTCTTCAGATCTGGCTGATGATAAAACCACCCCAATTTTGATTTATAGATTGCTTATGGATTATTTGCATCAACAAGTAGTTGCAACAAAGACTGTATGGCCTAAAATATTAACTATCTATCACTATAGAGAAAATGTTTGTGACGTCTGATTTAGAAGGACTTCCAAGTAGATTACTATGTTAAATAGACAGAAAGCACATCCGTGAGAATGTTCCTTCTTCCAGACTCTAAAATGAGGAAAACAACCTACTTTAGTTTAACTGCACTGTTTTGCTGAGAAACAAGGAGCCCTGTCGCCATTTCTGTCTTGGAACATTTTTCACTTGATTTTTCTTCCGTTGCAGTGTTTCTGGATTGTTTTGAGTTTTAACTCTTTTTTCTTCTTGAAACAGTGACTGTATTTTCTACTTCTTCATTCATTTAACAAATATTGTTTGAAGATCTATCACAAGGCAGGTGCCGGGCTAGGTGTTAGGGATGTAACATGCGGCGGGTCAAGTGACTTGCCCACTGGGGTCTTGGGGTCTAGTGGAGAGATAGATTGGTAAATGGGCAGTTACAGAACCCTGCAGTGACAACCAGGATGGAGTCATGCACAGGATATTAAGGAGCTGATGTTACAGGCACTTAATGCAGTTTTGCAGAGATGCAGAGGAGGCATCAAGGAAGGCCTATCAGAAGAAACAGTGCCGGAGGTGAGAACTCATAGCTGTGCAGAGGTTAGGCAGCCGTGGTAAAGTTAGGAAAAGAAAGGCTATTTTACAGGTGAGAGAACAAAAAGGTCAGAAGGCATACCACAGTGCATTTGAGAATTAGAAACAGCAATACGTCCCAAACTTTTTCACTTAGTGGAACCCACTTTGTATACCATTGTATTAGTTGGGGTTCTTCAGAGAAACAGAACCAACAGGATGTGTGCATGTGTGTGTAAGAGATTGTTATGAGGAATTGGCTCATGTGATTATGGAGGCTGGCAAGTCCAAAATTTTCAGGGTGGGCTGGCAGCCTGGAAACCCAGGAGAGCAGATGCTGTACTTCTTGTCTGAAAGCCAGCAAGATGGAGACCGAAGAAAGCTAATGTTCCAGCTTGAGTCTGAAGGGTGTCTTCTATAGAACTAGGAAAGAGCTGATGTTGCAGATGATGTCCAAAGACAGTCTTGTGGAGAATTCTCTCTTGCTAGGGAGAAGCCAGCCTTTGTTCTATTCAAGTCTTCAGCTGATTGAATGAAGCCTACTCCCCGTTATAGATGGCAACCTGCTTTACTTAAAGCTCATCAATTTAAATGTTAATCTCATCCAGAACAACATCACAGAAACACCCAGGATAATATTTTACCAAATATCTAAGCATCCTATGGCCCAGCAAAGTCAATATATAAAATTAACCAACATAGCTATCTTGACGCAAATAAAGGAAGCTGTTTGTAGCTCAAGCCACTAGCCTGGGTATCAGGTCACCCTAGGTTATGAGATTAGGGAACATCTGTATTTCAGCACATCTGTAACGCTCCTCACCATCATAAAGGGCCTAATAAGCCAAGTTGAATGATTTGCATGACATTAAGAGAAAAATGCAGGCTCATTGAAGGATTTTACCCTTTGAACTTTCATGATTTGTTTAGACTGAGGTTGTAGCAGGGGAACATGACTGTAGGTACATGGGGTTACAGAAAGACACACCACCGTCAAGGAAATGCATTTTTAAAAACTCTTTAGCATATTAGAATGGTCACCGCACGTTGTCAATCTCATTTATATTTCCCTACGTTACCTGCATAGAAATAAAAGCAAATGGAAGCATATTTATTGTTGACTATATGCTTGACATTTTGGAGAATATTATCTTATTAAACCTCAGTATCACCTAGTCAGGTAGATACTATTATTCCTATTTTCAGAGATGAGGAAGGAAGCTCAGAAAATTGAAATAATTGCAGAGTTAGAAAGCTAGGAAGTGGCAGAAACAAGATCTAAAGGCTTGGTTACAGACATGTATCCACTGACAAGTTAGAGCTGAGGGCAAGGATTTCCCAAGGAAAGGAGGCAGCGCTGTCCAGGTCCAGTGGCAAGAGTAAACACTTCACGTTCAGGGAATGGTGAGAAGTTTGTTTGAACTTTAAACAGGCACTTTCTATTGTATAGACTGGGTATTAATGGGCATTACAGGAGAGCTGGATTTCATGTTCAAATAGATTTGGAAAATGGGGCGGGGGGAGGTCAAACAAATTTATTATTAATTCTTTTAGATTCAGGACCCCTGTGAGAATTCTAATGCATTTTTGGGTCTCTAAAATATGAAGTCTATGGGATTCCAAAAACCTGTTTAAACACCAAGCACTAGAGTAGCACCAGTGATGCCCTGGGGCACATTGCAAGGAAGAGCTACTGCAGAGCTCACCGAGACAATAGGTCTGACCTGCCATTTAACGACCCAGGTGGGGCAGGAAAAGGGAGGCATTGTTTGGTCATCTTGTTATGATCAATTACCCATGAAGAATAAAAACAGATGATTTCTTTCGTTTTTCAAATTCTTTTTTCCCCAGCATTTTATTAGGAAAAGTTTCAAATATTTGAAATTATTATTTTCAAAAAAAATACCAAATTGTTGAACCCCATATTATCTATATTACCAACCACCTCACTTCTACAATTAATATTTCTCTTTACTTGCTTTATTTTATAGCTATCAATGTATATATTCCTCAATCTACCCATCTAATTTTTTATTTGCTGTTGTTTATTCTTTTTTATTGGGGGGTTGGGTGGGCAGACATAATACTGTATTCCTGTTTGATCATGTTGAATTTGAGGTGCTTATAGAATACCCAGACATTGAAATTCAGTGGTCAGAGGGAAATATAGAAATGAAAGAGGTGGAGCTAGATAGAGAGAGACTAGGGGGTTGGAACCATAAGAAAAAAGAAAATTTCACATGGATAATATACAAAAATACTGAGAAGACAGTTGGAAATAAGACCATAAGGAAAATCCAAGTTTATAGAGTGAGTACAGAAGAAAGAATAAAGAATTGCACTAATCAGATTGGCTGAATGTTATTAAAAAATACTGATGGCTTAACATAATAGATGTTAAATTCTTGCTCATGACACAATCCAGTGCAGGCCAAAAGAGACTGTGCTTGACACAGTCACTGAGCTGGTTCTCCTTCTTGTGGCATCATCCTCCTTTATGCCATCAGAGACTTTCAATAGAGAAGGGGGTAAGAATTGCCCATGGGAAGGTTTATCAACGTGATCTAGAAGTGGCTCACATAACTTCCACTCACTTTCTAGTGCCAGATCTCAGTCATATGGCCACATGTGACTGCAGGGAGCCTGATACTTGTGTCCTACGTGTGTGCCCAGGAAGAAGAGATGCACTTAGATATTACAGAGTTCTAGCAATTTCTACCATAAGAAAAACTAGTCAGAGAGGCAGAAGGAGAGCCAGTCTCATCATGGAAGCCAAAGACAGGTGAGAGTTTTAAAGTACCTAAGTTTCATTCTATTATGTTCAAATAGCATAAGTTCTTCAATGAGGCTCTTGCATTTAACAGTTCAGTTATTATTGGTGAATTTAATAAGGGAAGATTCATTATAGTGGCTAAGACAGTGGGTCAGAGAATTAAGGAATGAATGGGAGAAGGGGAAAGAGCAGGTATAGATTTTAAAAAATTGGTATTGAATGGAGGGAGATCAATGAGGGTACAGGTTTGAGGAGTCAGCAGAAAAAAAATTCTTTTCTCTTTTTTTTAAGAGTGGGATGAGCATATTTATAAGGGTGAGAGGGAAGATAGAGTGGAAACAGAAAAGTTAAAAGGCAGGAGAAAGGGAGAAAATTTGTAGAGCAAGTTTCTTAGGTGATATTATTTGACGTCTAGGTCAAGGAATCAGCTGTTAAAGGAGAAAGACAATTTTTCTTCAGAGACATTTTAAAGCTCATACATAAATGAATATCTAAGATGATGAGAGATTAATTAATGTTTCCCAATGCATTTGATTGGTGTTGGAGGGAAAAGAAAAGAAAAGTGAGAAGATTCAAACTTGAGGAACTTTATGCTCTTGGAAATAATGGGGTCACATTCAAATTCTGTGGAAGAGGCCAGTGGAGAAGTGAGGCAAGTTAGGAGTACCTGGGGAAGAATGAGAAAGACAGAAGCAGAAAAGCCTTGAGATGCCATGAAAGCTAGACATCCTACTTTTGTAATGACATGAAGAGTTATATGATTCCATCCAGAATCTGGGACCAGAAGGATATAGATTAGGGGTTGGGACTGGAGAACAGGAAGCAAAAGGCTTCAGAAGGTGAAGGGTGAATGAGAAGGCAAGAAGTTCTGAAGAGATTTTTTCCTGAGTAAAATGATCAAGGGATTGAAGGGATATATTGAGGTGAAAGAAAACACGATTTTACTCATGTACTTTAAAGAACAGAGTTGCTTCAAGTATGAACAGGGACTACCTGCATCAGATCGACTTGGATGCTTATTAAAAATGTAGATGTTGGGGCCAGCCTGGTGGCTCAGCAGATCAGTGTGCATGTTCCACTTTGGCAGCCCAGGGTTCACCGGTTCGGATCCCGGGTCTGGACATGGCACCACTTGGCAAGCCATGCTGTGGTAGGCTTCCCCCATATAAACTAGAGGAAGATGAGCACGGATGTTAGCTCAGGGCCAGTCTTCCTCAGCAAAAAGAGGAGGATTGGCATCAGATGTTAGCTCAGGGCTAATCTTCCTCCAAAAAGAAAAAAAAGTAGATGTCATTCTGAGAGAAAGCCCTGGCAATTTGCCTCGCCAGGAAGCTCTGAGCAGATCCTTAGACACTGACATGGAAAAGCCTGTTCGAGACCATGGTCAGGATCTAGGAAGCGTTTGAAGAGAAAGGGGGTTAGCTAGATGGACACAGGCCCTTTCTTAGCATGCAGGCCCTTTGACTGCTGTTCCCCTCCTATTTATCCACATCACTGGTCGTCAGGAACAGCTGCGTGTGCTTTGACCACACACATAGGCTTGTATCTGTTGAGACCGGGTTTCTACCAGAAAGAGAGCAATGAGTTTCAGAGTTAGATCTAAGCAAGATATTTTCCCTTTGTTTTCTAAAATTGTCCAGGAGAAAAGCCTCGATTAAGATGTGCAAAAAGATAACCCCCCCGCACACACTAAGAAGTGGAATGAGTGATGGTTGAATTGCCTATGAATAGACACTCTGAGGGCAGGCAGGGTTTAACAGCTCTATAGGGACTCATTTCCATGGCCTTTCTCTGCTTGGAGGGAAAAAAAATTACACGCTTTGGAGCTCATCCTTGTCCCTTTTCAAAAGAAGAGTGAAACACAAGGCACAAGTGATCAAACTGAATATAGCTAAGTTTTTTCTTCAGAAGTGGGAAAATTCAGATTGCTCAGTGTTGATCATCGATGTGTCTATCCCCTCATGCATTTACTCATGCAGCCAGTCAGGATCCTTCGAGTACTTTCTACATGCCAATTAACATGCTGTATTTTTTGGACAAAAACTGGCATAAAACACAATCCCTGCCCTGGAGGAAATCATAGTTCAGTTTGGGAAGGAGATAGGAAATACCTAGTGACCATGTGTTGTGAACCAGCAGTCCTTGTGGTGCAAACCCAGTGCTCAGGGCACCCAGAGGGGAGAGAAGCACTGCCCTCTGGAGATGACATGAAAGGGGAAGGCTTTAACTTGGACTTGAACTCCAAGTAGTTGCTCACTAGTTGTTCCATGCTGTTTAGGAAATAAAATGAATATTCAAGCTGGGGCATAGTTCAGGCAATATATCTGTGTCATTTATGCAAGGATGATTTTTGAGAGGGTTTGGCATTTTATTATAATAATATTTTCTTTTTACGAGAACTTACTGGAAAGAGCAAGACTGGAATGCAGCAAAACAAACAAAAAGTTGGCGTTCCTTTGCCCGATAACAGGTGGAAAATAAGCTTGGGTTTTCCTATTAGCCTTCCAACCACACCACCGAAATAATTTAGGACCTTGGTAATGCATTTATGGAGCACCTAGCATCTTGAAAGACAGCTCCAAAAATGAAAGCAGGATGAACGAGTTAAATACAAATGGAAAGGACCCACAACAGGAAATAAAGGAATAGAGTAAGTGTACGGTGATTGGCTGAAGAACTTTGTGGATATCGGTCTCCATCACTTACAGGATAGGAAGTCACACAGAGGACTAAAGGGAAAACTAGAAAATAAAAAGAAAATCACCAAATTTATGGAAACAGTAGAATAACAAGAAAAGCATTCAAATGTGCTTTGTGAGTGAAATAGGAGAGGCAGCGTCAGAGTCCTTGTGCTTTCCCCAAAGAGGTGATTAGCATACTTGAGCCAGGCCAGCCAAGATGCGGGGGCCTGGATCCTTGGATCTGACTGTCCATAGAAGCTCACCTTTGACCTCTTCTCTGCGAATGTGGTGTCTCAAGGCGGGAGACCTTCTTAGTGATTGCTCTCAAATTCACAGGAATTGAACAGGAAGAAATTTTTCTTGGCATTCTCTAATATTTTCTCACTTTCTGGCAGATTTTTCCACCAGAAGAATAGAAAGTGTGGGGAACAGAGGAAGTCACACGTGCATTTTGATTTCGCAGATGCCTACTTATACATGACCTTGGAGAAAAAGCCTCTCGCACAGGAAATACAGGTAAGGGATACATTTCACTTAAGTTATTTTCCCTGGGAAAGAGGAATCTTTATATATGGCCTCAAAACTCTATGTGTGTGTGTGTGTGTATGTATATTTAATTGTGAATATTCTCCAAAATGGTTCATTAAATATTTGTTGACTGAAAAACAAATATTCAGTGATCGTATACATTGCATAAGCGTATTTCATGGAAGAAATGAATATAGCTACTAAACAAATACATACGCAAATAAAGTGTGACAGATATTTTTCCTCCCCAGTTTTAAAAAGTGTTAGGCACCCAAGCATAGAGCAACTCTGTCTTTCCCTCTTCCCATGAGAATCTTGAGGGCTAAATAAAACATCTTGCTCCAAGAATTAAGGTACCATGGACCAAACAGCCCTCTGATAGAATGGTTGGCAGTTATGAAATTTGATCCCCATAGGTATTAAGATAACAATTTGCGGACATTCAAGGGATAAATCATGGGCAGAACCAAAGTGTTCAAGTCTGTGTAGCAGTAGCAACTCCACCCCCCAAAGCAGTAAATATTGATGCTCTATGACGGATGCTACCAATTACCTTGGAAAGTTCCTGGCATCTTTGGTTGGGATCAGCGGCGCTTTTTATTTCCCAATGTGTTTCAGACCACTTCCTATACAAAGACCACAAGCGGGATAATTATGGAAATAAATATCGGAGCTGGAAGGGATCCTAGAAATAATATGAACCTCGGTCTTCACTTTGCAGATGGGTAACTGAAGTCCGGAAGGACTACTGTTCCGCCCAATATCACAGAGCCTGTTTACGGGCAAGCCAGGGACAAAGCATACGTGTACTGATACCCAGTCGAGACCTGTCTCTATCGGGTATCTCTTCTTCAACCAGCAGTGGCTCCTATTCACCAAAGGAAAAACATCCAAATTCTGCTACATGGCTCTTTAAGATCTGCTGAAATCTGCCTGCTTCTCTAGCTTTATTTCCCTGTGTTCTACCTTCCTGCTTCCATCACTTTCATTCATCAAGTACTTTTCACTCCAGCCACTTCCGGCTTCCCACGGCTCCCTTAATACACCTTGATATTTTGTGCTTCGTGTGAATTGTTGCTCCTGCCTGCAACACAGGCTGAGTTCTTCTTGTTCAGCTTTCAATACTCAGATGACATCTTACCTCCTCCACTCCTCACCTACTTCCTACTTCATGGTAAGTTACTTTTTCCCAGCCTTCTCGATACGCATCTCAAAGAATCTATTTGGTAGCAGCAGTTGGAATGATTTTTAAAAATTGCTAATCACCCTCCTTAAAGACCAAGATCTTGTCTTACTCATTTTTGCTTTCCCTCCCCAATCCTTCCCTCCCTTAGCGTTTGGCACAGGTCCTGACGCTGGGTAAAATCTCAGTACATGCTAAGCGAAGAAATGCATGAGTAAACCAACTGGACTCTAAAGTGACAAAAAGGGGTCTCATTGACTAAGACACTCTTATAACCTATAACCCAGAATGGTCATAGAGGCAGTTCTTATGACTTGAGTTATGGATTATACAAAGTTCAGGCTAAGATTACCAAATAATACATTTTGGTATCCTTTTAATTAATTAATTAATTAATTTTTTTTTGAGGAAGATTGGCCCTGAGCTAACGTCTATCACCAGTCCTCCTTTTTTTGCTGAGGAAGAGTGGCCCTGAGCTAACATCCATGCCCATCTTTCTCTACTTTCTATGTGGAACACCTACCACAGCATGGCTTGCCAAGTGGTGCAATGTCCGCACCTGAGATCCAAACCGGTGAACCCCAGGACACCAAAGCAGAACGTGTGCACTTAACTGCTGAGCCACTGGGCCAGCCCCTTGGTATCCTTTTTATTGTTAGTAGCACAGACTTTGGAACCTGATTTGTCTGATTCAAAGTCTAGTTCTGCTGCTCACTAGGTAGTGTGTGATATTTCACGGGTTACTCATATTCTATGGGTGTCAGTTGCCTTTTCTATAAGTTGACGAAGTCGACAATAATAGTATCTAATTCTTAGGGATTTTATAAAGAATAAAAGACTGTGTATATATTCACTTAGAAGAGACATTTGTCAAGTGACACATAAAAAAATAAGAAAATGAGTTTTTCTTCTCCTTATCTTATTACTAAATTCAATAAGCAGCAGCTTTAGTGGGAGAAGGGAGAAGCCAAGGAAATGCAAGACAGTATAATCAGGAAAAAATACAGCAAATGTTATATATTGATGATTAGGAAATAGGTTAGTGGTTAAGAGTGAAGAATCTGAAAGATACATTCATCGAGTATCTACAATGTTGTGGTTACTGGACTAACACTTTCTCACAGCTTATCCAATCTTTGGTAGGAGCCTGAAAATAGACATTATTATCCTCATTTCATACATCACTCAACAAGTTCAGAGAAGAAATTTGTCCAAAGTTGCAAAACTGGGAAAATTTGGAGCTGAGATTTAGTATGTGGCCAATGGTTAAGAGATAGTGTCTGGAGTCATATCCTTCAGCTCAAATCTCTATTTTCTCTTCTGTAAAATGGGTGTAATAATGGCCTATGTATCTTGAGTTGTTAGGGGATAATATGAATTAATGCGTGTAAAGTGCTAAGAATAGAGCCCTGCATATATGGACACTCCTGCTCCAGAGGAGCAAGAGACCACCGGTCAAACTGCTGTTTTGAGAAAGTTACTCAGAGTTCTTAAGAAATTGCCTTTTTGTATTTCTCTTATCTAAAGGAATGAGCAATTATATGAAACCTATAAATAATCAAAAAAAAAAAAAAGAAGAAGAAAGGAAAATGGTTCTCACTCCCTGGACTTAAAGCAATGCTCAAAACCATCCTTATCAAAAGTCTGCTGCAGTGGGGGTAGCTAAAGCTGTGATTGCATTGATGATTCCCAGCTCTCACATTAAATGGAAATGCATGTTTTGGGACACACAATTACGTGATGCCCGAGGAAAAGTCTTTCCAGTTTAAATGGGGCTCTACTTCTCTTTGATGGATAGAAGAAGGTATTTGGAAGGAGCAAATAAAGGCTATTTGTCCTTATAACCAAGTCAATTTAATTAACTGCATAGAGCACACAATTGAAGAAAGAAAGACGGCCGCTGCGCCCAGAAAAGAGAAACTTGCACGGGTCTAGTGGATGACCAGCATGCAGCAATGCCCAAGGTCTAGGCCAAGTGTTTATATGCACACAGAGCAGCAACTGTTGAGAATGACTTTTGCCAGGGGTCAGCACATTTGGCTTCACAGATCAATAGGAGCAGGAGAGAGCACAGAACACAGTGCCAATATGCACATAATTGCCTCCACAGTATGCTCACAATTCAACCAAAGCAGAGGAAGTGCTTCCAGAACAAATCATTTCCAACCCTACCACTCACCTCACTGAACTTGATCCCTTACACGTGCAGAACTCTAAAATACTCTATAAAGGATGACGTAATTGCATTTAATTAGTACTTATTATAACCTTCTTGGAATAACTTGAGCAAAACAATAAATAGCTACAGAACTGGATTATAAACCAAAGAATTAAATATCCATGAGCTCACATTGATATAAATTAATAACTGAAGAAATAAATGAAAGAGAAGAAACGACCCTTCTTTACAGGAGAATTTCAATGAATAATTATGGAAAGTTTGAAGAAATTAGAAAATCACCCTTAGAATGCCACAGTAATAATTTCCACAGATAAGGACCACCAGTGAATGCTGACAAGAGTCGGCAAGGGTTCAAGCAGAAACAGGAATATTTGCACAGCCTCAAAGCATCTCCACAATATTTACTAATCATAAAGGAAAATGAGTGCATTTACAGAGAAGAACCCCAGCAGACACCGTCTTAACCAAGTAATCAAGGTTAACATCATTGCTACTACATACCAACGTCGTTAACTCCTTGTTATAATGCACTGGGAAGGGCGCACCACCTCGGTGGTATTCTTTTCCATAATGCGTAACTTCAATCAAATGATGAGAAAACATCAGACAAAGCCAAATTGAGGGACGTTCCATGAAATAACTGATCAGTGCTTTTCAAAAGTGCCAAGGTCATAAAGGACAAGGAAAGACCAAGGACCTGTCACAGATGACAAGAGATGTGACCACTCAGTACAGTGTTATATCTTAGATTGTATCCTGGAGCAAAAACAGGACATAAGTGGAAAACCCAGTGGAACACAAATGAGTTCTGTACTTTAGTTAATAGCATTGTCCCAAGTTAATTTCTTAATTTTGATTAAAGTTCTGTGGTTATGTAAGCTGTTAACATAAGAAAAGCTGAGTGGAGAGTACATGGGATTCTTTATACGATTTTTGAAACTCTCCTGTAAGTCTAAAGTAATCTAAAAAATTAACTGTTAAAAGATTCCTGAGAAGAACCGTTGTCTGTTATGTAACGTACTTTCTTCCCTGTCGTTGGATTGAATACTAGAGATCTCATAGTCTTACCACCGCTGTACAATTGTCATTGGAAGGATAATGTCTTGCCCTTCACACTTACAGTCATGGACGCAAAGTAGCCAGGTTGAAAGCAGAAGCTGAGTGGGTCATGTTTTCTGTGCCCTACCTTAGCAAAGATTGCTTTCTATATAGTGCAAAATGCGTCTTAGTCAACTGATTTTTATGAAAGAAATCACTGAAGTAAATACTGGAGATGTAGATAAAAAGGAGTTGAGTAGAAGATAGCTTAATATTAAAAATAAGGTTAGGATTGGGCCATAATAGAGAAAAGAATCCACGTGTTGCTTGGGCTTATATCCTCCATTAAAGAAGTCCCTAAGAGTCTGTGTGAAACTTTGATTTAGCATTTCCCAGAGAACATTCAACTGAACATTAATCTTATCAGATGTCTGGAAAGAAGGGTTCCATTGCAGATAAGTTTGGCAAACCCCCACATATTCCATTCTTTATCTGGGAGGGTCAGGAGGCATATTGGTAATTGCAAGCTATGGGAAGTCTTGCTGCTAAGAAAGCAAATAAAGAGAAGCACAAAACTATTTAACCTTGCTTAAGATACTAAATTCTAAACGTTTGAAAGAATTTTTCATATACTACCTATCAACAGTGTGAGGGGCCAGTAGTCCACAAAATTTAGAGAATCCCATTCTATCACGTAAATTTTCTCCAACAGTTCCACGCGGTAAAGAAAGCAAAACTGGAAATGAGAGAGTCGATGGTGAGGAGTGTGTTCTTTTCTCTCTTCTCACTCCTTTGAATTAAAAAAAAAAGTACGGATTTTAATATCCTGTAGAGAAGAAAGCTGGAGATCAAATATGGAGGAAAATGGTGGGCAGCAAAATGAAATTTCATGACGTGGGAACATTAATATACTGTTGAGATCTAACTGATTTTTGGGTTTTTTTTGCAGTGAGTAGAGAGAATTATAATCCCTTAGCATTCTAGAGTCAGAAATTGGGAAAGGAATACTGCAATTTAGTACATAGGAACCATGTATCGATAGAAATATTTTATTAAGCTAACTAATCTGAAATTAAGAACACTTCTCCCAATGTTCTGGTTAAATTGTACCCACTTTTAGTGTTCCGAACACTGTCATTACTGCTATTTTATTTTATACTACCTTTCCTTATTCAAAATAACACATAAAATGTGCACACTTAATATACTTGACATGTAGAGAGCAACCTAAATGTGAACTCCTATTCCACATACATATATGAGCGCATTATTCAAGGTTAAAAGCAGAGGTTTCGTCTAAAATAAAATCAATGTGAGTCTGAGCTGACTACAGGGAAATTTTATTTCCTTTATTTCTAATAATTTTCAAGTGGTGGAAATATGACTATTTATGGCCTTAGTGAAAGTCTCCTAGTTTTCTGGCATTTTAGAGGTTATTTTAAGCTTTTCTTAAATTTCACCTATTCGGAAAGAGAGGAAATAAATAAAAGTTATTAATAATGTGAATTACATTGTCATAGCAACAAATTTTTCCAGGTACTCTGCTCTTACACAACCATTAACCCCTAGTCTCTATTTATTATTCAAGAGAAATCATGTTTTGGAAGGAAAAAAATTACCTGTCATCAAAAAGGACAAGACCCTCTATGTAAATTCAGATTATTTGCCCAAGATGAAAATAGCTTTCTAGTCCTAAAATGATTACAATTTGCATTTTTCATATTCTCTTTTTGGTTGTTTTTTATTCTTATGGGATATGAATCACTGAAATCGAAACTCACCATCCTGGCTGAAGGATTAACTTGAGATTTGTGACAAAGACAGTTAGTTGTATGTCAAAATTTGCACTCCTGCTTCCATAGTTTTTGCTGGAAAGTGGCCACATTCTCAGGAATGTTTCCCGGCCTACCTTGCATTGAGGTGGGGCCAAATGTTTTACTCTTAACTACGGAATATGAGAAAAACTGATGTGTTTCATTTCCATGCCAATGTATTCATAAGCTAGATACGCTTTCTTCATATTGTTTGTCCTTCCTCTACGGGGTATGCAAAGAACACTGAGGCTCCAGAGGGCTGAGAGGGAGGCACAGAATGGGAAGAACTTGCATCGTCAAAGCGTCACCTGGAGGACAGCCCCCATTGACCAGGAACATCTGCACAGGTGTGTTACAAGAGAGAAATAAGCGTCTTTTGCGTCAAGTCCCTGAAATTTTGATGCAAATTTTTTAATAGCAGGTATTATAACTGTATCTATTATATGACTCACTAGTTAATCGGTCCACAAATTCATTTAAGACGTTGGGAAATACTAGCCATGGTTGCATACATTTATCTATTAAAAACAAACAGACAAACAGCCAGGTTTTATTGCACGTGGTGGATGGCCACAACTAAGGAGTGACTGTCGTTCTCCTCTGCCATTTTTAGGTTGTGGGCTTCTAATATTCATGCAGTTTTGGATCCAGTGGTTTTAGTTTTCGGTGCCAAATTAACTAAATTAATTAAAGTTTTGGTCCAAAGCAAGCCTTACGCATTTTACATGCCATACGTAAATCATTGTTAAGAGGACAAAAGCATTATTAGCTAAAATTTCTTATAGAAAAATAACTTAGTAAGTGAGCAAAATTTCTTGGTCTCAAAGCAAGAGTTTAGGTGCACTTTATGACATTCAGCCCATCTTCCATTCTTTCTGCATCCTGATTACTTTGTAAGTTATATCTGTCCTATTGATCAGCTTGCCCTATCTAGGTCCTTCCTGAGTCATTGAATAAAATGTTGAATAGACCAGAAAAGCACTGAGGAAAGAATTACATCCATAAGTGAATTTCCACAAACCTGATGCTGATCTGTCGTTCACACATCACTTCCACATGTTGTTGCACTGATGGGCAGCCCCATCGATCTCCATCTGGAATTTTATCTGTGGCCCACCACCCTCAGGGCCTTTCCGTGAATATTCCAGAAGATTCATACATCTTCATCTCTTCTCAACTCCCACAAATGACATTCAGTATCTAATTCATCATATAAAGATAATTTCTCTGGGATTTAGCCTCTTTTTTTGTGTGTTACAAAATTGTGTAACTCATGCCATGCTTTTTTGAGGTCATTCTTATCTAAGTCAATAGCACTGTACTGGCCATATAACAAGCACACAAAACGTAATACTGACAGCTATTCTAGTCTCTGGTAATACATATTTTGCCATATTTGCTGTTTTGGGAGCTTGTTTTATATATATAATACTGTAGCAATATGATCAGGCTGCCATAACAAAGTACCGCAGACTGTGGCTTGAACATCACAAATTTGCTTTCTCATAGTTCTGGAGCCTAGAAGTCTAAGATCAAGCTGCCAGCAGGTTTGGGTTCTTCGAGGCCTCTCTCCTTGGCTTGCAGATGCCCACCTTCTGGCTGTGTCCTCACATGATCTTTCCTCTTCTTCCCTCATGTCTCTTTGTACTTCCTAATCTCATCTTCTTACAAGGACACTAGCCAGAGTGGATTCGGGCCCACTCCTAATGGCCTCATTTTAACTTAATCACCTCTTTAAAGGCCCTCTCTCCAAAGTCAGTCACCTCTGAGGTACCAGTGGGTTAGAGCCTCAATATATGAATTTTGGGGAACACAATTCAGCCCACAACAAAGATCTTAAGGCTTAGAGTCTCCAATGAACACTTCTATGGATCAGTGTTTCCCATAGGTACCAAATCATCTGTACCTGAATCACGTTTTAATACGCAAATTCTTAGAACCACATTCTAGATGCTGTTAATAAAAATCACTCAGGATATGGCTTGGAAAACTTCATTTTAAATACACATCGCTGATGATTCTTATGTATGTTATTTCAAGTTGGATAACATCTGGTATAAAACTCAAGATTTTTCTTTATGGCCTGAACAAAGGATAGGGGCAGGGTAGAAATTCATTTGTCTTTTGGCCACTGAGTTATTTACATGTATGTCTAAATACGGGTGGGATGACCACACACTGTCCCTCAAGCTTAATTCCCTATCCCCTTCTAATGGACAACTCCTTGGGGAGGAGGCCACTGCCTGAGTGCTGTTGCTTTGGTAACCCAAAAGGGCCTGCAAACTGGGCTCAGAGGATAGCTAAAGTCCAAGCGGAGCCTATGCCCATGGGACCCAAGGAGACTGCCTGGTCGGCTAGTGCGTGGGATCAAGTCATAGCAGAACTCTACCCAGAGGTGATAAGAATGCTTTCTAGCAAATAGGGTATCACCTTGCAAGGAAAAGAAGAGTGATGGGAGGGAAATTAGAATAGCCCCCACCCCCTTCCCCCACCAACCACTCAATAACAATCAGTGCTTAACGGACTCTTGATTTCCAGGACTTGAGGAATAAAGGTGGGTTGGGAGGACAATGGTACCTGATTGTTTGGAAGGTAGTGGCTGCATAGAGGTGCCTTTAGGCTGGTCTCCTCTGTTTCCTTCTCGGGGTCTAGGGATAGGTATAGAGAGGAGTCTTCAGGAAGGGGGATTCTTTCTATCCCCCACCTACAGGGTGTCTGCTATACGGTCTAATTTGGTGCCATTAATATAAAAAAATACCTGGGTTCAAATCCTGACTCACCAATTCCCCTCTTGATGACTTTGGGGTTACTGTTCATGGTTTCTGAGGGGCAGCGCCTTCTTCTCTCATTCATGGTAGTGGTGGTGAAGAGGGCAGGAGTGAATGATAGCTGGCTTCGATGTTTTTTGGGGTTTTTTTAATAAAGACAATTTCTTTTTTTAAGATTTTATTTTTTTTCCTTTTTCTCCCCAAAGCCCCCCGGTACACAGTTGTATATTCTTAGTTGTGGGTCCTTCTAGTTGTGGCATGTGGGACGCCGCCTCACTGTGGCTTGATGAGCGGTACCATATCCGCGCACAGGATTCGAACCGACGAAACACTGGGCCGCCTGCAGCAGAGTGCGCGAACTTAACCACTCGGCCACGGGGCTGGCCCCCTATAAAGACTATTTTTTTAGAACAGTTTTAGGTTCATAGCAAAACTGAGAGGAAAGTACAGAGATTTCCTGTATACCCCCTGCTCCCACATATGCACAGCCTCCCCTCTTAACAACATCGCCCACCAGAGTGGTGCATTTGTTACAACTGATGAACCTACACTGACACGTTATCATCACCCAAAGTCCATAGTCTATGTTAGGATTCACTCTTGGTGCTGGACAAGTGTCTAACGGTGTGTATCCATCATTATAGTATCATACAGAGTATTTTCAGTGCCCTAAAAATCCTCTGTGATACATCTATTCATCTTCCCCAGTCACTGACTGGTTGCCCTGAGGAACTCACGGGCGTGGGGGAGTTATGGAAGCATTTGACTGTTGTTCCAAATTGTTTTTTTCCTTATGTTAGGAAATGCAATCATCAACCACCCTGAACCCAGACCAAGCCTCGCCACCAGAGCTACGCCTGTGACCTTTGCCTTATTGTTAATGCTAGGATCTATCCAGGAGGAGCTCAGACCTTATTACCATAACCTGCAGTGTACGTGGAATCATGTCTTCCAACTGAGCCTGTGCAAGTGAATACCCACGCCTCCCTTTTGAATATTCATTCCTCATCTGATATAAATATCCCTGCTTCCTTTTGTTTGGGGACGCCATGACTCTGGAAATGATTCCGCATGGTCTCCTATTTGCCGCAAATGTACTTTACCTTGTGAGACAACTACTTCTGGTGGAAAGTCTGATTGAACTCGCCAGGAAAGAACTCACTTTGGTTTGGTAACATCCCTACCAATCCCTGGCAAACTCTGATCTTTTTACTGGCTCCATAGTTTTGCCTTTTCCATTATGTTGTACTGTTGGAATCATACACTATGTAGCCTTTTCCAATGGATGTTTTAATCATGTAAAACGAAAGTTCCCGACACATGACAAATTCTGGTCAACATTATTACTAGTATTATTGTCATTGTTATTATTATAGGTCATATTGAGGAAGCCACCAGTTTCTGAAAACAACTCTTAGGCTGTCCCCAACATTGGAGAACCTCTTTTCAGGAGGCCACACTGATGGAGCACCCAAATGGGGAACCTGCACCAGGACTTCTATTCATTCAGTCACAGTCCTCATGGAGTTAGTCCTGTGACAGGCACAGAACATCTTTATTTTGTGGGAGATGAAGTGGTGAGGGTAGAGGTGAATAAACATTTGCATATTCCCAAGTTTTATTGAACTTTTTTCTTTTTTGTTTTTGGTGAGGAAGATTGGCCCTGAGCTAACATCTGCTACCAACCTTCCACTTTTTGCTTGAGGAAGATTGTCACTGAGCTAACATCTGTGGCAGTCTTCCTTGAGTTTGTATATAGGATGCTGCCACAGGATGGTTTGATGAGCTGTGTGTAGGTTCATGCCCAGGATCCAAACTGGCGAACCCTGAGCCGCTGAAGCAGAGTGCACAAACTTAACCACTATGCCACTGGGCTGGCCCCTTTTTTCCTTTTTTAATAGACCACTGTTCCAATTCCTATAAAGGCTACAGGCAAAGCATTGTGGCCCTACAATAGAATGAGCACATGCCATCATTTCATCCCATCTCAGTGGGCTGAGTCCAGAAGGTCGGACTACACTTAGAAGTGCTATGGTCTGATTGTTTCAAATCTGTGATTTTTAAGGCTGTGCCTGTAAGGGGTAGCACAATCTAAGCATGAAGAGAGGGACCAACCTGTTTATATGTTTCTAAAACTGGTCTTAATTTCCCTGATGATCATATCTTCACTCTATAATATGACAGAGACTCAGCATTAGAATTTAAAGGCATAAAACAAAGAAAAAGAAGGTTCCATTTACTTCACTAAGGTCTAAGACATTCGGATGCCAAATTCTTGCTGAAGTCTTAGAGAAGGTCTCTTAACCAGGATTCCCTGAAAATAGAGCCTGAAACTGAAGCTAATACTTGGGTAGTTTATTTGAGAATATGATCCCAGGGGCAGAAATACAGAACAGTGGGAATAAACAGAGAGGGAGTAAAGGATAAAGGAAGGTGTTGTCCATGGATCAGGCTACTCCCATGGGCTACTGGGACCTCAGGCTGCCCGGACCTTCTGAGAAGCCTTAGGAAATGAAGTTGAGAACATTCCCCCAGGAATGAAGAGAGAAACACTTATCCGCTTGCTGTTATGACATTGGTTAAAAATTACCCCCATGGGCATTAACCTCCACCCCCAAACACACACACACACACACACACACACACGCACACACGCACACATGCACACACTGTAGCTGTCAAGGTATAAGAGAAGAAGCCCCAGGGCATCGAGTAAAAGCTACTTCACTACCCTCAGGCAAAGGTTGTACCTGCCCGAAAGGAAGTCACTGGAAAGCTGCGAGAAACTGGTCCCTGTAGCCACGGTTGGAGGCAAAGGCAAAGCCAGATGATTTTGAAGTGGCGCAGGAGAAGGATTTGATACAAAGAGCAGATTCCTTGTTAGGCTGTGCCCATATGTTTACCCTTGTTTTGTGCTGGGTTCCCCATTAAGTAGGGTAATGCTTTCTTAGCAAAAACTCCTTAACCTCAATGAGGAAGTCATGGAAAATTGGTATATATGAAGCAAATCCAGGAATATCCAAGACAACGCAGACCATAAATGAGTCCCGGTGCCGGAAGAACTGACTTAGGCTAAAGCAGCCTAGGAAGACTCTTGGAAAGAGGGCATTCATTGCTCCACTATTTCCAGTATTAGGCTGGTAGCAATGATAATTATTGATCCTTATGTGCTTACATAGGGATGTATATTTACACATTGCTTTCACATACATGAATACATTTTAAAGAACATTTTTAAAAGCATTAGCTCCTTCATATATACAGGGAAATTGAAGCTTAATGAAATAAGTGATTTACCAATTCCACATTTAGTAAGTGGAGGAACCAGCACCAGCACTAGGTCCTCTGACTTTTAGGCCAGCGATGTTTCTATGACAGAATCATATAGGATAAGTTTAGGCACGACAGTCTAAGGTGCAACTTGAATGTGAGTTTTAACAACACTTATATAGTGAAATCTATGTAGATTGAATTGGATGGAGTGAACTATGTCCCAAGGTATCCATTCTAGCATTGCTAGAATTAGTCATAGTCCTGGGAATACAATAAACCCTCAATTAATATTAGTAATTTTTGGTACTACCATTCCATAGGTATAAAGCAAGTTCTAAATGCCTGGGGAAAATAACTTGAAGAAGATACATAAGGATAAAAATGAGAAGAGTTGGGCAGACATAGCCTCTTCATTGGCAAGGATGGGCACATTTTCCACTTCAGCACAGGCGGGGGGAGATGGATGGAGAGAATCTGTTTCTAGTTCTTTAACATGACTAAATGTGGGTGTTCCAGATTTTAATTCACAGTGGCAGTTTTCAGCTTCTCAGTCTTTTCAACTCTTTAATAACTATTTAATTTTTCAAATAAGCTCCAAACATTGTAATTCTGACTGTGAGGGGCATAAAGCTACTATCATTAAATAGTGGTTGGCATCCTAGCTAAGGAGATAAGCCTTAAACACACACATTTCCAATCCAAGACAAGAAGACAGTGCTGGGAGAGGTTTGCAGACAACATGTGTTAACAGCAGGAGTGAAATAGAGTGATTAGCAACTAATTTGTGTTTTTCCTCTGGGATGTCTTTGGAAGCCACCTGTGGTGGCAACTGCTACTGGACCCCGCAGCCAGCCTTTAGCAGATCCTGCAGCATTGCCCTGTCCAAGTATGCTGCATTTTGCATGTTTGAGGAAATACTATCTGGGCCATGATCAAGTGGGTCTTCTTTCCTCCGGGCATTGCCCCTGGGGAGCTCTGCACAGGGTCCCACACTGGCTGTTAAATCCAGAAGCAGAAGAGTGATGAAGGAAGAATATTTTGCAAAAACCTGTATAGGTCATAGTTCTTGTCAAAATCTGAATTCACAGAGGCTTGGATATTTATGGCAAAAAGACAAATCTGTGAATACATACATGCGTACTATTTCAGAGGAGTGTTTTGAAGGTTCATCTCTTATTTATTGTTTGCAAATACTAAGCACAACTCAGATTTTTAGGAAAAAAAGATGACATATAAAGATAATGAAGTGAATTTTATTACTGGCTAAAGAACATAGAATGGCAAATTATATATGACTTGTAAATTTATCTCAAGTGACTGACATAAATCTATCCTAATATTTGATTTCCATTTTCTTTTTAAAAAGTTGACAAATAGTCAACTAACTGAAAACACATACATTTTCTTAAAAGAATTGCCTATCCTAATATTATCTTAAATTTGTAGTTTTGACTCATATCTCTTTTACTTTCGACTCAGACTTCTTCAAATCAAGTAAAAATCTCAGCTATTAGGCAGGGAGAAATTAAGCAAAGTGATATTGGCCAGACATTCCCCTAAAGCTCCCAGGATTCTTAATTGTCAGGAAACACTTGGTTCCTGTGTTAAGAGTGTGGGTGAGCCTGGTCTGCAAGGTTCATTTTGGCTATGAACATTACTGCCAGCCTATAGATGGCAGCAAACTTACACATCACAGCCAGAGTATAACCTTTCAATTTCTACTTCCAGTTAGTCTCTCCTGCTAGTTTTTTCATTATACAAACAAGTTATCTATTATTATTAAGTAATATAATGAAGAGAAAATCATAGTTTTACTGGACCTAATGGAAAATTAAGGGAAAACAAAAGCAAAAAGAAAAAGAAAAATGCTTAGGATTAAGATTGGCAAAAGGCAAGACAGTCTATATTCTCACAAAACTTGTTTTTTGTATTTAGTGTCACTAAATGGAACTTGGCTCCTTTTTTTATTAGACCATTGGGCACTACATGTTCTTTAGCATTGTCTAAGCTAAAAGATGGTGCCCCATTGTATAGTTTAATGATGTGTCATACTGCCAATAAAGACGTTCTCTTGAAGCACGTGAGCTTGACTTGAGATATTTATGAGGGGACATAACCAATATGCCTAAAAGAATAGGTAGCAATGGCCAGTTAGCCGTGATGTTAAGTTTCAGTGTGCGAGAATCGTCACTGAATGTTCTATTGCCATGGCCGCATTATTATCTGTTGCCCCATCTGAAGAATCGTTACCGCTAAAGAGAGATTTAATTCGATTTATTGATGGCAATGCTATTAAACCTTTGATATCAGTTGTATTCCGTGCATCAGATTTCTTAGCAGAGCATGGATTTCTTATGGGGAATAATGGAGGATAATGAAGATAGAAACAATTACTGAAACTAGGGTCCAGTGATTATCAGCACATCAATATTTGCATTTTAGGCCCCAAGGAACTGCACAGAGGACATCTGCCTTATTAGCAAGACTTCATGAGCCATAAAGGATTTTGTTTTGCATTATTCATTGTTTAATAAAATGTCATAGGAACCAGGCCCATTTGCCTTTTTAAGCCACCTGTCACCTGGCAGAAACAGGTGTGCTATGCAGGTAACACTCTCAGTGTAAAAAATACTGACTATAGAAAGGCTGTGAGAGACATATGCTTGCGACAGAGAAGCTAAAACTATGACAGCTTGGCCATTAGCACGTGAGTATTGGATAGATGACCTCTTTGTGTTAGCACCTGTTGAGGTAAGAATTTGAGCCCTAAATGTGATAATAGGTTAGTCTGGTTTCCACCTCCTAGATTGGTATTTCTGAATGGTTATCTGTATTAGCTGATAATCATCCTACTTTGATTATATCCAAGTACAGATCTGTCCTACTTTTATTTATGAGATTTTTCTTTAAATGAATTTTAAATTGACCCAACCTTTCTCCCCCACACTCACATTTTATTCAATGCAAGAATATTAGGGAAATCATAGAACAGATTTATTATATATTTTTTTCTGGTCCACATAAAAACAAGTACATAATTTAACATTTAAAAAATGTTTCTGTGTTTAAAAAATGCTTCTGGTATGCTACATGTAGCAAGTACATCCTGGTACTTGATAAATGTTGGCTATTATTAATATTATTATTATTATAAGTAATGTTTGAACCTATGTAAACCTGATGGATGCAGTCAATTAGAACAGAATCATTGCTAAAAGGCTGCTAAGCACTTTGAAAATTGCAGCAATTAAATAAATTCTCTTGGAATATTTACTGATTGAAATAAGGAAATTTTGTAAAGAGGACAGAGTTTACTTACAGAGAATTTTCTACGCATCAGGATATATGCAAGGTTCTTCACATGTTGTTATATAATCAGAGAAATTACAAAATAGAATTAATCACATGTATTTTACAGATGAAATCACTGAGAGTCAAATTTACTTTCATAAAGCCACAGAGATGCAAAGGAAAACATCAAGTTTTGAATCCCCAGATCTGTCTTAACTGCATGCTACAGTATCTTGGAGAGAAGTCACCAACTCAGAAGTCTCCAGGGACCAAGCAAGTGACATGTTAGTAGATTAGGCCAGATGGAGAAAAGTGCTTGGTGCTATTGGACTCCAGTGTTGGGTTCATAATCAGGGAGTGGTAGAGCCTCAGGTGAACTGGAGAGGACAAAATCCATATAAAAATTGCCCCGGTCACTTGGCTCCAGAAGTGTTGACCCAGAGTTAGATCATCCCACTTCTCAAAAGAAGGCAGAAATCCAGGTTGTTTTAGTTATTTTTTTGTTTGTCTCTTTCCTCAAATTGCCTGGTTTTTAATTTTTGGCAACTAATTTGCATGTGGGCAAAAAATTGAATAAAAATAAGTAAAAAGCATATCTAATGGTCACAGAGCCACTGCTTTTCAACTTCTGCTTTAGAGGGAGTTCCTGACCCACTTCCATTTTCAGAGTAAAAGGAATATAAACATGAAAAAATAACTTGAACACATTTGGCCAACTTGATTAAAGACTGAACATTTAAGGAGGAAAAGTAAAGTAAGTTTAAATTATGATTAAAAAAATAATAACTCTCCTTGGGCCCTCTTTCTTTGACTTAACTTTTTTCTTGAGTTGTTTTTCTTTTCTTACCTACTTATAGTTCTGAAAGGTGAGAAGAGTTGTCATAACTTGTCCGGGTCTAGAATGTAAGACATGTTGGCCAATGGGTGACAAACACATTTCTGAGTTTGTACATATATATATATACATGTTTTATGCCGTATGGAAAAACCTTGGGTTAGAATATCAGAAATGATTTTTCCTTTTAACCAGGAAGGCACTTTTCTTGTATGAACTTCTGTTTTTCTCTCATATACATGAAGACTTGGAATTCATCATGCTCAAACAAGAAGACCAACAAAGTTGGTTAGCAATTGCAAAGGCTCATTTTCAGAACCCACCAGTTGAGTTCATTTACTTGGCTGGCTTTAAGAAAGAGTCATGCGGTCAGGTTTAGGTCATGATGATTAACAACATGCCTTGTTTCTGTGGATTTTCTGCTTGATTTGGTCAATACTAAAGATCCACCCAACATTTTCAATCAACCTTTGAAGACCACAGCTAGAGTAAATGGTAAAGGACCACCCACAAAATATCTCTTGCTTAATTCAGATTTGATTTCTTGCCATACATATTCAGTCTAATGATTGTGTCTAGGATGATCATTCATTACCACTTTACAAGTTCTTTTAGTACTTTCTTCAAGGGATTCTGTATATGAAAGATTTTGTCAACCAAACAAATGTGTACAAGAAAAATAGAAGTCATCCTCTAATTTTGCATTAATCAAAGACGAATATAACTGAGTATGCAATAAAAGCAGTAATTTTCAAATGATACTAAATTGCCTTAATTAGATGTTTGATATTTAGCTGTCTTGTGCTTTTTTGTTGTTTTTGATTTTTTTAAATTAGTAAGCACATGCTTTCCTTAGATAATAACTTGAAGAATCTTATTGATATCATAATCAACATCTGTGCATCCAGAGATCGTAGCATGAGAATAACTTTTGTGCCACGATTTAGACATTAAATTCTGTACAAAACTCTTTTGTCCCCAGAAATATTTCTGGATACTTTTAGTAAGTCTCATACTTTCGGGATGAAACTTTGTGGTTCATTTGATGCTATGTATTCATGATTATTTTTTCCCATTTTCTGATGGGCACAATGAAAGACTCCATTCCAAAGAGGACTTATATCTTGGTGGATCTGCAGGATTAGCTCTAGGCAGTAGAAAGTGGGCAAAGTGGTTATATATCACTTTCTGGCCTGACCCCAAATTCCCTATGAAATTTTTTTCCTCATTCTCTCTTTTCACTCTCTGGTTAGCCAAATGCAGAGAAGCCATCACAGGATTCTGTGGTCCCAAGGATCAGCAATATCACTTGGAACAAAACCTCCCTTCCTCCCAATCTATAGATTGCTTTGGGTTGTGTCAGGCATGTGCCATACAATTATATTGTGTTAAAACTCCTGAGGTTTTAGGATTTCCTATGTCAGAACTGGGTGTATCCACCCTGATTAATAAAGCTTCTGTCATCTACTTCCTCGTGGGCTTGAAAGGGAACCATTTTTTTTAAAAAAATCAACGCTTGACTTGGTCAATATTAACATGATAATGTTTCTGATGGTCTGAATCTGAGGCTGTGATAGGATAGATATTTGTATCATCCCTCTTTTACAGATAAGGAATCTGAGACTTAAAGAGATTAAAGGATTATGCCCAAATCATGAAGCTAATAATTGATGAAATCAGGATTCAAATTCAGATCTGTTGGCTTCAAATCTTGGTTTTCTTCCCCTATATCATTTTGTTAATTGTGGAAGCTGAAGTCTCGTATCCCAGGTCCTCAACCCTGCACGTGATCAACTAACCGATGCCAATGGAAGAGGGTCAGCATCTTCCTACCATCCACTGGGAAAACAACTGTTTTACATTTTAACCTTCTAGACGCATTGCCCATTTTATATCTCCTTTCTTGCTTACTCTTATTAGAAGAATTTTAGAGACCAACATATCAACCACAAGAGTTGAACAAAGTGATCACGGCAAACCGAAGAGCAACAGAAGAGGTGTCTCTTCTATAATGTTGTTGCATGCCTGTTTTGGTTTTATGTGAGACTTCCTTATTCATATCAGTTTTTCTTATCCATTTTTAGATAGTTTCAATTTCTTTTTGAAAAGCCACTGGCCAACAAACTTTTTTTCTTGCCACATAGGATAAGGATACAAGACTTAGAAAAATCAGTGCTAAAAATTGGCATCATATATATATATATATATATATATACCGAATCAAAAAAACTTTACTTTCATGAAAATTGAACCCATTTCTCTGAATGTTTGTATTAAGATTCATCCTTCAATAATTCTACCTGAATCTATGTTGACAAAGACATCAAATAAAGGATATACTGTATCTCTGTCTGGCACTTGGTATATAATAGATGCTCCAAAATTGTTTGCTGAGTGAATGAATGAACGAATGAGTGAATAAAATAATGGTTCTCAGCCTGGAAACCCTTATTATAAACCCAGCGATGAGAATCAAACTTTTTTTTTCAATATTTTTAGAAATCTGACAGAAACTGAACATTTTCCTTCAATATGTTAGTCTAGGTTAAGTGAATCACCATGTTTCTTTCCTTTCGCCTGGAATTGGGTCAGATCAATGTGCCGTGTTGGATGCCTCATGCTGCGCAGAAACTCTGATTGATACTGATATGTCTGATTAAAAAGGAGGAAATGGGGGGCCAGCCTGGTGGCATAGTGGTTAAGTTCACGCACTCTGCTTTGGAGGCCTGGGGTTTGCAGGTTCAGATGGTGGGTGTAGACCTAGCACCACTAATCAAGCCATGCTGTGGTGGCATCCCACATAAAATAAAGGAAGATTGGCACAGATGTTAGCTCAGTGACAAAATAAAGGAAGATTGGCACACCTGTTAGCTCAGTGACAAAATAGAGGAAGATTGGCACAGATGTTAGCTCAGTGACAATCTTTCTCAGGCAAAAAGAGGAAGATTGGCAACAAATGTTGACTCAGGGCCAGTCTTCCTCACCCTCCCCCACAAAAAAAGGAGGAAATAGATTTGCTGTTATGTAATCGATGTAGTTGAATAGACAAGATTTTTCCAGAAATGCCTGATGAAAGGAAAGGGTAAACTGCATTATTATTGGTGGTTGAATGTGCTGTACATAAATGCACTAACACAGTAGACAATTAAAGAAAATAAGAATACCTCACTTAACAGATATCTGATTATTACTAAGGAACTACTGAGTCTATATGCCTTGGATAGTACTTTATTAAAAAGGCATGGTTAATCCAGGAGAACACTTACCTAGTTCCATTCAGTCTAGGACTTGACTCTAAATCTTTATTAGTGTTGCCAGGCCTTCTTCTCTTTCAGTTTCTAGGAACTTTCTACTATTGTTAAATTTGAAAGGAAATCATGTAAAACAATAAGAGGTTTTCCCCACTAAGGCTAAAATAAGAAGTCACACTCCCAACCACACCCTAATTCAACCTAAATTAAGCATGGCAATTGATGTATGGTAAAATTGGTAGATTCTCTCTATTTTTTTCTGAATTATACATCCCTTTGGGATCTGTAAAGCTTGGTATAAATCTAGAAATCTCACAAAAACAGAATCTCATGAAATTTTCAGGGCTCTGCCTTGATCAGGTTGAAAATATGCTGGCACAGCCAGCATCAGCTCCAGCCAAGTCATGGATGTGCAGAGGGGCCCAGCAGTGCGGAATTCAAAGCAACTTTAGAAAGTAAGTTCAAAGTGTTTTCAAAACTTCCCAGAAGTGGTGCCATAATTTCTGGGCAGTGGCTCAGGTATGAAAGTTCTTATTTCAAATGAATCTGTTCAGTAATTCCTGGCACAGCAATTCTAAATGGAAGGGAATCATAGCTCCCTTCTTCCACAAGTCACTCAAGAATATTATTCTCTCCAACATAAATATTATCCTTCAGTTCTCATTCACTAGGAAATGAAGCATCAGAAATTAGATTTTACTTGTCTCTTTAATGAAGGAAATCAACAATTATTAAGAGTCTTATTTTGTCATAGTCTGTATGAGACGCTTTATAAATGTTAACTCGTTTGATCTTCATGAAAACTTTCTCATGTAAATATTATTATTCTGATGTCATTGCAGAAGTTCAGAGATACTGAGTAGCTTACCCAAGGTCACACATCAATGAGTGTTAGAGCTGGGATTCAAACCTAACTTTGATATGAATGTCCCAACCTTCTTCTGTATACCAAGAATTTGCTTCAGAGATGGCTTCAGAATTTTGGAATGTATTATATTTTAGAAAGATGTTCCTATTTTTTAGTTTATTTCTAAAATATGCATGCAATTCCATCTCCTTATGAGTGTTATGCTGGCTCAAAACCAATTTCTACAAAGTTCACAAAACTCAAGGTGCTGCATGTTAATCAAAAGCTGAATGCCTGCTTAAGCCTTGTAATTTCTAAACAATTTTATGAGTCAGAAAGGAAGTAATTCACGCAATGATCATTGCTCTCAAATGAATTTTCTTTTTTTGTCTTTTCTTAGGTTTCTCAACCCCCTTTTAGGGCTTCCTGCAGTCCATTTAACAGACAATGAAGCTTAAAACCAATAAAAAAGAGAAAAAAATTGTTGGGCTCACAGGGATAGAAGAATAGATGTAGGGGGAACACGGAGCTGGGGAGATAAAGACCAAATATGTGTGCGAGTGAACAACGTTCCACCTCCATGCCCCCCACGCAGAAAACCTTGCCACACCCACCCCACCACCATTTACTCCTGGACAGTTAGGTTAATTCCAGTTGCCTTTAGGCTCATTATGAGTGACTCGAAGAGTAGGGGATCCAGTCATGGAGCATGGAATTTGCTGGCATTGAGATTAATTTTTAAGCCAAACCCCTGATGCTACAAGTTGAAATTCAATTGCTGGGGGTTCCATGGGAGCCCAGCAGCACAGAGGGCTTGCCTAAATTCTTTTTAAAGAAGCAAAAAAACAGACACTCCCAGTGTTGAATGGATCCTTAGGGACTATCTGATCCAAATTCTATCATTTAAAACTGAGACCAGTGACGTTGAGTGACTTATTCCATATTCACAAAACTGGTAAGTAGCTGAGCTGGCCTGCAAATCCGTGGCGATGATTTCAAAGCATGCGCTCCTTAATGACTAGCTACATTCTTTGGCTTTGAGCAATTAACTTCTCTAGGATTCCACTGTGTTATCCAGAAAGTGGGGATGGTAACACCTCACTCACAGTGCATTAGTGTGGAACGTAGGACAGTGTACGCGAAGTGTGTTGCCGAGCTCCTGGTATGCGGACGGAGCTGTGTCCGCTACGACTGAGGTTTGCAGCAGCAGCAGCTGAAGCAGTAGCAGCAGCAATTCAATTGTAGTGGAATTTGGGAGAGAAGCCGTGCCCGAAATTCAGGCATTCAGGCTCAGCTGAATGCCCTTTCCCATAAACCATGTTTTAATTTCCTCAAACAAAATTCATTATTTGTGGAAGATTGTCTGGATACTTTGGCAATATGCAATTTTGACTTACTGTTTCTATTAGAAGCTTACATATAATATTTTCCTATGCATCATTTGTGAATGGCTTTTTGGGGAAGAAAAAAAGAAAAAAAGAAAGCAACACACATATGGATTCAATTCCCATATCTTCAGATCACGAACCACATTGTCTTCTGTGAGTCATTTTGATCCTTTGAACCCTCAATTCCTCATCTAAAGGAAGGGGATAAAATGCTTCCCCATCCAAAGCAAGGGATCATTGTAAGGGTTAACATTTTAAAACAAAGTGAATGCCCTATTTAATCTTAATGTGCTTCACTTTCTGCTGCAAATGCAAAGGTTTTATCTGGCTAGTGGTCTGGCAGAGTGGCTAGCTCTAAAGAGAGCCTCTCAGGGGACCCTGGGCAACTCTCTTATCAGGGTTAAGCCTCAACATCGCCACACACTTCATAGGATTATTTTTTTTTTAAAGATTTTATTTTTTTCCTTTTTCTCCCCAAAGCCCCCCAGTACATAGTTGCATATTCTTCATTGTGGGTCCTTCTAGCTGTGGCATGTGGGACGCTGCCTCAGCGTGGTTTGATGAGCAGTGCCGTGTCCGCGCCCAGGATTCAAACCATCGAAACACTGGGCCACCTGCAGCGGAGCGTGTGAACTTAACCCCTCGGCCACAGGGCCAGCCCCTTCATAGGATTATTTTTGACACCAAAATAGATAAAGTATATAACGTGGCTGGCACACAGTCCATTTTAAGAAATTGTAGCTATCATAATTATCTTTAGTAGACCTGAGAAGAAAGAGTCACAAAATCTTTAGTTATATCAGTCTCAACCCTCTTAGCTGCACGCAGTGAAGGATAAAATTACCCTTTTACTCATCCCCAGTTTCTCTCCAGTGCCTCAAATTGTTTTCTGGAGCTCAGAGGCATCAACTTATGTGATTCTGAATTTTGAGAGAACCATGAAATACACCTTGGGAATTTTCGCAAATTTGTGACAGTTAATAAGCTGGCTAGACTGCTCCGTTAGAAACAATCTGCTTATTATAAAAAAAATCAGGGGACATTTTGTGCCCACTGGAGGAGGGTATGAGAAGTGTTCGGGCTAGGCTTGTTCCTATGGTAATAGCAGCAATTGAGCAGAACCCTGGAGGCAGTTAGCCATCACTGTCATGTTGGCTAATAGTGGCAGGGTGACATCGATCCACATGGACAACTTTATTCATGTCTCCAGCCAAAACCCTAATCACTTTGCTGAATCTTTCTCAGTCTAACAGGTAGTGAATGACAGTCATTTAAAACCTCAAACTTTGAAAGTCAATCTCCTAGAGTCTCTCTAAAGAGAGACTACGGGGGTTGGTCAAACCCTCCTGGCTCACTATGAATTAAGCTGTCAGTTCTTGAGGTTTACTTTCTCTCTCTGTGTGTGTGTGTGTGTGTGTGTATTCTAGATGAGTGCTTGCTGAGGCAGACACAGAGATGTCCTCCTAGATGCCCCTTCAAGGAAGGACTAGCTACCCAGATGCAGAGTGTGTGGCCAACAGATATGTTCCAGCTTTGAGCAAGTGCAGGGTCTGCCTCATGTTCTAATCTCACATCCTTCCAGGACAGTGACAGTCCATGGTTGAGCCAGGCAGAGTAATAAAGTCTTATTCTAGAGCTTCCTATGGGACTGGCTGAGGCTACCATAGGCTTTGTCAGGCCTGCATTGGAGTTTAATTCATTCCCTGGCCCAACCTTGCTTCTTCCCTGTTCCTTTCACAGATGTTGATCCCTAATGAACATCTTACACCTTAGACTCCCTTTTATCATCTGCTCCTAGAGAACTCAACCTGCCACATATGGTGTTGACATTGGTCCAAGATAGCAGGAGACAAAGTGGGATTTTGACCTAGATTACTCACAGCTCAGCTGGCAATAAGGAGCCCATCACTGGTGCTAGGGGGAACACAGCCAGCCTCTGGCTTAAAGTGACATTGCAATTGGGACAATGTTGATGTGTGGTGAATTGAGATGGCATACAGACAGAAGGGAATGTGCCACTGGACATTAAGTATCAGGCAATTGAGATGTATAAAGAAAAGGGTAGCTATAAGGATAATGCATTAGATAGCTATTGCTAAGCACCATTGCTGTTCTACATAAAGATAGTGACGAGCTGAGGGAATAACACAGAATTGAAAATCAGGTGCAAAACAGAGGGCCTCCTTGGATGCACACAAAAAACTCTTCATTTCTTCCAGCAAGAGGATATAGAAGTCAAACGCCAAGCCTAATGCTTATTAATCAAAGTGGCTGAACTTCAAAGAGAAATGCCCAAATAAGACTTAGGTGTTATATCAAGATTAGGGCCCTGTTTGTAAATAAAACCCCCAAAACCTGAGGACATCTGCATGGATATGCTCAAAGATTTTGGCTCTCCAAACTCCTTGGGAATAAGATTCAGGGGCCTGCCACATTAGTAAAACTTGTAGGGACTAAGTGGCCAGAGGCGTGCTAGGGCAGTCCCTCCAGAGTAAAATACTTACCTTTGTATTTTGTATATCATACCGTGAAAAACAAAGCAAAACATCTTGTTTTGGGATTCTGGAGGAAGCATACTTCACACCTAAAGACAGTGGTCCAACTCATCTACTCTGTGACTCTTTGCATGGGGTCTGGAATAGGATAGAGCTACTGCAGGTCTAGGAGATGCTGCAATCAGCCCTGCTACTTGGGCCACACAATCTGGTAGACCATATGGGTTTGCAAGGAGTGTTGGTAGAAGAAAGCTTCCACGTACAGACAAAGATTGGGAGATAGGGGGCCAGGGAACCTGGGATTCAGATTTGTGGATAGACACATGGGAGTGGATACACAAGTGTGATGATCTTCGTAGCACATATGGCTGCTCACCAGAGAGCTTAAACCATGGGAGAGACAGTTGATGTCAACCAGTCTCTGTCGTCAGCTTCCTCAGATCTGGTGCAATGAGCACGTGAATGAAATGCGCGTGATAGAAGAGACGGGATACCAACAGCATGGAATTCTGAATTATAAATGCTTATCTAGCTCTTGTGGCTTCTGAATGTGCAACTTGCTAACAGTGTTGAGCTACTGATATAGCACCATTCTGAGGAGACCCATTGACTGCTTGATGGCAAGTTCACCACATTGTGTTTCTTTCATCCTGGAAGACACAGTGGTTCATTCTCACTGAAATAGATAGAGTTATGGGCCTCAGCCAGCAGCGCTCACTGTTCAAGAACTTGGAATCTATCGTCATGGGATCCCACAAGAGATCATGTCAGAGAAGGAGATATACTTTACAGCAGAGGAGTTATGAGGTTGTCCTCAGAGGTATCCTTTGCTAAAGAAAGTGTTAGAGTCATCCCAGAGAGAAGCTTTTCCTTAATGTCATATTAAAAGAAAGAATTTAATAAGTAGGTCCTTATAGAAGAGGCATTAAACTACAGAATTAACATTATCTTCAAAGTGGCTTTATAGAGCAAGCAGAGGTGATCTTTATATGACTGGTCCTTGGATCAAGCGTCAATATGCAAAAATAAATAACATTACAATATAACAGTAAATATATTTCAGAAAGGTGACCAAACCATCGAAGGGGGGCTGTCTATGTAGCTTTCTATCATTTTGAGTTAACAAAAGGATAAAATTAAATGTACTTTATATATGTGTCTATTTATTTATTTATTTACTTGCTTATTGTTGAGAAATAATTATACATGGGTTTTTACCATTTTAGCATATCTTGGGAGCAGAGACACCGAATGCCTTTGTCCTGGCAATTTGTTCAAGGAAATATATATAGCAAAGAGTATTGGAAGACAGATAGTGTCTCCCTTGGGAACAAACGGAAGGCATGCTATGCCCATTATAAAGATTAGGTTCCCTAAGCTCTCAGTTCCGCTCCTGTAATGAAACCCACTGCAAGTGCCATCTGTTCCTCTTCTTGTCACCCTGTGGGAACTGGGGCAATCAGTGGAAGAAATCAGGGAATCAGTGGAAGAAAATATGGATACTCTACTGTTGTTGCTTTGAGTAACCATGTCATTTGTCTCTGAATCTAGAGTTTCATGTCTTCTGCCAGCACCCACAAAACTCACAGATTAACTTGTTGACTTGAAAACAGATAAAATCTCAGACTCTTCACTGTTCTAGGTATTTATTTATTTAGATATAGAGCTCTGAGTAGATGTATGTCTTTTAGACATATTCTTTTTCAAAAATATTAATATTCTTTCCTTTCTTATAAGTGCTGAACAACGATCAAAATAAGATTGTCATTCTTTTATGAAGTTGGAGAAACTAGATCTATCTTTGTGTAAGAGAGCAGTTCCTTTCTCTATTGTGGTCTAATCAGTCACTTGTAGGTTGGATCAACAGTACGTCAGGGAGGAATTTTAGAGCCCAAAGAAGACTGTAGTGTCTCTGGTGCTCTATTAGTAAGGGTTCCTCAAAGACAGAGAACCAAAAGGGAGAAAGAGAGACTGATTTTAAGGAATTGGCTCATGAGCTTGTGGAGGCTGGCAAGTTCAAAATCTGCAGGGTAGGCTGTAAGATTGAAGACCCAGGGAAGAACCAATGTTGTAGTTCATATCTGAAGGACATTTGTTGGCAGAATTCCTTCTTGCACAGAGAAAGTCAGTCTTTGTTCTATAAAGGCCTTCAACTGATTGGATGAGCCCCTCTCGCATTATAGAGAGCAATCTGCTTTACTCAAGTCTGGTGATTTAAATGCTAATACCACCCAAAAAACACCCTCACAGAAACACCTAGAATAATGTTTGACCAAATATCTGGGCACTGTGGCCCAGCCAAATCACCATATAAAAGTAACCATCACAGGCACCATTGTTTGTGTATATCCATATCTCACAACAGTCATTAAAAATTTTTAAAAAACAAATGTTCTGTTGTCAAATAATTTTGGAACATACCCTATATACATTTATCTTCCTTGATATTTATAATACATATTAACATATTAAGTGTTCTGGAAAACTCTACAATAAACCCATTAAAATTTGTTAAACAGACTTGAAAAACAAGCTCTCTTTAAGCATATGCCCCTTTTGAGTAAAACATATTAACAATAGTTGGGACTAGTATTGTATAAAATGCTGTTGGATAGTCTTACAGAATATGGCAAAGATGATATTTTTAGACTATAAAACCCAAGGTATAAGTTTCAATGACCTTGATTCTTTAAAAAACTTTGAAATAAAAGTTATTGAATATTTACTCACCCATCCAATATTTTATGGCTCACCTATATTAGATTCTTATTTCAATATTAGGAAATGAAAGTAATTTTTTGAGAAGACTTTTATTGTGTAAGGCAATCTTACTCAAAATACATCTCTGTAGGTTTTGCATTTTTCAAGCCATTTTAAAATAAAATAATCATACACAGACTATTTGCAAATATTGTTACCTTTAGAAGATTACGGTCTAGGTGGTCCACAAACATTTTCCTGAAAGGGCCAGATAGTAAATATGTTAGACTCTGCAGGCCATATGTCTCAACTACTCAATTCTGCCATTGCAGTGCAAACACAGCCACATAGAAATGTAAATGAATAGATGCGGCTGTGTTCCAATACAACTTTATTTACAAAAACAAGTAATGGGTTATTTTTGGCCCACACAGACCATTGTTTTCTGATCTCTTGTCTAGAACAACATTTTAGAAAAATAAAGCGTATCATGATTGGAAACCGCATATGTAATTTTTAATTTTCTAGTAGCCGGATTAAAAAGTAAAAGAAAACGTGAAATTAATTTTTGTTACATTTTTTATTTAATCCAATATAATCGTTCTTCGCTTAACAATAGGGATATGTTCTGAGAAATGCGTCGTTAGGCGATTTCATTGCTGTGTGAACATCACAGAGTGCACTTACGCAAACCCAGATGGTATAGCCTACTACATAACTAGGCTATATGGTACTAATCTTGTGGGACCACCGTGGTATATGCAGTCCGTTGTTGACCAAAACATCAGTATGCAGTGCCTGGCTGTATATTAAAAATATTGTCATTTCAACATATAAATAATATATACATTATTAGTGTGATTTTTTCATTCCTTATTTTGTATTAGGTCTTTGGAATCCAGTATGTATTTTATGCTTTCAGCATACCTCAATACAGACTAGCCACATTTCAAATGCCCAAAAAGTATATAAAGCTAGTGGCTATCACATTGGATATTATGTCTATCCTTTCCACTAACTCAGGGGGCTGTTTCTTTGCCAAATAATGAATATTCCTATTATACTTCTGCTAATACAGAAACAAAATATAATGAACATTTTAAATATAATGAATAACTTCAACTTTAATAAATCTCATCCTATGAAGATATAGTTCATGTCTAAAAATACTGTAAATCTTGCCAATAACAATTTAAAATGCTTAGTTTATAACTGGATAGAGCATTTCCATGATTCAAAATTTATAGGTATAGCAGGGAATACAAAAAAAAAGTGTCTTTCCCACCATAGTCCCCGTCACTTACTTTGCTCTACCAATATAATTTTCTGGTTTATCCTTCTAAAAATATTTTTAGTTATCTAGTTTAATACCTTCAAAGCTCAGGTAAGGAGCACTTTGTTATGTGTTCATTTCTGATAGGAGATGTAGAGGCCAAATTATGTAAAGAAATATTCAGGATATTTTCATTTAGATCTTAATGACCATGTCCTACACAGAGATCTTCCTCGACTTAGGGTGCAATTATGTTCCCATAAATCCATCATTTGGTAAGTCATATGAAAGTATAGTAAGTCAAAAATGCATTTAATACACCTAACCTATCAAACATCATAACTTAGCCTTGCCTACCTTAAAGATGCTCAAACACTTACTTTAGCCTATAGTTGAGCAAGATCATCCGACACAAATCCTATTTTATAAAAAAGTGTTGAGTATCTTGTATAATTTTTTGACCACCGTACTGAAAGTGAACACCAGAATTGTTGTATGGGGACAGGATGGTTGTGTCAGTTGTTTACCTTCCTCATGGCGAGGCTGACGGGGAGCTGCACGGCTTGCTGCCACTGCCCTGCATCAAGAGAGAGTATCAGACACATATCACTAGCCCGGGAAAAGATCTCAATTCAAAGCACTGATTTTACTGAATGTGTATCACTTTCACACCATTGTAAAGTCAAAAAATCCTAAATCGAATCATCTTCAGCCAGGAACCATCTGCATTTCTTTACCTAAAGAAGCTCTGAGAGTTCTCTCTGGGCTTCCACATTTAGGCTCTTGCTCCTGTATTATGCAGCTCCAAGATTACAGGATAATTTTGGAACTGCAAATTAAAAGCAATATGCCCGGTAAGTGCTTGTACTGTTTTTTAATAGTTTAAAGTAATTTTGTAGAAGATCAAATGTATTTTATTTATATCACATTAGGTGCATATAGTCTTGTGTGCATGCTTGTTTAAGAACAGTGGCTTGAGGGGCCAGCCCAGTGGCACAGTGGTTAAGTTCTCACATTCCACTCAAGCAGCCTGGGGTTCACTGGTTTGGATCCCAGGTGTGGACGTATGCACCACTTGTCAAGCCATGCTGTGGCAGGTGTCCCACGTATAAAGTAGAGGAAGATTGGCGCGGATGTTAGCTCAGGGCCACTCTTCCTCAGCAAAAAAGAGGAGGATTGGTGGCAGATATTAGCTCACTGCTAATCTTCCTCAAGAGAAAAAAACACCCCCCCCCCCGTGCCTTGAGAATTGCAATGCAGGCAGAGATTTATGAAGGTAAGACTGATGGTAGATGTTGAGAATAAACTCGGAGGACTAATCAGTTGTAGTTTAATACAAAGGAAATAAGTTATTACAATTATTTGGCAGAAAAACAATAAGAACCATTTACCCCAAACACCAGCACTTTGCTTATTTGATAGCTTATATATACATATAGTCTGTATTTTAATAAATTTTCAGAAGTCCTAATTGAATCAATCTTCGCTATACTGACTACAAATATGAACTGGCTATTAAATTAGAAAGAAAGAGAACTTCCTTAAAACTTTGCATATATATTTCCTTCAGAATCTGACATCAGATTATACTTCACTCTTTTCACAAAACACATGCATCACCGACAGGGCGGAGAACCGCTGTACGTATTTCCCGGCAAGTAACTCTCTGTATTGCATATCTTCTCTTAACATCAAAATTGTATTCAAGACTATTCTAACAAAATTCTCAGGTTGAGAGCGTGTCAAAAAGACCAAATTTATGTCTCTCGTGACAGCCATCACTTGGCCACAATGCATGTAATTAAGGTATCAATTGAACAACCTGTGCAATAACACAGTTCTATAAACATGCGGGAAACTGCGAGTTACTGCAGTCGTGGGTCCTCCCTCCACGGTTGAGTTTCCTCTTTGTCGAACATTCACATGCACGGCTAGACAGTGTTTCCTTAAGGGATATGGAGTGACAGCTGTCTGCTGGTCTCGTTCTCCTCTCGCTGGTCCCTTGTAAGCCTTCTTTCTCTGCCATCCAGTCTCACTCCTTCGCTGCACAGAACTGCGATGCTCGATGGCTCGCTTTGAAAATGATCTCCGTGGCCCCTTGGGCTCTTTAGAGAGAAGGCAACATATAACTTCCAAGGCACACCAAGGGTTTTATTGAGAGAATCAGTCATTTGGTGTATGCGCACAGCAAAGTCTAGTCAGTCTTTCTCTAGAGGGCATCTGATTCTCAACCGGAGTTTTCCCTCTTGAGAAGTTTAGGCAACATCCGTGAAGTGAGACTAAAAAGCTGTGTTAGGTAAACTGCTCATGAACTGACAAGAGTTCAGACTGTGAAAAGAACATCTATCAACTTTTTGTACAATAAGGACAGACTCAGTGCTGTAAAATTATTTCTTTAAAAATATACAAGAATATGGGCCTGGCCCAGTGGCATAGTGGTTAAGTGCACACATTCCGCTTCGGTGGCCCAGGGTTTGCTGGTTCAGATCCCAGGTGTAGACATGGCACTCCTTGGCAAGCCATGCTGTGGCAGGTGTCCCACATATAAAGTACAGGAAGATGGGCACAGATGTTAGCTCAGGGCCAGTCTTCCTCAGCAAAGAGGAGGATTGGTGACAGATGTTAGCTCAGGACTAATCTTCCTCCAAAAAAAAAATATACAAGAATGAGAAAAGCTGATAGAAAATGTAATCCCCATCATAGAGATGATTAGAACATTCTGGTTGTATTCTGGAAAAGCTAGTCTATCACCCAATTCTTGTGGGGTGTCCTTGTTAATCTGTGTGTGCTGCTTGGCAAACATGGTGTTTATGTCCTTGTTAGGCATTTACTTAATCTCTCCATTGAATTTACTTCCACAGCACGTGGTTAATCTATATTCTCTTGTTCTCTGGGGTGAAGAATTTCTCCTAGGAAAGGACATCCAGCTCGATGCCATTTGTTTTCCTGCCCGAGGATCAGCAGGAAGTGAGGTGGGGTGAAGGCAGGCTGGAAGGGCAGGGTGGAAAAATACTACTCTATCTTTAGCTTTTCTTCTGAAAGGGATCATGTCAGTGGAAGCTGAGGTGAGAGAATTGGCAGCTCCATCCTTGCAAAATTCTTTGAGCTGCTGTGGGAATTCTTGCCTACAGAAACTCTTGAGGCTTCAGAAATGTATTTCTAGTGAGAATCCCCAAAATCTTTTCCTAAAAGAAAAATAATATCAAACAAAATGTGGGATGCCAGTCCCAGTTGAGCTACTTGGACAAGGCAGGAACCTGAGAGTTCACTGCAGCTTTTGTAAAAATTATGGTAATAAAATCTACCTCGTATTGTTCTTGTGGGGATTCGAGGAAATGTGTGTATATAGAAAATCAAACCATTTTCCCCTAATTGTTGTTAGTACTAATTATGATTAGTCCCACTAGTTTAAAATGATAATATTCACTATTGTTATATGAGGAGGAAAGGACCAGTGAGGACCAGAGAAAAAAAATATGGTGTTTACATATTGGCCCTATGTGAGCTCTACATCCATAGAAAACAATAATCACTTATAGTCTTAAAAATATATCATGAAGGGCGCCGGCCAGGTGGCATAGTAGTTAATTTTGCGTGCTCTGCATCAGCAGCCTGGGGTTCACAGGTTTGGATCCCGGGCACAGACCTGGGCATCATGCATCAAGCCAAGCTGTGGCGGAGTCCCACATACAAAATAGATGAAGATTGGCACAGATGTTAGCTCAGGGGTAGTCTTCCTCACAGAAAAAGAAAAGTAAATCATGCAGGTATTTGGTGTTTTTAACTTTCGGATATTTAAAATATTATGCTATGTGCTCTATTTGTCGAGTTGATTGGATGACTACTCCTTCATCTGGAATCAATCGTGTGCATTCGCCAACTGATCTTCCTAACAAAACCACCACCTCCTGGGTTGCACTTTAAATGGTCCCTCTTTACGCTGTAAGTCTAAGCCAGAACAGAATGGGAACTTAGATCTCTTGGTTCTGTAACCAACATTAATCCACCAAATTCTACACTGCAGCCTTAAAAAGCAGAACAAAACCATCCTCATTCGAAGTGTATACAGCTGGTCTCTAAGAAGCTCTCCGAAGTAGAAGGGAACTGAATTTCAACTTTAGAAAGTCAAAACAAAGGGGAGTTGATGTATAAAAATGATGCTAGCCCTGGAGCAAAGAGGGCTTCCCTTGGAGACAGGATGGATCACACGCCAGGGTGGAAAAGCTTCCCGTGGCTGCAAGGTATAGTGCAGTTGCTAAGATTGAATACCAAGAGCCCCTCTACTTGGGATCATGAATAAAACCCTGTGACATCTTTGATAAGACTGTTACCCTTGGAGGTGGACCAAATTCCGTTTGGGAGTCTGCATTTCCCATCTATTTTTCAATGGCTTCATATAATAATTCCATCTTGCTTTAAGTTACTCTGCCATTAATCATTTACCTCATTTCCTCTCATACTTTAGAAACTATAATAATAAAAACTCATCACATAATGGCTACTACACTGTGCCAAGCTAAAACAAAACAAAACAGCCATTAACAATGGAAAAATCTTTAAAAAATTCTCACCAACCCCTGGGGTCATGCAGGAAAAAAAAAATAACATTGTCCTATTTTACAAGAGAAATTACCTATAAAAATAGGAGGTCAAAGACTGAAATTGACCTGGCTGCTGATCAATCAAGAGCTCAATTCATTATTGACTATATATCTACATAATTACTAATGTGTGCTTTATAATTGATGGTTTAGACGTTTTTCCACTGACATTTGGGGATTTTTAACTTCTGAAATCTATTTGGAGAATTTTTCTTTTCATCTGGGTTGTTTGGGCACTGCTATTGATAAGGCATAAAAAGTGACTTTAGGTGTCATTTGTAACTCAAAAATACCTGCTGACATCAAATCCATAGCAAGAGCTGAGTCATCAGCCACATGGAAATGTTCTCTGGTGGTACTTCAGCGTGGGGTACTGAGCTTAGAGACGGATTCCAGAAGACATCAAGGGCTGCCCATTACTCATACTCTCTTTAGCTCTGTTTTATTTGAACCTGCAGATTCTGAAACCCTTGCACTTATCCGGTCTTAATCATCACAAATTGAGATTTAAGCGTCTTTTAGCCAAATAGCCCAGGCAAAGACATCATTGTGATTTGTCATTGAATTAGGGTGATTTCGTTAAAACAGCAAGGCATCATTGAATTTATGAAATAGAAGAAATCAAGCTGGAATTTGGCCTGGTTCTCTCCCCTCCTCACACACACACACACACACACACACACACACACAGTGGGAGCAGGGGTTATATCTATATCTACGGCATGGTGGCCAAATTCCCCTCCAGCCCCTGCTGGATCACGGCCATGGAGTGCTCACAGCTCACATCTTTACTGCATAGCCTGATAGAGGAGATAAACACAGGAAAGGAACATCTGCTTTGATGTCACACCTTCTGATTTTGTCTCCAGAAATGCTGTGTGAATTTGAGGACAGAGTTCTCGCCTTCATTTGTTCTTAACCGCAGAGTTCTTAATCCACATTTGTCAAATGAACATTCCTTCAAGAATTTCAAGACATCTCTCTTTTCTCAAATCATCTCTCCTCATGTCCCTTTGGCTTAACTTTTTAAAAATGTATTTACCAAGCTCCTCTGACATCGGCTTTCTGCAGCCTGAGAAGTAGAAAGAGTGCTTATTTCAGTTCCAGACTCCTCTGTGTTCCTGAGATATACCAGTGATTTTGGAAGGTAAGAACCAACAACAATAATCATCAAAGAAAAATAAAACAAATTAAGAAATCTTGAGATTCCTCTGTGATCAGTGCGAGTCCATTGGGACAGCTGTGCCCTGAGTAAACCCCAATTATACTTACCTAGGAGCTAATGGCCCAGTTTGGTATTTTCCCTTTCACCCATAAGCCCTAGGGACATAGTAAGTTCATGCAGTGTTTTAGTCTTAAAATATGTCCTGGAAATTGCATAGCAAAATAGATAAACAACAGCCTACCTATCCTCTCTCAATAAGTAGTAGATTTCACGCATTTCTGGAGAAAGATAAGCGCAGCATGCTTATGGATTTTTCTTCTTTAAGCAGACCTAAATGGTTTTATAAGGTCTGTCATTGGAAACCAATGTGAAGGAGCAAGAGAAAGAAATCGACCTGCTGCCACACGAGACACCTGAAATATTAGATCATTGCCGGAACACAGAGACAACTGAGCATGCCAACCCACTCTCAGCTAAGCTCTGATGTGGGCAAGAGTGACAGCTGTTTATTAGGACAGAAAACAGGGTATGTACTTTAAAGATCAGCAACATGATGTAAATATTGACTCGCCTCAATTTTTAAGCTGATGAAAGGGTGTTTGTAATGCTAAACCCTCCTTCTGCAAATTGGTCCTGTCAACACAGCATGATGGGAGGGGTGGATATTGACAAGAAAAGAGAAAGGATTTGCCGACGGAGTATTTGTATTTTTTCTCATTTAAAATACATGGAGATACTTTATGAGTCCCCGTGGAGAAGTCAAGAGCTGGGCTCTCAATTTCTGGAGGCCTGACAGGAACATTCTCTTACTAGCTCTCGGTTAAAGAAGGACCTCACTAAATCATGTTCTTTCCAAAGAAAGATCCCCGTGCTGATATTTTAGCGTTGTAAGTCTCATTTAACTTCCCCAAATGAAAAGGTTTATCTTTATTTCTCGTTTGAGCTCCTGGAAATTTTCAAATTTGATGTTTCAGGAAAGTATTGGAACCTTAGAAGATGGCATCTGTGTCCTGCTTTTGCAAATCTGTCCCTTTGCGTGGCTATGATAAAATCGTCATTCTCGATGGTAGAAAGAGGTTTCTGCTGGGGTTGGCAGAGGAAATCCATTTGTTTTCTTGGCTAATTTTACTGACTCACAAGGGCATTAGGAGTACACTTACCTCAGAGACTCTACTGTCTTATCTTTAAAAGTGCAAAGCATTTCCCCGACACCTGCCTTAAGTCATGGCTTTAAGACTTGATTTAGAGGCACATGGAGAGTTTAGTGGGCTTTGAAAGGGGAAGCAGCTACAAACTTGAAGGTTTCATGCACTCAGGTGCCTCTGCCACTCTGCTCTGATGAACCACGGGGCTTTAGGGCACATCCAAAGTGGTACTGTTTCAGGTCAATTTTCAAGATAAATGAATTGTAGAATACAGTCTATCAAATATATGCACTCTCTTTTGTCAAAAGGTACAAAAAAAGGTACCAAAGGTGCAAAATGAGACAGGTTATACTCTAGAACACTTTGTGCTTCTACACACTTGTATGTCCCAAGTATGACTTAGAGTCAAGCTAATTTTGGGTTTAGAGGTAATAACTCCTCACCCATTGTTTTTCTTCTTTTTTGGCACCTACCAGCTATTGGAGACCATCCAGCTTCATATGGGAAAGAGGACAATGGACTGCGATGAGGATACTTGGCTGTAGGACGGTTTGGGGTAGTACATCAGATTATTACTGGTCAGTGACTGTGGGCAAAGGATCACCAAAGCAGTCTTTCTTGGAAATTCCTTCTACCTCCTTCTGATCTATTTGGTAAAATCATTTGGGCTTCAGCTCTGGCTCCGGACATACCTCTGGCAAGTTAGCTTTATACAAGTTTGGGGCAGTTTGTCAACTCAAAGCTGAGGGGACTGGAAAAGAGGAAATTTACAGAGCATGTAGCTGAGAGAGGAGAGAAGATTTGCATGATGTTAAGACAATAGATTTACCTGCGGTTAAATCCTGGCTCTGTCATTTACATGACCTTGAGCAAGTTTCCTAACCTCTTTGAGTCTTAATTTAAAACCCTCTCTCTCTTTCCTTTCTCTCTTGCTCTCTATATCTATCATCTCCATCTCTATCTCTATCTCTATCCCTATCTCGATCTCAGTTTCAGCGCAATTAGTAGCATTTGTTGATTTCCATGGTGTAATAATTCCACCAAGGCAGACTTCAAGCCACTTACGTGGAGTCCGTGAATGTGGAGTTGGGACAAGATGTGCACAGATGTCTCAGGGAGTGAGCAGAACTCAGCACACCACTGGGTGTAAACTACTGCATACAATGCCGAGCACGTACTGAGACCAATGAAGGTTGGTTAGATCACGAGGAGGAAGAGGAAGAACATGACTCAGGTGTCCTTGCAACAATTATGACAGGAGGTGCATAACTAAAAACTGTGAGAGGAGAGAGCATCTCTTGTTTTTAAGAGTGAGAAAACTGTGTATCCATCCTGGAATCAGGACCTGGTTCTTACTGATACAAGGGTGAGACCATTTTTAAAAAGTGGGCAGAATCTAGGTAATTTGTAGGTGGTAAACACTGTCTCCGGCTTTCTTAACAACATATTCAATTGAATTTAATAATTTTCAGAAGAGTGCTAGGCTCCGGGTTTGCTTCGGCCAATACATTAAAATATCTCTTCTCCCAAACTGTTTATGAGCTATTGGAAAACAGGATGAGGAAGAGATGGAGTTCATGTCACAGTGGGGTAGCAGAAGGCTCAGTTTACCTTAGGAAGTGCAAGGCACCATTTAAAGGAGAGAGGATATTGTATTCAATCTCGAAGAATGAGTAGGAATTTGATGAGGCATTTGAAGCAGAGAATGTTAGCCTGCAAAGGCATGGAAAAGGGAGAGCGAGGTATGTGTGTGGACTTGACAACATCTCAGTGTAGACAGCATGTAGAGTGTGAATGAGGAGCATCTGTATGTGAGCACGGAGAGATAGGATCAGGGCAAGTCCTCAAGGGTCCTGTATGTCTAGCACAGACATGTGGCTTTTATCTTCCAGAATGGCAACACACTGGCAAGTAATGCATCAAATCCCTCACGTGAGACAACAGAGGACCATATGGGTGGAGAAGCGACAAGTTTAGTCCCATAAATCGAATATTTTCCTGAACGATGTTCCCCAGACAACTCTTCTTGCACCTAATTCTCAGGTTAATCATCACCTCCACAAAGAGACTTCCTTCTTGGACCTGTTTGCTTATTTTTTTACATAGAACTTCCAATAAAAGCAACTTTGCGTTTTATACATATGCATTTCAGGTTCAAGTGTAAAGGATATACTGCGTTTGTTTTCCTTTATATCAATTTAATTCTTACCTTAAATATCTATCCTGCTGGAATGATGAGAAATTCCAGCATAGTCATTCTGGAGGTTTCCTGTCCAAGAACTCTGGAAGTTCCGGGAGTGATGCACAGCACAGGGCAGTAGGGAGCTTCCTCATGTCACGTGACAGTTCCCAGCCTCATTTGTCCCTGCTGCTTCTTCTGCACCATGCTAAGGGCATGGAAAAAGAGGGAGAAATTAGAGCCCAGCCTTTCCACATCTGCCGCACAGCCATTCCCCTCTCAGGTCCTTCCATGACCTGGGACGCTTCCTGACAGTCACTAATAGGGAAAGATTGGTTTCTTTCCAAAGGAATCCTGTTTAAGACTCACCTGCCTCTTCTGCCTAAAATAGGACAGAAAGAAAAACATAGGGAGAGATACATAATTAGGTTTTTTATTTTAAATTTAGTCATAAATTTTTTGTGTGTTTTGAGGAAGATTAGCCCTGAGCTAACTGCTGCCAATCCTCCTCTTTTTGCTGAGGAAGAGTGGCCCTGACCTAACATCCGTGCCCATCTTCCTCTACTTTATACATGGGACACCTACCACAGCATGGATTTTGCCAAGTGGTGCCATGTCCACACCTGGGATCTGAACTGGCAAACCCTGGGCCTCCAAAGCAGAAGGTGCCCACTTAACTGCTGTGCCACGGGACCAGCCCCTATAATTTTAAATTTTTATTGTTTTAGCGTTTCTGTCCCCATCCACTAGGCTGAGGACCATGGGGGAACAAATTCTCCTTCTGTCTTGTTCCCCAAGCTACTGGCACAGGGCCTGGTACACAACTGGGTTTTTATCAACATGTGATCAACAATTTAATTTATTCTAACCCACTGAAGAAAGTTGTACCAACTTCACTCTACCAAAAGAGACTTACATATAATTACTTGGTGCTTAACAAGTACTTTACAACCAAAGAGTTGAAGTCATTTTAAATATTCTGGCTAGTCTCACTTTTAACATCACATGTGAGTGTTGTTATAAGCATGTGTGAAACAAAACCTAAAGGGTCAAAAGTTCTAGATTCACTTTTATTTTTCTTCTAGACAAGATGTTGGAGTTCCTAAATCATACATATAATGAAGTCTTCAGTTTTTCTAGCTCCTAAGAAGATTGATTTTTTTTAACCTCTTTAAACTGAAATACTACACAGTTTAAAAAAAAAATACACCAAAAATAAAGTTTTAAAATCCTCCCCAATATTGAATTTTTCATATAAGTGTGAACGATTAAAGATACTGATTTTTTCTTCCCACAAATTGATGGCCTTTAAATGCTCATTAACTGGAAGTTATGTGCGTGTGTGGCCGGTCAATAAAGGGTAGACTCGCCAGTGAGAAGCAGAAACGTTCACGGTTAGCATAAAGCTTTAGAAATTGACCAGAACATGCCCTTGGAGATCAGAATCATAAGTTAGAAAAGTTTTATATTTATTCCTACTCTGACATCTTCCAACTCAGAAAAATCACTTTTCCCCACTTTAAATGATCCAGAGAAAGCTGTTATTTTATAGGGTTGCTTGTAGGATCTTGATCGTCAGCATTCCCCGGGACCAAAATCATCCATAGGTGTTTCTGTAATCACGACATCAAATTAATTATGTTTGACTGTTCAACAATCATCTGTATTAACCTCTTTTCTCTCGCGATCTCTATTTTGTTAGCTTGTAGCTGCTATTTTCTCTTGTAGAGAAATGTGGTGTCATAAAAAGGGGCAAATACTTTGGATTTGGAAAACTCAGTATTGCTGGCAGAAGAACTTGGGCAAATCTCCAAATGTCAGCCAGGCTCAGCTTTTTCTGAGCTCATAACACTCGCTCTTAGGGTAGTTTTTTTCCTTTTTTTTTTTTTTTGGTGAGGAAGATTGTCCTTGAGCTGACATCTGTGCCAATCTTCCTCTATTTCATATGTGGGATGCTGTGGCATGGCTTGATGAGTGGTTTGCAGGTCCGCACCTGGGATCCAAACCTGCAAACCCTGGGCCGCCAAAGTGGAGGGTGCGAACTTAACCACTACACCACTGGGCTGGCCCCTTGTGGTTTTTAAGATCACAAAATTCAAATGCAGTGGTCTGAAAATTACTCTGGACAGAGTCCTAATGATTCCTCAAAAAGAAGGGTCCCTGAGGTCTCTTCAGGTCTCTGGAGAGTGTGTGTTAGTGTCTATGTCTGTCTCAACTCGCTCATCTCCACCATAACAACTCCAGCTTGTATCTGTTGTAAACTAGATTGGTCTTATGTGTTATATTTTGTTTAGAGCAAGATTCCTCTCTAAAACAGTTTTTGAATACCAGTAAATGGACATACACAAAATATTGCTTAAAGAGTAAAGAGATGCTATTATTCTGTGATTTTTAATTGTGCTCTGAAGTAGGCTCCACTACCAGTAATGAGTAATAAATTTAAGAAAAAGATTTATAAATGTATACGTATTCAGTTTCTTTTGACCTGGCTACCCAAATTTTATAGCTCATGCTTTTCCTTTTAAGTCCTCAGCCATGTGGCTCAGCGCTAATTATTATGCTTGATCAAATGTGATTTATGCATGTGTATGTTTAGCACTGATTTTTAAAGACTGATTAACACCATCCAGAGAGTGGATGATTAGCCAGTAAGAATGTTGCCACTGCTTACATAACTATGATTAAAAATACTCACTTTAAGAAAAATAAACCTTGAAACCAATAGTGCATTACAAGAATAATTCTCAATATTCAGTGTAATATAATGCTTGGCACATTTATTCATTTGTCAAGTGGGGCCTTACATTGAGTTTATAAAATCTGATGTCGTCCATAGTTTGTGTCTACAGTTTTAACACAATCCTATGATAATCCTAAAGTCCCTGATCTTATTTGTTTGGAAAAGTGACAGTCACCATTTAGACACATCAATATTGACTTTGGATTCCCTGGAGTATATGTGCCAGGACTCTGGCCTTTCAAAGACCGCATCATAGGTAATAAGGTATTTACTGAAAATAGCGTACAGGTTTAGCAAGAGAAAGGACTTAACATTAGTCGAATAGACTTAATGTTTTAAACTGGGAGCTTGACAGTTCAGACAAACACAAGGGCTATTCTGTGAAGGACCCTGGCTTTTGAACAGGTCTTCATTTCCATGTGAAGTAGATGGCGTTGGTACTTCAGACGTGCTTTGATCCAAAGAGACCAATATTTACATGTATACAATTAGGGTAGACACAGAATTAAGTACTCTTATAGTTTTTAGCCTGTTTCAGTCTCATCTTTCATTTCCTTAAATATCATCAGGCAAGATAGCTACCTCAACCAAAACAGATTGAAAGAGACACCAAACAGATGTCACTTAACTCCTACGGAAGAACACAGAGTTGGAGAAACATTACATAGCTGTGTAATTCAACATCTGAACACCAGTCAAGAATTCAGTTGTTAGAGTACAGGGAATTCCTTTTGCAAAGAAAGGGGCTCCAAGGACCAAGGAGGGGAAAGGATGACTCCGCATTTTTAATTAAGATAAATAATTCTATGTGAAGCCAATGTACTGTCTGCATCCTTTTTAAGTGTTTAAATTCTGTTGCTATGTTTTATAGGATAGTTTTGTAAAATAGAAAGTAATGTCACTAAATCAAAAAGAAATAGAGATCAAGGAGGGGAGCAAGGAGAGTGAAGTGAGTAGAAGAAGCAGAGAGAAAGAAAAGGCAGCTCTGTGAATCAGAGACCATGACAAGAATAACCAGGGTTTGGAGAGAAGATAGACAGCCTTCCTGAATGCAATCCATTGTTTGCTTGGGGGCAATTTTGGGAATGACAAGGGCCACAGAAAAATATTTCCATGTTGCGATATTCTGACAAATGGAAATAAGGAACTAAACATACACTCATAGTATATCTGCAAATTATATCCTTATACCCTTACAGGAACTCTCAAAAATCAAAAGGGTGGTGACTCTCATTTTTCTCACTGTAAAAATGAGAAAACTGAGGTCTAAGATGTAGCTGTCTCTGGAGGTTACATAACCAATACGAGCCAGCGCTAAGCCCTCTGAATCCTGCCTTCTTTCTGCCTCTTATACCAAATTGCCTGCTGGTGTTCTGAGGCCTCCCCCTGTGTCCTTTCTCCTCTTAGAAAAAGCACATTTAATCACAGTGTGAACAGTGTAGAAAAGTATTTTGGCACTCTCCTCTAGAAGCCACGATCAGAAAAATATTAATGACCCTGGTCGGGACAGAGTATAGTCCTACACCACCTGTAATCTAAGGAAAACACTGTCTGCCTTTTCTGAATACTCCATGCTTTGTGAAGCAGGGCACCAACAGTAGATTATCTTTATAGTCAAGTTCACATTTAACGGTGATGGCCTATTGTAAATGGAGGGAGGCACTAGTTGGGGGTGGGGGGGCAGGGTCACGTGATAGCTTTTTGTTAGGAACTAGACCAAAGACTGGTGCATGGTTGTTTCCCGAAACTAAATGACTTTGCTTTGGTTTGTATAAATATTGACTATCTAGTATTGATGTGCATCTACTGATTAGATCGACTGTGTCATAGAAGTTTCCTGCAGGCTAGAAAAGTGCGCTTTGAAATGTGTTTCATTTCCTTCTTCTTCACCCAATGAGAAATCTCATCTTTTTCTTCAACTAGACGATTAAAGTTATTGCCAGAAAACAGAATTTGGAAGGGCTTTCCTTAATTCTATCTTCTTCCTGGCATAATCAGATCCTAAAATCCTAAGTATCAAGAACCCTTTTCCATTTTATTTAGAAACCTAAAAAGCGATGAATTATAGCTGGTTTTGCTGAATACATGTCCATAATATTTTCACAGCAAGTGCATGTCCAAAAAGGCAGAGTAAGCTTACAATTAATTGATTTAATGGAGGGCTTTTTTGACATAATGATTGCTTTATCTATGCTTGTTAAGACTTTAGAAACTCTCAAAAGCTTGCTATTATTTCTACTGTTATTAAATATTATTCCCACTTGTGTGAGGAAAATTTTTCCTTAATTGATTTTCATAAGACTTTGGTAATGATATCTCTATTTGTAAAATCCTCTCTCATATCATACAAGAATTTCTTTAAATTTTGATCTGTAATTTATATGTCACTCTAGAGCACTGTAATTCACATTAGCCATGGTTTTAATCTCACATTAAAAATCAAAATACTGTGTGATACAATGAGAAAGGGTATGAGATAACTTCAGGCTTTGAGCTCACAAGTGCAACTCTTCATTTTGATCTGAAAGACAGGCTTCTGTTTGCTCTGGTTTTAGAGATGACTCATCCTTAAAAAAGAAAAAAGTGCCAACATGGTCTTTCCTACTGCCCATAACTCACCCTTAATCCTTCGCTCATAAATCAGGGCTTTCATGTTTCTCAGCTTCTAAAAACAAATCCAAAGGTTCATAAATGCATTTTCTATTGATCCAGTGCTTATGAAAACCTTTACTTTTTTACTGGGATCTACTATTCATAGCCAACTCCCAGATAAATTGCGATTTCAAACTGAGATGAGCTAAACAGGTTCAAACACCTTGTGAAAATGGAATCTCCCTTCATGGCAAACAGTGTGGATTTGAAGAAAAGATCAGTCTTGAAATACAGTCCTATGTTTTCCCAAGATCACAAAGTGAGATTTTGCACCATGTATTTTCTGGGATGCATTTGGTCAAGGAGAGAAAAAAAGGTTGTTCTGTTGGAAGTGGAGTGAGCTCATAGAAAGTCAAAAGTTCGCGGGATGATGCAAGAGCATGAGGAGAGCTTTTCCTGGCTGGAGCACAGTAATGACGTTGCTGAGTGATACACGGCCTGATTAGAGGAGATTGGGAAAGGACAGGTTAAAGGGTCTTGAATTGAAGTTGAGCAACAATGGGAGAGGTGGCAACTCTGCTTTCTTTATGTGAGGAATGATGTCATGAAGTGGCATGTCGCGAAGTACCAGAAGCCAGTGCGAGATGGATTGGGATAATGACTGACGCTCGCTAGACCTGTTGAGTTCTGGGGTGAGAATCAAAAGAAAGCAGTGGTAGTACAATCATGTAAAGCCAACTTCGGTCAGCGTCCTCGTAGTTCTCAAACCTTTCCACGGAACAACGCTTTTTGATAGAGGAAAGCAAATAGCAGCCCTGGCCCTCAGCCCTCAGGCATTTGTTTAAAGTTTTGTGTTTTATTAAATAACACAGTAGAAGTCAGGACAGAATTAACTTTCCCCCTCAACTCTCAAAGGAACTAAAACATACTCAAAGCCATCCGTGACAACAGGAATGGTGACTGTCTTGCACAGCATGTATTTTTAATCCCCAACAGAGTCCCTGACACGTGTTAGGTGTTCATAGCACAATTTGTTGAATGAATGAATGAATAAACACGTTCTTGGTTAGGTAGAATAAATCAGGAGCTGAGAATAGTTTTATTATAAATAGACAATTTGTGAGAAGACAACATGTAGGAAATAGCCAGAATAAATTAAAGAACGGTGCAGTGGACAAGTTTTGAGTCATTTGTCTTGTTATATAGCTCAGGATACGACCAAGTGCGAAGAATTCAGATTGATATCTAGAAGCTCCTGTGTTCATGCCTGGGGAGGCAGTGTACGGTCTGAAATTTTCTGTAAATTGCAACTAGTATTTTTCTACACAGTCAAAGGTGATATGCCAGAGTTTTGTAAAGCGCTCAGAGAAATTGCTTCTTTCCCACTCTAACACGAACCACGTCAACAGAGAAACTGTAAAGTTCATGGGGGCAGGCAAAGCCTCATCTTCACCTATGACTCGTCCTCTTCTAAATAGTGAGACGTCGCATTTCCACAAAATCTCTGTCAGAACTAAAACTTTTAGGAGAATCTGGCTGAAAAATTCCATTGGGTGTTAGTGACAAAATTATAATTGAACAACAGGATAGTTTATTTCAATTTGGGCCTCAAAACTACTAACTCACACACAGAATTCCTAGATAGCTTTTTTCTTTCTTTTGGGGTAGCATTGCCTTGCTCTGCAAATTTTAGCTACTATTAGCAGAAAAAGTTTCCCTCAGCCAGAAGCTATCTACTGAAGCAATCTGCGTAGGAAACACCGATCCATCCAATCGACTTTTTTAATCAATTTTTTGGTCATCTTTTAATTTGCACTCAAGCTTATCAGTCATGTAACCGGAGTTTCACAGTTCTGAGTCTTACCACAGGCAAAAGCTAAGTCTTTCCTAATTTCCTTATATTCACCTTTGGCAAATAAACATAATTAAATTTTAGCCTTTGAGAGAGAATCTACATCTTTGCATGTAATTTGTGCTACAAGTGACAAAATAATAATGTAAAATAAAATCTGTGTTAACTATTTAAGACTCATTAATCTCTTCTAAATGTAAAAACTTAAACCTTTTTTTGAACTTAACAAATAATGTGTCCTTCAGAGTTCTGATCACTTCATTGAAAATAGTCTGGACAGCTAAACTATGTAGAAGTAGGTTCAGAAATTAAATATTCTCTTTATTCCATTTTTTTGTCTTAAGAGAAGAAAAAAGCTACTTGCAAAAATTTACACAAAAATAAACTGCTCAAACAAGCAGTTGAGCAAACAAGATTTTGTTTCTTTTTTTTAGCCAGAAATAGGTAGTGTTTCAAAATGTCCCATTATGATGCTGGATTTATTTAATTCTTCAGTAGGTCTAGTCATTTTCGTTCAATACATATGAGGTCATTTTATCAAGTACAGATTTCCTCTGCTATCCAAAAGTTCAATTTACGCCACTTCACTTCTACGAAAGAACTACCTTAGTACCTGTTTTCACTAATTGAAAGAAATTCGAAGAGGATTTTCGCTTTATCGAAAAAAGGTGAAAAGCACAAATAGCGGTCCGCGCTCCTTTTGCTGCGAGAGAGGGCGCGCACCTCTAGCGGTGAGAGTAGCGCCGCCCAGCGCCTTCCCTGGGAACTACACCCAGCATCTCAGCATCAAGCTGCCATAGCTTTAACTGTGTCTGTGAGCACCTGTGCTTTATCTTGATTTATTTTGGTAGGTTATTTCTAGGGTCTGGGAACCTCAAAAATTTTTCCCATATAAATTAATGGTAATTGCTTCTTTGCGTTACATCATTTCAGCTTATGAAAAGTTTCACAGGAAAGCTATACTTTGGAATAGCCAGCGAAACCTCCCCAAGCATTTTATCTTCCTGGTGAATTTCTCTCACTTAGTGTCATGTTAAGCAGATATATCAATAAAGATACAGAGATTTGAACAATGCAATTAATAAGCAGACCATGAGCACATTATTCTGCAAAGAAAAATTAGAGCAGATACGCTTTTCAACCAGTATGGCTGATTTTACCATTGTTCCCAATTATATGATCCCTCACTCGTTAGAGTATTATTATTCCCAACTGTCATACTTTCAAATAGATTGAATATGTGTCTCTGCCCCAATGTCAGGATTGGTCGATGACTTGCTTTGTCCAAGAGATTGAGCAATTCAGGCACAACACAGGCGAGTACAAACAATAATTTGCTTATGTGGTATAGTTTAGCCTCAAGCATTTCTACTCTTTGCCATGAGGACAGCACCTCTCAGATAGGTGCTGCTCCATCATTGGAGGTCCTGGAATGAGAAGACCTGTGGAGCCCAGGAGAACTGAACACAGTTGGCTTGACGCTCAGCTCTCATGTAATGTGAGTTAAGAGAAAAAGGTTTCGTCGTTGTTGCGTGCCGTGGAAAACCAGGAGTATTTATTACTACAGTAAAAGCCGTCTGCTGCAAGAACATCGAACATCTACTTACATTGACCGTGTCCTAGGATATAAAGCGATTCTCAGCAAGTTTTAAAGACAATTTTCTCTGACTTCAATGAAATTAATTTAGATAAATTTTAAAAATCTATATATGTTTGTACCTTGAAAATGACATTGATAAATAATGCATGGGTCCAAGAAGAAATCAATGGAATTTTTTTTTAAATATGTGGAAATTAATAAAAATCTAACATTACATATCAAAATTGGAGGAGTACGGCGAAAGGAGTAACCTGAGGGTAATTTTCAGTCCTAGATGTTTATATTAGAAAATAAGAGAAAGAACAAAATAAATGAGTTAATTTTTCAATTTAAGAAGTTAGAAAAAGAACCATGGAATAATCAGAGTAAAAATAAGAAAATAAAGATAAAAGCAAAAATCAATCAAGAAATAAAAGAAAAAATAAAAATATTGTTTTGGCATATTAACCAGTTTACTAAAAGTTTCCCCCTTTTTAAAAAATATGGTATCTTTATTTAATAAAAGTGAGGGTAATACTAACTTTAAAAATAAAAGGAAAAAAAGAATCTATAGTTACAAATTCGGTTCTTTGAAATGCCTAGCAAAATAGACAAAAATTTGGCACTATTGTTTAAAAAAAAAGACAAACCCCCCTAATATTATGAATAAAAGGCATCTATCACAGAAGATAAAACAGATATTTTTAGAAACGAGGGAGAATTCTGTCAAATGTACTGCCAATAAAATTGAAAACTTTTTATCTTGCTAAAACCAACTCAAGAAGAACAGAAATAACAAATAATCTCAGAGATTGGCAGAGCCATTTAAAAATATTTTCCAAGTAGCCTAGATGAATTAATAAATGAGTTCAAATAAATAAATACAGAAATTCTTTTAAAGAAGAGAAAAAGATGGAATATTTTCCAGCTCATTCCATGTGAGCAATATATTTTTGATACCCAAACCAGTGAGGAATAGTGTAAGGAAAATTTAAGGTTCCATTTGTTCGCATTTAAATTTGAAGGAAAAAAATTCTAAAACTATAAGCAGCCCAAACTCAACAGAGAACGAAAACCACATTTGACCTATCTTAGAAATACAAGGATAGTTTAATATCAGAACATCTATAAATCTGCATGGATATAAGCTAAGATACGAAAGTCAATTACATAGCTATATATACTCCACCCAAAAAATTAAAGAAAGCAATTTGTACAAAAAGATCAATTTCAACATTTACAAAAGTATAAAATTTTTGGACAAAGATCTATACAAACTGTGTAAAGTATGTTTAAAAATTATAAAATTGTGTCCAAAGTCACTTGAGTGAACTAAGAAATAGAGATAAAGAACACAGCTCATGTTCATGGATAGAACAACTTAATATCATAAAGATACCTATTCCCACCCCTTTGCAATAAAGATTTAATATCATACTAATCAAAGTAAACACAACATTTACTATTTAACTATGAATACGAATTCATTATACCAAAAAAATCTGTTTTATTTCTAAATTCTTGACACAAACCAAAAATAAAATTCAAAGCATACCATCTACAACAGCATCTCAGACAACAAATATCTAGGAATAGATCTTTAAAATATTTCTATATAAAATTAAATCATTATAAAGAGATTTAGAGATCACTACACAGAAGACTATCAAAAATACTGGGAATAGGGGTGGGCCCTGTGGCTGAGTGGTTAAGTTCACATGCTCCACTTTGCCAGCCCAGGGTTCGCCAGTTTGGATCCTGGGCGTGGACCTACACATCGCTCGTCAGGCTATGCTGAGGTGACATCCTACACAGAAGAGCTAGAATGACCTATAATAAAGACATACAACTATGTACTGTGGCTTTGAGGAGGGGAAAAAAAAAGAGGAAAATTGGCAACAGATGTTAGTTCAGGGCCAATCTTCCTCACCAAAAAAAAAAAAAAGAAGAAGAAGAAGAAGCATACTTTAAAAAAAGTGAAAAAAAATACTGGGAATAATAAATAAAGAAAATAGATCATCTTCATAAATGGGAAGAATCAACAATGTAGAGATACAGAGTTTTCCCATATTGTTAATAGTTTTAATGCAATAGTAATCAAAACCGACTAGTCACATGTGTGTATGTGTGTGTATGTGTAAACTGACAAGATTATTTAAAATATCATATGGAAATGCAAAGAGCTAAGAATAGCTGAGATGCTTTAGAAAATGAAAAACATGGTAAGAGAACTTACAAATTTTGTATAAAGTTAGTATAATTAAGATAATAGAGTATCAGACCAAAGATAAGCATATACATAAAATACACATCAACCCACACCTATATTGACACTTAATTTGAGGGAACGATGACATTTCAGAACAACAGCAAGAAAGTGGCCTTTTCAGTAAACATTCAGGAACAATTTGGTATCCAGAGTCAGGGGGGTGAAGAATATTGACCCCTACCTTATACCATACCCCAAAATATCAATTCCATATGGATTACAAATTCCATAAAGCACGAAATATATCATATAAAAATGGTGTACAAGTTTAGAATGTAATATAGAAAAACCTTTTCATATTTTCAGATAGGCAAATATTATATAAACAGTACACAAAATACACCAATCACAAGGGAAAAAAAAATCAATGAATTTGATCATATTTGCGTTTAGAACTTCTGTTTGTAGATTGAAAGAGAGAGAGAGAGATAGAGAGAGAGGGAAAAAGACCGTCATTAAGAGAGTTAAAAAAAAAAAGGGCAAATCACACAGTGGGAGAAGATAATTACTATACTTCAACCAACAAGAAGTTAACTAAAATAATTTTTAAAAATTCTAAATTCAATGAGATTAAGAGTGACCAAATAGAAAATGGGCATTTACAATGGAATAATATATATGGCCAATAATCATATGACAATGAACTCAATATTATTAGTGATCAGAAAAATACAAATTTAAACCATGGTGTATCACTACCCATCCACTAGAATGACTAAAAATGTTAACAAAAGCCAAAACAAAATATTTGACTATCAGATGTTGATGAAAATACACAGTAACAAGAACTTTTATATACTTTTATGGACATACAAATTGGTCTGTCCAGTTCAGCATTTATCTATTAAACTTTAAGTTATGAATCCCTCATGATCGATATATTTCAGGCCCAGAATTACTCTAGAGAAATGTGTGTGTGTGTTTCCAAGAAGATATTTGCAACAATCTATGAAGATACTACTTAATAGTTCCAAACTGGAAACAACTCATGTTTCCATGAGACAAATTAATTGTTACATATATTCATGCCGAGGAATAATATATAGAAATAAAAACAAATGAACTATACTTATATATTACAATGTGGATGAATTTTCAAAACAAAATGCTGTTCAAAACAAGCCAGATAGAAAATAGAACTTACTATATTTTCCACTAATACAATACCTATGATAAATAAATGGCAAGCAATAGGATATATTGGAGTACATGTGGAAGCCATTTGGTGTAAACCTAATTCAGCCTGACTTTGTTTTTCCAAAAGGGCCTGGTGTGGCCATTGAACATGCATTGTACGCCTGTTTTAAGCATTTGCTATGTCCCAAGGCAAGAACAAATGCCCTTAAGATAAAGGTGCAACTTTCCCCACATTGGCATTTCCTAAAGGACAAGGCTAGGCTAGGAATTGATTGCTGCACCCACCCTGTGACCATCCAGCTCAACCCAACAGACCTGCTACCCTGCTGTGTCCATTGAAACAGCAGACCTACTACCTGCTGTGTGAACAGCTGTGCTGTGCCAGCTAGGCAATCTTGTGACTGTTGTAAAAGGGACATTCCTATAATATGTGATATATGCTGTTTGTTCCAAGATGGTATATAACCGTTTTGTACACCCCAATTCTTTGGTGCCCTTCCTTCCTTGGGGAAGGAAGGCCCCAGGCTGGGCTAGTCCTCAGATCTGGCTCATAATAAACTCACCTAAATTTTGATTTATAGATTCGTTATGAATTATTTTTGTTGACACTTAAAAGCAGTCAAAATTAAACTGTACTGCTAAGATATACATCCTTAGATGATAAAAATGTAAAGCACAGCTGGTAAGTGATTACCAATAAGAGTAGCACATTGATTACACTTAGAGAGAAGAAGGAGATTGTGATTGAGAAGGGGCATTTGGAAGACTCTGGGGAGAAGGCTATGTTCCATTGGTTAGTGTTAACTTCCTAATATTTTATGCAGCTGCACATTTATATTTTATGCACTTTTCTGCAAGTGTGTTATCTTTCACATAAAGTAATGTTTTAGAAAATGTACATAGACTTGCAAATTGAGATGAAGATCCAAGATGTTTTTGAAAAAGATTTAGGAGGGGCAGATCCAAAGATTTATGGCAAAGTACCAGTAACTAAGACAATGTGGTGTTTATGCAGGGAAGGAAACATTGACCAATTGAATAGAAGAGAGAGCTCAGACGCAGACTTGCATAATAAGAATTATGTATATGAGAGAGGTAGCATAGCAAATTGCTGAGGAAAGAGTGCATTGTTCAACAAATGTAGATTAAAAATTTATTATGCCTATGTTAAAAATCAAATCTCCAGCTAATATCATGCACAAAACCAAGCTCCTACTGTATTAAGCATTTAAATACCAAGAAAAAATCGAAACTTGTAAAATATAAATCTTGTAAAAATAGTAGACAAATACCTTTCTCACTCAAGACACGGAAGGATTTCTTAAGTAAATACAGAAAGCCCGGACCATAACTACAAAGACTAATACCTTTGACTACATTAAAATTAGATAATTCTGCTCATCAAAAGATACCTTTAAAATGTGAAAAAGTAACCTAAAAACCAGGAGAAAAATATTTGCAGCACATTTAATCAACAAGGTATTTCTACATGTCAATAAAGGAAAGGTCAACGGTGGTAGACTGAAACATGTATCTAATAGCCATATGAATAAACATCAATCTCAGCAGAAACCAGGAAAATGCAAATTAAGGACATAATGAGAAGCCATTTGATAATCATTTTATTGGAAAAACCTAAGAAGGCTGACAAAACCTAGTGTCAAAATGCTGTCTTACACATTGTTGGTCAAAGCATAAATCAGTACAGCCACTTCAGAAGGCAATTTAGCATTGTCTTGTAAAGTTGAATATTCATATTACCTATGACTCACCAAATACAGAGAGCTAAGTATGAATTTTAGCTTCTGCTTATAAGAGATATTTCCAAGAATGTTGATAGCATTTCTATTTATAAGATTAAAAAATAGGGGCCGGCTCCATGGCCGAGTGGTTAAGTTCACGTGCTCTGCTGCAGCGTCCCAGGGTTCGGATCCTGGGCGTGGACATGGCACCGCTCGTCAGGCCACGTTGAGGCGGCGTCCCACATCCCACAACTAGAAGGACATGTGACTAAGATATACAATCATGTACAGGGGGTGTTGGGGAGATAAAGCAGAGGAAAAAAAAAAAAGATTGGCAACAGTTGTTAGCCCAGGTGCCAATCTTTGAAAAAAAAAAAGATTAAAAAATAACTAAATGGATTTCAAAGGGAGAGCAAATTAAAAAATTGCAGCATAGGGGCTGGCCCCGTGGCCGAGTGGTTGGGTTCATGTGCTCCGCTGCAGGCAGCCCGGTGTTTCGTCAGTTCAAATCCTGGGTGCGGACATGGCACTGCTCATCAAGCCACGCTGAGGCAGCGTCCCACATACCACAACTAGAAGGACCCACAATGAAGAATATACAACTACGTACCGAGGTGCTTTGGGGAGAAAAAGGAAAAAAATAAATCTTAAAAAAAAAAAAAATTGCAGCATATCCTCACAAAGGAATATTATACAACAGTGAAAATAAATGGACTGCAACCAAATAAACAAACAGCAAAAGGATAATTCATAGTAATAAAATTTGAAATAATGTGAAGTTTAAAAAGTAAATTAAAGAAAAACAAATGTGACTATTTTTATAAAATTTTACTTGTTTTAGGGATATATGTGTGTGTGTCTGTGCATGTATGTGTGGTAAATATCTATTGGAGTACATATATAAATATATGATATGTCTATATATGTAGATATGATGCATCTGTGTGTATGTGCACATAAGTGACAAACACAAAATTCAATAGAATGGTAACTTTTAGGAAAGATTAGAACATTAGGGCATGAGACAGGGAAGAGCACATTAAGCTATTGGAAATATTATAGTTTTGGGACTGGATGATAGTTCCATGGTAATTTACTATACTATTGAAAATAAACGAATGAGGGAGTGAATGAATGAATGATAAAACTCTAAAGTGGCCTGTTTTATCTGTTTATTAAAATTGGCTCTGTCAGGGCTTCCTTCATTCGTTGCTGCAAGGACTGGTTGTACTGTAGATTTCCATCACTAAAGCCACTGCTACTTAGAGACTGATTACCAATGTGCACTGGTCTAGCTGCTCTTTCATTACAAAGTGATTTATGAGCCCTTTACTAGCTATGTAAATTGGGGCAGTTATTTAAGACCTGAAAGGTCAAATTTTTTCTATGTGTAAAAGAATATAAAAATATTACCTTGCCTATTTTTCAAGGCTATAGTGGGTTCAGATGAAGCAATATAGGAGAAAGCTCTGTGAACACTTGAAGTACACAGCTAATCTAAAATTTCTATCAGAATGATACTCATGAAGCATCTTAAAGCAGGTATTATTAGAAGGCCCACTCAAATTTGAAAGCTAAATATTATATATTCATAAATTTAAAGCTAAGTCCACTCAGCAACAAATACACAATAGTAAGCATCTTCTGGACACAAAAGACCACATGGAGGTTTGCAAGGAGGATGATTGACAGTGATGTAAGAGGCTCTGCTCAGTAAAGATGATTGTCCAGTGGGGCAGGAGACGCAGACACATGCCTGCTGGTCCTAATCTCCAGTGACTAACCAAAAAGCCATCCCCAGCATTGCTGCAGCTTCCAAAAGTTATTCTTCCCTTAATCTCGCTCTTTGCTCTGTAAATCCTATTTTAATGGCTCTCATCTCAACATCTCTCCTTTTCTTTTCAGAGAGGTTTCAAGCTGAGCATTAACTATTTCTTTTTGTTTAAACTTGCTAAAGTCCTAATTTAAAGACTGCGTTCTCTTTTGTGTGAATCTCTTATTGTATGCGCCAGATGTTTGTTTAAATGTTCATCAACTCAGATGCAACTTTGTAAATGGATGATAGATCATCCTGGATTTTTTCATTATCCAGTGAGAATAAGCCGACTTCCCTCAATCTCTTTTGCATAACATAAAGTGAAGGCTGACATTGTTTTGGTTGAAGCAGATTAAACTTCTTTGAAAGCAATTAGATAGTTCCTGAAATATGGTGACTGCCACTGGGACTGTCTCCAGGCAAGATTTTAGCAGAGGGCTTTATACTAGTGATAAAGCCTCAGGTAATTTCCGCTGCATTTCCCTTACCTTCCTATCTCAGTAGGTAGAATATACATAGATAGGTAGATAGACAGACAGAAAGATACATAGATAGACAGATAGAGAGATAATTATCGTTATCATTCTAGGGTTTTTTTTAAGATAGTTTGCAAGTTAATGCAGCAGACAATTACAATAAATTTTCAGATTTTTCTAAATACCATCTTCATTATTTTCTCAAGTGAGAAACAACTCATACTCTACTTGGTTTAATATCTTAATCATACTTCAATCCAGCAGATTTAAAAACAAAAATGGAGAATAACAAAATGAAAAGATGCATTCAGAAAATAACATCTTACCAGAAAAGTAAGGTGAAACTTTTTCAAGTAGATTTTATGTTTTCTAAGTTGCATTCTAAATTGATTCCAAGAAGAAAGTGATCTTGACCTCTTAGGCAAACACTGTTTCCTTATTTTTTATATGCAGTTAAAATTTGAGATTTAATTCCTCTGTTGGCATAAAGTTACTGTGTGTTAACTTTTTGAATATTGTGCTTGTCAAAATCAACAATTTATCTGAGTGCAAGGAATCCTTCAAGGGTGAATTGTAAGAGGTCTTACTAAGATTTTGGTGAGAAGAGGAGCTGAGAATGTTAAAATATTTAATCCTTGTGTAATCCTCATGTAAGCAATTTAATCCTTTTTACACAGCATCCTTAACTCTGAGATTAATTTGAAAGGATAAAGAATAAGACGACATCCCTTTGTAATTAATACCTAGTATCTGGGGACTAGTAAAAAGGATTTCTCAGCATCTTCATTGCCCAGCTAATGGTCCTTGGTCTCATCTGAAGAAGTATCAGCAAGTACTGACTGCAACACTTTAATGGTTCATAACTCTCAGAAGTGATGGAAACCAAATTCAGCATCAATGAGATAGTGGTTTAATGGTATAATTAGGATTTCATCTGGTATTTGGGTATTAACTACCTACCATATTGTTCTACAATGTCACCTACATTGAAACTTGTAGATACTCACGCTATTCTATGTGGTCTCCTTCTAGAATCTCCATACTCTGGGCTTCTCTGGAAATTAATATTTGTGCAAAATTAAGATGTTGTGGTGCTTCTAAATACCTCAACTTGGAGTTTGAGGACTTTAGGAATGCTCTCGGGGATTTCAAGGTCTAGATATACAGTTAGTTAAGAATGTGACTACTCTCTCTTCCACAGGCTATGGTAGACATGGAATGCACGATAGCATCCCCAGCATCTGGACAATCACTTATATCTTTCACCAATGGCCCTCAGATTTCCCAAAACACTGCTCAGTGTTTAGTCAGTTTAATAAATGTTGGTTGAGATGAATTGAATTGACTAAATCTCCTGAGATAAAATAATTTTAGTAATCGGGGACATTATCTGTTGCCTACACCCTATGTACAACCTCACAATGGTATTATTTACTACGCTGTTGTCTTCGGTTACATGAACTTATAAGATAACTTATATACAAGCTTCTCTTGTGAAGAGTTATTGAAGCTCGTCTAATATATGCCGTACAATATCTTGTACTAATAATTATGTCCCATTGTTACATATCAGCCAAAGAGAGTGATTATTAGAGTCTAAAGGAGAATTTTTAAAGAAAACTTAGACCAGAATAAAAACATTTGAAAGGAGATCATTTAAAACAAAACAAAACATTAGAAGATTTAGAACTGACCAATAATATCACCGTCTTCCATGTCGAGAAGTAAACATGATGAGAAATGCCATCCGATCCTGCTCTGGGTCTAATATCCTGGGGCTATTAAAAAGGAGCTTCTGAAGGGAGAGAGCATTGTCTTTTTCATTCTCTACTTTCCTGAGATAAATAATTGGAGAACTATTCCTAGCCAGGGAGCTCTCTGCTTTACATTCACTATTTCTACTTCAGAGGGTTCCATATGCTTGCAAATCTCTATCAGAGTGACATCTTTATCCCTGGGTCCAAGAGAGGTAGGAAAGAGTTGAAGAAAAACCTACACTATATCCCTTATTTGAACCTCTGCTTCCCTATAAATGAGCTTCTTTTCTTTTAAAGTTTGTATGCCAGTATGTCTAATTTAATCAGCCTCAATCAGGTTGTAAGGAAAGTAGAAATCAGAATGCTGAGCAGTATAAACTTCCCCTTTGTGATAATAAAGGAGCAAGGAGATTTGCATTAGTGTGTGAAACTCTAGGCAGAGCCAGGTTCCATCTCCTCACAGGTAAGTCTGGCTATGCAGAAAGTTTGGGAAACCCTAGGTCAAATTTAAAGGAAATGAAGGATGTTCCCAATTTCTAGGTATCCAGCATGGTTTATTGTATCTTCATAGCTTTGGCTTAGAGGAAGAAAAAAATTCTCTATCTTTGATAGGTAGGTGACATCAATCTTTCCTACAGACACTATAGTATCATGGCCTAGAGCATGTGCATGTGTTGAAGATGACAGTTGCGTTGTAATGGACCAAATACTTAAGATATCTGAACTTCAATTTTTCTAAATAAGAATAACAACACTACCTCATTGGATGTTTGTAAGGGCTAAATAAGGTATTATGTATGGCACATAGGAAAACAGGAGTCTCTATAATGAATATTTGTCACTTTGCCTTCTCAGTATTTCTTCTTCCCTAAGGTTAGAATAGAGAACAGGTATTTGTGCGCCTGTACCTCCCCAGTCCGCACCCTTGGTGGCATTGTAGTTTGGGCATGTAATCCAACCAAGTTGCTCATAGTCCTTGCCTGAAATTGTTCCACAGCTATGGAGAAGAAATATGAGCTTCATTCTGCTATGCTTATTAAGTTGGTTCTGTGATCCTGAAGCTGTTAGTAGTCATAGTTCCATCAAAAGAATGGAACCTGCATATAGGGAAGCCAAACTGAAAGGTGGGTAGGTGTGGTTGGGAAGAAAGGGAGAGACTTGATGATCATTTTAGTTTTTGTTTCTAACTGTGCCTGAAGCTATATCTACCCTTGGAATTACCAGTTATGTCATCCCATAACTCTGCCTGACCTTTTTCATTGCTTGAGCTAATTACATTGGGGTTCTGTCATTGATAGTTGGAAGTACCCACTGAGCATTTTAGGCTTCCTTGGACCCCTATTGCAATCTTCAGCCACATTGTGGTATAATTAGAAGGATTTGTGAAAAAATCTTCTCTTGCCTGATTGTCATTTCTCTTCATCACAGTTGAGATGGGTTAGTGGGATCACCAAAAAGAAAGAAACTTTAGTCTATAAACTGCTTTAAAAATAAGGTTGTAGGGACTGGCCCAGTAGCAGAGTGGTTAAGTCTGTGAGCTCTGCTTCAGTGGTCTGGGGTTTCGCCGGTTTGGATCCTGGGCATGGACATGGCACCACTCATCAGGCCTTGTTGAGGCGGTGTCCCACCTGCCACAACTAGAAGGACCCACAATTAAAATACACAACTATGTACTGCGGGGCTTTGGGAAAAAGGAAAAATAAAATAAAATAAAATAAAATAAGGTTGTAGAGCACTTTTCTCACCTCAAGCATGAGCAAAATTGTTAATTTTAAGTACACATGACCTAATAAACGGTGAATATGGTGCTTCTTGTTGTGTATTGTAGTTTCTCACAACTAGCCAAGCGTGGTATAAACACCTCTTTGTCATTAACTAATTTGTAATTCTGGTAAAGCTAGTTAAACACTTATAACTTCAGTTTGCTTTTCTGGAAAATGTGGAATTTAATGACACACAGCTCCTAAAGTTGTTATATGGAATAATTGATAAAATACACTTGCATAGCTAGCTAGTTTCTGGTGCAGACAATACCCTCAATAAATGGAAATTATTCCATTGTTCTTTCAAAGAGTATTAACCCATTCTGACTTTCTCAATCTTCTCTTTGGGAGTTTTTTAACAATTCCCTGCTTTTGTGAGTAGATCTGTGTTTATGTATACAAAGTACCAAAAAACACATTCTGACTCTTTTTAGTTGGTCGCTCTTTAACTAGCTACTCTGTCTCCCCTCTAGCTTGTCTATTGCTTTTAAGCTGGGTTTACTTGATCAAATGCTTCTAACTTAATGTAGGTTTAAAAATGAAACTCAAGCCAGCTGTACTGATTTGGAGTCTATGAAGCATAATTATTTTTAGGAGACTCTGTAGAGGTTAACATCATTATTTTGATTATGAATCACATACAGAACACTTTATTTTTGCAAAGAGCTTTGGCATCATTTCATAATTTAAAGTCAAAAGTGACTCAGTGGGGATGTGTCACCCACTACAGATGGGGGAAAGAAAGGCCAAAGGGAGTTAAACAGTTGCAGAGCAAGTTCATCATTAACCGGAGTATCTGGGCATGGATTTCCTAAAGACTGTGTCCACACAAGACTGACTCCACTAGCGAAGCGGAAATTCACAACTGGATATCATTAGTTTGGCTGTCTCTCTTTTTTACCTGTAAATAAACACATTGAGGAGGAATTTAGTTAACAGAAACAATCAATTTTGATGGTTTTACAATAGTAACTTACTTGACAACAGTTCAGAGATTTAAGAAATTAAAGAAACTAAGTCATATTGATTGAAGCAATGACATTTTAAATTATTTAAACTTGCTTTGTTTCAGTGTAATACTCTTAATCCATTTGTCAACCATTCCTACCTTGAATTCACTTTAGAAGTGCAGGTTTCTCTATCCACTCCTTGTCTAATGAGAGTAGACAGCAGGACAGTACAGTCATATAACTACTGTCAATTGACCATAGTAAGATCAATCCTATACAACAAATTATGATATCTCATATTACTATCTTGTTTTATGATGCCCTACTTGCTTGAGTCATACTTTTAGAAGAAAGAGAGCTCCTTATTAAATTTAAAGGCTGAATATTTTAAAGACTTATCCAATGGTTGTATATATGCACATTTGAGGTGAATCAGAAAACTCTCCACATAGATCAAGTACCTTCTTTATAGAGTTAAAAAAAATATTACTCACAAGGAAAGCTTTCTCAAAGAATGAGAATTAATTATTTCCTATTAATGTGACTGAGTAAAAGTGTGCAGTACAATAGTGAAATTGTATCATCTCTGATTGAAAATCAGGTGGGAGAAAGTAAGGATTCTCACAAATATTTACTTGACTGTTTGCAAACAAGAGAAAATCAAATCCAAACTGCATCATGCAGAAAGAATAACAATCCTGAAAAGCTTAGATGTAGGCTCAGAATCAGTTTAATCCAGGAATCCAAATGATATCATCGGGTTTTGGCTTCTCTCCATTTCTTTTTTCTCTCTTCACATGATGACCCTAGCAGACTCAGGCTCACATTCTCTTGGTTCAAGTCCATCAAAAAAGGAGACAGAGAAGTTATATGTCTCCAGCCAGCTAAACAGAAAGCCTTAGGCCTGATTTTGGTTGTGTTTGTTCATTTTTGGACTGAATTGAATCACATAGCCACCTCCGATCTTGGCACATAAAATGGCAAATTAGCTTTGACTTGAATCACATGTGTCCAATGGACCTGGAGATGAGTTAGCCCCACAGAAACTGTATGGAAAGAGAGAAGGGAAGAGGTGTTTTCCCAAAGGAAATTCAACTAGTACTGGATTGTAGAAACAATGGATGCCTATGAAAATGAGTAACAAGACAGTTCTTTCCATTATCATTTATGACTTTGTCTGCTTTACACAACAATTTACAAAGAAATTATACAATCATGGTTCTATTTCATTCATTGACGTTTATTTCAATAAACACTGAATTCTAGGAAAAGTCTGAGACTGAAGCATAGACCTTTCTTAGGATAAAATTCCTATTAAAACTTCCATTTATTTCCCAAAGAAAATGGCTCCAACTAGCTTTTTCTGGAACAAACAGCCCGTAAAATATTTCAACTGAAAGAATCTAGCCCAGAGGACAGCTGCTGCCTCCATCTGACTCTTTAAATGTTTTGTTTTCTCTTTGGATTTTTACCTTTCCTGCAATGCTTCTCAGGATTGTACATTATATGATAACTAAGGCACCATTTCTAGTACACCCAAACGTAATGCAAGGCAGCCAAATTAAATCACTCCAGTGATTCAGTAATTTCCCAAGACCTTTAGACCCCAAATTAAAAGGAGTCAACTTCAGTGCTTAATTGTTTTTACAGATTTTTTTTTCATTGATTTTAATTAAGGTCTTGGAGAACTTTCACTATCTATTAAAATAACTTCATTTGAAATCAGATTGGCCAACAGCTTACACAGACCTACTAATTTCACAGGAGCGAGTTACTCTGAAATATTGAGAAACAAGAATCCACCTTCCCTTTTCAGTGACACCTAAAAGTGCATATTGATTTCTGCTAAATGTCTCTTGAGTACCTAAGAGGAGGTAACAATTCTAGGGAATGTGGAATGTAAGAGCCCAAAACTATAGTCACAACCTTGGAGAAGGAAATTAGCTCTGGGCAGCTGACCTGTAACTTTCTCTGTATGAACTGATTTCAGAACTCTTTGAACAAGATAGCTCGTTCTTCTTAGGCTGGAGGAGGGTCTGCAACCCTCACAGTTAGCTCTCCCAAGGGCAACAGAAACAGCCAGTCTACATCATGTCCTTCCTTCAGGGGTTGCCAGGGGCTAAAGACATGTTCAACATAATCTTCTGTTTAAAAGTGGAGGATTAGTGATTAGATAGACTGGGTTTCACATCCTTGATCTGCCACTCATAGTGTGCAGCATTGGATAATTACATATCATCTCCAAATGCTGGTGTTCACATATGTGAAATGGGAGATAACAGTAGTATCTACCTCAAATTTGTTTATATAGTATCCTCTTCAAAAATTTTTGACAACTAAATGGGTATTGTCAATGCTTAATGATATGTAAACATCGTTGTGTAAAATGTGTAATCATATAATTTTGTACAAAATAAAAGTGAGAAGGTGATTACTTCTATCTTGCATGGTGAGTGATCAGGGAAGCAGGGACGAGACTGGAGTAAGGAGAATAAAGCATCGAAAGCACAAAATTTAAAGGAGGATCAAAAAATTCAATAACCAAGATAAATAATATTTTAAAATGATATTTAAAAAAACTCAAAATTAACACAAAAATCCATGATGAACAAAATATAAAAATATTTAATAGAGGGACCAGCCTGGTGGCGCAGTGGTTAAGTTCACATGCTCTGCTTCAGAGGCCAGGGGTTGGCGGTTCGAATCCTGGGTGTGGACCTATGCACCAAGTATCAAGCCATGCTGTGGCAGGCATCCCACAAATAAAATAGAGGAAGATGGGCATAGATATTAGCTCAGGGCTAATCGTCCTGAAAAATATATATATGTTTAATAGAGTCCAGAGTGACATCCACCTTATGACAGCATGAGACGTACCTCATATTTTTCTTCCTTTAACATCTAAAATTTGGCATCTATCCACAAACAAAAGTGTCTCTGCGGGGGCTGTGGGATCCAGCACCATACACCAAGAGATCTGGTAACAGTCTCACCCACCTGTGCATTGGGTGATAGGCAGACAGACCCCAGTATAGGCTGTGGAACTGGCAGAGACCTGTGAACTGGCTCCAGATTCTCTCAGCCATGGTCCAGGAGCACCTGGAACACATTGACTTGGGCAGATACCCACGGACAAGAGAGTCTTTGTAGAATTCCAGGTTTCTAGAGGAGAAGTGCTAGCATTCCACTGGAGAAAATATATATATTTAGAAAATCCTAAAGATTCAACCAAAAAAACTCTAAGAGCTAATCAACTAATTCAGTACAGTTGTGGGATCTAAAATCAACATACAGAAACCAGTTGCATTTCTATGCACTAACAATGAAATACCTGAAAACAAAAGTAAAGAAAACAATCCCATTCACAACAGCATCAAAAATAATAAAATACTCAGGAATAAATTTAACCAAGACAGTGAAAGAACTGTACCATGAAAACTCTAAGACTTGGGTGAAAGGAATTGAAAAGGGCACAAACAAATGGAAAGATATCTTATGTTCATGGATCAGAAGAATTAATATCGTTAAAATGTCCATACTATCCAAAGCCATCTGCAGAATCACTAGAATCACTATCAAGATTCCGATGGAATTTTTCACAGAAATGGAAAAAGAATCTTAAAATTTGTATGGAACCAAGACTCCAAATAGCCAAAGCAATACTGAGAAAAAAGAACACATGTGGAGGCATCACTCTTCCTAATTTCGAACTGTAACACAAAGCTATAGTAAATAACACTGTATGATACTGGCATAAAAATACACACATAGACTAATGGAGCAGAATAGAGAGCCCAGAAATAACCCCTACATGTACGGCGAACTAAAATTTGACAAAGGAGCCAAGAATATTCAATGGGGAAATGATTATCTCTTCGATAAACGGCACTGGGAAAACTGGACAACCACCTGCAGAAAGATGAAACTGGGCCTTATCTTACAACACTCACAAAAATTAGCTCAAGATGGATTAAAGTCTTAAACATGAGACCTGAAGCTGTAAAACTCCTAGAAGAGAAGATAGGGAAAATGCTGTTCAACATTGCTTTTGGCAAGGATTTTTTTGGATCTGACGCCAAAACCATAAGCAACAAAAGCAAAAATCAACAAGTGGGACTATATCAAACTAAAAAGCTTCTGCACAGAAAAAGAAACAATCAACAAAATGAAAAGGTGACCTATGGAATGGGGTAAAATATTTGCAAAACATATCTGATAAGGGTTTAATATCCAAAACATATAAAGAACTCATACACTTCAATAACAAAAATCAGTTCAATTAAAAAAATAGTCAGAGGAACCTGAATATGCATTTTTCCAAAGAAGGCATACAAATGGCCAAGAGGTACATGAAAAGGTGCTTAAGTTTACTAATTGTCAGGAAAATGCAAATCAAAATCACAGTGCGATATCACCTCACACCTGTTAGAATGGCTATCATCAAAAAGACAAGAGATAACAAATGCTGGCCAGGATATGGAGAAAAGGGAGCCTTTGTGCACTGTTGGAGGGAAGGTAAATTTGTGCACCACTATGAAAAACAGTATGGACGTTCCTCAAATTACTAAAAATAGAACTGCTATATGATCTAGTAATCCCACTTCTGGGTATATATCCAAAGGAAATATAAACAACATATCAAAAACATGTCTGTACTCTCATGTTTATTGCAGCATTAGTCACAATGGCCAAGATATTGAAACAACCTAAGTGTCTGTCAACAAATGAATGGAAAAAAAGTGGTATATATATATAAAATATTTACGTATATAAATTCCACTGTATGTGGGATATTATCCAGCCATGGAAACAAGGAAATCCTGTTTCTTATGAAAACGTGGATGAAACTTGAGGGCATTATGTTAAGTGAGATAAGTCAGAGAAAGACAAATACTGTATAATATCACTTATATGTGGAATCTGCAAAAACCAAGCTCATAAAAACAGAGAGCAGAATGGTGGTTACCAAAGGCTGCTGGGTCAGGCGAATGAGGAGATGCCAGTCAAAGGGCACAAACTTGCAGTTAGAAGGTGAATAAGTTCTGGAGCTCTAATGTACAGCATTGTGATTATAGTTAACAGTACTGTATTATATACTTCATACATAGAGATTAGATCTTCAATGTGCTCACCACAGAAGAGAAATGATATTTATGTAACATAATGGAGGTGATAGTTAATGCTATAGTGATAATCATATTGCAATATATAAATTTATCTGATTAACATGTTGTACACTTCAAACTTACACAATGTTATACGCCAATTATATCTTAATAAAGAAAGAGGAAAAAAAATAAAAAGATGCCGGAAGGAAAAAAAACAGAGGAAGTCCAATCTTGAGTTTGTCTGATGTCAAGCCTCACTTGCTTGACCTTCCTCCCAGCCCGCAGAAAACCTTTCACAGAGCAAGCATATACCTCTTCTGGTATTTGAAGAAAGGATAAAGTGGAGCTTGGCAGGGAGACAAGAGGGAAATGGAAAGTCCACCAGACGTGTAACAGACTGTGCAAAGGCACAGTGCACACACTATGAATACTGTCATCGAAACAAAGACCTATAAACCGTATGGTAACAATTAGAACAGTTGAGGAGACATGGGAGGGAGAGATAAAGTGCAGATAGTGCCAAGGGTCTTAGACGCTGTGCTGAGTATGAAGGCTTTATTTGGTGAGATATAATAGAGATAAACGATGGACTCCCTTCATTTTAGATGTTCTGACCTGATGTTATTAAGGCCCCTAGGTACCGGCCCTATTTCTGAGTTCCGTGGTGTATTTGTTATTGTTTTAAAATCATGTTTGTTTGTTTTTTTAATAACATAAAGAAAATGGAGTAATACAACAATGCTTGCACATAATTAGCAATCAATAAATGCCAGTTATTGGTATCATCGTCAATATCACTATTATTATTATTTTCTCAGTTTGTCTTCCCTCTGTGTCTCTCATATTAAAGAAAATCAGCTTGCTGCAGATGCCCAGAATGAGCTAGCAGGCTTGGAAACCACTTCGGGTTCTCCCCTCCCTGCCCTCCTTGTCTTGCATTTTATTCTTCCTTCAGTCACATCAGTCACTTCCAAACACCATGGATTACTGAAATACCAACTTCCAGGATCTCTGCTTTTATTCTTCTTACATCCTGTCAATTGTCCTGGGCAGACCACCGAAGCTCCATGCATAAATTCTCTAAAATATCTCCAAAAATGTCATATCTCTAAAAATATTTACTCTTCAACCCTAAGAGGTTTACTGCCTGTTTGAAAAAAAATACTTTTGTATTTTGGCCTAAGAGATGCATGCACAATTAAAATTTCATGACAATGGCAAAGGCGTAAATATCTGTTTGTGTAATGTTTGTGTTAAATGGGAAAATGACTGTCACCTTAAGCCACAGTGCAAGGAAGGAAATTTTTAGGATACTCCATTTATGAAAATATAAGGCTCTCTCTGGTTGTCCAGCTGGTTCAACAATTTCAGGAACTGAGATATGTAAGACATATTATGTAATGTGGACATAAGTGGTACTTTATTATTTATTTGTTTATTTTCATGAGGAAGATTGTTGCTGAGCTAACAGCTGTGCCAATCTTCCTCTATTTCATGTGGGAGGCCACCACAGCATGGCTTGATGAGCTGTATTAGGTCTGCACCCGGGATCTAAACCTGTGAACCCTGGGCCACCAAAGTGGAGCACGTGAACTTAACCACTATGCCACCAGGCAGGCCCCAGTGGTACTTTATTTTTATTCCTTTGTTCTGGGAGGCGTTAAAAATTAAATCCTTAACCATAGAGTCCTTTCAGGTGACTTTCTTGAGCTGTACTTACCATCTCACATGGATTAGTGACCAAATCCAAGAACAGTTAACAGCTCATACTGAGATCATTTTCGAAGGCATAAATATGTACAGCTAAAACCACGGAATGCAAAGAAACCAGGTACTGTCTGAGATGTGCAGAATGCAGCTCTCACAGTTAAGAGATCAATTTATTCAATCAATTACAATGAAGAAGTCAAAGATTAAAACTAGCCAAGTTGTAGAGGTAAAAGTCTGGGTCATTACACAAATACTTAATCTTTTTTTCTTGAAGATTTTGCTTTTCATCAATTTATCTCTAACAGCATTTCATTCAGTTCTTGCAATTACCTGATTCTGCACAGATATTTTTCCCTACAGAAATGCTGAAGTTTTGGACAGATTTTTTTTTTCTGTTTCAACCATGGAATAAGCAGAAGGGAGATTAAATAACTTTCTCATGATCCCAAAGTGAGTCTCTGATGTTGCAATCAAAACTTCCAGGTTTCTCTCCCATAGTAGTTCTGCATCTACGAATTTCACGTGCAAGAGACATTTTGCAATGCAGTTGAGAAAGAAATGGAAGAGAAAGAGGGATACATGAGGGACAGATGCTCAAGAGTTTAGTTCGTTGTAGGAGGCAATGGTCTAATCAGTAAGTGCACCCACTTGTGGTGAATGTCACACCAAGCTTTTACAATACTGAGGATTAGCTTACCAAGCTAACAGAGAAGGATGAACGAAACTAAGGAAACCAATTTGTCTTCTCCAACTGCTCAGGGTACGTATTATTAAATACACAATAGGATGATAACAATAATAGTGAAAATAGTGTTAACTGGTATATTACGTGGATTATGCCATGCGATCCTCACAACAACCATAAGATGTAGAGTGTATAACCATCACCATTTGACAGATGAGTTTTAGAAAGATTAAACAACTTCAACACGATTGCAAGCAAGTAAATGGAAGATGTGCTTTGAACTCCAAGGGTTTGATGTAAAAATCCCCACACTTAGCCACAGCTTTGCAAAGATTTCCAAGACTATTAAATGTGGCTTGAATTATGGATTAATAATCAACTGATCCCTGCTAAAAAGTGGACCTTAAGGATTTGATGGCTATCCCTCAAATTCTATACTGATTCTTAATTAAATTCAATTTATTAAATCAATATAAAATTATAAGTATTAGAAGTATTGAGGAGACTGGGGTGGGTCTAGGGAATTTACATTATGCCAGGATGTCCTGAATACTAACACAGTACCCAGAATTCTGCTTGCAAAAATTTATCCCACCCTGAATGATCTTTGAGATAGAAACACATAAAACAAGGCAAAAGAAGGCAAACAAAAAATTAAGTGGACTTGAGCCCTAAACCTTTACAAACAATTCTAGCTGGCTAGGCTAGAGAGCAGAAGGTATAAATACCTCAAACCAATTTGAATGTATATCTCAGAACTTAGCTAATTTGATAGTGTTCTTGGACTAGCCAGTGGTCCCAGATGCTAATTCCAGGATGATTGCATAAGCATCACTGAGGGGTTCTTAAAAACACAACTTAGGATGTTTACTCTTGGAGGAGTATAATTCAGAATTTCTGAGATAAGGCCTAGGTAAGCTCTTTTTTTAAATCTGTGGGATTATTTTGATATCTAGCTAGTTTTGGCAACCACCGCATAGACCCTTTAATCAGGTGCAATGACTCCATCCACAGCGTAAATGGCCTAATCAACATGGCACCACTCCAAGTGAGGGATGTGTCCTGTTCTTGTTCCTGTCACATCCACATCCCTACTACAGGCTCAGAGATGTGTCAGCATATGTTTGTGGTTTGTTGGGGGGAGGGTAATTGGTCAATCCATTGACTCCTATAATACGGGGACACCTATTTTGAGTGACACTTCATGCTAGGATCGATTAACAATGATAACAATAATTAAATTACAAGGGAAATACAAATACCATAAGTGAGGAATCCATAAAACCTCTGGGGCTTCAGAGGGAAAAAGTGATTTTTATTTGAGAGATGAAATAAATGTTCATGTGCAAAAGGGATATTTGGCATTGCACTTGAGAAAGGAATGGTAGCAAAACAAGAGACACGTGCTCATGAGTTTAGTTCATTGTAGGAGGCAATGATCCTTTAAATAAGCAGGGTGTGCTTTAAGAACTGGTGGGGAATTTCATCTTCAGACTTTTATAGAACCAAGAATGAAACTTACTTCAGGAAGGAGTTATCCTGTAAGTTCAGCCTTAAAATATGGGATGTGTGGTAAAGAATGGAGTTTATATTTAAATTCAGTTTTACAAATATAGAAACTGTGTATGGTTAAACCTTTTATCCAGAAAATGGAATTTAAGAATTTAGACATCCTACGTTTTCCATTAATTCTATTAATGTCAATATAAATCATGATTAATGAGTCTTCTAAAAAAATTAGAAATATTGAAGGAGAAAATATGCTTTTTAATTGGTACTGAAAATATAGAAGGCTTTGGAAAATATACACGATTACCCAGTGTTAATTTACCTTCATTGTCTAAAAATTAACCACAGCTCTGTTACTCACTCTCATTAGGGAATCCTTAAAAAGAAAATGATGGTGTAAGCCTTTTTTTTATTACTACGCTGAAGAAACACGGTGAATTTTCTTGAATCAAGATATGCAAAGAAAAATCCTTCATACCTTTTTTACTATTTGAAGCAAAAGCAGGCTTTAGAATTCCCTTTGCAAAGCAGCTTCTCAGGAATCTCATATGGTTTGCATAGGTTGGTTGCAAATTTCTACTTGAATGAAAGGAGCAGCATTCTCCTTGGAGTCATTTCATCACTCAGGGGTTACAGAAGACTGCCATGTGTGTGTAAGGAGTACACTCACCTTAGAATTCTAAGGTTTATACAAAACTTCTAGCAATCTCAAAGACTTTAGCCATTAATGTTATTATTTTTATTTTCTTCTCTCCAAGCTAATTTGACTCTCAAAGTTTTCACTCATATTGTATGATGTCTCCCTTTTCAGCTTAATACTCTCTGGAACTTTTTACTTCCATCATCTTCCTCTTTTTCATTTTCTTCAATTCTTGATATTCTCTTCTCTCCCTTGCTGATTTTTTAAAATGTATTATTCAGCTAGCCAGAGATTAAATTTTGCCTTAGTCCATCCTCTGTCTTGTCAATATAAACTGAACTGCTACCAGCTTTGGGGAAAACGTGTGTGCTAACGTATCTTTTCGTTCCGATTGATATGTCCTACGTTTAGATACTTAAGTACTGTATCCAATGCCCACCCAACCGACCTCATCTCTGCACACATTATCCATTATTCAGGGCCTCTTTCTAACACCCCCCCATCAGCACCCTGGCCTTAACTCCTCCTCCTGCAGTGTTTAGATTTCAGCATTTCATTAGACTTCATGATTTCAGCACTTTAAACCCTGCATGTATATAACTTTTTATAATTTAGAGCATATTATTACAACAAATTTTTGAGGCAGCTGTTATCTTCCTCAATTTTCAGAAGGAAAAACTGAGACTAAGTGAGCCGCCCCAAATTATCAGGTTAATAAATGAGGCAGGCCACATTTAGACTCATCTGTTCTAACTCTGAGTCCTGTACCTTTGCTTTGCTACCAAAACGTTGTATTGTCCTATTTTTGTTTTCTTTTTATTTCAACTTAGAATATAAGTTCTCTGACAGGAGTTAGCACATTTTCTAATTAGTACAGAAAAAAAAAAAACACTAACCATGTAGCACATTTTCCATAACTATTTGCTGATTCACTAACTGGTTAATTACTATAAATTATCATTTCATTTTACTTATATGATATGGTCTCCATTTTATCTAATTTGCCCAATAGAAGTTCTATTTGTATTTTTTTCCTTCAGTATCAGAAGAGGAAAACATTGACTTCTCTTCCCCAAATATACTGGAAAAGATAAATATTTTTTGTTCTGATTAAAGTTTTGGTCTCCGATTCAATTCTTTTTGACAGTCCCCTACCTGTTTGGAAAACCACGTAGAAAGATTAGACCAGTAGATGGCTCTCTAATTCTTGCATTACAGAGGAGAATGGAGCTGAGGCATTTGACTTTTGGTGAACAGATTTGCTTTGATTGCACCAACGACAGGAATAAACTTCATGCAGTCTTGCTGAAATGGGACACTTTATGTTGTTTTGTCATGTAGCTTAAAATGGGAAAGCTATTCTTGACCCTCCTTGTCCTTGACGAGTTCCAGAGATTATGGAAAGAATCAGCTCTGGCAAGAAAGACAATTTGTTCCACTCTGGGCGGAACGCTGGATTCATCAGTGCACAGCAACTTCCTCCTCAGGATCTAAGGTACCAGGAGAACCGGAACTAATAGCAAAAAAACGATACGGTTCTCTTTGTCAGGTGGCAGCAGGTTGCTTGCCACAGTGTGGCATCTGATGTGAATGCAAAAATGTAGGACTTACGTATTTTTCTAAGATGGAGATGCAATGTGGGGAATTTAGAAATATATAGAAAAAAAGTAGTATTCTAATTTATCCTTACCAGATAGCATTATGTTTTTTATGTTTTGAAATGAGTTTGAAAGCAAAGAAAATATTGTTTTAAAGTATTGGCCAAATCCTATTGCAGCACTAAAAAGAAAGGAAGAAAAATCACATTACCAACATATGCATGAATGTGTCTGTGTAAACATGTTTGTGATATGAACATAGTTTTGTGCCTTCAAAGGCAATTTTTTCCCTTGTTCAGAAATCATAACAGCTCTATTACAAGTTGTACCTTCAGCTGCCCTTTTTCAGAAGCTAAGTTTTAAAAATCCTTTAAATAATTCTGGCAGAGATAAATATTTGTCCTGCCAGAACTTACTTCTGTATTTTGAGACATGGTTCATTTCAGGATCACCTCTTACAAACAAGACAGGGAAAGCCCGAGATGCTGTCTTCAGAAGACTCTGCATCTATAGGTAAAGAATTCCCAAGTATGGTTTATAATGGACAGAGTCTGGAATTTATGCATAGCTTTTGCTTTCACAGTAACTTTATGCTATGTTGAAGAGCTCTGAACACATATGACTTGAATGAAAGTAGTATTAGATACATTTGCGGTTTGGAGTGACACAGTCAACTAACCATTCATACAGATAATTTCAGTGGCTAGGACACAGCAGTGTTATTTCACATAGCTCACCAACCTCATAAGGTTTGCGTAGGGCATGAATGATCATAATAAGCCATCCTCAATTATTTCCATGCAATTTGAGGTTCTTAAATGTGCCACATCTCTCCAGGATAAAATCTGATCTTAAGCAGGAACGGACACAGAAAAATCAAGATATCTCTCTTTAAGCAGAGCTTATGCAGACTACCCTCCCTAGCCTGAAATTCCAAAAGCCTAAGCCCTGAATTGGGCTCCCTTAACCGCTGAGATTATGAGCATCAGAATAAGCCACTGTGTGCATCAATTTGTCAAATTTTAGATCCATGAAATAGGAAAATGAATAGTACTTATCTCAAGTGAAATATTCCACACTAAGCATAATAACTTTCACAAAGCCTTTAACTCTTTGGAGGAAAGGGTATCTCTATTTTCATTCCTGTTACTGTTTACTATTGTCCTCTTGATCATAATCAAGTAATTGAATTGAGAAGCTGGATTTCTTCAGTCTTCTGATTATTTCTACGGCAGGGAATTTGATAGACACCCATTGAGTTTCTGGAACACCAGGTGTCATGTGGATAAAGTGGACTTTCTTCATGTCTGAACTGTCCTAGCTACTCAGGGTGGATAGAAAATACTTCAATTAGACAATAAAACGAATTATTCTTCTCTTTAACTTGGAGTATACCTAGGAAAGAAAGGAACTAAGGAGAGGTGGTTGGAATGATAGAGTGAGAAAGAATCTGGCATTTGTGCACCTATTTTTAAAGCAACTCAAAATGAAAACAGTCTTGCATTTTGCTTACAGTTCTCAACAGTGATCTCAGTCAATTCCGTTATAGAAAATTGCTCCTCTTTTAGGCATAGTCATAGTAGGTGATGCTAAACTAGCATAACGTCATTTGTAGAAACACCTTTCTATGTATTTTGGAATTGATGACTAAAGCAGAAAGCCCAGGATAAGTGGACACAAAGTAGGACATATTCCAAAGAGGGAGATGCCCAAAGTGGGAGCCAGACACCTCCCTGAGGGTTTGATAAGAACAACGTCTATGCCTTAACCCTCCCTCCAGCCTCTACCCTGCCAGACTTTGTAAGGTTAAGAATAGAAGGAAAGTTCAGATTTGAGAGGCATTGAATTGAGGAGTGCTAGAGCTTTCCCTTTGATCCTACATGGAAGGGGATGCTGACCCCCTGCATATCTAGTGAGGGGAGAACCAAGAAAATCATTTATAAATACGGGGTATTTCTGCAAGAAGAGAAGAGTATTATCTCCTACCCATATTGAATTTCAGTTTAGATAGTAACCTTATTTATTCTTTGTGTGCCGAGTTCATCTAGGAAGAGATACCTAAGCATAGATAGGGGCCAACAGTGAACCTGGTAATACTTCCACCTTTTGTTTTGGCAAAGATGGTTGAGTATGCTGTGGGCTCCAATGGACACTATAGCAGATAGCTCAGCATCCACTCTCTGGCTGCTAATTCACTTACAAGTCTGGCTACCCGGTGAGCAGACCACATAACCAAGAGCTGTGAGTGACCACACTGAAAGACAGGAACTGAAGGTTGGACGGGGTTAGGAGAACTCTGCCATAAGGATTCTCACCCAAGAACTTGCTTAAAAACACTCTTTCTTAGGCTCCAAGATAGAGCTGGCATTAGGTACAAACAGCCAGGCTAGAGATGTGAGCATCGAACTCAACGAGACTAGTCTTTTAGTAGTTCAACAATGTAGGAAAATGTTAAGATTGCCCTAAGAAATAGATACTAATTTTTAAAAAACCAAGAAGGGAAGGGAGATGTCTTGTAACTCATTAAAGATAGTGGTAAAGAAAAATAAGTGTTCCATGCTTCCCCTCTGCCTCATTTTCAAGGAATATTATAAACTGCTATCTGAGGAGCTGGCTATGGCCATGGCCCCTCAAAGCACAGGAGTGAGGGGGACATTAAGTCTTCTCGATTTATTTTGATGTCCCCATGTCCTGTTCCCTGCTTTAAATCCCAATGTCTCATTAATGTACATGCATGTTTTTAGATATTTAAAATGATAAAATGTCGGACTTAACAGGATACCAATGAACACATTGATTTTATAACCCGTTTTTCTTACATATGATTTTTGCTTCTAGGCAACTCAAAAATTGAGAACAGATTTTTGCCAAGGCGGGGACTAAGCCACAGTGATGTCACTTGTTCATCTGATTCCTATTGCAACATCCAGAGATTTCACAGCTGAGCGCTTTCCATCATCTTCCTCAGTTGTCATTTGAGTCCAAAATTTTTGTCTCTCTCTCTGCGGCGAACCAGTTTGAAAAGAATCAGGACTCCAGGGGTGAGGTGGAAGGGTGGAAGGAAAGAGAAAGTGAGCACGCCAATTCCTATTAAATAAATTAGAAACTGTTGAGAAAGGGGGTTTTGACCACAATGTGATTACACTTACCACTGGAATGTCTTTAAAGGGTGTATTTAAGAACGCATTTTTGTTTCACATTCTTGTCAAAAATCTGGCCTGTCCTCTATCACCATCAAGTGATGAGAGACAAGCAGCAGAGGACAATAGCAAGGGAAGGTCTGAAATTCCGAGGCAATGAGTACTCTCAAGATGTCTGATTGTCTTTTCCAGTCAGCAAGCAGTAAACAATGAAATGACCACACAGAGGATGTTCATACACACCATCTTGATGATTACTGCACTTGTCTACACAGCTTGTTGCTCCCACAAAGAAAATATGCCCGCCCTCACACATGAATAATTTGATTAAACATGATCAGCCAAATTGCTTGTTTTCTGCAAATAAGAGACATTTAATTCTCTCTCAGATTGAAAGGTGGCTTATTTTACTTGTTCCTTCTTCAAAAAAGAAAGAAAGCAATAAAAACAACTAACATGTTATCCGCATACTTGAAATATATTTTTGTTTATAGCACACACATGTGCTATACATTATTTAAAATCCTCGTCCTAGAAACCTAGGCCTCGGAATATAATTTTTGACAGTAATATTGGGTGAGAAAGTAGTCATTTCCCATTTCAAATGTTATGGAAATTCTTATAAGGAACATGCCTATTTGTGTAAATAAAACAAGATGCCCTTCTCAGAAACTGACTCCTCTGGATGGTTGAGGAAATTAATCACAGATTTGGGAGTTCCAAAGAGAAGAGTGGGCTAATGATAACCAATCTGATTTATGTGCAATTTATGTGATCTATTTGGACAGATTCAAGTGGAAAGATACTATGAAAAACAAGAATTTTGTCTAATTTGATAACACAAATAAATATGGACTTTTCATATTCAAACGTCCCGAAATAAAAATAGGGTTTTAGCAAAGCATGACTGAACTCTTCACAAGGCCCATGTGACTTCTAACATTGCTGTCACGACCTTCTAGTACAAGATGGAAATGCAGCTCTGTTCTGAGCCATGCGTTCTTCCCCTGATTTCTGGAGCAATTTCCACTAACGGCACCTTTGCATTAAATATGGTGGCAGGGAGGAAATGGCACAGGGTGTCAGCTAGAACGCCTTCTGCAAGTCTTTGTTACAGTTTCCAGACCACATTACTACCAGAAAAATGAAGAAGTGATACAATTCTACACATAGTTAAAGAAATCAAGGCGTCCATCTCGTGAAATCCGCAGTGGTAAATATTATTTAGAAGTGAGTGGCACGTAGATATTGAGCTTTGCAAAATGCACTCATTTTAATTTCAACATAAAATACAATGCAGCCTTCAAATTAATATTTTTCCCCATACATACCTAGATATTGACATTTCTGTCACTATCTACTGTCTAAAAGGCAGTAGAGATTTTCTCTTGTTCATTTGTCTGACCAATTAGGCTTGATCCTTAGGTCATTAAATTTTTAAGGACATGCATATTTTATATATGACGCAATAAATTATTTTTCTTGTGAATTGTTCAAAAAGATTTTCTCTTTCTTTCTTGTACCATAACAAAAAATTGGCTCCCCACCACACTACTTCTTTAGGGCGAAATAATCAAGGGGAAAGACAATTTCCTTAGAAAGTGAGAGGCACATAGTATAATGGTTAACGGCATGAATTCTAGGGCCAGACTTCTGCCACCTGCCTGTTGTCCATGGATAAGATTTTAGCTTTGTTGTGCCTCAGTTTCTCCAATTGCAAGTGGGATAATAATAGTGTCTATTGTTAAGAGGACTAAAGAAGTTGTTAAGAGGAATAAATAGAACTAAAGAGTAGTTGTTAAGAGGAATAAATAACTGGTGTTTGTGAATAACTTAGAACAATACTTGGCACATAATGAGTGTTTCGTGGAAGTGCTTGCCAAATGATTCAATAGTGTGTTTAGTAAGTATTTATTGGAAAGCTAAATTGTTTGCTTTTTAAATAAATACTCTTTTAAAAAGAGGAAACCAGTCGTAGACTATTCAATCAATACATTTAACCAGTTCTTTCTTTGATATGCCATAAGCCATTGAGCCACATATGTAAGCGCAAATCTCTCTGAGTTGTGTCTGGCTGGGACGGCTTCCTCAAAGAACCTACAGTGATCACTACCACAGAATGCTGACTCAGCTTCTTTACTTCTATGACACATTTCTACTCAGCTGTTGTCCTTCATACATTCAGTGATTTGATTAAACCTCATATACCGAAGTATGATATTGCTATTTCCATAAATACATTATTTTTAATTCTCTGAAACCAAAATGTCACCAAAATACGTTTTTTCATTGAGAACACTGTTTAGAGTAAATGACATCTGTTACTGCTGTTGTTACTGTTATGGGCACTTACTCACTCTAGATGTATTTCCATTGTAAAAATTTAAGGTTCCCAGCATATTCACTAAACAAAAATTTCTCTTGTCTACGTATTGAGCATTTTTAACGATTTTGTAATTCTCTTCATTTTTTTTCTGATTTCCTCTAAAGATATTAGGGCCTGAAAATATACTGAGATTACTGTCACCGATGTAAAGGACTTTCAATGCAAATAAAGCTATTTTATGTCATAAAAAAGGAGAGCTGAAGAGGAAGCCTCTTTTGGAAGTTTAATAGAAGCCAACATAGGAAACTATGTGAAATTAATCACACTGGCTTTTGGAGCATGGCATCTGGGGCTTGAATTCCAGCTTTACTATGAGACCTTGGGCTCTAAGTTTTTATTTCCCCATCTGTAAAATGGCAATAAAAACCATCCACCACATAGGAGTATTGAGGGGATTAAGACGTGCTTAATGTAGGCACTGGCACACGGTAAGAGAGTTTTTAGTTTAGATAGCTGTTAAATTAATCAAGACACCCAATCACATGTTATAAGCCCCTTGATGGCAAGTACCATGTACTCCACCAAACATACTGAACACTCAATAAAGTAATCATTGATTGGCTGGCAAGGCAAACATCTGCTTCCAAAAAGATTACGGAACAAATCAACTGGCTGTATAGATAGTTAAGGAAACACAGTGCTTGCCTGAGCAACATCACCGTTGAGGAGTAGAGCTGCTGGCTCGAGTCTTATTCACAAGATGGAATCATTCTCCTTCATCAGGATCACTATTCAGTATTAATTCTATGTGCTCCAGAAAGAAAGAAAAAAAAAAAAAAACCAAGATGGCTGTCAATTTGCAGCAATACACAAATTGTAATAGAATGACCAATATCTTGCAAACTCTTCCTTGACTGTATTAATATTCCCAGTATTAACTAATGAAGCTTGTTTTAATATTCAAAGAATTTCCTGAGCTTCAATTCTTATTTGGATTTGCTTGAAGCCCAAATTGTTTGAGCAGAGTCCTGCTTTAATAGATGCTTCCTATAGAGAAAAGTCTGTTTGTTTTATGTAAATGGAATACATTTGCTATTTTCTATCCCTTCCATTTGCAGAGTTGGACATAACTTGAACATTATGTATCTATTTCTAATTGAGAATTCCATTTTCGTTCTCCAACAAGCTGTTGTACCAGAAAGTGAGTCATGGCAAGAAGGCCTTGCTTACCCCGCAGGAACATTATTTGGGAATCTAAAAGGCTTAGACCTAAGGATGTGAAATGGCCAATTGTGAGGAAGTTTTTCTCTCTCTCTCTCTCTTTTTTTTTTGTTTTTTTGCAGGGGAGGATTTGCCTTAAGCTAACCTCTGTTGCTAATCTTCCTCTTTTTTTTTCCTCCCCAAAGCCACAGGTCATGGTTGTACATCTTAGGTGTAAGTACTTCCAGTTCTTCTATGTGAGCTGTCACCACAGCATGGCAACTGACAGACAGGTGAGGTGGTTCTGAGCCTGGGAAATGAACCCAGGCCACCGAAGTGGTGAGAGTCCTGAACTTTAACCACTAGGCTATCAGGGCTGGCTCTGTCTCTCTTTTTTTTTTTTCCACTTTATTAAAATGACCTGAAATAACATTTACAAATCTTAGAGTGTGACTAAACACAAATATCAAATATCAAGGTTTTCTCTCTCTGGAGATTTCTTGGAAGATTATAATGCTGGGCACAAAGCTGGGAAATGTGGCCTATGTGGCACTCAATTTTATTACACAATTTTTGGATCTGGCTCTTAGATTTAAATCCATCCTGCTATTTTATTTTTTAATTTTTAGAAAAGTAAATTAAACAATGCTCTATAGTACTTTTTATTGGTCTATTTATTCATTTTCTGAAAAGCTTGCTTTCTCCAGCACATCAGAATGCTGATGCCCGTCATTAGAATGTCTATTCAGTTTGACTGCTATTTAAACAATATTTGGCAATAAAATGTGAATTTAGATAAAATAATAAGTACAGATTGTAAACTTTTAAACTGATGATTAAGCTTAAGAGCCACTATCTCTGAGAACTCTGAGCAGTTTATTGATTACAAATTTGGTAGAAATTTTGAAAAAAATTTTTTCAGATAAATCTTATAAATTAAAAAATGGAATTCAACAGTAAGAAAATGAACAATTTGATTAAAAAAAAACAAAAGGCCTGATTAGATACCTCACCAAAGAAGATATACAGATTGGCAAATAAGCGTATAAAAGTATACACAACATCATATGTCATTAAGGAGTTACAAATGAAAACAATGAGATGCTACTACATACTTATTAGAGTGGCCAAAATCCAAAATACTGACAACACCAAGTGTTGATGAAGATATGGAGCAACAGGAGCTCTCATTCATTGCTGGTGGGAATGCACAATGATACAGCCACTTTGGAAGACAGTTTGGAGATTTATTACAAAACTCAACGTACTCTTACCATATGATCCCCAGCAATCATGCTTCTTGGTATTTACCCAAAAGAGTTGAAAACTTAGGTTTACACAAAAACCTGCTGTAAACAGATGCTACTATCAGCTTTGTTCATAACTGCCAAACTTGGAAGCAACCAAGATGCCCTTTGGTAGGTGAATGGATAAATAAATGGTGGTACATGCAGACAGTGGAATATTATTCAATGCTAAAAAGAAATAAGCTATTAAGCCATGAAAAGACATGGAGGAACATTAAATGCACATTACTAAGTGAAAGAAACCAATCTGAAAAGGCTACATATTGTATGATTCCAAGTCTATGCCATTCTGGAAAAAGGCAAAACAATGGAGGACAGTAAAGAGTTCAGTGCCTGCCAGGAGTTAGCAGGGAGGGAGGGATGAAACAGATGGAGCATGTAGGATTTTTAGGACTGTGAAACTGTTCTGTATGATACTATAATGATGGATACATGTCATTATGCAGTTTTCAAAATACAGAGAATGTACAATGCCAAGAACGAATTTTAGTGTAAACTATGGTCTTTGGGTGATTATGATGTGTCATTGTACGTTCATCTATTGTAAAAACGTACCACTTTGGTAGGAGATATTGATAATGGGAGAAGGTGTGCATGTTTGGGGGTAGGAGGTATACGAGACACCTCGGTACCTTCCACTCAATTTTTCTTTGAACCTAGAACTGCTCTTTAAAAAAGCCTATTTTAAAAAAATTATTAAGGCTCAACCTAAAATGATTTATATAAGACAATTGAAGAATGACAATTCTGAACATTCCACTGGATATTTGGATCTCAAAGCTCTTGCAAATAGCTATAATAAACTATACGTCTGCCTAATCAATACAATTTCAATATTCATTCACATCCTGATTTACTCACAAAATATTTCCTGATGCCTACTTGTGGTGAATCAAGGTACAGGGTCTGCTCTATAGGACCTTACAGTGCTGGTGGGGCAACAGATCATTAAGTAGTCATCAATGAGTGTCCCAGGTTTTATTTTAAATGCATATGTCTTTATGAAAACATAATGGGGAAGTGTGCTTATCAGAATATATCAGAAGTGGGAGGTCAGGGAAGTTGACCGAGAGGCTGTGACATAACTGCGCTGTGACCACTAAGAAGCAGCAGCGATACAAGGAAAAATTTCAATCACCTCACTTCTGAATGATAAGGATGTACACGCAAGTCATCTTGATGGACAGACCCTCAACCATCAGAGGTCCCAGGTTTGGCTCTCTATACTCCTTTCGAGCAAATTTTTTTTTTTTTCATTTCCAGAAGTATTCTTCACAGAAGCAACGACTAAGGGAGAAAAGAGAAATGAAATGAGCAACTTTTGTAAATTCTATACTGTACAACTGGGCAAGAATTAGAGGTTGAGTTTGGTCTCTTTTATTTGTGTTAATTGGGCTTAGATTTATCCAAAGGTGTTTGGAATCAACCATTCATATATGCAGAGCTTGCAAAGGATTTAGAATAGCTGGATTCAAATCGCCTAAACATAGATACTGTTTCTTGGACCAATGGATGGTCTGAATTTCATCAAAGCACTCAATGAATGATTATCCAAAGTTGGGCAAAGCCCAGCTGGTTGCTTAGTGCCTCCTTTGAACTCTGGAATGAGCACCTTAGAAACATCTTAGTAATCTTTTCAAATATCTGATCTGGATTATTTCCACTAATATAAATGGCGTTCCTGGGGAGGGGGTGGGGATAATACTGCTTGCCCAGATGTCATGTTTGACCCAACATTCTCCTTTACCTCTGTGTCTAGTTCCAAGATACCTTTTAAAACACTCACATCCAACGTTGACGTTTCCACTTCTCTTGTATCTCCTCTCTTCTCTGAGACACACTTCATTTGCTGATGCCAGAGTAACTAAGCTACACATTGTTTTCTCATAGCAAACCTGATCCTTTATGAGTAATATATAAAAGGAGAACTTTCTGGCTGATTTGATTTGATTTGATTTTTAGTTCTTTTGAAATATGGAAACATTCTCTCCTCCACTCCATTATGCCCATCTTTTATGTGTTTGGCAATAAGTGTTTGGATTATAATATAAAATGGCAGATAAATATGCTGTTACCCAAAGTTTTGCATAATTAGTTTAAGTATAATACGTTCACTTTTGAAAATGTCCATACTTAGTATAAGTGCCTAATGCTGCCAGGATATTTTTTCCCCTCCCCTCTGGGGTTAAAGTTCTGCTTTGCATCTCTTCTCAGACACATAATTAGTTCTAGCAGGCATATTATAGTGGTCTCACAGCCTACATCACCAAAATCTTCTTTAAACATCATTTTAGCAAAGTAAACCCAGGAAATTCTGTTCACCTTACTTAAATGCTTGTAACTTTAGTATTTTTACAATTCTTTCAGGCTCAGCACAGATGGGATTTTTCAAATGAAAACCAGATGAAAGTAAACAGCAATCTCGCCATCAAAACCTAAAGGTAGGAAGACGCAGACCCAGCTCTGTGCTGTAATAAGATCCGCGCTGGCAGTCAAAGTATGTTTCCAATAACTGCACAGTTACCTTTCATTAGAGGCCCAAATCAGCATTTTATTTTTCCTTTTATAATTTGACATGGTAAAAGGAGAAGTGAGCTTTCAAATCTCTAATCCGTGTCAACCTGAGATGAAAGTTTTTAGCACTCTGCCTTGTGGGGGTATTTGGATTTGTAGTTCATTTTACAAATCCTGTTTAACATACAATTAAATAATAATGTAAATATGTGACATAATCTCTCCTGGTTACAAACTTTCACTGACCCTCATGATTTCCTCCCCTTGGGGTTTTAAATTTGATTTCTATTGCCCTACCTTACCGAAACATATACTCGTGTCTTTTTCAATTACGATTTGCTAAATAGTCATTTAATTTGTATCCCTTTTAAAATTTATTTGAATAATTCTCATTGGAGCAAAAAGAGCCCTTGATTAGAAAGGAGTCATCCTAACTCTGTTGCCAATTTACTGTGGATTTATTTTTATTTTTTGACTGTACAGCTAGAGCATCTCCAAAGTAACCTCCAAAATTGGTGCACATTAAAATCATTTGAGAAGCTTTAAAGCTTTAGAGCTCCTTTCCCAGATGATCCTATTTCACTGGTCCAGGATAGGGACTTGGGCATTTGCAGTTTTAAAAAATGTCTTCATCTATCTATGTAGCCTAGTTTGTAAATCACCATCCTAGGACCTAAATTCTCCCTTCTAAAAGTATTTGTTCTTGTGTTGCAAATTTTGGGGTTCTTCTTACATCTCCAGGAAATAAAGGAGCTAGTCAAGATTGGAAGGAATGTCAATTCCCTTGTAGACACACACCCAGACCCCAGGAGAAATCCTTAGCAGTAGTTAGGTGATCCTAGCATCATATCCCAGTCGTAAGAATGGACGGACATGTGAAACGAGGATATGTCTGCTCTAAAACCACTTTGAGTGTCTCTACAGTGCACTTACCTGATCTCTCATCAGCATTTAGTAGAAACTTTCTCAAAATCAGAGGTCTGCATGCCTTGATCCTTTCAGCCCTACATATTGTGGTATAGTTGGAGTGGCCTCCAATGTGGCAAATATTTAAAAACAATAATGTGGTGGAATAACCAGTTGGATACCCACAGAATGGATAAGCTGTCTGGGGTATCTACATTTCCTCTCTTTCAGATATTCATCCTTTTCCCTATAAACAGGGAAATCAAAGCCATAGGTCTGAATCAACTAGCCAGGTGTGATTAGAACGGATGGCGCAGAGTTTGTTTCATTTCATTTCAGAAAATTTAAGCAGAAAGAAGACACAGTTCGCAAATCTAGAAATGTTGGTATACATCCCTGGGTTTTCTTGAATCATTGTTATTCTACTCAGTGGTCTTTCACTCTTAGATTAAGAAAATATTGTTCATGATGGAGAGTCATGTTTCATCATCAATAGAGTGACCGAATATTTTTTATTACAAATAATAGGAAAATCTTTTTTAACTAACATGGATACTGTGAATTTTTAAGATCTCCACATGAAAAATTCAGTTGTAGTGTATCTTTGATATTTTTCCAAGATCTTATTAAATTAATACGTAATTAAATATTGCACGTTGTAATTCCAGTAAGCCATCCTTCCGAATATACTCCTTCTCTTTTCCCCTTGTTACTTCTTTATCTCAAAATAAAAAAGAACCAAAAGAAGTTAGTTTGGAGCCTTTGGTATCTCTTGTTTTTTCAAAGGCCTTGAAAAGAGCAAAGAAATGTTTTGCTGTGTGGATTGAGATGTAGGAAACTTAGGACCATGAGTACTTGTGCTCCTGTTAATTACTCTGATACAAAGATGGGGCTAAGAAGGTCAGGCAAGGTCTAGGGAAACGTACATATGATTAAAAGTGAAATGAACGAGATAAATAAAATATGGAATATAATGTGTTTAATGAAGCATGGCTAAAGGACTGACTATGGATGATTTGAAACCAGTGGAGAAATATGTAAACAACCTAGAGGAGAAAATACAGCTTTACCTTGAAATGGTCAATGGTGGAGATTGATGGTAAAAGTTACAATGAGGTCATATTTAAAAATAGAAAGCATGTCAATAAAAATCTCTGACAGAAAGAAAATGAAAAAAAAATGAAATAAGAGGACATTTGGAAAAGTTACAGCTATGGTCCCTCTTAGCTTTCAGAAGGAAACATTCATAGAACATGTGTTTTTACTGAGAAGGAATGGTCGGGGGAAAGGACGGAAGATTTAGAGTCACAGATCCCTAGTTTGAATTCTATCATTTCTACACAACGTAAGGCATATTACATTCCCACTTATGAAACTGCATTTATAATTTATTGTTTTCATGGGTGTCTTGGAAACGAAATGCTATTACCCTCTACAAAGTGCTTTGCAAATTATAGAGGCACTTTCAAATTTAGATCGAAGCTCACAACTCAAAGTGAGACCCTGGATTTTGACAAGATTCCCAAATTGATTAGTATTTCATATGCACGTTCAATTTGGAGACACGCTGGTCTAAAAGGAGTAGGAACTGTGCAATGGGAGGCATCCTTAATCTTGCAAACAGTCAACTTTAATTTAGATCCATAATGCTTGAGCAAAATGCCTAAAATCCCTGAATCTTCTTTCTCCTCGTCTATAAATCTACAAGAAGGAACCATTTTGGAAGTTCTTTGAGATGCTTTCAGGACATTGGTGTGTATAACAATCAATTGTGAGGGGTATTTCAAATTAATTTTTATGGATAGGAGTTAATTTTGTTAATGATTTCACTATTTGTTTGTTTAGAGTATTTATTTCTACAGTATCACTCTCATTCTCCTGGCACCTGGCACGCTTCTTTGAAAGGAAGTGAGGTGGGAATTGCCTATATCCTGCAGTTTATCTGCACATGTGAGAGATTATGTGAGTTGTAGTCAGTGCTAAGTGCCATCTATCTCAAGTGTGCTAGCAGCAAAACTGCCTGAGAACTTTTGGAGTGGAATCCACTTTTTGAATCCTCCTTAGGCTCTGAAAAAAAAAATCTAGTGAGTAGAAGCAGAGCTTACAAAACCATGTAGGAAAATCGAACACTCTAATTTCAAATATTTTCTTCTCAAATAGCATTTTCAAAAGTTATCCTTCTTTTTCTGTCTGAGGCTCCTTTCGGTATGTGACAAATATGTGATTTGTGAATAATCAGCAGGCCTGTGTCCTTCACAATGAGAGCTGCTAGCCGTGCACACTTAGTGACATAAAGGAAAGAAGGCCCTTATCAATCAACCTCACATATCCATTGGATAGCCAAAGCCTGGCTGTCCCTGTGGAATCCCACAGAGGGGCAGCCAGATGTATGTCCTGGGTAGCGACACTCAGAGAATGTGCCAGCTGCTGGCACCTTACTGCGATAAGGAAATCAGAAAACTATATGAAGGGTGCTTTTAAGAATCCTGAGTACACTTTGGCTAAAAGGTGCTTTCAGACTCTCTACCAGACAGGTAGACAGTAAGAGTGGACTATATCTCATCGAGAAATGCTCACTAGACCATGACACCCAGTCGATAAGGGTATGAGTTGAATCAAACTTCCTCCTGCTTAGTCCAATATCCATCTCCTTGCTAATTCAGCCCCATTTCTCATTTGTAATCCAGTCCCTGGTTTCTATTAGGAGTCTAGTACTGACCTAAGGAATCAGCATTGATTTTAACTTGGGTACATTTTCCCTCCTATTCTGGACATCCCTAGCCCAAGCCTGCTAACTTTTATTCAGGTTAGCTAGACCTTTCCAATTGCTCAAAAGATGGGATTCAGACGAGCATTTTTTAAAATGGCTTATTGAAGAATAAATTATGTACTATAAAGTTTACCTTTCAAAGTGCAGAATTTAATGATTGTTTGTATATTTACATAGTTGTGTAACTATCACCATAATCTAATTTTAGAACATTTTCATCATTCCCCAAAGCAGCCTTGGACCCATTAGCAATCCCTTCCCACACCATCATCTCCCAGCCATAGGCAACCACTAATATACTTTCTGCCTCTAGAGATTTGCTTATAATTTTTGATAAATGATTTAACCAGTCCAGAAAAGACTCCTTCTTTCTCCAAATTGCTCACCACTTGATCCCTAACTTCTCAGTATGAAGTGATTTACTTTGTATTAGGGTCTAGAACATTAGCAACTAGAAATTTATTTTGCTGTATATGTGTATTTCTCAGAGTCCAATTAGCCATTCTCAAATTATTCAGACATGTACGTTTTGTCTGCTGCTGTGTTTCCTTCTGTCTTTTAGCAGTGAGAGGAGGAGCACAGTAACGAAATCAAGAAGACAGGAAGTACCAGTGACTTGACTTTATTCCAACCTCTGAATTTTCAGTTAGTTCTCTGCACCTCTGAGACTTTCAAGAAAGAAAGAGGCAACCCTGGGTCTTTGATTGGCCAAGCTCCTCTCTTAGATCCAAAGCCTAGGATTGGTTACCAAAGAGACCAGTCATTCAGACCTCCAACCCCTGCCAGATTACAGTTACATAGCCTTTTTCTTGCCCTGAATGGGAATCCAGGTGATATAGAACTAAATAATTTCATCAGAATTTAAATGAGCACGAACATACTGATGGGGGGCTCACTCTGATATAACTAAATTTTTGCACAACTAATGAATTAATTGAGTATGAAAGAACAATGTAGAGTGATTGCTCTGATTCTAACAATGAATAAAATTTATTGTGTACCTATTGTACACATTTGGGGGTATTTGATGAAAAGTAACAGAAACAGATTTAAAAAAATAAAAGAAATAGGAGCTGATTTATTGAAAGGATAGAGGTTGGCTCACCGAATTGATGGATAAGGTAAAGAAATATGTCCTGGTGGGAGCAGACAGTAGAAACCTTGGAAATTTTGAAGTGAGGAATTAGTGGAGGGTATCTTTAGGGTGTAGCAGTCAGGATGAATACATTTCAATACACTGTATGTGGTATCTGCTCATGAGTCAAATTCCAGAGAGAGAGTGTCTGATAGCCTAGCTCGGGCCACATCCCCACCTCTCAGCCAGGATTGGTTGAATCACCTGAATTGAGTACATCATTCACACTGTATTCAAAGAAAGATTGTGACATTTCCAAAAGAAAAAAAGGGATGCTCTTTCTGGAATTAGAGCAAACGAATGTCAGACAGTTAATAGCCAATATACAATTTATTTTTCAAAATGTTATGTAGTCCTTACTCTGCTCTGGGCACTGTTTCAATCACTTTATAATTAGTTACTCATCAAATCCTCCTAATAACCCTATGTGATAGGCACTATTATTCAGAACTCTATTGTATAGGTCCAGGGTTGTAAAGTAACTTTGCTGAACTCACAAAGCTAATAAGAGAGTGAGGCGAGATTTGAACACAGTCCTGCTGTCAATTACACTATGGCCACCTCTCCATGAGCATGATGAGTGGGGGATATTTCATTGCTTTTCATAAGAACCTCGTGAGATGAATCTTTATTTCAGAAAGAAGAAGACTCAGGGAGCTTAACATTTGACTAAGACTGTAAGATTCCTGCACCTACATGTGTTCCACCATAGCATAGAGCTTTTCTTCACTTTTCTTATAGTGATGGGTATTTACATTATATTAATGACTTAAAATGCCACCTAGATGCTTAAAGGTGACTTTAGATCTCTATGTAGTATTTTCCCTAAATAACATGTAAAGGTAGTCTTTTCCTTTTACAGTTGTGTGCATTTCTTTCAAGAGGAGGCAGATATCAAATCTCTGAGGAACGCTTGGTGAATAAGACAGACACTGAAAAAACTGAACCAAGATGCCGTTTGTGTCCCATCTCTCATTTTCCCTTTTCCCAGGTGCCTGCATTTCTACAGAGCACCGTTTCTGTCATTCTGAACATGGTAGGGCCTAATTCCCAAGTGGACCAGCCAAATCGCTGGTGGATCTAAGACCTTTCTAGTGGCCATTCTGTCCAAGATCCAAGAGAAAGAGAATTTCTTGTTTTACTGCATGCATGCAAAAATAATAGGCTGATTCTGCATTTCGTTTATATCACATAAGTTTGAAGTCCAAATGCAAACATTAAGTCCTTCTCTGAATATTTTCAGCTTAGAGGCATCTTTATAGGACTTTTTCTCCTAAACAAATTATATCTTAAAATAATACAGAGGTGTGGGATTTGGGGAAAGGATTTTGTAATCTGTTGCGTCTGGTCAGATGGAGTCCATGGAGCAGAAACTTGACTGATGGTGACAGTGCTCCCAGAATCCTTTTCCAGCAGATACAATCTTCTTCCCAGGGAGAATATAAAGTAGCTGCATTGACCATTCATTCTTCAGGGGCTGACATGACATGTGACACGTGGCATGCCATCCCAGGGTGAGACAGCCAATGTTATGGACAGTTCCATGGATACTCCCTACATGACTCCACTTTTCTCTCCAGCTCAAGTTGATATTGCACAGTGGTTAAATATGGCCTCTGAAGCAAAGCTGCTTGAGTCCAGATTCTGACTCCTCCACTGTCTAGCTGGGTGACCTCAGGCAGGTAACCTGTGTCTCTGTATTTGAGTGCCCACATAGGGTTTTTGTGAAGATTAGACGAAACCGTGCATGCCTTAAAAACCAGAAAGCTATTGCTGTATCAGGCATCACAAGGTTCCTCTCAGGAAAGGTGAAAGGATTGATAGTGCACAGTGGATAGCAATTCTTGGAAATATAAAGTAATTCTATGTTTATACCCTGAACAAAGTTTCTTCACAAGTAAACATTAATTTTGAAATTGCTCGAAAAAATCGTTAGAACAATTAGTGCCATTTCTCTTCATGCCAGTAGAGAACCATAGATGTAGAGGTCTGGGGAAAGCAGGAGGTACTAGGATAAAAATAAAAAGGAAGATAAGGACAAATAAGTAGAAAGAGTGCCAGTATTTAATATATTTCTGTCTTTTTTGTGTGTGTGTGTGAGGAAGATTGGCCCTGAGCTGAAATCTGTGCCCATATTCCTCTGTTTTGTATGTGAGATGCTGCCACAGCATGGCTTGATGAGCAGCACGTAGGTTCATGCCTAGGATCCACACCTGTGAATACCGGGCCACTGAAGAGGATCACATGAACTTAACAACTACCCCATGGGTCTGGCCCCTTTTTCTTTCTTTCAAAATATTATTACTTAGCCCTTCTGGAATCTAACTCCAGGACTGGTTTAAGTGGCCACTGGATAGGCGGGGAAATGTAGAAACTCTATAGAGATGAAATCTGGGCTTTTATCCTCATATAGATGTACTACTTGCTGGAATGCACTATCTCGTTTGTTCTGGACAACCAGCATTTGAAGAAGATATCATCATCCTGATGTTCAACATGAGGACATGGAGGCTTAGAAGTTAAGTAATTTCCTATACGCTGTGGACTGAATTGCGTACCTCCAAAATTTATATGTTGAAGCCCTCACCCCCAGTTTAACTGTATGTGGAGTTAAGGCTTTAAGGGGTTATTAAGATTAAATGGGGTCATAAGGCTGTGGCCCTAATCTGACAGGATAAGGCCTTATAAGAAGAGAAGTATTTCTCTCTCTCTCTCCTTCTCTTTGTCTCTCTCTTTCTCTCTGCCATGTGAGGACAATGAGGAGGTGGCCATCTGCAAACCAGGAAGGGCATTCACCAGGAACCGAAGTGGCAGGCACCTTGATAGCAGACTCCAGCTTCCAGAACTATAAGAAAACACATTTCTGTTGTTTAAGCCATGAAATCTGTGATATTTTGTTACAGCAGCTCAAGCTGACTAATACACTCTGATTATGAATCACTAATTGCCCAGGATTTGCAGTTTAAACCAGATGTTTTGGATAGAAAAAAGCAAATAGACTTAGGACCACGAAGCTGCAGAGCAGACTCTTGTATCAGTAGCTTGACTTACACAAAAGCAAAAACAAAAAAAAGAAACTGGCTATTGGCTATAGGATAAGGTCTTTGTCCTGCTTCAAAATAGCTTTCTTTCTGTAGGAATATGAAGTCTATCAGGCACTATTTCCCAATATGGAACAAGGGCTCGGCAGTGCCATAGATGGCAACAGAGAACTCCAGTGCGGAGGTCTTCTAGGGAGACAGCCTGCCCTAATGTGGGCCCTTTTTTAATTTTATGAAGCACCAAAGTATTCTCATTTTAGTTACATCTATTGACCTGTAGCTGTAGCTCTGTCACTTAATACTAAAGTTCTCTCAATAGAATTAAACCAGATATGTGTGCAGTAGAAGGATGACATTTTGTGTCTCCCACATTAGAAGACAGATGGGGTTTTGCTCAATCATTTCTCAATCTTTCCTACCCACAAGAGCATAAGACCTCAGGAATATTTACTGCAAATCGAAAGTTTTTGTTTATCTACTTGTTAATCTTATTCCAAGCACTTGGGTATTTTGAATTCATTTGAGATTTGTGGGATATTCACCAGTGTTGCTTTCTAGTTCGCTGATTCTCATTCTATTTTCCGAAATGTAATCAGTGGGATAATATTTGCTTGGTTCATTGTGATTTGGGAGCTTCTAATGAAAGACACCAACTCTATTTATTATTCAGAGTAAGCATAGGTTTTCTCAGAAGGAAACTAAAGTGTCTTCCCAGTCTGACTAGTTTGAATAATTTCCCTCTCAATCAGTCACTCAGAGGATGTACCTGAGATCTCGTAATTCTTTGGTGATAATGTAGTGTTATCATTTCTTTGATATCCCCTAAGTCATAATTTAACTGATTGTCAATCTGGTGCCTTGCTGTGCATAGGAATGTCATGCTATCTCCATAATAGCCCCTCTCTCAAGTATGAAGCTCCAAGGGGCTCTTCTATAGCATAATGAACAAAATATTATTTTTATGGTTTCCAGCCAAGATTGAAAGCAGTAGTGCTAAATGCCACAGAACAGTGCTTGCAAGATTTCCAGAACAGTCTTGGCAACCAAACCGCCTGGGGAGCTTGAATATGAACTTGAATACCAGCTTGAATGTGTTTCCCTTAAACAAAGGAAAACTTGGAGTTCTATCCATCAACCACAGTGATACATCAATCTAGAGCTACAAATTCTGTGACATATGTAAATGGGACAAAGACAGTGGCCAATGGTCACAAGAATAACTGGATTGGTTTTCATGCAAAGACTGGTAAAAAAACGTAGAAATTGCTACGTTATAACAGATACTTGCCATCTCTGTCTCTGCTTCCACCTAATTCACCATTATACAGCTTCTAGATTGATTTTCCTATACCATCATTGTGGTCATTTCCCTCACCTCTTTAAAATGTTTCAATTGCTTCCCGATGTCTACTAAACAAAACCAGCATTCCAGACCCCTTGCCATCTGGCTCCTAACCACTTTCTAATTACCATATCTCGCCAAACTCTCCTTCACACTTCAATCTTCACGAAGCCTAAGTCTGCTCATGAGTTTAAAGATGTTTGTTTTAAGAACTCTTCCTGAAATATCTCTCACTTCCTGTATCAACCACAAACCCATCTCAGACACTCAGTCCAAAGCCTCCTTCAAAATATGGGGTCACAAATGCAAAACTCTTCAGAATCCAAGCTTAACGGGTGAAAGAAAAAAGAAAAGCGTGGTGGTTGTCTTGGTCATCTCTGGCTGCTATAACACAGACCATGGACTGAGTGGCTTAAACAATAGAAATTTCTTTCTCACAATTCTGGGAGCCAGAAGTTCAAGATGAAGAGTCAGCAGGGTTGCGTTCTGGTAAAAGCCTTCTTCTTGGCTTGTGGACGGCCTCCTTGCTGTATCCTCACATGGTGGAGAGAGAGCTCTGGTCTCTTAATCCTCTTATAAGGGCACCAATCCCATCATGGGGTCTCCACTCTCATGATCTCATTTAAACCTGGTTACCTTTCAAAGGCCCTACCTCCAAACAGTATTACAATGGGGATTAGGGCTTTAACACATGAATTTCAAGAGGACACAAACATTGAGTCCATAGCAATGGTAAATGATAACCAACATGGTTTTGGTGATGGAGGTTGATAGGAAGTCATGAGGACAGTGGCAAACAGCTGGTCTGGCATGATACCTCTGATCTATGAGCTCCTTCTGTTGTTGTGGGGCAGTGTCCAGACCTCTGGCTCCTCCAACTCACACTGGATCTTCTAAAGTTTCTCTGAGTCTGGGCCCAAGTGCATGTGCTAATCTATGGTCAAAGGTGCCAGCTACCCTGGAAGGTTACCTGTATCAACAAGGGTGGGGGAGAGAGCCACAGACAAGAGTTTCAGTTTGTCCTTCTGTGTTCCTGTTCATCCACAAGGATCCAGTTTCTCCTTATTTTTGCCCACTTTAGGTCAGCTTTCCTCTCCAAATGCTCTCCTGGCTGACCCGTAGAAACTTCAGGTCCAACCCCAGATGCAGAGCCAACAGCCTTGCATAGCTCTCCCCATCAGCTCCCAGAATTGTGTAAGGTCTAATCTCCGTAACAAATGCCCTATTCTATGCAATCCATAGAGTTCTGTTGCTCTGATTGAACCCTGATTAATACATGGACAAACACTTCTGTGAGCTGAAACTTGCCTGGCAGAAGCCAGAAAGCGACCTTGCTCTTAAATAATGGTTTCAAAGATGTCCTCAGCAGGAAGCGACCTCTTCCTCCTCTGAACACTCAGAGTTTGTGTAGCATTTAACACATTATAATGTTTATTATATACTACTGGATACATGTCTTATCTTCCTTAATATATTTCCATCTTCTTTATTTCTTCTCTCCCTTCTTCCTATCAAAAACCTTAAGAAAACAACTACTATTATCCAGTACCTGTCAACTACATTCCAAGATAACTTACTAATGGAATTTCATAAATTTCCACTAATCCTCCTACCAATCCTGTAGATTAGATATTATAGTAGTTTTGATGCTTTTGGCTACAAGAAACAAAATCTCTGACCCAAACTGGCTTAAGTAATAATAACACTTATTCCCTTTTGTGATCAGAAGACGAGAGGTTAGACAGCCTCAGAAGCAATGTGTCAGGGCCAGCCCCGTGGCCGAGTGGTTAAGTTTGTGCGCTCTGATTCAGTGGCCCGGGGGTTTTGCCGGTTCAGATACTGGATGGGGACCTAGCACCCTTCATCAGGCCATGCTGAGGCAGCATCCCACATAGCACAACTAGAAGGACCTACAACTAGAATGTACAACTATGTTCTGGGGGGCTTTGAGAAGAAGAAGAAGGAAAGAAGAAGAAAGATTGGCAACAGATGTGAGTTCAGGTGCCAATCTTAAAAAAAAAAAAAAAAAAAAGAAACAGCGTGTCACCTTCCTAGCTCAACTTCTTTGGCATTCTCTTGGCTCTACACTTCTAGAGATCCTCTGTTTGTTGGTTTTGTCCTTAGACCAGGACAAAGATGGCTGCAGCTGTTTTCTGAGTTTTCCTTTACCCACAAGATGATCTTCTTGAACAGAATCCAAGACGTGCCCAGGCTCATTCTTGCACAAATGACCCACATCTGGTCCACAGGAAGCGCTCAAGCACCCTTTAACCTGACAAACTCCAGATGTGTACATCATCAAGCAAGCCTCTGGGCCTTGTTTTCCTTAGGTGCCTAATAAACACCAGTCTTCTGTGCCGACAGCTATAGAGGATATGTATCAAGTTCTTTATATAGTTGCTGTGAAGCCCTTTCCACTAGACATGAAGTGCCTACCACTCTGCCACAAAGGAGACGTGGCATCCACAGTACATCTCTCTCCAAAAAATTCTCTTTTTAATCTCTTCCTACTTTCTCAAACTCTCTAATCACCTATAGGCTAGAAGTCATGGTCATCAAAGGGTCACAGAACTGGTTTTTTCTCAGCTCCTTTGAAGTTCAGCATAGGTGGTCTGGTAACACACATGTGGGTACCTCCTATTCCCTTGGGCTTTCACAAAAAATTGACACCAAGTCAGTCACATGTTAACATGTAAGTACACATGCAACTAAATTCGACTCAAGATGGCATGTTACAAATTTGCCATAGCCAGAATGGTTTTCTCTAATATGGTTAATCCAGGTATTATTATATCTGATATTGGGGGGAAAAGGATTATGTTTCTTTACTTTCTTGCTTATTCAAACTTAGGGTTCTCCTTCACTCAGTCTAGCAGATGACTTTAAATATAAAATCAATATGCAAATAGGGAACGTATACAAGATTTCACGTATAGATATGGTACTTGGATTTTTCTGACTCATAAAATAACAATAGATATGATTCATTTAGCATCTACTATATGTCAATTGTTTCCCACCTATTATTTCACTTTTCCCAATAATCCTGTAATACTCACTATCCCCATTTTATAGAGGAGGAAAATTAGCCTCATCAGGTTGAAGGATCCTTTCTGTGATTACCTAGATATTAAATGGTAAATTCAGGATTTGATTATATGTCTTTGATTTCAAAGACAGTGTTTTTCATTATGCACACTACTTAATCCTGTAAACCTCATGCATCAAAAATAATCATTTGTGTAAGTTTCTATAGCTTACATTCACAGAATACATCAATTTTCAAAGTTCATTTATATAATGTTTCACAGCTCCTCTGTGAATTAGGCAAGCAAGTGAATTAGCTTTTCCACTTATCAGATGTGAGTGACTGAGGCACACATCAAATAATTAATTTGCCCGCCTGCCCAGCCAAACCAACTGGGTCTGGAAGTTCTCTAGGGGAGGAATGAGGTCGAACAGCGTGGGTACAGGATCAGACACGTACTGTTAAATCTGGGCTTTGCGACTTACCTCTTAATCATCATCTTTGTGTCTCACATTCCTATCTGTATTTAAGAATGCTAGTCATGCCTTCCAGTCGGGAATCGTAAAGAGTCTTATCTTTATAACACCCTGAGCCCAGAGCTTGGCGCAGAGTAGGTACTCAGGAAAGTTTAACTCTTCTGTTACTAACTTTGGTGCTTACAACAACACTCTGTTTAGGGAATTCATTGTTCTACTTCTCTCTGGTTGTAAGAAATTGTAAGGAAAAAGATACATGGAGAGTGTATTTAGTTGGTATGTGGACATATCTACCGAAATCCATATTTTGAACTATTTGTACAATTGATTGTGAGCACAGATCTGATTTTTCTCATGCATTATTGCCCGTGTTTCAGTTAGCTGCAGTTTTGAATGCTTAATTTTAGATTTTCCAACATCACTTTTGATCTAATTGATATAATTTGAGTAACCTATCAGAGGAAAAAAATCATCTTACCTTCCAGGACAGTTTTTGGAAGAGTTGGAGTGGGGCTCTTGGCAGGAATCAACAACCTAGAAATTTCTAGCTGCGAAGATTTTCAACCTAGTGTGTTTTCTTCCATAATGGACTTGTCTAATATAGTACACTCCTTTTTTTCATCTGTAAACCCATTATTCTGCAAAATTTATGGCACTTTGATGCATCTCTTTTCGTTGTTACACATGGAGACAGTTTTTTGGGCAGTAATTATACAATTTGCATGTTTAAAGAGTAAATTGCAATCAAGAAAAAAAATTATCCTACAAATTGCTGTGCGTGTAATGTGTATCTGCCGAATATAGTGTTCACTTTTCTGATGTGCACACTAGCTCTATCCTAGAAAAACAGCGAGGAAAGGAGAAAAAAAGAAAACAGTTGCCAAAGAGATTCAGCACACATAATTTCCCTCTTAGAAATTTTTTTGTCTAAAATTCGAAGAGGTAAAGTATTTTTTCCACATTATGATTGGGGGAAAATTCTTGCTCGCTTTTGGTTTTACCAGCCTCTCCTCTCTTCTTTGTGCATTTCTGTTTGAAAGTACTTGCGTGATTAGCTGTTTCTGAGAAATGTTATCATATGTTTAATTCTGGATATGTGTAAGGGACAATTAGAGATAAAAAGAAAAAATGATGTCAGCTTCTGGACTAAAATGCAGGTAATCAAAGGGCTTAGTAGTTCCTACTTACATTTAAATAAAAACAAAACCACCAGAACAAAAGAAAATAAAATAGAAACACCAAAGCCCCAATAAAATGAACAAACATTAAGAACAATAAATCAGTCTGAAAGAAGTGTTCTCCGCTTGTGTGTATGTGCAAATTCCACATTTTCTTCATGGAAAAATTGTCTCATATTCCATTAGTCAGTGTAGACAGAGGCTGTTTATCCCCATAGATGATGCATTTTATGGCTAAGGTTTTTAACCATCTGAATGACAAATTTTTACATAGCCAACCAAATTAATCATGCGGTTGTTTTCAGCTGGTCATTTAAAGTGTCAAAAGCATCAGAATGACTTTTTGATTTATTGCTTTTGCTTGAAGGATTCAAGTAATTTTTTTTTATTTGAAATGGATTTGTTTTGAATTATTTGCATGCTGACCTAATAGTTTTAGAAAGTATTGTTTCTTTGTGATCTTGAATTCATGATGTAAGAAACCATGAATGTCATATCATTAAGTCTGATTTTGAACTCCAAGTTGACTTTAAAAGGTGTACAGTGCACACGGTAGGAGTTTTCCAAATCATCATTTACCTTTTCAAGAGTCAGTTTAGGAAGTACTGTACTATAAGCAGGGCTTCCTATAAGCATGTAATGATGTTATTTGTGCTTTATGTTGGAAGATGATGTATTGAGTAAAGATTTTACTATGAAAATTTTACTCATTAAAATGCACATTGGAGGGCCAGCCCTAGTGGCCTAGTGGTTAACTTCCATGTGTTCTGCTTCGGTGACCCTGGCTCAGTTCCCAGGTTCCCAGAACCTACACTACTCATGTGTCAGCGGCCATGCTGTGGAGGCAGCTCATATGCAAAAAGAAGGTTGGCAGCAGATGCTAGCTCAGGGCAAATCTTCCTCAGCAAAAAAAAAAAATGCACATTGGAGTTGCTTCTTAGACTAGAAATGGAGAAATGAATCTGGAGAGAATTGAAGTTGATTAAACAAAGTCTAATGAAGTCTGAATACTATGTTTTCTTTGTGTCTGTTGTTGAGAATATGGTCAGAATTTTTCTTCCATGGTTCTTCACAGTCTCCATTTCCCATTCTCACTAGGAGTTAAAAGGAAAAGGAACAAGTATTGGAAAAGTTTCAAGTGGATTCTAATATGCAGCTTGATGTATATTTATTCTGAAAAAGAAAGCCGCCTGTAGGGGTATAAGTGTGAAACACTCACCGTGTCATTGTGGCAATGATTTTTTCATACACATGTATGAGTTTCCCTGAATCGACTGGAATGTAATACCTGCAAGGTTAATTAGATGTGCTAAAAATGTAAATGTTCAGCATTCTCAAAACGGCTAGTTAATTCAGGTCTCACCCAGGCATCTATGCTATCTTTTCAACCACACTGTTCTTGAAGGTGCAGAGTTCATTTATGAGTAACATCCTCTGAACCTTTTCAATGTAATGAAAGGGTATTTGAGATGCATGGTCAGTCAACATCTAACATAAAATCTTAAGCCTCTGGTTTTGAAAAGAACAATGTGGATTAATGAGGATTGTTTTTTATAGAGCTAATACAATTACTTGTCAAAAGAGACAAAGAAGAGAATTACTATTGGTATTCTGGTCAAAAACTGTGTTGATCCATCATGAAAATTGAAACTGCTCTAGAGAATGAATGGATTTTGACTTATTTGTGGTCTTAGCGAAGGGAATGAAGTCACGGAGAAAATGCATGGATCATAAAGCAAAATCAATATGGATGCTCAGTTAAAGAAAAGCATTTTGTATTTGTGTCAGTTGAAATGGGAAGGGAACTGTTCCTACAAAGAAAGAGGAAGCATTGCTGTTATGAGTTTTTATTTTGCTTGTTCTTTACCTTATTAATGCCTTCTGCTTGTTTTTTTGAGAATTACAGGATATTACAGTGCAAATATATGTTTCTTTTAATTTCACTATTTCATCAATATTTACCTACATACTCTTATCTGATCCCAGAGCTTAGTAAAATGTCTGTTCCAAAATTTAGAGGTAAGGATAGGGTTTCTTTTGTTTCCTGACTTTCCGTAGAAGAAGGAAAAACAAGGAAGTTCAGCAAGAGCTTCTTGCAGCCACAAATGTGAACTAAAACAGATGCCTAATAACCATTCAGAGATTTTGGGGGGAATATCACAGATAGTCCAAGTGACAACTCTAGGGAGAGTACCCCCAAAACATTACTTGCTAGGTCAGTTTTTAATAACTTATAAAACAAGATGATATGTATTACTTTGAATTAGGGAAAATCAAAGATTCGTAGCGCCATTAGGAAGGAGTGAAGTTAAAGTAACATCTTTTCTTATGCCCGAAGTATAAGCCTTTTAAGGGCATCCATCATCATCCAATCCAGGAAGAGAGAGATGGCATAAAACAAGTTACCAGCAACTACGTTTAATCATTGCTGTTCCATGAATCATGAATATTCTAATACTTAATTTCATGGACATTTTTGGAAAACTTCCATGCAGCAAAGCCATCAAAATTGCTTGAATTTATTTATAAGGATTAGTTTCATTGTTTTTCAGTAGCTCTATAACTCCATCAATGTCCCATGGAGAAAAAATTGTTATGGATTCTGAACTACATATTTCAGTTCAAGCTTCTCCATTTATAAGCTCTGTGATCATGATTGTAATCTCTCTGGCCTTGTTTCATCATCAACAGAATAAATAAAGTCCCATGTGTGTGTGCCTACTTCTTGGGAGAACCCACAAAGTAATCCATACATCAGAACTTTATAGGCTATTAACATACAAGTGTAAGAGGCTTCTATTACTATAATTATCTATGATCAGTTATTCCAGTTGGTTAGAGCCTAATACTCCTGAAGCCAACAAGTTGGATTCATTTCCCTAGATAAATGGTTGGTTCCTGAGCAACCCAGTAAATTTCTCTGAGTCTTTACTTAGCTCCTGTGCTCTTGCTCTTGGCTATGGTGGAATCAGGTGTGAAAATGCTGAGGATTCAGTGCAAATGTTTTGACCCACTTGAAACAACAATTCAGGGTTCATGACCCACTGACAGTTATTCAATAGCATCATGCTTTTCTGTAAAACTCAGCATCTTTTGGAAGGCAGTGGTGTTATAAACCCTAACATCAGATGGGATCTAGATTGATTAGGTTATCTAGTTATACAATTGTGATTTCGATTTCAGGCTGATTTAAATAAAATAGTCCAAAACACACAAACACACAAACACACACACACAGAGAAAGATATGAGTTATAGCCCTCATTTCCAAACCTGTTCATCAGCCCATATTTAGAATTTACAACTTTCTTCCTCAACTAACCAGTCTGTATTTTCATTTGCTTTCAGTCAGGACCTCAGCCTGTTGCTATTCTTTCTAGAGTGAGGTGATCCAAACCTTTCTTTTAGGCCTCTTCTTGGCCTCATCTGTATAGAGTTGCTACAGAATTCCATTAACTTTCAGCACTGAATACGATAGTTCTGGACTATCATACAGTAAACCCTATGTTGCCTCTGTGTTCCTTCCTGTCCCCACTATATAGCAGCAATCGTAACTCACTTTGATGGTCAGGTTCAATCATATCAAACCATATTGTTAAACCCTTTTTTTCTGTTCATCTGTTTACATGAAGAGCCAAACATGACCAGTGGTAATTTAACTTCAAGTTTAATAGAATTAGGCCCTGCTATGTCCACTGAGGGACACTTTTCTCCCTCATGTAATAAAATCTCTGAACTAGAAAGGTCCAGATTCATGGGGAGAGGAAGCAGATACCTTGTGAGTAGATCATTACATAACAGGAAAAGGTGACACCCCCACTTCTACTCCTTAGTTCCTGTGTCCATGAATACTGTCTATAGGAAAACAGCTTCACAAATCATTCGTGGTTCAGAGCATATCACCTTCATCACGAGGTGGTATCTGAGAATCAGGACTTAACAAAGACATTAAAAGCCATTCTATCCTTCCGTATGGTCAGCTGCTTCTGAGTTATGGGTACACAAAAAGACCCATAACAGCAAGTACAGCAATATATTGCCTTTATTTATTCATTCCTTTGTTTATGTGTTTGTGTGTTTCTTTGTCTATTGATAAAGAGAGTTCCTAGGTCAATAACAATGTTGTGTGGTGCTATGGACTGAATTGTGTTTCCCCAATATTTATATATTGAAGCTTTACCATCCAATGTGACTGTATTTAGAGATAGGGTCTTTAGGAGATAAATGCAGTCATAAGGGTACGGATTGGTGTCCTTATAAGAAGAGGAAGAGAGACCAGAGCTCACTCTCTTTCTCAGCCATGTGAAGACATGGTAAGAAGGTGGCCATCTGCCAGCTATGAAGATAGCTCTCACCAGAAACTGTACTCTGCCGGACCTTGATCTTGGACTTCCCAGCCTCCAGAACTGTGGGAAAATAAATTTCTGTTGTTTAAGCCACCCAGTCCACGGTATTTTGTTATAGCAGGCCAAGCCAATGAACATACGTGGGATGCTCTTATTGTCTTAAGACATGTACTTTACCTGTAAGGTGGAAAAAGCAAAACCAAATCCAGTTATGACTCTTCCTATAAGGGTAAAATGTTGCCTCCTCCATGGTGGAAGAAGGCTGAATGACAATAAGTGATTGTCTGGTCTTCCTGGTGTACACCGCCATATTGGTTCTCAGTTTTGGCATTGGCCCTAGAAACTACATCAGTTAGCAGTAGCATTGGATAAGTGAGTCTTTGAGATGGGAGATCAAAGTAGCTGAGACTAAATATAGTCTACACATCCTTATTACTATGATTAATTTCTTTATTTGTTCATGATCCAATTAAGTAATTTCCAGGGTGGCTGGAAAGGATACTAGCTGATACTGCTATAAAAGTCATTTTATCCCCTTGATTATTAAGAACCTCCACTGAAGTGGGAAATTTTTGTAAAGATTCTGGTAGAACACAAATCTTCCTACTCTCTGAGTCAGTTCTGAGAGCTCCATCTACATCATTCTTTTCCAAATTTCATGTTGTCAACCGTCCAAGCAGGCTGCTTGTAAGTCCCAGACCATCCTATCAAAACCAAGACTCACTATCCATATTTCAGACTATCCCAGGTCTTCAAGCAAGGCAGGGAACAGCATCAGTAAATTGGGAAGAGTGGTCACTTCTGCTGCCAAAGAAGTCTAAGAGTGGATTGAGTTTTGGTATTCACAATCCTCTGATTCCTCATATAAGCTAGTTTTCTAAAGATTACAGGCACATTCTTTCCTTATCAGTGCCCTAAATGCCCTACAAGAGGCTGTGAATTCAATTAACATAATAATTTGGCAGACCACAGAAATGAACTTGGTGTCTAGATTTTAGCTCTTAGTCCAGTGGCTCTAAGAGATAAGGAACTCTTTCAGAGAAGGCATAGGGATTTTCTGTTTGCCTTTGAACAACAGCAACACAACAACAACAAAGGCATTTGGACTTATCAATCCATTTATTTAAATTTTCCAGTCCCATTGGTGTAAACCACTCCACTCTGTAGTCTTGAATTTCATTTCTAATGCCCATTGGCTCTCTAAACATTGTTTACAACAGGTGCTTCTTCCAGGTGACTATTGATAATAACAAAATTGGTTGGTCAGTTCCTATTGCATGTCATGGGCTGCCAGACACCCATCCCTTAATGTTTATTATATATTTTTTTAATTGCTGTAGTCTCAACCTACTCCAAATAACATATCCAAGATTCTCTTTATTTCTCTGAATGTCTTTGGCTTACAGCAACTACTTGTGCCAATTCCTGTGTTACCTTCTCGGATACATGAAACATATGAGGGATTTAACAAAAGAAGACTGGTCATTCACATAATATCCAGGAAGCCTGCAGAATCGGGCATGGGAAATGGGAAGGATAAGGGGGGCTGGGTAGTATCCAGGACCACAGCAAAACCATGCCACAAACCTGACTAGTGCTGATGATGCTGACCACTGGTTAACAAAGCTTGCACTGCTTTCATCACCCTTCTAGAAATTGCTATTGCATTTTTGACAGTGCTGCTCCTAGAATTTCAGTATTGCTGCTTCACCATCTCTGCTCCTTAGCAAATATCCAGTCAGAAACCTGCACTGGGAGCACCTGCTTAGCAAGAGTGACTGGGTAAGTTAGTATCTGGCCCTTTTTAATTCTATAGGAAGAGGTAGAATGTGCTTCCTCCTCATTGCCCTATGGTTTATGGGCATATACAAATGGTTGGCTAACTGAACACTCATTCCTGTCTTTTTTCCCTTGACCATTTCCTCTCCTCTATTTTCAGTCTAACTTTCTTTTTGAGTTAGAAATGGTCATCTGAAATATTTCTAGTAGATGAGACATATATTGAATTATGTAATGGATTTCTAGGGATGGTTTTGCTTTTCCTGATAATAAAGATAATTTCAACTGATGTCATCTGTCCCCCTGTCCCCTTGCCCTGCTTTGAATGTGGGCATAAGGCCTGGAGTTGTAGCAATCATCTTTGATTGTAACAAGAATAGGAAAATTACAGAGATGAAAACACTGATAATATCAAGCCACTGAATCAAGGCCAGCAAAAACAAGATACAGACTTCTTGTAAGAAAAATAAACCCTTTCGTTTAGGCCTTTGGACTCAGGTTTTCTATTACTCAAAACAGGACACATTCTAACCAGTATAGGGGAGAATTTCCCAATTCTTGTGCAGCCAAAAATAAAAGAATAATAAAAGTCATGTCTATTTTAAACACTAAATACAATTAAATGGTTGCTGATTTCCCCAAGTTCACATCTGAAATTGTGATTAAGAATATTTAGAAATTTGGGCACATGGTGTGTGAGTTGATGACAACTTCTTCCAAATCCTTTTGGAAGTCTGATCCATGATATACACATTCTTCCTATTAGACTCATGCAGGCTAACATATGGATAACAGTTTATATTTCTTAAATTTACTCTCCATTTCAAGATGAAACACAACCACTGCTTCATGTTTCCCCCTAGCAAATAAGTAGATAAGACCAAATGTAACTAACAGATTTTTTTTAACTAACAGATGTTTTTTAGCATAAACTAATATGCAAAGTTAAAATAGTAATAGCAATCCACCTCTCTGACACTTAGCTAAGATACTCCAAGATTAAAGCTTTCTTTGTGGCCATAATAAATCCATGCAAAAATTATAAAATTCAACCAAAAAACAAACACTATATTTAGTTTTATGATAAAATGTTCTGTTTATTTGTCATCATTGCAAAAATGGTTGTGATCCAAATTCCTATCGGGAACAGACAGGTAACGTAAGTGAGGCCGAGTATAAGGATGCATGTGTACATTGAGAGAGCGGCTGTACCTGAGGGGAACTGAAAACAGATACCCTGTCAAAGGAGAAGCCAGTCAGCTCCAGCTGACTGCAGCCATGCTGGAACGCAGCACACTTGTCAGATCATCTCATCAATAAAAGCTGAAAATTCCAGATTTCCATGTGAATTTCTTAATGTTTTTCAATTTAACTGAATTAAACAATAGTCAGAGTCTGTATCTGGATTTTGGGTCAATAACTTGCGACTTTCATGTCAAGGAGACACTTAATAACTGAGTAGCATCCTTGTCTTTTTAGACTAGGAAAAACTATGTTATGAAAAACAACCCTTGCTCACAGAGGAAAATAAATAGAAGTAAGTTTTTAAAATATTTGATCAAAATTCTTTGCTCTCAGAGATTTCCTAGTAGAAAGAATTACTAAAGAAGGCAGGTAGGCTTTGCTAAGTGTCCAGGGATTTTGCTATATACAAACATATTTTCAAGCCAACTTCTTATTTATTTCCTATTAATAACATACTGATGACATTGTTTGTTTGTCATTTCTATTATTAGAGTAATGCCACTAACAAATAAACTCTCGAGTCTTAGTGTTATGTAACAACAGAAGTAAATTTGTTATTTCTAATATGTCTAATTGGTGCAGAAGTTGACAATGAGACAACTCTTCTTTATGCTGTCATACGAGACCAGGTCTGACACAGTCTCCAGAATTTTCAACATGTGGCTTCCCTGGATGTTGATATCCACTCAAAACGAGAGATAGATGTTTTTTATGCACCAAGATTGGTTGTACCATATATTGATTCACTCTACACTCCATTGTTGAGAGTCACAACGTCTCAACTAGGATATAAAAAGGATATTGAAACGTATTAAAAGGCTGGGCTGTGGCTTTCAAGTAACAACCTTACCACAAGGAAGGCAACATGAATAGTCAGTGAATATCCAGCCATCGCTGCCAAAGGGTTCTAGATTTTACTGACTGTCTTTGTTTCCAGTGGCATTCTTACTCCATATATTTTGGCTATATTAGCAGTTAATCTATATAATTGAAGAAAAAATGTGTTTTTTCATAAGTCATTCTGTAGTAATTTTACTGAATTAGAATGTTTAGTTACATTGGTTACATATCATTTCCAAACTATGTCCCATTCAATTACATTTGATTCAATTGGTTTCACCAATGCTTTAGTAATTTGCTATGATGTGCCAAGCATTGTGATGGTTTCAGGAGAAAAAGAACTGTGTAAAAAATACCTGGGATACTCGTAGTTAATTGTGGTGAACGGGTTATGTGCATTGATCTCTAAGATCTCTTCAAACACTACTGAAATGAGAGTGAATAAGAGTAAAATATATAAACCCACTAGGATGTAAAGAATGGAAGGAGGAAAATACAGTGAATGAGAAATGTGAATTTCTTTTTTGGAAGAGAGAAAAACATGTAGAGGCAAGGTAACTGACAATACATCTGAAAAGGCTGGAACGTAAGTCTCTGAATAGAGTGGTACTCTAAGTCATAAATCTATTGACTCTGTCAATAGATCAGAAAGGCTTAGAATTTGAGAGTACAAGTACTTTAGAAGATGAGGAAGACATATCATGATAACCACAGAGGGCAATGTAAAAATCTATAAGGGATAGATCCTCCACAAGCTATGCCTCACTTTGTCCTCCTTCCATCCCAGCCAGCCATCTGCCCCAGGAATGTGTTTTTCCACTAAAAAAAAAATAAGGAAAAAAAAATGAATATCTGAGCTTTCAAATTCAGGGGCACAAGCAAAACAGAGAGTGAATGTGAGGTTTCACACAAAAATTAGGATTCAGTGAAAATTGAGAAACCTTGAAACAATGACAGCTCGTATCGCATTCTCCTTGTCTCTTCTCACAGTTCCTGCAGCCAGGGCACACAGTCTCCAACAGTACAGTATCAGATTCATTCTTGGAGAGACTGAAGAACCAACGGAGAGAAACCATAGGTGCTTTTGTCTGGGGTAAGGGTGCTTCCATATGGAAAGTCAGGATCTCCCTACCCTGAGGCCCACCAGTTAACCAGTTAATATGTTCGACACGTGGAGAAAGAGTTCCAATTGACAGTCAAGACTCATAAGACGTGAAAAACAATATCCAACATAAACTAACATGAAAAAGTGATCTCATGGGAAACAGAGAGAGCCCAGGGAGCAGAAGAAAAATTCAATGAAACTATAGTTGATATTCTAGAGATATTAGGGAATATCCTATTGATGTTGTTGTTTTAATAGGAAAGAATCATTTAACTTCTTTATGTCTCATTCATAACATGGTACCTCATAGTGTGGCTCTGAAGATTACATTAACGAATATAGGTAACATACTTAGAAGAATTCCAGGAACATAATAAATGATAGTTAAGTGTTAACTATTATAGTTAGGTCAAGGAATATTGTGAATTATATGCTCATAATTACTTCATAATTTTTACAACTGAGGACGCTGCTCAAATTAAATTAATGTTTGCAATCAGAAAAGGAAACCAAGAAAACAATTTTATCTATATAGCATCAAAATATTAAGATATTTAGGGATAAATTTAACAATAGAAGTGTAACACTTGTCACTGAAAAGTACAAAACTTTGATGAAAGAAATTAATGAATTAAAGAAATAAATGGAAAAGTTCATAGATTAGAAGATTTAATATTTTTAAGATGGCAAGACCCCCTAAATTGATCAACAAATACAAGACAATCTCTATCAAAATTACAGTTCCTTTTTTGCATAAATTTACTAACTGATCCTAAAATTCAAACAGAAATGAAAAGGGGTTCAGAATAGCCAAAATAATCTTGGAAAAAACTCCAAAGTTGAAGAACTCAAACTTTTTGATTTAAAACATACTATAAATCTACAGTAATCAAAACAGTGTGGTATTGGCTTAAGGATAAGCAAAAAGATAAATGGACTAGAATTGGAAATATATATACAACATACATTTATGGTTAATTGATTGTTGACAAGGGTGCTGAACGATTCAATGAGGGAAAAGTAATATTTTTAACAAACGTTGCCAGAACAACTGGATATACATACATGAAAGAATGATGTTGAACCCCTACTTAAAATCATATACAAAAACTAACCCAAAATGGATCATAAGTCTAAACATCAAAGCTAGAACTACAAAACACTCAGAAGAAAGCATAGGAGTAAATCTTTGTTTCATTGGTTTAGGCAATAGTTTCTATGACATGAAAAGTGCAAACAACATTAAAAAATTAGATGAATTAGAATCATAAAAATTAAAATTTTTGCTCTTCTAACGACACCACCAAGAAAACAAAGTGACAACCCATAAAAACAAAGAAAATTTTTGCAAATCATATATCTTATCAGGAAACTAGTTCTGGAATATATAAAGAACACCTATGACCCAACAATAAGATGACTTGATTAAAAAATAGACACAGAATTTGAATAAATATTTCTCCAAAGAAGATATTCAAATGACCAATAAGCACATAAAAAGGTACTCAAAGGCATTAATCATTAGGGAAATGCAAATCAAAACCATAATGAGATACCACGTCATACCCACTAGTATGGCCAAAGTGGTGTGGAGGATATGGAGTAATTAGAACACTTAATACATTGATGGTTTGAGATTCTAAAATGTTGCAACCACTATAGAAAACAATTTGACAGTCCCTAAAACTGTTAAACATAGATTTACCATATGATCCAGAAATTATACTCCCGAGAGTTACATGCCCAAGAGAATAAAAACATATGTCCAAAAAAGGTGTACACTAATGCTCATAGCAGAATTATTCTTAATAATAAAAAAGTATAAATAATCCAAATGAACAGCAATTTGGTGAATAAATCAAATATGATATATCTATTCAATGGAATACTATTCAGCAATGAGAAAAATGAAAGAATACATGCTGCAATACGGATGAACCTTCAAAACACTACGCTAAGTGAAAGGAGCCATTCAGAAAAGGCCACAATTGCATGATTCCATCACATGAAATGTAAATAATAGGCAACTCCATATAGAAAGAGCAGAATAGTGTTTTCCTGGGATTTGAGGCAGAGGATAATGAGGAGTAACTGGTAATGAGTAAAGGGTTTCTTTGTGGGGTGATGAAATTGTTTTAAAATTAGGTAGTGGTGATGGCTGCACAAATTTGTAAATATTAAAAAAACACTGAAGTGCACACTTTAAGGAGTAGATTTTATGGTATATGAATTAAATAATAAAGTTGATATAAAATAGATTAAAAATTAATCTCATTAGAATGAAGAACAACAATACCATGACTTATTATGAAACAGAAAAATAAGAGATTTTAGGAAGGAAAAGTCCAGAGCACAGATAAAGAGTTGTAGATGATCAGTGAATTGAATTGAAAGTATATTAACGTTCTTAGTGGACTCAAACCTAGCATCATGCAGGGCCAATTATCTGATATGCCTTCACCATGGTCTATGAAATGGGGTTGATGATGGAAGAGTAGATATAGAAATTAAGGAATAGATTAAAGCTTATTAGATGCAGAAAAACTCTGATATAATCATGTTTACAATTCTCCTGAATATTATAGCCAAGAAGGACCCCAAGTGACTCCCCAAGAAGGACTCCATGTTGACATGGGAATGCATTAGAGTGTGACTGTTCCCATCAACATATTATATTTGTTCTTTCATTCCATTTCTGTATGTGTCACACAAACTCATCAGTAATAAGATAGAAATTAACCACTTGTTCCAAATCATATGTTAAAATTAGGATAGACTTGAGCATCCTCAAATGCCTTCTTAAAATGTAAAAATCACAAGCAATATTAACACTGTTCTTTCTGTATTTATTATCTTATTAATTTTGGTGGTAGTATGAGGTTGGTATAACATGATTTATTAGCTATAGTTTCATGCTGCTTGTTTTCTGTGATTCCATTATCTTCTTTCTGAATTATGACCTTATTCATTACTTTTCTATCATTTCAATAACTACTTACATTTACTTCACTGTAAGTCTACAGAGTCATTCATTCCAAGTGAATTCTTCAAAGGATTATATATAGATCCATTATCCTACAGTTACTCATTAACCTACCTTCTTCCTACATAAACCAAGATTTCAAAAAATGTCGTATGATGCCTACAATATCTATTATTTATTATCTTCAGATTTAAAAAGCCATTTGTGTTTATTTGGCTATTTCTAATTCTAGTTCTTTAGGTATTTTCTCTTTAGATTAGATCTAGAAGTCTAATCTAGGAAAATAAAGACTTCAGGTAGCTACCCAGGTAAATGACGCAGATATTGCTCTTGTATTAACGTTAACATTTCATAGGTAGCATTTTTTCCTCCTTCTCCTCCTCTTCTTCTTCCTCCTCCTTTTCTTCGTTCATTCTTCTTCTCCTTTTTCAACTATATATTCAAACCAGGTAAATGGACAACAGTCTATGTGTGAAACCATGTCTAAGCATTCTCTTTATGCTGCAGTCTCTTAATTTGAACCTTAGAGTTGCCTCTAAGAAATATATTGGATACTTTTCATGAAACACAGTCAGTTCTACTAAGATGCTGATATTGTTGTGAGTTTTTGTTGATGGTATGTCACGCCTCTCTGGAGGATATTCCTAAATGTGACACAGTTAGAGTCATTACAGAAGGTTTTTTTTTTTTCTAAAATAGTTCACGTGGCATTTACTTTTTGGATTCTGTAATTGATTCCACCACTAATGAAAAAATACAGTCTAACAGAGAATAAAATGCTCTTGAAATATATTCAGGTGAATTCTCTCTTAACTGGTGGACATTATTTAACACAACACTTATTCTAATGATTTTACAAATCTTTACTTACATAATCCTCACAATCAATCTGCAAGGTAGATATTGATATCACCATAACAATTTGGCACACGAGGAAACTGAGGCCCATAGGAGATAAGTTAAATAGCTATGAAGTGGCAGATTCATGAGGATATGCTGCCTCTTAGATGGATACACAGGTGCCTCTGCTGGTGGATGCTGGACTTGTCTCTCTAGAAGGCTGTGCAGTTATATGGTCTGCCCATTCTGGAAATGGACTAATGATCAGAAGAGATGAGGAGGGCTTGAGGATATCTACTGGCTTTATACTAGACATAGACACGTCTTCTAGTAGGAGGTTTCAAGGACAGTCATACCCTTATCTTCAGCTCAGGCTGATCTAATTCAGCTTTTCTAGGTTCTTCCTCAAACTTAATCGTGATTATATTAACAACCAGCAAAATTATATGAAAGACTTTGCTTTTGAACAATTCAGTCATAAATTTAAGACTGCTGGAGAAGAAAGACACAGACAGTGATTTCGTGATATTTAGCACATAGACTCTAAGATCCTCACATGTAAGAATTACTGATTTATTAACATTTATGTCCTATGGATTTAATGAAGTGACTGTTGCATAAAAGATATTAGATAAGGATTTGATGATGAATTGCTTGATGCAAGGAAAGAAAAAGGAAGAAAGGGAGGGAGAGAGGGAGGGAGGGAGCAAACGAGGGAGGGAGGAAGAAAGGAAGGAAAGAAAGAAGGAAGGAATTATCAATGCCTGTGGTAAAAGAGTTAGTTTCTTATCTCACCTCAAATTGAAGGAGGCAGTTATTTTCCCATTTTCTTTTAGAATTTTTTAGCATTCCCTTTTATACTATTAGCACTTTCAAATATACAACTCACCATATAGGTATTAAAACTCCCTTATTTTTAGATCTCATATTCTTGTCTAGATTCAGTATTACCAAAAGTGTTTCAACTCTACTTCATGCATTTTAGTTGCATAGCACTTCCTGTTTTAATGTTTCCTAAAGTGGAAAGTCTTTCTATTAACCATAGTGGGAATTGCTTAACAGTAACAGAGTGTCGGCTCTCTCCACTGTTCCACTGTAGGTAGAAGAGAGAGGTGAATTCTTGGAGTTCTATTTATTTCCCTCCCAGAAAAATCAAAAAGAATAAAATACAGCAGAAAACACTCTCAGAAAAACAGCAACAGGGAAGGATTTTCACTGTCTTCACAAATGTGTGGATGAGGCACTTCGTTTGAGGTCTCAATGTTTTGGTCTGATTCCCTGTATTCGCATCTTTGACAACCTGGGATGTTATTGCCCACTGAATAACCTCAGCATAACCACACTGCCACAGGCCGCTTGCAGACTCAGCAGAATGCAAAATCCATCCAATGAGTCCTGGCACAGAGGCCAGCGGCATATGTAATGCTCTTAAGAAAATAATTATTCCATCATTTAATGCATCATTTTTTCTACTATTGCATGACATCCCCAGCCTAAGCGATATTCATTCATAATTTAGAGTGATTCCTGTCACCTTAACTTGCTCATACCAAACCCCAGTAATTTTAAAGCTTATAGGTTGGGTTGTTTACATGGCGCGCACACACACACACAGACACACACCACATCATCACGTATGCACGCACAAAAGGAACATATTGATACTTGAGAGATAAGAATCCAGGCTGACATTGCTCCTTTTCTGGTAATAAAAATACTTATCATTTCATTGAACATTATTTATTGAAAGTCTAGAAAGCTCCTCACAATCAAATTTCTTTTTATTACTTTGTATCTTTCCTTTGTGCTCAGACCAGTTCCTTGTACCTCTCCATGCTCAAGACTTGCTTGCTAACTGCCAAGTTACTTGGAAAGGAGGAAAATGGAGCAGATTTATGCTATCGTTAATTTTCCGCCAGTAGGTATGCGGCAATAAACTAAAAGTGCCTTGAGGTCTTCAACTCTGCTTTCTATATCAAGCGTGATTATGGGCAGAGTGATGAGGTTTATTTACAAATACTGCTGTGTTACAATTAGTTTGTAAAGGACATCTGGAGCCACAGTATCATCACTTTTTGTACAATATATTTTCGTATGCCTCCAGGAACATTTACTACATAAAATAGAGAAAGTATTCAAACCTATTCCAAAATTTAGGCAAAGTTCAACTGTTTCATACTGATGACAGTTATTTCCTTAAAGATTAGTGAAAAACATCATAAAACCGTCTTGTATTCTTCCTTCTTCCCTTCTATCCCTTCCTTCCTAAATGTTCTGTGCCAGGAACTGAATTAATCAATGAGAATAATGAACTATATAAATGGGCTTGGCTTCCATGTAGCTTACTGTCTAATGAGACTCATGGAGAAGTAAATATCTAATTGCAGAGGCACGAACTATTGAGCTGATTCTCTGGTGAGCAAAGTCAGACAATAAAGAATAAGCATGTCAAGGCTAAGAGAAAGTTCTTCAGACATTCTTCACACTATTCTAGTCGCATGAACACCTTAGTACCTGAACAGACAGAAAATAACTTCCTAGGCATCATTGACTGCAGAAGTGGGAATCATAATCTAGTTTCACCATCCATCATCACAGGCCAAGTTCATTTTATTACTGTCATATATGTCACTATGGAAATAACTGTTTTACTAAGTAATCAGCATCTGATCAGAGATGAGAAGAAAAGAAAAGAAGTCAGAAAAAGTGGTTTGTCACCTATTGGTTTGGCTCTCCCTACACCTACATGTGGCGTACTAGAATAATGGATCTCCGAGGCCTGCAAGAGGAAGGATTTCTTAAAGAATCTCTGGTCAAGGAATGTGGGAAGAAAGTAAGAGGCCAGATGAGCATGCAAAGACAGCTGGCTGACCATTTGTCATATCAATTTCAATCCTACCTTCACATGAAGGCTCTGTCTTACTCGCAACATGACATGGACAGGACATACAACAGCTTTAGAACTTGACGCTGAACCAAACCTCAAATGGTGGCCAAGGACATCCTAGTGAATTTAATAATGAAGTTTCTTTAATCAGCCTCCATGCAAGTCATTTGCACAGGAACACAATGTCTAGGCCAGTTACACAAATAAAATAGCTGAGATAATAATGTTAACGGCTATGCTGTTGATTAATTCAGATGAAGCCAACTTGCATACAGTAGCTAAGTTTATGAAAGTCACCTGATAACATAAAATACCTAATATGCTTTATCTTATTAAGTCCCTAAAGGGGTATACAATAGCCATTTTATTTTTGTTTTACAGATGTGGAGCCTAGAGCTCAGAGATTTTTTTTCCAAATAAGACAGCTAGCAAATGATAACTTAGCGTGTAAGTTCATATTGGTCAATTCCAAGGCTCATTTTCTCATTACTATGCAAAGCCCTTTCCTTGAAGAGGTGTTTAATACATAGTTTATCCCTCAAGGAAGTTATCATCTTCTTATAGAGATGGGACATCTAATTGAAGGTGTATCAACATGTATTCACTGAATATCACTGTGGATAGCATACTATGAGGTTTATACAAACCATTTCAGGATAGTCTATGCCCTTAAGGAAAGCTGCTTAAAATCAAAACCATAATGAGATATCACCTTACACCTGTTAGAATGCCTATTATCAAAAAAAACAAGAAATAATAAATGCTAGCAAGGATGAGGAGAAAAGGGAATCCTTATGCACTATTGGTGAGAAGGTAAATTGGTACAGTCACTATGGAAAACAGGATGGAGATTCCTCAAGAAATTAAAAATAGAACTACCATGTGATTTTGCAATCCCATTTATATCTGTACTCCCATGATCGTTGCAGCATTACTCACAATAGCCAAGACATGGAAACAACTTAAGTGGTTGTCTACAGAAAAATGGATAAAGGAAATTTGATATATACAATGGAATATTATCCAGTCATAAAAAAGAAGGAAATACTGTCATTAGTGACAAAATGAATGAACCTTGAGAGCATTATGCTAAGCGTAATGAGTCAGACACTGAAGCACAAACACTGTATGATCTCACTTATATAGGGAATCTACAAAAATAGAACTATGTGAAGAGAGAGTAGGTTGGTGGTTGCCAGGGCCTAGGTGGTGGGGGGTGGGGGAATGGGGAGGTATTGGTCAAAGGGTACAGACTTTCAGATATAAGATGAGTACGTTAGGGGATCTATTGTGCAGCACAGAGACTAGAGTTAACACCATGTTGTATACTTGAACTTTGCTAAGAGAGTAGATCTTAAATGTTCTCACACACACAAAAAAAGTGGTAATTATGTGAGGTGATGGATGTGTTAACTAACCTTATTGTGATAATCACTTCACAAGAGATATATATACCAAATCATTACATTGTTAACCTTAAATTTACATGATGCTATATATCAATTATGTCTCAATAAAGCTGGAAAAAAATAATTAAAAAAAAAGGGAAAGCCTAGAAAATATAAGAACTGACACCATCTAACCCTTTATTTTACTGATGGGGCTCCAAAGACCTGAACAGGGAAGTGCATTAGTCAAAGTCATCTGGCTCTTTATTGGCAGAGCAGGGTCAGAAGCTGGTAAGGGAGGTGGAGGTCATAGGGGTTGGACTCAGCGTCATGGGTGTGCGACCAGTGCGACCTGGTCTCAGGACCCCACACTTGGGGTTTAATGTTCTGCCACCGGTGTCTTAAAACACTCAACAATTTTGTCTTTGAATTGGTGCTTTGGAAATGAAGACTTAGGGGACAAGGGAGCATGCGGCTTGGGGCTTGGAACCTCCCCTCGCACGTGATTCTTTGTCCTGCTCACCGCTGCCTCCCCAGGACCTGTTCTCAGCTGCCTGTTGCCTGCCCCGGGACCTGGGAAACAGCCAACCTCGTCCTCGCTATTCCTGCCCTTCACCCCTAGCAGGCAGCTGGGTGGGAGCATGGCGAGGGTCAAGGAGAAGTGTCTACCCCGTGCATGGTTTCAGGCCAAGGCATACTGGTGGACTTCTCCAGTCCAGGCTGGCAGAGGCACCTTGCAATCTATGAGTGACTCAACAGGGACAGACTCTTGGCCATCCCACTCCTCACCCCACATTTATGCACATCCCAAAGCAGAAATTGCAATCTCTTGAGGTTCACAGGTCTGCCATGGATTGGGGCTGAAGACTTCTGGGAACAGGAGATTCGGCATGTAGGAGGGTGGGAGGGGGAACCTGGGAGGCAGTGAGCTGTGCTTCGCTCCAGAGTCATGAGGAGAGCCCTTAGGCTCCTGTGAGGTTTTGTGCTCGCCTGGTGAGCATCCCTGTGCCTGAGGGATTATGACATTAAATAGCAAATAACAAACAACATGACACGTCATTGCAGAGAGCCCAAAATTTTAAAAAACATTTTTTTTTGTACTTTAATTCTTTAAATACCATTTTTTCTTGCCTCTTAAACAAGGGACTCCACATTTTCATTTTGCACTGGATCTGGCAAATTAGGTAGCTGGCTTTGGTTGCTATTCATTGATTGCATAGTATATGCTAAGTACTGGTGCTAAGTATGCTACATGAATTAACAGCATTCAACCATTGTAATCACTCTATTATTGAGACACTGTTATTAACCAAATTTTATCAATAAAGAAACCCAGGTTTGAAGAGTTAGGGTAATGTGCCTAAGATCTCACAGCTAGTGAATAAACCCTCAGCTTTGGTCTATGGGATCCCATAGTCCACATTTTTAATGACTATGCATTACTACTTCCGTCCTACCTGGCTTCTGGTGTACGTAGAGTCTCCTTGCTCCATGACACTACACTCCCCGATGCTGCCATGGACAGCAGAACTAAACCAGGCCCTATAGTGATCAAACATGCAGGGCGGATAAAATGCTCCTTAGGGCTACAGGGGCAAAAAGCCAGAGTTCTTGTCCATAGAAACCCCTACACACTCAGCCTCTGCATTTTTTCCATGCAAGATTCATATTTTCTATGCATTCAATAAGGCAGTAGCCCTGTATTGGCTGACCCTAGTTTTTTGGTTTTGCTCTTAGAAGAACTATATTTTAGAGGTAGCAATCTTAATATGGAACCTGCACTCCTGGCATATAAGACATAATTTTGAATCTGACATAAGGAACAATGCCAGCAGTTGTGTCTTTAGCCATCTTTAAACCACATACAAATAAATGTCTAAGCAGTCTTCTCTGATTGAAGGTTGAATGGGTTTTCCGTATCCTTGCTAAGAATAGCATCGTGGCATCCTCAGGATGCATCTGCAAATAGATTCTACCACCGTGTATGACCACAGTGGAAGTGAGAGGTGCTCTAGAAAATCACCAATGTGATTAGACATCCTCAGACCCTCAATCCATCATTATTCCACTTCTTTAGCCAAAAGTAAGTCACATCTGCCTCTACACAAGACTGTGGCTGTCCCCCATACCTGACCGGGATGCTGGCAAACATCTGGCTTCTCATCCCAGTTGCAGAGATTTCGTTTGTTTGGAGAAAATGATTGCAGCACATGAGCTTTCCCTCCCTACTTCTCTCACCCCCAAAACACTCCTTTATGGAGGAGCGGGTTTCAGTCTCTAAATGATTACTCTTTGCTTGGCAGGTGGAGAATGCAGCGCCAGTTACGTTAATGATTTCTGAGGTGACGCTGAGGCCTCAGAGGCTGCTTGGCAGAACAGCTAGCAGGAAACTAATAAGTATCCCAGCACGACCCTGGACCATTAAGAGGGGGGTGTTGCAAGGAGGGAGGGAAAGAAATAAATTAGAGACCTCAGCCTCTGGTAAGAATATCAGTGAAGGCCCTTAATGGAGTCTAGAGAAGAAAATTAATCACCCATAATGATTGGGGTGTATGAGACTATTTGATTTAATTCCGTTTATAAATATTTTTCTACAGAATGATCCATGGCATCAAGAGGGCTGAGAAGCACAATCTGAACTTGATTTAATCATGACATGGGCAGAGCGGTGGAAGTGACAACAATTACAGGAATATGTACTTGGGAAAGGCATTCTTTTTCTCATGCACTTGTAGTAATCTTGGCTAGAATAGTATAGAATTCTGCTGTGAATAATGTATCTTGGAATTCATGATCTTAAGTACTGGAGATAGTTAACAAATTGGCAAATTAAAATATATTTATGTAAGCACTAACCTAATATCTAATTACTAGTAAAAAAGAACAATTGAAACATATAATTTTGTAGTCACTGGGTTTTGATATGTAATGTTAATTATCCAAGTAAAATAATACAGAATAAGTCTTTAAATGTTGAATAATGAAGCTGATAGGCAAAAAAGAAGAGTTTTCTGAAGAAATCAGGTTTTTTCTTCTATAAGATTTAACAGGAGCAATATAATTTACAAAAAAAGTTATTCACACGTTTCATAGGAAATGCAAAGTCACGTTGATGTAGTGGAAAACAAAACAAAACAAAACATGAGACTGGTTATTAGAAGTCAAGAGTTCAAGAACTAATTCTTTATTTAAATATCTTCTTGACCTTTTATCAAATCAGCTAATTTCTTTTTCCTCAATAGCCTCACACGTAACCGGAGTCTCTAGTTTCCAGTCCCTCAACTGAGAAATTAATCAAGATTAGTGCTTAAATATCTACATCCTTTAATTTGCTCTAGTTCTAATACAGAATAACAGATGGGAAATTATACAGGAGAGTTACTCCCGGAAGGACTCACAAGCAAGGATTCTGGTCCCTGTCCAGTTGTCCAGACCATCTCAGCAAAGAGCCAGAAGCCGTTTGAGGAAGAGAATAAATCTTGTCCCTCATCTCCATTCACACTTCCTAAGCATGGTGAAGCTTGGGAAGCCACTTAAATTCCCTATGCTTTATTTTTACTATCTGTTTTTTAAAAGGTGATCATGAGTTGCAATAGTCTGAAACAAAGTGTAGGAGAATTTGTAAACTAAAAACTACTTTGCAATCGAAATCTTTTACAAGAAAAAGTATCAAAATAAGGCATATAAAGTCAAGGAAAGCTAATACTTTAACAATAAAAAATGAGTAGGATTGGAGCCGCCCCTTTCTAGGAGCAGAGTGGGAAATGCTCACTTGTTGGACTCACTTAAATCATCAGATGCAGACTCATCATCACTCGAAAACTACATCAGCCTGTAGCATCGTTCCTGTCCCAAAAGCTGCTTCAGAAAGTGGGAGCCGGAAGATGGATCAGCCTCTGGATTCACTCCATTTGACAAAAACTGGCCAACAGGACAGGAACATAGCCCGGAGATACATGCCGCCAAAGCTGCCCAAGCATATCATCACTCTGTTCACTGAAACAATGGACACGAAACATTGCCTTGGGTGGACAGAATCTCAGAGCAGCCCTCTTCCACCAAAATGGCTTTCCCTAAGGCAGGTGGATAAAACTTAATTCACCTAAGAGCCAATCCATCTTAATATCATGTCGACTGATGCTGATCACTTAAGATCAATTCTCCTGAAATTGATGTCACTTACATTTCGTGATATTTCAGTGAATGTGTATACCTCTTATATATTAAGATATTATTTTCCCAATTAACTTGAACATAAGAATTATCTTGGATGCTTACTAAAATACAGATTCCCAGACCCCTTCCAGAGATTCAGATGCATTCAGCATCAGCTTGGAACATGTATTTTTCACAAGCAACTCAGAGCATTCTTTTGACTAGCCGAGTTGAGATACACTTCCACTAAGTATTGAAAAACAGAGACAAATAAGATTTGATCCAATTCTTGGAAGACCCCACTAAATTTAGAGAGCTAGTCTTATAAATATATGTTTAATAAATTATTTCTGGCGCTAGGATAGAGGTTCAGGGTACAGAGAGTAACAAAGGCAATGCTAGCCGATTTCATCAGAGCAGAACTTACACAGAGGAAATGACTATTTCGTTTGTGATAATCTTTTTCACCTTCTCTTGGGTTGTTTTTGACTTCTTTTTTTAGATTCATGTTTTGATTCCTCCTACTTCTGAACATTTCAAGAGCCTTTTTGCTTTATGTCCTGTTTATCTAACGATATCTCACTAAGAAATCACCAATAATATAATTTTTGTATATATTTGTTTTCATTGTGAGTATTTCTATGTTACATATGTTTGTGGTTTCCTAGATCTATTTAAGGAAATCAACATGTATCCAAATTTATTCCTGTTTAGTGGGATAATGCTTTGAGGGTGGGAAGAAGAGATGTGCCCATTTTGCTGCATCCTCAACATTAAAAATTTTGGTCTTATTTTTGACCAAAATCAAAACACGTATTTTCTATTATATTTTAATTTGCAGGTCTTTAAATACTAGTGGGAATTAATTTTATAAGTTTATTTGACCATTTGTATTCTTTATTTTATATATTTTATATTCCTACCTGTTAGACATTTTGAAATAGACTTTTGAGAATGACTACAAGATTTTCTTATTTTATTTGAGGAGCAATAGAATTTTCCAAACTTCATTTGGAGAACCTGATCTTGTGCCCTTAAATGCATAATATTTGTGTGTGCAGAAGCATATGTCTGCATTCCACTTGTAGATGAAGAAAATAGTATAACAGCTTAATAAAACACTTTTTCCCATTGTTCCTTTGGTATTTATGTCCTTGTGTTGGAAGATTGTGTAGGGTCCACGGTAATAGTGCAATTAACTCTACATTGGTTTGCGAACCCACTCATTGATTTTTCAACCTGTCATCTTATGCTCTGACCGCCAATAACATGACCTTGCAATACTTACACAGGTGAGTGCAGACATCTATAAGATTAGGTTCAGGAAATGGAGTCTCAGATGAGTAAAAGAGAAAGAAGGCTCAAAGTCTGAGAGGAGACACAAAAAGCAAAAGCTGTTAATGCTTGGAATGCATAAGAGGGGCTTGCTTCCCATTCCTGTGGGTTCACTTCCCCCTTTTACAGCGATAAATTGTATGCTGGGTCAACTGCAGTGGTTGTGATCCATGGAAGACAAGACAAGCATTCAGCTCTTGAACTAGAAAAATTTTGTGGCTAACTGGTCTGCAGTTCATAAGAAACAAAATTCAAGTGAAGAATCCGGAAATAAAAGATGGATTATGAAGTGATGATGCTCAGTATTTATAATTACTACTTTATTCTTTAGAGTAGTATATAAAATATAACTATTTTATTCTTTAGCATATTGAAGCTTCTGTACTAAATAAGTTGCTATTAGCTGATGACCTAGAAAAATCATGGAATTCTTGCAAAAGAAGGAAGCTGAGCATTTATCTTTTCTAATTCTCTCATTTTAAAAATATGAGATAAACATGATTCTGAAAGACAGAATGACTGTCCAGGGTGACACAGAAAGGTAGATGCAGATCCAATGTTGGCACAAAGATTTCTGATTCCCAACAGAGCATCATTTCTTCCCCACCCACATTTACACTCTTTCTGGCTTCCATACATTAAAATATGAAATATCACTGAGCAACTACTATGTGGTAAAAAATCGAATAAGTCACCATCTGATTTTGATTGCTTAGGCTCTTCAAAAATGTGGAAACTCTATAAACAAACATCGTCAGGTAGTGGAAAAAGTCACACTTTTCTGATATCTAACTAGGTTACTAAATAATCATCGAGTGGAACAAGTTGTACTTTTTACTGAAATGCTTTGGTGGTCCATAACAAAGGTCCAAGCAAATTTATATAGATTACTTTTGCACAGAATGCTAATGTAATACATATTGGAAGCTATTAGTTTCTGGAAGTGTCAATCCATTCTCCCTTTCACGGAATCTATAAGCCATCTTCCATAATCCAGACACTCCATAAGTAAGCAACTAATTTTTCTGAAGGGGATTTAGTCACTTTTCTGTTTTTGTCATCTATCTAGATTGCCAGTTAGCAGTGCCTACCCGGAAGGAGCATTTGCGCCTCTATTTCCAAGTCTGGGTGTAGAAGGGCCATTACTTATTTCCTTTTCATGAAAGTGACCAAACTGAATGCAGAGAACTCCCTAAGCTCCAGGGGACTTTACAGGAAAGAACTGCCCACTCGTAACTCAGGCTGGCTTAGGAAGCTGACCTCACCTTCCATCACTGTGAGCTTCCAGCGCTCCATGCAATGAAGTGTGACAACAGCTTTAATAGCATGTGAAAACGTATTTTATTATGGGGCCATTAATTTGTCCTACTGGCTACGTGATACTCTCCATATGTTCCATGGGAAAGTGCCCTTCTGCTCTGAGGTCTTTCCTGATGAACACTCCTGCTCTTACAGGGTGGAGCTCTAATAGACACCTTTTTCCCTGCTCCGTCCTTGGCAGAGACCAGCCTCATTCCATCATTTCATTTGTGCGTGGAAGAGTGGAATGTCATGGAATTAGATCCTGCAGTTCTGCATTTTCTTTTACTACTCAGAGTTATCTGCCAAGCTTTGCCTTTGAAGGCCTAGTCAATGAGTTTAAGAACATTATTATCAAGAGATTCATTTTAGCATGTAGAAATAAAAAAAGAAAAGGCCCCATTAATTTTAGAAAAGGGTCTGTGAAAATATGCATCAGCTAAGCAGGCACATGACTATAGAGCCTGCTATTTATTACCCATATCAGACAAATAAAGTTTGCACACCAGTGTAGTAAACTGAAGGGCAAAATAAATAAATAACCCTGAAACCCAAGTTTGTAATAATATATACTATGTTTGTTAATATATAATAAGGTCATTTGAGCATGTTTTGAGATCCAAAGGACTATTAATCACAGTTTTCGTGAATACTCTAATCTTACACTTCATTTATTCAACTAAATATTAATAAACAGCATATTTTGTTCTTGGGTTTACACTAGATACGGTGGGCGGAAGGTGAATACCTGTGGTTTTTGCTTTCAGTAGCTCCCCGTCTGGCATGTTGAACTATGTAAGTTCTTAATAAATATATGTTGAATAATGCACATTATAGATAGGGGAAACAGAGATATCATTTCTTAATTATGTCTGTACGTACAATAATACAAGCATTTGCAAAAGGGCGTGGAGTATTTAGAGAATGGAGAATGAAACCCCCCCCCCCCCGCCCAATGGACGTAAATTTTGTGCTAATGCTTGAAAGAGAGTAATAATTTTAGAAGAAAGGAAGGGTGGTGTGTGGACATTTTACACTAGTTCTCTGTGGGAGGAGGAGTTGACCAAGGCATTTTACTAAGATTCATTTCCTGGTTCTAGTAATTCTACTATAGTTTTGTAATTTGGTAACGTTGGGGGAGACTCGATGGGTGACATATGGAATATGGAATATTTTGGGAACTTTTCTGTAAGTTTAAATTAGCTCCAAATATAAGTTTAACAAAAGATGTGACGGAATTTTATGCTATCTGTTGTGGTAGGCAGAATCCTAAAATGACTCCCAAGATTTCCCACTCCCTGGTGTACAGGACCTGTATAATCCATGGGACTCTAAATATGATGTGTTTTATTCCCATAGTTAGATTGTTATTTGGCACAGTTGACCTCAAGATAAGGTGGGCCTGGCCTAATCACATGAGCCTATTGGAAGTAGAGAGCTCTTTCTGGCTCATGACACAAAGAAAATCAAAGATTCAAAATATGAGATAGGGATTTTATGAATCTTTGCTGATGGAGGGGACTGTGTGTTATGTGTCAAGGAATGGATGCTACCTCTTGGAGCTAAAAGTGGCCCCTAGCTTATAGCCAGCAGGGAAACAGGCATCTCAGTCTTAAACCTACAGGAACTGAGTTCTGCCAACAGCAAAAATGAGTTTAGAAGTACATTTGTCCCCAGAAACTCTAGATAAAAATTCAGCCAGGATGAGACCTTAAGTTTCATTTTGTGCTACCATAAGCAGAGGATACACACATTCTGTGCCAAACTTCTGACTTAAGCCTGTGGTAATTTGTTATACAACAAAAGAAAATCTCGTCTTGCCTATGTAAGATACTAAAATCTTTTTCGAGAAAACGTTTCTGCCTAAAGTTATTACATCTGTCTCAAACCCACCACAGCTCTTCTTTACAGTTCTTGCACAAGTAGCCAATGGGCTCCAACCATTTGATCCAGGCTGCCTCTCTCTTCCTACTTCAGATAAAGCTTGGTCAGCAACCATATCATATTACTTCTGATACTATGATACTTCTGGTTTTCAAGGAAGAAGGGGTGAAAAAAAGGCCTAAAAGTGTTTTCATTGATAAAACTAGGCGATAGCTAATCCCCATACCATAATATAAGAAGTTGGATAGTATGGTAGAGCAGTGGTGAGTCCATTAAGGACTGTCTGCCTGCAGAAGGAGATGATAAAAACAACTTTCAGAAATGGAGACAACAGACACCAAGAAAGGTAGGTGATCCAGACAACTGAAAGAAGATAATATTTTAAAAGTTAATATGAAGAAAATTAGGCCCTCTTGTCCCCACCCCCACTCTATTTAGTTAGACAATTAGTCTCCCCACCCCCACTCTATTTAGTTAGACAATTAGTCTCCCCACCCCAGACATATTCACTGGAGAAATTTACGCAGACGCTCTGAACTCAGGACCACGAGACATGAAGAACTTGAGTTGTCCAACTGAAAAGACAGAGTTATAATCCCTGGGCAAGAAGTTGGGAGATTCTTCTTTACAAAGACAGAACAGTTCCAGACAAAGTAACAATATAATATTTTGCATATTCCAACAAAAATCCAGCTGACCATCTAATCACCTTACAGGTCAAGAGTCTCTGCCCAATTGGTAATTTTGTTTCACACTTGTAAAAATGAACGAACAATAAAAATAGCAGGATTTTTTTTTTTTTTGGCTGAGGAAGACTAGCCCTGAGCTAACATCTGTTACCAATCTTCCTCATCTTTTTGCTTGAGGAGGATCAGCCCTGAGCTAACATCTGTGCCAATCTTCCTCTACTTTATATGTGGGTCACCACCACAGTGTGACTGACAAGTGGTGTATGTCTGTGCCGGGGATCCGAACCCATGAACCTGGGCCGCCAAATTGGAACGTGCTGAATTTAACCACTACACCATGGGGCTGGACCCAAAATAGCAGGATTTTTGAAGAAAGTCTCCAACAAGAAATCAGAGGTCAATACAAAGAAACAGAGAACGGAGAATAGTTTCTCAAAGACAATGTAAAGAACAGAAGAAGCCTTCAATATACCATCTTCTGACAGATAAGAAAATATGTCTCATTTTTAATGTATCTTCTGTATTTAATGTATCTTCATTTTTAATGTAAAAATGGAATACTGTTAAAATCAGAAAATAAGTAGTTCTTGTAAAGTTAAAACATGGTAGCCTTTTAAAAAGTAAAAGTTTTGGAAAATAAAAATCTAGGCTTTCCAGAGACCAAAGGACAAACAGCTGAACTATATGAGTGGAAAAGGTATGGAGTAATTGAAGATTGATCCAGAAGGTACATCATCCAACCAACAGGAGTTTCAGAAATAGAGAAGAACTACAACAGAGGCAAGGAAATGTTATAGGATTGTAGAAAAGAAACTTCCCCAAACAGAAGGACATGTGCTTCTAGATTAAAAGGGTCCATCAAAGGGGCTGGCCCTGTGGCCGAGTGGTTAAGTTCGCGCGCTCTGCTGCAGGCGGCCCAGTGTTTCGTTAGATCGAATCCTGGGCGCGGACATGGCACTGCTCATCAAACCACGCTGAGGCAGCATCCTACATGCCACAACTAGAAGAACCCACAACGAAGAACATACAACTATGTACCGGGGGGTTTTGGGGAGAAAGAGGAAAAAATAAAATCTTAAAAAAAAAAAAAGGGTCCATCAAGTATTCATCAGAATGGATTAAAAATAACTTTCAGGACATAATCAGATAACTTTAAAAGACCAGAGGCAAAAATAATACTTTGTTCTGGGGTTTAGGAAAAATACCAAATATCATGAGGGATTAGAATCAAGATGGCAACAACTTGTCAAACAAGATGCAGAAGAAAGAATGCAGTGGAATATTGCTTCCAAAATTCTGAAAGGAAATGCTTTTCGGTCTAGAAATCTATAACCCAATGAATTACCTATTCAGCATGAACTTACGGTAGAGATGTTTTTCAGACTTGCACCGTCTCAAATAATGTATCACTTACATTCATGACCTCCCCTTCTTCCCCCAGGAAGCTACCAGTAGATATGCTGCAGCAAAATGAAAAACACCCAGGATCCAGGAGCCGTGGCATCTGACCCAGGGAACACGCAGAGATAATTCCAGGACAGCATCCTGAGAGCAACCATCCCGACTGCAGCAGGAGCACCAAGGCCTCCAGCAGGATGCCTCCAGCAAAAATTGGGAAAGCTAGCACCGGGCTAACTTTTAAAGTCAGAGAGAACGATACAAAAGTTAAAATGAAGCAGGGTAAAACAAAACAAGAACTGAACAAGAAAGAAAATGTAATAATTGTACACTACCTGACTCAAGAATGAAACACATTACATAGTCATCATATTGAAAAGAGATTCACTAATTATATGTAAAAGAAGTGGGAGTGGTGGAAGGTTTAAAGAGACCTGGAATCCTCATAAGCCATCACAGAGCGTCAACAGATCAAATGTCTAAATAATTGAATCGAGAAATGCTAGCATAAATACATTATTCAAAATTTTGTTAAATAATATAAAACAAAGCTAAAAGTGAAGGGTATCATTGCCTCTGGGAGTGGGACTGAGGACTGGTAAGAAACGAAGCAGATCATTGCTACTTTTTGTTTCTTTAGAGTGAAGATTTTTAGATGATGTTTTGCTTTGCAAACCAAGAGCATGATACAATTTTTAAAATAGTTAAAATAAACAATTAAATCAAAGGCCATGTATTTCAACTGTGTGCTGTAAAAACGAAAGCAAAATAATGGGCAGTGAGCATGGGATCCTGGAGTTGCTTTATCTCTGACCTGTCATGGCTGTTCTCCCTCCCTGTTAATCACGCCTGTCAACAGATGCAGTTGTAGCTAATGCCCGCCCCTCCCTAGCACAGCACACGTGGAAGTAGAAGGAACAAGGGCTTGGACTCAGTTTCGTGTGCTCTGGCTGAGATGTGACCGCTCTGTGGCCGAGCCTACTCCAGAGAGCCAAAGTCTTTTGCCCAGTTTCCTCTTCTATAAAGTACAGCCAATAACACTCACCTCTTAGATGTGTAGTAAAAATCAAAAGAAATTCCGCACGAAAAGTGCTTAGAGAGTGGCTCATTCTTTCTCAGCATTCTGCTACCGAAGGAGACTCCTGAAGCAGCACCTTCCATGCGCAACCCACGCATTTCTATCACCGACTTGAACTCCGAAGCTTTACCTTTTTAGTGCTTGGAATTACAAAGGCTTGAATCAATGAATTGATTCAATCATTTGTCAACTCAACCTGTTGTCAGATCAATGAATGGGGTTTTTTGCTTATTTATATTAATTTTTTTAAATGTCAAGGTCCTGATTTGGTTGATTTTTCTATTTTCCATTGGATTCATTGACTAGTTAGGCAGAATCACTTGGTAAAGTTAACTTGTACTGGCCAGAGTCAGGCATGCTTTAATAGATTTTTTTGCATTCATTTTGTCTTAGGATCTATAGCTGAGACATAGACATGTGATAAACATACTTTCCAATTTATTGTGCAAAATAAACATTTTTTCCTATAAAATGCCTTTTAGTATGGCAGAAGTATTTTCACTAAGAATTATCCCCACAGTGTATATTTTTATATTAGGCATTTACTTATGAGAAGCTGTCTTTGAGTGTATTTGTCTTCAAGAATTACATTTTATTGAATGAACAGATTTTTTTTGAAAATGCGTGACGGTTCATTATTCAACCACATATTCTCCTGAACTCATACGGTACTGTTACTTACTGTTGTGGACAGAATTGTGTCCCCAGCAATTCATATGCTGAAGCTCTAACCCCCGATGTAACTTTATTTGGAGATAAAGCCATTAGGGAGGTAATTAAGGTTAAACGTGGTCACAAAGGTGATGTCTTAATCCTATGAGATTGATGTTCTTAGAAGAAGAAGAGACATCAGTTCCCTTTCTTTCTCTCTCTCTCTGCTGTGTGAGGACACAGCAAAAAGGAAGCCATCTGCAAGCCGGGAGTAGGGCCCTCGCCAGAAAGTAAATTTGCTGGCACCTTGATCTTGGACTTCCAGCCTCCAGAACTGTGAGAAAATAAATGTCTGTTGTTTAAGGCACTCAGTCTGTGGTCTTATGGCCACCTGAGCTGACTGATATACTTACCTTCCCATGACCTCCTCTTACATGGGGACAGCTCTTTTTCTTTGGTATCTTAGATGCCTACCTTGTACCTGAGACGTGGTAGGCACTCAAGAAATACTTTTTTGAATATGTTGACTGAATGTGGTGCCCAGTTCTTCTTTTGGAGATCTTTATTTTGTTGTTCTACTTTGGATCATGGACAGACTGCTCCAGACAGTTCATCTCTTTCTTTTCCTTTGTTCCTCAGGGCTCCTTCACTTACAGGCACAGGCATCTAGCGCACATTGACTTAGCTTAAAGAGAAGTTATAAACTTTGCAAATCAAGATGGAGCTGGATTCAGATGATTGAATGACATAGTCTGGGCCCCTTTCCATTCTCTTAGCTATGCTCTTCCTTTCTGTTGGATTTATTCTCTAATGAGTGCTTGTGGCAAAATGGCTATTAGCAGCTCCATATTTATGTCCTACCAGCTTAACAAAATGTTAGTAAAAAAATAATAATGGAACAAACACCTCTTCCAAGCACTTCAGACACAGGAACTCGATCAATCCTGAGAATGCCTGTGAAGTAGACATTATTATTATCTACATTTTGCAAATTAGGAAACTGAGGCACAGAGAGATTAAGACACTTGTCCATGGTGACACAAGCTTTGGAAACAGACAATCTGGCTCCACAGTATGTGTTCATAGTCACTATGCTATGCTTTTCATAATCTAGGCAATGTGCAAAATATTTCACTTTTTTTTCTTACTTTCTTTGGCTGACTTTTCTACTTCTTCCAAACAACTAAGAAATACATATTTACTTAATGCAAATTCACCATCTATAATATAATAATAAATGATATCATGCTACAGAGAAAATGCATATTTATATATAAATGCATACATATGTAATAAATGAACACTATGTTAATAAAAGAGACTACTGGAGGGATATTCAAGTTACCTCCCAGCTCAAGCTGAAAGGGCCAAATATTTACATTCTTCCACAAGAAGAATTGGCCATTTTTTACCTCTGAATCCCATAAATATATTTGGCTGGTGAATTACTTTCAAATAAACTCCTAATGATAATAATTCCTTGCATTTCAATAAAGACGTTTTTAACTTTCCAAAGTACATTCACATATACCTCATAAAACAACCAGTTTAAAAAGGGATTAGCAGAATATAAGGTTTCTAGAGCTGTGATTTAATAATCAAAACAAAACCATTTCAATGCTTGGCTGAGGGCAGACAAGTTGTGGGAGAAAGTACTTTGGAAAGAACATAACGAGGAGTAGACTGGACAGATGTCAGTGATTGTTAAAATTATTAAAAGCTGAATTAGCTCACTTAGTGATCCAATTTGGTCAAAAGTAAGTCAAAACTCATAGGCCCAGAAGTCAAGAAGAAAAAGTGAAATCTTTGTGGTCAGGAAATACAGGAAGTGGTTGAGTCCCAGAAATCTGGTTCAGAGTTTGATACCAGAGCGTAACCCTTTTGTCTTCCATCCTGCGAAGCACCATCCTTTGAGATGGTTTGTATCTACGAGTTTCTTAAATTCAGTCGCAGTTGATTATGTGATTTGTAGCGAACAGAAGCTAAAAAGTGAGGTCCTGTCATGCTCAGCATTGGAGTTTGTTCTATCAGGCAAGATTTGGCTCAAGTGGATACAATATAAAAGTAGGAACGGAAGACAAGAGGCGGCAGAAAAGCATCAGACAAGGAAACAAAAACAAACAAACAGGAAATGGGAAGAGCCAAGGTGAAAAACCTGATGGTTATGCTGGGCAAAATAACAGCGGATTTGATGTACATTTAGAATATAGAGTTGAGGAAAAAGATGCCAGTCTCTTTCAGATGGGAGATCAATCGGACTGATGTGACAAATATAAAATGGAAGGTTAGGTAGGTACAAAGATTTAGTGGACCATATTGTTGAAAGTGGGGATACTGGAAAAGACACATTTTGTTGGGACCAACATGAGTTATTTGTATGAGTCACTGTATTACTTTGTTTCACAAATAAGGAGAAGGGCCAGCCCAGTGGCGGAGCGGTTGGGTGCACATGTTCTGCTTCAGCAGCCCGGGATTCACTGGTTCGGATCCCGGCTGCAGACATGGCACTCTTTGGCAAGCCATGCTGTGGCAGGTGTCCCACATATAAAATAGAGGAAGATGGGCACGGATGTGAGCTCAGGGCCAGTCTTCCTCAGCAAAAAGAGGAGGATTGACAGCAGATATTAGCTCAGGGCTAATCTTCCTCAAAAAGAAAATAAATAAATAAAAAGAAAAAGAAGGGGAAGGTTCCCCTTCCAAGAAGATGTGGTAGACAAAGTATTCTCTATTTTTCCCACCAAGGAAAACCCGGACATTAGATGTAAAACAAACATAAGAAAACTCTGAAATGTGGAGAGAAGAAAGCAGACCAACTAAGGACCTCAGGACCCAAGGAAGGACGTGAGAGTGAGTTTTCTTTTTGTTTCATATTTCCCAGATTTGGAGCTGAAAAAGCTGACATCCTAGAAATACTAACAAGCATTGATAAAAAAAGTTTCCCCAAAGCCTGCTCTCTTTAGCCAAAAGACCAGGAAAGGAGCAGCTGAGCAGGAAAAAACTTAGATGATAAGCAGTCTACTCTAGCCAAATGCCGCAGAAAAAATTCTCTAGTCCCCTCACCACTCACATAAGCAAAGACTGAATGAGAAGCCCAGATGTCCACCCTCACGAGCTGGAATGTGTTGCTTCAACTCGCCTAACTCTGTGGTGTCAGAAAAGGCCAAACAGGGAACCACAATTTTTATCCCCACCAGCCAGTAATGAGCCCCCAACCCTCTGCAGTGTCAGTGGAGAACACATGGGGAGTCCTGATTTTCACCCTCACCTGACAGTGAAGAGACATTCCTTGGTCTCCTCATTGGAGTGGTGTCAGAGGCGGCCTAGTGAAGTCAAGATTTTTACCATCAGCCAGCAGTAATAAGCCACCTATACATGGTGTCAGTGAAGGCTATGTGGGGACAGTAATGAGACACTCCTACCCCTCCCAACCAGTGGGTTAACACTAGAGGCCTAGTGGAAGTGAGAACTCTCACTACTCAACAGTCACAATGAGTGGAGAAACTGGACTCCACCTGCCTTTGGCAGTAAAGAGACAATGCCTCCCTCCTGTGGAGAACGCTGCCAGAGAAAGCCAGCGAAAACAGAAGGTTCAAATACGATCCAGTGCCTCAAAACATAACACAAAAATGTCCACATTTCAATAGAAAATCACTAGTCATATGAAGAAGGAGGAACAGCTCAAATTGAATGAAAAAAGACAATTAATAACAAAAATGAGGTATCCAGAGAAACTCATATACTGCTGGTGGGAATGTAAAATGGTACAACCACTCTGGAAAACAAGTTGGCAGTTCCTCGAAAAACTAAACGTAGGACTAAAACATAACCCAACAGTTGCACACTTGAGTGATTAGGAAAACAAAATCCTGTTTTTTAAGTCAATTATTTTATCAAGGGGGATAAATTATTAGAGTGTTAATGATTGAGGCAAAGAGAAGAAACGTGTTAGAAGCCAGATGTGTTGGTAGAGGAGAGGTTGGTAAAGGTTCTGCCAGACAAATATCCAGAAATCTCCATGCTCAATTTCTCATGAGTCACTTTCCATTCAAAGGATTCTGGATATCAAATAAGATATCAAAAGTCTTTCCGTCTTCTTTCGGTCAAGGTGTCCAGTGAAAATATAATAAATCTTTATGGCAGCCTTATTCATACTTGCCAAAACCTAAAACTAACCTAGATGTCTTTCAGTGGGTGAATGGTTAAAGTAATTGTATTACATTCGTACTCTGGAACATTACTCAGCAATAAAAAGGAATTAACAACACACACAACAACCTGAATAAATCTCCAGAGTATTATGCTCAGCAAAAAAGCCAATCCAAATGGTTATATGCTTTATGATTGATTTCCTCTATATAATATTCTTGAGATGACAAATTAATGAAAAATGGAGAACAGATTAGTGGTTGCCAAAAGTTAAGGGAGTTGGGTCAAAGGTGGAAGGGAAGTGGGCTTGGCTAGAAAAAGGAAACATGAGGGATCCTGGTGATGGAAATAGTCTGTACCTTGGTTATATCAATGCCAATACTCCAGTTTGGATATTGTACTATAGTTTTGCAACATGTTACCATTGGAGGAACTGAGAAAGGGTACACTGGATCTCTATGTGTTATTTCTTTTTGAAGAAGAAGAAGATTAGCCTGAGCTAACATCTGTTGCCAATCCTCCTCTTTTTGCTGAGGAAGATTGGCCCTGAGCTAGCATCTGTGCCCATCTTCCTCTATTTCTATGTGAGATGCCTACCACAGCATGGCTTAATAAGCAGTGCACAGGTCCACACCCGGGATCCAAACCGGCGAACCCCAGGCCGCCAAAGTGGAACCCACAAACTTAACTGCTATGCCACCAGGCAGCCCCTCTATGTATTGTTTCTTACAACTGCCTGTGGAGAAACTACATTTATCTCAAAATAAAAATTTTGATTTAAAGAAGAAAGAATGAATAGGGAAGCCATGAAGATTCCTTGCTATTGTACTTGATTTTCATATGTGTGGATAATACACAAAAAGACTGTAAAAGACATTTTAGTTCTATGGTATTTTTTGAGAGTTCATGATATTTAGTAGCCTTCCTTGTTGACTTGTATTATTTTTACTACAACGTTAGTTAAATAAATACAAACATAAGCAAAGTGTCTAAACTTATTTACTTATAGCTTATAGGAGGCTGTAAAGTCAAAAGCATTTATAAACGAAATGCTAACAAAACTAAACGAACAATAAAATCCAAACAACATCATTAGCTTACCGTGACAAATGATATTCTTTTGTTGACACTAAATCAGCAATTACAATGTGACTATGGTTCTGACTGCTAAAATGCAATTTATTTTACTTTATTTTATATACTGCTACTTTTATGCACTGCATGGTGATTCAGTTTTTCTACCACTGTTTTGAGCATAAAGTAGCACACAGCCTTTGTTCACATAGGGTGCTTGGTCTTGGTTAGTCTTGCTTCAGTTTGAATTCATCATTTCTGTATTACGTTTGCCTCCCTTTTCTTTTACATGTCAGCATAAATATTTGGGTAAGTCATTATTTTGTGCCAACGCTATCAGAAATACAAATGTTTCGGCAGGTTCTAAAATTATGCAAATGCTGTGCAGATATCTGACAAGCCAAATTTGGGACCCTAGATCTCTGGACCCCCTATTTAAGAAACATTGTTCCGTGCTTCACTGAACTCAAAGAACCTTACCAAGTCCTTGCAGCTTTTAATTAGCTTCGCATTTCTCATTCATCTAATCAAAAGATGATAAAATTTTACTGCTCAAGAAAAAACAAATTAAGAGAAAAACCACATAAAATGCGAGCCAGTACAATCTCACTAAACTACGTATATTATGTGCCACAGTGTATAATGAATAAAAAAATATAAAAATCTAGGGGCTGGCCTCGTGGCTGAGTGGTTGGGTTTGCGCGCTCTGCTGCAGGCGGCCCAGTGTTTCCTTGGTTCGAATCCTGGGCGCGGACATGGCACTGCTCATCAAACCATGCTGAGGCAGCATCCCACATGCCACAACTAGAAGGAGCCACAACGAAGAATATACAACTATGTACCGGGGGGCTTTGGGGAGAAAAAGGGAAAAAATAAAATCTTAAAAAAATATATATATATAAAAATCTAAGAAATAGAATGAGACATCATTGACTTTGTTTTAAATGCTGGGTTTTCTTCCAATATTTATCTGTTATATTACTGTAGCCTAAAAAGCAACGGAGAGAAAAGTGTGCTTTACAGTTTAGATAAATATCATTCTTTGTAACTTTGAAAAAAATTTCTGCAGAAACTTCCATATCTTGTTGCAGAGGATTCAATTAAATATTTAGCTTTTTGATGTGTGCAAAGTTTGGAAGCAGCTTCGTCGCTATACTGAAAAGGTTTCTCTAATGGAAGTTAGGCTGCAATATGCTGAGTTAGTAGCAATTTATTACTTATGTATATTCTAGTATTTGGCATGAATCTTTGGTAAATTTGTACAAGTCCATCCTATTGAAACAGGTATAGCTGGAATCCATTGCATCAAAATAACTGCATTTGGGTTTTGGCCTTTGGCGATTTTTTTCTTCCTTATTATTTTTATTATTATATAATTTTCCTATATGAAAAGTTACTTAAGTGATATTCTCCTCAATAAGAAAGAAAATACCTTTGCGGCTTTGCATTAAAAATAAAATTGACTTCATAATTTGCTCCTTGATGTTGAGAACAAGGCGCTATTTATATACAAATTCATATCTCCAAGAAATAGAATGAGACATTGTTTACTTTGTTTTACATACTAGATTTTCTAGCATTTATATATATAAATATATTTTTGCACTTATATATATAAAATTTGTTTGCTGTGCATTAACATTTAAGCTATATAATTGTCTTTAGCAGAATAGAGACTTGCTTTACCCATTTGCTGTAATTTTTCACTTTATTTCTCTTTCTCCTCCTCCTAATCCTTCTTTTGCTTTTTCTTTGGTGGTTTGACAGCTTTCATATTTTTACTTTGGTGATTATGAAAACTTGCAAAATTTGCGTTTGAGAACTGATCCTGTGGAAACTAATTCTTAATCTTGGACACTGCAGCAGCACTTGGGTAATCTTCATCTGCCAATTAGTGTATACATACATTTCAACTCTAAATATTTAAACTCTTTAGTCAAAAAACAAATATGTTATGATAAACAGAAGACAGGGAAAAGGATATGAAAAAGCCTTGTGGCAAGAAGCGGCTAGGCATGCCCATTCAAACTATAAAATACAAAACTGCATTACTCTCTTGAGGAATCAAGTAGGAGGTGGAAAAAGATGCAGTTGTATTGTTGGTATATGGCCATGGCATAGAAGACTTTTATGACATAGCAAAGAGTTTTAATGTTATTCTAAATTACAACATGCAAAGTTATCGAAAGTCAAATTATTGACATGTTGGAAATCCATGTTTGCTGCAGTGGAGAACTAAAAGGCACCAAGAAAAGAACTGGCAAGGTCAACTGAAAGGTTACTGCAATAATTCAAGTAAGAAGTGATGTGGACTTAAACTAGAGTGGTGGCAGAGAAGGAGAGACTGGGTAGGTTTAAAATATAAAATATGTATGGAAATCTGCTTAAGTTTTCATGGGTTGGATGTGGAAGGTGATAGTTGAGAACGAAAGTTGATGATGATGATAACAACAGCAGCAATAACAGCGAAGGCAGCATTCGTGATGACGGTGATGCTGGTAGAGAGTACTTACTGTGTGTTTTCTCTACTTAGAGCACTATGCAATACATTTTCAATAAAGTCATCAATTTAGTTCTTACAATAACCTCAGCAAGTAGGTATTACTGTCTTTATTTCTATTTTATAAGTTGCTATGGACTGAATGTCTGTGTCTTCCCAAAATTCAAATGATGAAGCCCTAATTCCCAATGTGATGATGTTTAGAGGTGGGGCCTTTGGGAGGTAATTTGGTCATGAAGGTGGAGCCCTCATGAATGAGATTAGTGCCCTTATAGAGAGACATACCAGAGAGGCGATCTTCCTCTCCACCGTGTGAGGACACAGCAAGATGACAGTGATCTGCAAACCAGGAAGAGGGCCTTCAGAACTTCACCATGCTGGCACCTGGATCTTGAATTTCCAGGCTCTAGAAATATGTGAAATAAACTTGTTTTGTTTAACCCACCCAGTCTATGGTATTTTGTTAAAGCAGCTCAAACTGACTAAACTGCAAATGAGGGAACTGTGACAGAGAGAGGGGCAGAAAATTGCCCAAAGTTCCTCTTGTACACTGAATGTTTGTGTTCCCACCTCAAATGCATCTGTTGACACCTAACCCCCAACGTGATGGTGTTTAGAAGGGGACCTTTAGGAGGTGACTAGGTCACAATGGTGGAGCCCTCATGAATAGGATTAGTGGCCTTATTAAAGAGGCTCCAGAGAACTCCCTTGCCCTTTCTGCCATGTGAGGACACAGCAAAAAGATCACCTCCTATGAACCATGAAGCAAGCTCACCAGACACCACATCTTCTAGCGCCTTGATCTTGGACTTCCTAGCCTCTAGAACTGTGAAAAACAAATTTCTGTTGTATAAGCCACTCAGTGTATGGTATTTTTGTTATTGCAGCCCAAATGGATTTAGATAATCACCTAGCATAATATGGCAGGGCCAAGATTTGAACCATAGAGACCATGTTCCTGTTCATTGTATCTTACTGGTGTTCTGGCTTGAGCAACTAAGCAACAGTAAAGCCTTTTAGAATGATGGAGAAATCAAAGAGTTGGAGTAGAAGTGAAGTGTTGAATTAAGAGCAAATTTTGGACAAGAAAAGTCTGAGATTTCAACTTGATGGTTTGCAGAGAAGTGTTCTGACCTGGAGATAAGCATATAATTCCTGTATTTATTTCTCAATATACGTGTGACATTTAAAGTCACAGAAATGGGTGACACAACATGGTAGACATACAACACAGGGATGAAAAGATATAATGACTAAAACTGAGAAATATGGCTATTTAGAGATAAAAGCCTTATAAAAACATTGAGATAGAAAGGCAAGCATGGTTGATTGAAAATTGGGAAATAGGTGTGTCAGAAGACCAAGAGAAGAGTGTTTTAAGATATGGGAATTGCTTGATTATGTTGAATGCTGCCAAATAATAAGAGTATACAGAAATACCCAAGGGATCTAGCAACAAGAGAGAAAAATAGAGGCAATATTTTGATTGGAATAGGATTGAAGAGGGAATGAAAGGTGAGCATACAGACACTGCTGTATTTCCTTCAAGTCTAACAGACTTGTAACAGAAACTGGTTGGTGTATGGACTAGAGGAAGAAGAGAATTAAAGGATGTTGCATTTTTATTTTTCCTATGGGAGACATTGAAACAAATTTGTATACTCATATGATAAAGAAAAAAACAATGTAGTACCAGCTATACCAGTTATTATTTATTCCACCTAAATTCTGTGGGCTGCAGTCTAGTGAATGGCTCAAAAAATATGCCAGCTCCAGGCCCCACATCAAAGTAGTGAAGCAAATATTATATTATTCTTTTTTATAGGTGAAGATCCTGAAACTGAGCTGAGATAATTAACAGATCAATGTTCACCCAGTAAGTGAGGAATGGATGCGTAATGATGCTGCACGTGAATTCAGGATTAGTGTCAAGCAATGACAGGCCTCTCTCCATTCCTTCTGGTCTCTCCTTAGCTTGCTATACTCTGGCTGATTTGTAGAGGCTTGGTAGAACACCGATTATCTGCTAACGGCAAGCCCTCTGCCAAGTTAAAATTCTGTTTGCTGTCAAATGAAAAATCAGGCCTGAGGATAATAAAAACAAAGATATATTGTGGACTACAGATTTTGGGTGACTGCTTTATAAATGTATTACATACGGATAACTATAACTAAAATCTCCAGATCTGGCCTTAATTGCGCGTGAGAATTTTTTTTTTTTGACGAAGATTAGCCCTGAGCTAACTACTGCCAGTCCTCCTCTTTTTGCTGAGGAAGACGGGCCCTGAGCTAACATCGTGCCCATCTTCCTCTACCTTATACGTGGGACGCCTACCAAGTGATGCCATGTCGGCACCCGGGATCTGAACCGGTGAAGCCTGGGCCACTGAGAAGTGGAACGTGCGAACTTAACCGCTGTGCCACCGGGCCGGCCCCTACATGAGAAGTTCTTAATGTCCAGTCTGTTGAGTTCTGTTGTAATGAAATCTTCCTTTCTATTTTCTTCTCATCCCTTACACCCAGAGTTTTAGGATAAAGAACTTCCTAAGCACAAGAAATGCCACATCACTTCAGGTGCCTCTTTGTACACTACCAAAAAAAAAAAAAAAAATCTAAAACCAGTTGCATTCTTGGTTTAGCTATTTTTAAAGGTTATTTCATGGAGCTGGCAAGGAAGGAATGATGATACAAAACAAATACAGCTAATCTCATCATTTTTCCCCATGAAAAGAGCTTTTAAGGAAGTCCCGTTTTACTGGTGTTCAAAATTAAAAGGTCATCTTTCTCATCAACTTAGAACTAGGCTCTTTTCAATGCATCACTCCACATGACAAGAAAATTGGACTACTATGATTTTAAAAATAGTAGGATTCCTCTAGCTCTGGTTGCTTTTAATAGCCCATTTTTGCTCTGTGCAATGAGACTTTATGTGGTCCTATAAATAACTGAGGGGAAGGAGGCAAAGGATTCTTCCAGTTCCTCTATTACGTGAATCCCCAGCAAGAAATGTTGTCTTCTAATAGGAAGGGCGTTAGTAGATTGTATAGATACAGTTCTGCCTTTGTAGGCAGTTTTTGTAAGGCTCTAGTTGAAGAAGTAAGAAATCCGGTGACATAAGTATCCTTCCGATGATATTGATTTGATGGAGAGTCAAAAGCACCATCTATATTGGAAGAAAAGCAAATTTCTCATGGCTAAGATTTCAAGCTCAATTTCTATAGTCCCAAGCGTAGTTGTGAGTAGCTCCTAAGGGTGCTGTTGTCGAGGTTCAAACCTTTGAAAGCACACTTACTGTTAACTCCAATTGTCCTCTTAGAGATGGCGGGACTCTCACTTGTGTTAAATGAGCAGCCCGAACCAGCTCAAATTTCCTCACTGAACCAACAGGAAATCAAACATTTTCAAGTTCTTGTGCGGCTGAAGTCTAACTTACACCTCGAATCTAAAATTTCTTTTTATTTTAAGGAAACATTTAACTCTAGATTTCTAGGAAGCCCATGGAGAAACCATGTTGGTGGGTTAACATTAACAAAAGGATGTATTTCAACTCTGTAGATATATACTATCCTTAATCAGCTTATTTACATTTCTGTTTTGTCCAAACTTTGAGAGCAATGCTAAAGTCATAGGGCCCAAAAGCAATTGGTTTTATTCATTATATATCTACCTTTGACTATAAATTACACGAAAAGAAAAAAAATTACTCTATAGCACATTCATGAAATCATTTCATAAATGCAGACTGGTGGAGGAGGAGCTCAAATCACAAATTTAATTCTACAAATATCACTTCTTTGGATATGTTTCTAGGAGATAATTTTTGCATATGTTTAACTCAAGTTCTCTACGTACAAGAACCATTTCTTATACATATTTCCTTTATTTCCCATAAGAAGTGAGAGTTCTTGCAACTTTATTCCAAAAGTATTAATAAACTTGTTGCTAATTAACTCATTTCTTTACCTCTTTCTATCTAAAAAATTGGTTCATCAGGTTATTTTTTTACAAAAGAAAGCATGGCATAATTGTGTTGCTTGTGGATATTCAGTACTATAATTCATTAATACACATTTTGGTGGAATCTGTAAATGATTTGTTGGGCAGAGAACTGGCAAATTTAGCTTGGAAAAAGGAATGAGCCTGATTCCTTGCCCCTTTTTGTATATGTTCATACAAGTTTTATGACAAAGTAGAAGCCTGGTATATTTAATGTGCTCACAAAGAAATATTCTTTGTCCTTTTCTATGTCTTTTCAAGATTTAATATTCCCTTTGTGTAGAAATTAAAGCTGGTTGAGATGAAGGAGAAAGAGAGCTATATCTCCAGAATTTTATGTCCTACAGAGTTCTAAAGGTACACTTAACAGCTCCCCTAGTTCAAACTATGGCGTGTTTTAGCTCACAGATGCATTCCTACTGGCTGATGGAGAGAGAGATGTTTGACGGGTTGGTTAACTCGCTCCTCGTTTTCATTCCTCATAGGTACGCAAAACCCCTGAGGGTAAAAAATACCTAAGACACTTACATGTGCATGATCATGAAATAAAAAGTGATGAAACAGAGAAAAAGATTTTATTTCCTGGAAAAGTAAATGATTCAGAGCTAATACAGTTAGAAATGGTACATAACTTATGACAGATGTTTAAAATTCGAGCAATTTAAGGGGACACCTCTACAAAGGAAACCACTACGAGAATTTATCAGAAGAATGGCCTTCCTATTGTTTGATTTCTGATAACTGGGACTTGCTCTCATTCTAATTAGATGACCCCTTTGTAACATATATAATGTATACAGATATCGCATCGCTATGTTGTACACCTGATACTAATGCAAAATTGTACATCAGCTATACTTCAATAAAAATGTCTAAAAATTAAAAATAAAATATTCATTGGAGAAATACATACACATGCACAGACTCACACACGCAGACTCACAGACATGCCCGAAACAACCTACTTCCGGTGATAGATATTATTTGAATGAGAGTTCTTTAAATAAATCTAACTTGTTCAAAGCCCAGCGTAGAGAAAGTTGTTAAGGACAATGATTCTGGCAGCAAAATAATATGCACTTTGGTTTCGAGGTGCATTAGCACATTCACACCACCAGAAACCTGGCTAGAAATTTCCTCCTTACAGGCCATAGAGTTTTCTACCGAGTGGGGATTGAACGCTAATTCACAGACAGGAACCATGGGTAATTCTACCCTATTTAATATTTACATCAATAATGAAATATTTTTGACAGTTACTTTAATTATTACTTAAATCTGTCTCAGGAACAATTTCCCAATGACTTTAGGATACAAATATGTGTGCTACTCTCAGAGGACATTTCTGACTCCAGTTCATCTCGTGAAGCATGACAATCAATACTCATATTCTCTTTCGCAGACTTCACGCTGCTGTTCAATGGGCAGTTAACCTTGTAGATCTGATGGCGGGTCTCAAGTGAACAAGAATATAAAAATGACAAACTGTAATCTGCATCCCTTATGAGAATCTAATATATTAAGAGAGCAAGCCCATGACCTCTGGTGCTCAGCCACCATCCCCATTCATTGCAGCGAGGTTTTCGTATGTACACGGCAGTGTTCAATTTGTTGCCTTGTAGACAGAACCAGGTGCCGATCTGTTACACTTTCATGGGGCTGAATGATAGCTATCAATGTCTTGGTTTGAATTTTAGTGGCTAAATCTTGTTTTGTCGATAGTCTCACAAACAACTTGTAAAATCCTGCTGCCATGACAGAGTCTATTTTCGAGGAGGCAGGTGTTAAATGGACCTTTGTTTATTGACACACCCAAGCTTTTATGCTCACTGCTCTGTTCTGTCAGGAATGTTTCCTGCTGCTCTTCTCCACCCGTCAAATTCCTCCTCAGATTTCCAAATCCAGTGGAAAAGTCACTTTTGAGAAACTTCTCTGATTCTCTCAGGCTGAATCAGTTGCTCTCTATCCTCCATGCTTTCTCTTAATTGTCATATTTTTATTTCAGCACTAACGATATTTTATCAAATACGGGAGCAAGAGTCAATGCTTTGGAGGCAGACAGAGCTTGACTCTAATTCTAGCTCATCCATCTACGAGCTGGCTGACTGGGATTCTGACCCATTATTTTAACTTCTCAGCCTCAGTTTCCTCATCTTAAACTGGGGGAAATGAGATTTATCTACATAGCATTATTTTGGTATTATTTTGATGTTGACAAGTTTTCTTTTTTTGAATTGCACTTGGGTCCAACATATAGGAGGCACTCAACAAATATTCCTTGAAAGAGTCACTGCATCATCCTTTACCTCTTCCAGTCTCACCGTATGCCAAGCATTATTCTAGTCGTTGGGGATATGCAGTGACTATGCCGGCCACAGCTCTTGACTTCCTGGTGTTTTCATTCCAGTGGAGAATATTAAAAATAATTATTAAGTAAATAAATATATACCATCGGTTCAGATGATGAGTGCCCTGAAGGAAGTAACGTAGGCTGAAAGATGGAGGGAATTTTCTGTTGCGGGCCTGGAGAGCCATGTGGAATCCTAAAGTAGCAGAGTTGGTTACCTACCTTTGATCTGAGACAATAAGGAACTAAAGGGCTATTGGAAAAAGATGGGGAAATAATGTTTTAGGAAGGGGGAAGAGCAAGTGCAAAGGCCCAGAATGGGAAGATCTGGGAGGGGTGTTTGAGGAGTAGAGACAAGGCCAGTGGGCTGGAGTCCAGTGAGCTGGTGGGAGGATGTTTAGAGCTGAGGGACTTGAAGCATGCGGCAAGGGTCAGACCATGGGCGCCTTTCCTAAAGCAGAAGCCACTAAGGAACTAAGCCCAGAATGGAATCCAGGGCGGCCCCAGAGCTTGTTCTGTTAATTCATGAAATGTTCCAAGTTATCAGGATTCGGTTTGTGAACAGAAAAATTTCATTCCTTGAAATTCTAGAAATTACCTAGTGATCTAAAAGGGAAAAAGTTGGCAAAGAAGGAATCTAATTCATCAATTGCCTTTACTGTGGAATTCATTCTCACAGCACTACCCTGGAGAGAGGCTAATACAGGGATTAAGATCCAGATCTTCACTTAGCCACTTGCTCATTGGGTGACCTTGGGCAAATAAACTTGACCTCTCCAGGCCTCAGTTCCTTCATCTGTAAAAGAGAATAATAGCACCTGTCTCATATGACATCTATGAGTACTAGGTGACATGATCTGGGGAAGGTATATGGTTAAGTGCTTTGCTACATGGTAGACACCCTATATGGCTTGGTCATGATAATTATTATTAGCTGGTAATCTTGCTGTGAATGTGAGTGCTATCTATTTCCTGGCAGGAAACAATATATCATACTTCTATTCTTCACTTGGGCATCACCTTTGATCCCAACTACTTTCTGGGCGATTCCATTACATTCTGGGCAAACACCTATCCTTATGCTTATTGCCATACTGTACTTGCTTATGTACTTGTTTGTTCCCTAGCCATCCCACAGCAAGACAGTTAACTCCATTTGATTGGGGACTCTATTTTATTCATTATTTTATTTCCTGTTTCCAAAACAGTGTCTGGTTTATAGCAGGCATATAATTCCTTTTTGTTAAATTGCTTCCTGCATGTGGAAAAAAAAATGATGAAGCCAGCTTATTATTTCCTTACAAGGCACAATTAGAGTAGAAGTTGGAAGCAGTCAAATTTAGGGTTAATATAAAGAAATTCATTCTCACTGTCAAAGTTGTTCCCAGGTGAATCAGTGGCCTCCACAGGAATGAATGTTCAAGCTTGTGTTAGATGACCATTTGTCTATGATATTCTAGAAGTGAAGTAAACATCACAGAGATACTTTGATAGGTTTTCTAAGGGTTACTTCCAACTTTGGGATTCTTTTCTTCGAATGTTTCCATGGCAGCATGCAGTAATTCAAGGACAGGATTTAGAAGATGGGGATAGTACGAACTGTGGGAATATTAGATTAGGGACATATTTCATGATCCGCACAGCAAGAATATCCCCTGTAATTTTCTGCCATGTCGTGTCTTACAGTTCTCTTTGAAAACTCTTTTGAACAATATTTCAAACCTTCTCTGGCTTAGTTTTTGATAATGCTGTGAATGCAGTAAGTACGTGGCAAAACTTGTTTAATAAATGCTATTTTTCAATTTGCCTGGTAATAACTGAGTCGAAGAAGACTTCGGATAACCGCATTCCCATTGGCCAATTGAGCAACAGAAAGCAGCAAAAGCCGATTGACTGACAGACAGTTACAGAGCAGGTCAATGATAAAATGATTGAAACATCTGCCATTATCTGTCTAGCTCGTTGTTCTGTCAAATAAATGAAACTCTACATTATTGATGCCGTGTTTATATTTGGAAAGCATGCACGTGACGTTGCTTGATGTCGGCTTCTACAAATATTATTAAAAAATAACCAGCTGTGTTTGGGATCTGATGAAGCTATTTATTATTTTACATTCCTGGAAGGAAGGAGAGGTGCCTGCATGTTTTGTCTGTGTGGGACGACCTCACTAAAACACATGATGTGTATATATCAAAACTCAGTAAGCGAGGGAAATTCGTTCCAACTTCAAATGTCAATGGGCCCTTTTGCTTATTTCTAATAGTATCCCATTCAGTTAACACAGCCTAAATTCTTTCTAAAACATTACCTCAGTGGAGTTTGTTAATGTATTCTTTTATGTCTGCCCACCTCTTAAACACTCAGTTTACCTGACTTTCCCCTGGTTAACTTCAACTAGCAGATAGGAAAACTTTGTCTCTAAAAGTAGTAAAATGAACCTCACTTTTTAAGCAATTAACTGATATACCTATACACGGTATATTTAAGACCATGTTTAAGACACTCAGCCTAAGGTATTACAGAAATAATTTTCTTATAATTAAAATGTCTTTCTTTCATTAGCTTACATGGCTAGCACTACATATTAAATGTTATTTACAGAGAGGTACCTAATTACATTCATTTCTGCTTGTTTCTTTACTGCTGTTAATGCATTATATAGAGTCCAGCATACTGTTCTGGCTCAGCTTTCTGCCCATGTTCTTAAATTTTTCTTATCTCTAGCCATGTTTTATTGGAAAGCAAGTACATAAACGTGGAGTGCACATTTCAGTTTCTGAAGGTATTTTCAAGACTTGTCTAACTACGCTTTTTCTAAATAAGTAATTTCTTTTGCTGGAAATGCTCACCTTATTTTGGCACTTAATAGAACATTCTAGTAAAATCTGGACACAATAACTAAGGAAAAACTGGAGAGGAAATAGTGGGAACTAGTCTTTCTTCTGTATTTATTTGCACCAGGGTCTTAATAGGTGTTTATTTCATCTTCAGAACAGCTTTAGGAAGAAGATATTATACATAATTTAATACATGAAGAAGAAAATTAAAGAGGTGAAATAACTTGTTGAACCATGCATCTAGTAGGTTTCAGAGGTGAGATTTTGGTCTAACTTGGCCTGCCTTAAAATGTGTGTTCTTTGTATTACTTTGTATTGCTCATATTCTGCAGAAATTACCATTTTGGACAGGCAGTTCAAGTTAACTATAGTATGGAGAAATTACCTCTCCAGTCATGAAGGAATGCCGTTTAGAAAAATCTCTATGGAAAAAAATGAGAAGCAAAGTGCTACTTATGGAATAGGTCTTAAAAGAATCAATTAAAATTAAAACTAAAGCAATTAATTTCCTTTTGGGCTGAAAAATCAATCCCAGCGTTTGAAACAAATGGATTGATTTAAAATCACTGGAAAATAGTTATTGATTCTTATTAGTATCTATATTAATTGTAGAGATGAATGGAGGGTATGCCATTGATCATTATTACCATGAAAACTGAGATTTGAATACACCACAAGAGTTCTCAGCACCTGATTTAAAAGATTTTTCAATATCTCTATCTCTGCCTTTTGGAGTATCAACAAGCAAATCCTGAATGTTTTTGACCATTTATAAGCTGCAGCATATGTTTCAAGAATGCTAAAAATTGGTGCAAACATAAGATTTCAATGGAAAATAAGACTCATATGAAGCTTATTGAGAAAGGTGATAGTGAGTTCCTAGCTCTTTAATGTGCACAAGTAGAGACGATCACAGCTCTGAGTTAAAGAGCCCAGAGAGATGTGGCATGAGGTGTAACAAGTGTGACTAACCTGACTACAGACTCATTAAGTGATGTCAAGTGACGCTTATGTCTTACAGTTGAGAGACATCATTTCCCAAAACCTCCTGCCCAAAACGTGCTCGCTACCACGCCTAAAATACCTCCATCACCATAGTGGGACTGTATATTTCGCATCCCCCTCTTCCCTGGAGTCTTGTTTAAAAATGCTTATATCCTGGGTCCTGCCTGGTGACACAGCAGTTAAATTCGCACGTTCCACTTTAGTGGCCCGGGGTTCGCCGGTTCGGATCCCAGGTGCAGACATGGCACTGCTTGGCAAAAGCCATGCTGTGGTAGGTGTCCCACGTATAGAGGAAGATGTGCATGGATGTTAGCTCAGGGCCAGTCTTCCTCAGCAAAAAGAGGAGGATTGGCAGAAGTTAGCTCAGGGCTAATCTTCCTCAAAAAAAAAAAAAAATGCTTACATTCCAACAATGGAGATCATATATTAGATAACCTCCTTTCTTGACAGAACATCCCTGGCCAATGTAGGAAGAAAATAAAGTATATTGTAATGAGAGATAGAAGACATCAGAGCAAACTTTGTCTACTTCTCCACTATATCTAGACCCAATCTCAAATTTAGCTGGAATTCACATCCATGAGTTCAGCATTACAGTTTATTCAACATTTTGAAGTATAATTCACATTGAAAGACCTATCATGAATAGGCCAAGAGTCCTTAATTCACTGTATAATTGAGGAATTTTAATTCCTTGTCAATCAGTATTAAATCACCTGATAGGTTTCCCATTAGTGGCATCCTGTGGATGCCACTTATATTTTACCTCTTGTTGTTAATGTCACCTCTGTCCTTCTTTTTTTGGTTCTGTTCAACAAACTTTCATTGTTCATCTACTGTAAGCAAAACTATTTCTAGGTGCTAGGATTACAAAAACGGATTTGTCATTTCTTCTGCCTTTAAGAAGTTCACAGGTCTAAGAGTAGGGCTAATGGGAGATACAGAATCACATGGACTTCCTAAATGTGGACCTTAAGAGTAAGATACACTCAAACATTTTTTCTTTTTTTTTTTTTTTTTAATTTTAGAGGGTATGGAATCTAGGGAGAATAAATTTATACTAAAAAATTACAATTTAAATAGCAAATGTTGCTGTTCAAACTGTTTTAAAATAGTTCCTGTCTCCTTGGAAGTGGGTTTATCTGAAAGAAAGCAACAGGTATCTTTGCTTTGCAAAAACCACCAAAAGAAATCTTATGTGAGCACAAAACAGTTCCTCACCACTGTACTCCTGGAACACGTAAGTCAGCATTTACCTCATGCAGAGATCTGAGGTTTACAAATAAATTGTTCTGTTTGGTAAATTAAATGGGGTGTATCTTCCAGCAGAAAATAAGTGCAAATTTTTTTCATGCCTCTTTGGGAAGAAATATTACCTTTTCCTGTTTGATTTAGAATATCTTTCGTATCTTCGTAAATTTTGGATTTTTCTTGTGGATTTGTGTGTAGCCTTCTTTGAGAAGTAGTTTGTAAATGAGAAGCTGCAATGGAAGGATCTTGGGAACATGATGAAGACCATTCTTTATTCCAACCGTGAAAAGACTATGAAAAGGGACAAGAGTGGGTGAAGCCTAAAGTTGGTCAATTGTGTTCTGATGTGATTATGTCTTTTAAGCCAAGGGCAATATCCCAACACCATGAGTGGGAGTTGGGTTTCTCCAGAAGGAAATGGCATTTCTAACAGTCGGTAAACCTGGAAGAGTTCAAACATGGGACGAGAAATGAGGAAATAAAAATTGAGGAGTAGAATCTTAAACTACAAGACAGGGGAACACACTCTCCTTTGAGATCATTCCTGTTCAAGGTTCAGTAAGTCCAGATGTTCACATAATAATGATGATGTGTTGGTTGCAAGTAAAAGGATTTAGAATTTCAGTAATTAAAACGAATAAATTGCTAGATTCATCAAGAAATGACTGACTTCCGATCGACAAATGATATGGTAGAGCTATCGTTGAACTATCCTATACATTAAGAGCAGCATTGATTGCAATGACAGCCAAATCAGTATTTTACGTAATTAGGAATACATAGTCAGAGTTTTGATGTCTATAAAATGCCTTCGTTCCTAGAGTTCGCCTCTCTATACTATGTTGGCGTCACCAATGCACACTTCTGCACAAAATAGACAAGCGTCCCGGAGATTTTGCCCGGAGATTTTGCTCCTCAAGAATTTGCCACTAGGGGGCAGCAGGAGTTTATTCAACCCAAACTAAAACCAAAGTATTTTCTAAGGTCCCAAAGTTCATATCGGGAGTGATATGACAGAGGTGTAGTAATTCTCACTCACATCTCTTTTCTCACGGGTGCCATTGGGAACTTGTCTTTTAGGAGACAATAAGCAATCAAAATAGGACTTACTAAAGAAAGATGTAATGAGATGAGGTAATGTTGCCTTTTAAAAAGGAGAAAGTGGTGATAGGAGATATCTGGGTACAGCCCAATGCTTTAAGACATCCCAAACTGTGCTGAAGAAGCTGTGTTTTAATGGTTTTGTCTTGTCCTGGATTATAAGGGCAGGCACTGCTTTATTAAGCCAATGTTTCTATACAAGCTGTGTTCTATGTTATTTCCACAGTTTTTCAAATGATTCAGTCTTCAATTAAGAGAACTATTTGAACTGAAAGCCTTAAATCGCTAATCTAAGAAAAAATTAAATAAATAAATAATAAAATAAAACCTTTAGCAGTACCTCCATATACTATTATTAGCCACAGAATCCTATTATTTCTCTCCCTAAACAAACCACAAATTCTCCCTCCTCCACTGATTGCTACTCCCTTAATTTAAGACTATTTCCTCCCCATGTTATTGCTATGGCCCCCTAATTTGTCTCTCTCTACTGGCACCTCCTTCATCTGTCTCAGGCTCTCCCTGCTGCTAGAGCTATTGTTAATGTAATCTTATGATGGCACTGGATGGTCTCTCTTAGGCTCCTTTGCTGGGTCCTTCCTCCTCTTCCTGGCCTCAACATCTCTAGTCTTATTTATGTATTTCCATACCTTAAGTGGTATTATAAGTCCAATGGCTTTAAAGACCACATAAATGCATCTGACTCTCTCCAGTCCCTGAGCTGTAATATCTAACTGCTCAGTTTTCAAATCCATTTGAATGTTGAGTATGCATCTCAAACTTAACAGGTCCAAAATAGATCTCTCGATTTCTATGCTCTGACGAACTATTCCTCCAGTCTTCTCCATATCTGTAAATGGCATCTATCCAACTGTTTTTCATGCTAAAATCATGCCCATCTTTGCCTGACAATCCATATTATACTCTACCAAGCCCTGTCAGTCTACCTCCAAAATATTTCCAGAATCTATCTACAGTCACGCACTGCATAATGACATTTTGGTCAACGATGGACCACATATACACAGTGGTCCCATAAGATTAGCACTGTATAGCCTAGGTATATAGTCAGCTATACCATGTAGGTGTGTGTAAGCACACTCTATGATGTTTGCACAAGACAAAACTACCTAATGATGCATTTCTCAGAATGTATCCCCGTCATGAATCACTACATGACTCTATTTCTTAATCTCCCACCATCACCACATCCAATTCTTGTAATGTTCTTGTATTCAATGCTACAATTACCTCCTAACTCTTCTTTTTGCTTCCACTCTTGCCCCAATAAATCAATTCACACCAAAGCCAAGTGATTTTTTAAAAATCGAGTTGCGTCACTCCTCTGGCCAATTCTCTCCAATGATTTCCTATTGGAAAATGATACAATTCAAGTATCTGGCCATGATCTTTAAGGCCCTACGTGATATGAAGCTGTGTTTCTGACTTTCTTTCTTTTCATTCTCTTATTTATTCCCTCCACTCTACTCATGCTCATTGTCTTTCCAATCCTTACACAAGCAAGCTTTCCCACCTTGGGGCCATTTACTTGCTTTTGTGTGGACTTGAAAGCATTTCCCCTAAATCTTTGTGTGACTTGCTCTTTCCCTTCATTCCCACCTCAGGTGTCTGCACAGGGAGGCCTTTCCTACACTAACTTTCTATACGAGAACCTCCTGGGATAGTTTTGTTATACTGGTGGCTCCTAATAAAACATGACCCCTGGTATTCACACACTTTTGTAGTCACCTCCCCTGGAGCTGGGCTGTCCCTGGGGCTCAATTTAATCAACAGAACAAACAGAAATGATACTTGACTATTTCTGGGCTCAAGCCTTAACAAACCCCAAGAGCATCTGCTTTTGTGTTCATTCGAGCCCTGAGCCACCGTGCCAGAAGTCTGGCTATGCTGCTGAGGAGATCACGTGGAGCAGCCCCCTGAGGAGATCAGGTGCACAGACTTTATGGAGAAGTCAAGTAGAGAGAGAGAGAGGTGCCCAGCCATCCAGCTGAGCCTCACCCTCAGCTAACCAGCCAGCGGAACGCAGTCAGAGGCCTGCAGGGCAGGCAGAACCGCACAGCTGAGCCCAGTTCAAATGACTAAATGATGAGTAGATAAAATGATTTTTGTTTGTTTTAGGACTCTAAATATTAGTGTTGTGTGTTACACAGCAATAGATAATTGATAAACTTCCCATCACTTGATGCCTGTTCCCTGATTTATTTTTTTATGCCTTGCATTAGTAGTCAACATGATATTTTACATGTTTGTGTGTGTGTATTCTTATTTGTTTGCTTCTGTTTCCTCCAGTATACCATGAGCTCCAAGACGGCAGGTTATGTTTCGTTCACCGTTGTATCCCCAGCACGTTACTAAATGAATGAATGAATGAATGAATGAATCAGTCACTCTTGTGAGGTTGAATTTCCTTATCTTGCTGTCCAAGAAAATGTTTCTGTCTTCCTTCCTACAAGTCCATGCTTCATCAAAAGCATGTATTAGCCAAGGTCGTATAGGCACTCTGTTCCTTCTCAGAAACAAAATTAATGGATCAATAGTTGAATTCATAGACTCATAGAAAGTTAAAAATGGGAAGAATATAAAAAAAAATCCAGTTCCATGTTTTTTTCATTTGTGTGGCCATAGAACTCTTCATTACGTGAAATCTTACATGTAATGACAAAATATAAATAAGTAAAGGTAAATCTGTTTTGTAAACTGAATATTTTCTTTACTCTTTCTCAGGGCATCTTCAGGTGTGCTTCTTAAAATCCTAAGGCACCAAGAAACATAGTAGGCAAACCATTGGTCTCTTTTCAAACACTGATAAATGAGGAAATAAGGAACAAGGACGTGGTATGACTAGCTGAAGCAAATAGAGTTGATTGGGACTAGAATCAGCTCCATTCAATTCAATTCACTTTGGTAGTAATAATTATCAAGAGCATTCCTTCTGGGAGGATTTGGTTTAGGAGTAGAAGACAGACAGATTTAAACCATCAACTCAAAGTAGAGCTAATTAAACTAATGAGAAAGTTCCTAATTGAGATTATTAGGTTTTAACCAGTTGATACACACACTAGCTTGACATACATGTGGCACGTGATCTGCCCAACAATCAGATTGATGGCTAAATCTGTAAAAATTAATCGCTGCAATAGACAGAGATTTAAAGAGTCGTTTGGTATAAGCCAAGAATATAAAAAAGAAAATGAAAAGGGAGCACGTTTCAAATTGGCATATCCAGAAATAGCCATAGATATTGTCAAAAGCTATGCATGAATAATAACCAATTATAGGCTAGAAAAACTAGTAGAAGAGAAGAAATATTCAGCATAAGGCATTTTTCATTAACATTTACATTTTACTATGGCTTTTTAAATTTTTTTATAGTTTCTGGAAACATCAAAGTCCCATTAAAAGAACCTCTTAACACAATATCACAATTTTCATTTTTATCCTGAATAAAATGTATGTCATAAAAATTGTTTTGAAACTATATGCATTTAAAATAACTCAAAATTCCCTTCAACTGAATTTTCAAATTCTAGTATTTTAAAGAGCAGTGACAGTTACTTTTTATTGATTATTTGATTTGGACTAGAAATTGTACATACACACAAACTTGCAAGGTGAATTTATTGTTCTGTTTGTTTAAACAACACTACAGTTCTGCTGAGTTAAATACCTTGTCTATTGTCACACAGTTAAATAAGTGACCCAGCTGGCTTTGATCTCATGCTTGGCTTCAAATCTCAGCCTATTTTTACTTAGCAAATCTGTAGGCCTGAATTTGAAGGGCCATTAAAATACTCCATGTTTCATTGTTTCACTTTTAATATGAGAAAATTAAGTCTAAAGAGGCTAAATGATTTGCCTAATATAAATAAGAATATTTAAGCCAGACTTGAGGGGAGAATTCAGCTAATTTCTTTCAAATATTGAAAGTTCTTATCCCACTCCATAATATATGTGTATAAATGGATTTCAATATGTATACATTTTGATATATTCACTGGAGAAGGCCTTGCCTATGCTTGTCCTTCTGACTGAAATGCTCTTTTCTCTCTTCTTCATTTAAATAATTCCTATTTCTTCTTTAGAATGCAAAATGTAGACCTCATCTCAAATGATAGTTCCCCTGGATAACTGTCACAGTGCTCTCTGACAAGGACCACTCCCCTAGTATATCCTTTCAGAATTCTCTTTCTCTCCTTTACACTTAGCATCATTGCAATTTTCATTTATTTGTGTGATTATTTGATTAGCATCCTTTGCGAATAGCACGTAAAATCTGTGAGCGAAGGAACTAAATTTGTTTAAGCTTACATCTGCGTTCCCAAAGACCCGTCAAATGCCTGGCACTTAGCAGTTCAAACAATAATAAACAGTTAAATGGATGATTTAATGAAAAAGCGAAAGAAGTAGCTTTTCCTAGTGAAAACCAATCTGACAAATATATTATATTGTTAATTTTTTAAGAAAATCTTGGAAATGAGTACCCCTATATCTCAAATACTCTGCTAGGGAAATTACTGATAAAACTATAGCATTGAATAAGACATTACTCTGAAGAGTTAGATTTATTGGCCATTAAGAGGAGACCGGAGTGAGTTAGGCAATGCCTACACAGGTGGAAGTGGTGGACAAGAGATCCAGGGGCAATGTTGACATGTCAGGGACTAGGGTTCCGATAGCGATTGGGCACTTTAGTGAGCAAGACTTTGGGAACCAAAAAATCAAAGTAGAGTTTAGCCCAGGAGTCTGTGTTCAGAAGCAGGTTAGACGTCTGGTACCCAGGCATCAAGACAGACATTAAATTGCTTACCAGAGGCTCAGAGGGGCCAGTGCTGTTCTCCAATGTTGTTTTACAAATAGGAGAGGTATTTGTGGTTGCCACAGTAACAGAGGAGCGCTATTGATATTTAATGGTTTGAACTAAGGATGCTAAATGCCTACAGTTCTGCACAATAAAGGATTTCCTTGCCCTAAATGCCAAGAACACCCCCTTGGAGAAATGCCATGAGTCAACCAGGTGCTCCTTGTTCCTCTGGATATTCCAGCAGTGAGCACAGTGCTTGACCTGCAGTGAATGCATATTGGAAATGGACGTCAGTTACTTGCCAATGAGCTAGATAGGAATATGAGAAGGCACAAACGTATGACTTTATATTGATTCAATGGTAGAGAAAATAGACACTCGTGTGCGAGCAGTTAGAAAAAGGGCAGTCCATTCTTAGCTGTCCAAAAAAAAAAACTTTTCATAATTGATAAGTCATGAAGAGCAGAGTGGTAACTTCAATAAGAAATCAACAATAAAACCTGCATCAAGGTAGCTTTTAATATCAATGTCTTACTAACTACCCAGGCTGGAAGTGGATTCAATGGGTAATCTCACACCTCCCTGCCACTGCTATGAAGGGCAGCAAAGCCTCAGATAGATCCTGAGGAAATGGAAGGTGTTTTTACACATGCGTTTGTGGACAGGGGTAGGGGATTAGAAATCACGGGAGAGATGGAAAAATTCAGTCATAGGGGAAAATCACTTGCCCATGGTTTTCTAAAGACCCGCAAAACCAACCACTGCTCTCTGCGATGGAGACATTCTTTGTGTCAGTCTCGCTGTAACAGTTCTGAAGCAGCAAGGGTAATCGTATTGATTTTGAAGGAATGTCTGGTTAATTTTTCACAAGGCGTAGATCCCTAAAAAATCAATAACTTTCTGCTGTATCTTTATTCTTCTGAATAAACTGTCTGTTGGAGAAACTTGATTCTTAAGCTCAATTGGATTCATAAAACATTCACAGACACAGCACAAAAGAAGTCAAGCTTTCCTGAGAAGTGGTAAGTATTTAACCTCGACATAGGACAAAGGCTCCTTTTCCGGATATATTCTTGTCCTTGGACAGGCATTAATAGGGACCACAATTTCTGTGATGCAAATGCTTATTTTAAGTATTGGTTTCCTTCCCCAAGGGAAAGAATCTTCCATAGAAGATAGGAAGTACATAGCTGGAAAGCAGAGCCTAAGCAAATATCCTTTAGAAAAATCTGGGATTATGGTGTGGCTGTTAGAAATGTATTGATTTTACTATCCTTTTGTTCACCAAGATGAGTGTGCAGTAATAAATATTTTTGGAAGAAAAAATAATATGCTTCGGGAACGGTATTATAATGTTAACCAGTAACAAAACTTAAGAAAATCACTGAGTGATTCTTGCTCTCTCATTTACCTTTACACAAGAAGAAGGTAACGCCTAGAGAGGTTAAGTGTTCTTCCTAAGGTCACACAGGAAATGCCTCATTCATTAAATTGGAAATGCCACTTTGAAAAGACGTCAATGAACCCTCATTTATCAAGAACAGGGAATGTGCAAGGTTGAAAACCATGATAGTTTCTGGATTGGAACAAACATACAATGCAGGAACTCAAATAATAGAAACAGGAAAGAGAAGTTAAAATTGAAAATTCAGAAAACATACTTGTGATACTAGAAAAGCTTGCCACATTTGGCTCAATATCACTGGTGATCGTTTACCTATAAGTCAGTGACAACATTTGAGATGTAAAACTGCTCATTGCTACTTAGGTTACCGATATGCCACAGTTTTTGAACTTTCTGGTATGCAAAAATCCAACACAGCTTTAAACACCTATAATGAAACAGGCATCAGTTATTTGTTGGCAAGACAGATCGATGTCATTCCAAAGAAATACAGAAAGAGAATCCAACGTTCCCAAGGTAATCCGATGATTAACTAAACTGCTTCTTCTGGGAACATGAACACTTAAGCTCTGGTAGGCCTTCCTAAGCCTTTCGTTCTTACCTCCGCCCCATGTGTGTGAGTGTATGTGGGTGAGTGTGGATCTGTGTGTGAGTGTGCGAGTGTGAGTGAGCACATGCGAGTGTGTGCACACGACTGCTTGTGTATGTTTAGAAGTGTCTCAGAGAAGAACAGAAATACTTAAGGTCACACAAAATGATGCTTAAAAAAAGATAAATTTCATTTGGATACTCTTAGTTTCCTTGGCTTTGTTGATAATTTAGGATTAAAGAAAAAGGCAAAGTTGCTGAAACCATTATGTTTTACACTGGTTTCCAAACAGGACTGTTCTTCCTTAAACAAAGGTAATCTTCTCTTTTCAGACTGAAACATGCTCCAGAACAAACTCTGTGGATTGCTCCTCACCCATGTCACCACCCTGTGTCCTTCACGATGGCTTTTAGGGGTATTTTAGGAAGGAGAGAGAGCATTAAAGTTTCAATCTAGTTGTTCCAGCAGCCGCAAGGTAAACATTGAAAACAAGCCCTGCCTCGCTTCTGCTGCTTAGCAGAGTCAGCTATAAAATCTTTCTTCATCTAATTCTAACAGATGACTTTTCATCTAGAACCAGGCTGAGGTTTTATTCTTGGTCCAATCCAGTCAAAAGCCAGACATTCCTTTATGGGTACTTGAATGGATACTTAAAATCTAAACCACTTAGAGTTTTAATTCACATGAAAACATATTAGAAATAAAACTCCCTGATTTCCTTATTATACCCTCTGTAGATCAAAACCACAGGGCTGATGAGCTTTCTGAAGAGGACTTGAGTGTAACTACCGGGTCTCAGTGTGACGGGCCCCACATGCAGACAGGAAGGAGCTTGTTGGAAGCAGTCTTCTTCAACAGGACAGACTTTCCTGGTTATCTGGAAAATGTCCATTCTGCTCATAAGTCTATTGTCTTCAACTATTAATTGAGACTCACTGAATTAGTTTTTTGATCTCAAAAATATCCAGAAGAAGTCTAAATCTTGGATTTAAAGAAAGGACGCAGTGAATATTGCTAAATCCACAAATGGAATAAGAACTACTAATCTATTTTTCCTTTTTTGAGGAAGATTGGCCCTGAGCTAACATCTGTGCCCATTCTCCTCTATTTTATAGGTGGGACGCCTGCCACAGCATGGATTGATAAGCAGTTTGTAGGTCTGCGCCCGGGATCTGAAGAGGTGAACCCTGGGCTGCCAAAGCTGACCACACGAACTTAACCACTATGCCACTGGGCCGGTCCCCAACTAATCTATTATTGAAAAGGTAATTTAAATATACACACATGTCACATATGCTTGCACACATGCAGGGACAACTAAATAGAATAACCAAAGTGTTTTGGAGTATTTAGCTTTCATTTCTTATTTTAGGACTTAGCCAAATTATTATACAGGTATATTTAAGAAAAAGAAAATGTCTCTTTTAACTCTCTTTTCCTTTGTAGATCCTTTTACATACACATGTTGTCAGTATCCCAAGGAAGTGTGCAATGGGAAGGCTCGTAACTTTTCTTGTGTTCGGTTTAAAACTTACCAGAGTGAGGATCTCTCCATCTTTCATTCTTAACTGATGCACTGCAAACGTCATTTCAGAGACTTCTCTGCTTTTATGTTGAAATCTCTAATTATTTGTATTGTTAACTACATATATTTAAAGTCTCCGTTCCTCTATCGAACATCTCAAAACATCCTTCTGTGATTAGTCATTTCTCTGTCTTGATTGGCGCTGCCACATTCTGTTGTAGTTCTCAGTTTCTTTCTGACCTGAACATTTTATGATGTGTCACATGTTATACCACAGAAGAGTTGTTATTCTATGCTCTGGATGTTGGTGGGAATGCAAGGTTTCCAGGTTGAGTCTGAGCTCTAAGTGCCCCATCTGCACAAAAGTTCTGGTACCTTTAAACATGCTCTGTAGCTGAAATGTTGCTGTTTAATCAATTTATAGAAACCATTGTGAAGACTGCACCAGATTCAGAAACCATTTTCTGTTTCTTGAAAGTACTGTTATATCCATTAGAATATTGGAGGGTAGCTGCTCAATAGATGACCTCCTAAAGATTTAGTGCTTTAACACCATATGGGTTTATTGGTGCTCATGTCTCAGCCTGAGGCAAGTCAGACCATCTTCCTCCATCTTGAAACTATACAGTTTGGAGCATGCAGTAGGGTACTGGAAGAGGTACGCTCTTCACTCCCTTAACTACGTGGGTCCAGAAGTAACACATGTCAAGTTGGCTCTTATTTCACTGGCCATCAATAATCACGTGACCATAATCTGACTTCAAAAGAGATTGCAAAAGATAGAGGAGCCCCTATTTGCTGAGTACTAAATATTCTAAATATTTCTGCCATGTATCAGGGTTTTGGCTAGAACATAAATCAAAGGCATAGTGGTTTCTGTTCTCCATTGGAGGATCTCCCAGTCCCAACCATATCTGGACAGTGGCAAACTCTAGTTGAGTATCAGACGATACAATTTAGAATGAGTTTAAGCACATATTTAACCTCTGGTACTATAATATAGAACAGCCAGTGGCAAATGGTGTAGCATCCAACTGCCTCAAAAGCATGAGGGATTAAGCATTCAGTTAGTCTACACAGGTGAGAACCCTTGGTAGCAGAGGAGGGACTTCAGTTCAAACCTGACTTTGTTAATTTGTGTCCTTTTGGTTTAGCGCCTTCATCTGAGAAATGCAACTCCCAGAAATGCACTTATTGTAACTTGCTTCACAGAGATTTATGAGGAGTAAATGAAATCAATGAGTTGACAAAACCTTTGGAAAATATAAACTGTTACGTAAATATAAAATACTATATTTTGATGACACTATGAGCATTCTCGAACTTAACCTTTCACTGTTATTTATAGCCTCTTGACCAAGGTAAAAGCAATACTATCTGCTATAGTTTAGATATCAAATAAATTTAAGCTAAAATTCAGTGTATTTTTGTGAAGAGGGGACAATTCTCAGTTTCTAATTCATGTTCTATTATAAAAAATACTAAAAGAAAGAGGCCAGCCCAGTGCCACAGTGGTTAAGCTTGCATGTTCTGCTTTGGTGGTACGGGGTTCACTGGTTGGGATCCCAGGCTTGCTAAGCCATGCTGTGGCAGGTGTCCCACATACAAAGTAGAGGAAGATGGCCATGGTTGTTAGCTCAGGGCCTGTCTTCCTCAGCAAAAAAAGGAGGATTGGCAACAGTTGTTAGCTCAGGGCTAAGCTTCCTCAAAAACAAAAAAAGCTTAAAAATATAATAATTCATAATTGAACTTCTAATTTTGAAAACTAGTTAGCTAAAAATGATTTTTAGGGGCCAACCTGGTGGCATAGTGTTTAAGTTTGCATGCTCCACTTTGGCTGCCCAGGGTTCATGAGTTCAGATCTCAGGCACAGACCTACACACTGCTTGTCAAGCCATGCTGTGGCAGAGACCTACATACAAAGTGGGGGAAGATTGACACAGATGTTAGCTCAGCAGCAATCCTTCTCAAGCAAAAGGAGGAAGATTAGCAACAGATGTTAGCTCAGGGTGAATCTTCCTCTACAACAACAAAAAATAAATAAAAACTAAAAGATTTTTGTACTGCTACAAACATATTTTCTGTATATAGTCATATCGGTAAGAAAATAGATCATTTTTACATGACCATTCATGTTGGGAAAAGAAATATTTTTAAATGAATAACATTAAAAATAATTTATTTTATTACAAGAAAATTTATACAGCTATCTTCTTTTAATGGATTCTTTCCCACTGCAGTATATTTCGTTTATTTTTTTTCTTTTCTTTTTAATAGCATATGCAGGAAGGTAAAGCTGATGTTACGAGGATCTGGATACCTCAAAAAAATCTCTCCACTTAGGATACCTAAGCTGTTGTTGAGTTTTTATTTGACTTTTTTTCTGTCATTTCTGAAAATTCAAGAGGCCCCAAAACCAATTATTCTTCACTGCACATTTAATTCCTCATGAAAATACAAAATCTTCGGTATTTAAAAGAAGATCTGTGTAGTGAAGCCTTAGGTGAAAATAATCTTGCTCTGGTGCTTTCAGAGTAGAAACAATTCTGAAATTTTTACCTTCTGAACACAGTTAAGTCTTTTATACTTAAGATAGTAAAGCTTCTACTCTGAGGCTAGTCTCCTCTAGTGACGGTTGCCTCACATATGGCTGCATGTTAGATATAATAACAACCCTTCTTCTAGCAGGTCTTTTACAGATATAGGTTGTTTTTAAATACACCAGTGGAATCGTGGGTACTTCATACGGACCCTTACTAACCTTTGACATTTGTGTCCAACCAGTCTTTCTTCCACAGCGTAACTTTGAGTCATTAAGCAGTATAAGATGATGGGAGCCTAATATAGTATTGCAATTATCTTATCTTCAAGGCCTCGAATGACTCCTCTTTTCCACGAGAAACCAAGGGAACAACAGATTTATGTCTCCCATTTCACACTCACTCCACAGCAGTGTCACTGTGCATGGGGTATTTTACTTGCTTGAATTTTTCAGGTGGTCATCTTGTAATTCCATTGCTGCACAGACCCAGTTTTAAGGGAATATAAGGAGAGATAAGTTATTTGGAGCCAAAGAAGATGTTGAAAATGAAGTGTCACATTTTTATTGATTATGGTGGTGGTCTTTGCCTTCTCAGAAACACTTTCTTTAACGAGCAGAGCATTTAGTGGAAAGAATTTAAGGCTCAGGTTTCCTAAGTCTTTCTCCATATTTGGATTGGCAAAGCAAATATTTTGTCATTTAAACTCTAACATAGGCTTTCCAGATATTCTTGGCAGAAGTAAATGATCTTATCAACCACTCCCTGGACTGTTAGTGACTCGTTTCTCAGTCACTGTAATGCATTGTGTTAATAAATATACTCTCTCCATTAAAAGATTAGTGGATGTGGCAGATTAAAAATTGCCACAAAATTTTGCTACACAATCAATTGAGACTTGTAGTCCATATACCATTCAATCTAGGAGGGGTATGTGACTTCTTTCTCCAAAAGAATACAATGGAAGTGATGAGCTAGTTTCCTGGTCTGGGATTAAGAGTCTTCTCTTCCACTTCCTTTCTCTTGAACTATTCACTCTTGGACTCCTAAATTATGATGTAAGAAGTCCTCCCACCTTTCAGGGAAAAGTATGTAGAAAGAGTCTGAGACTATCTGGACAAGGAGACAGACCCAGCTAGACCCAGCCTTCCAGCCATTCCTCCCAGTCTGAGCCATTAAGAATGTGAGTAAAGCTGCCTTGGACCCTCTAGATCAACATAGACCCCAGGTGAATACCACCAAGTCATCAGCCTCTGATACATGAAATAGAAGAATTGCCCAGCTGAGTCTGTACACATTCCTGATCCATTAAATAATAAGATATAGTAAAATGGTTGCTCTTTAAAAGTTTGGAGAGGATTTGTTGCACAACAAGAGATAACTTAGCATGAAAATGGACATCATGTCTTTATTTTCTTGGAATCTCTAGCATTCAGAGTCTGGTATATGTTGGGGGTTTAGGAGTTATTTATTGAGTGGATGTATAAATGCAGGATAAAGAAATAGATTCCCGAAAGATGAAAAGGTGCATTTAAGCCTGAAGGTTTGACTTATTTGTTGAATCATTGGATAAAATATGAGATTAAACCATCTTAGTTCCAGAGTTTGACCAATGAGGAGGTTTGAGATATAGAGGCATTCATCTTACATAAAATGAAGTTCTAAGGCTAGCACATAAGTCACATCATCCAAAATTATCCTTAACAAATTTTAAAATGCTTGTAATAAAATGGAATACATGGTTTTGTACATTTTTAAAGGAGTTGGATTAAATTTACATGCCATTTGAAAAATGCGTTCATTTAACTGGTGAATCTCATTTTGTACTAAGACATGCTCAAACATGAGAAACATGGAAATTGAGGCTAAAACAACAATCAACTTATATCTCCCATCCCATACCAGCTTAGTGCAGAGCCACCAGGTACAATTCTGGATTTAACCTGTACAGCCCTGCATAGTGCCATTTACACTATGATGTGAATGACTTCTCCAGAATTTATGCAGTGCATAACCACCTGAACAACACTGGATGGTGTAACCCCTGGTGTGCCACCCCAAGCACTTAAGGGGATGTCCTTCTGTTTACAGGAGTCATGGGAATGTTTTAGGTCAGAGATTGGCAGTACGGGATGCACCAGATGGAGAGTCTCTCTGTTTGTAGAGGAGAAACTGACTTGAAGAGAGTAGTTAATTGGGTTCTAGGTGACAAGAAAGCAGTAGAACAAGAACTGAAACATTTCTAAGGGATCTACCAGGAAAATGTTTGGGGACAAATTAGGAGGAATTATAACTTGTGTTCTATAGGAAATGGGAAGTGATATTAAGTTTTATACAGGAGCCAGGATCATAAAATGATCAGCTGTTTTATGAAGACAAATCCAGGAGGATGAATCGGCGTGGGTAGAGTCTGTATCGGTGGGGTGAGGGACCAACGGAGATCCAGTGCAGGCATCGGCAGTAGGATGAAAGGGTGGAATAGAGAATCACTGCCGTACTATTACACAGGTAATCAGACATTTATTTTCGTGGCTTTGAGCCTATAAAGAGAGGCGGTCCATCATAATTGTTCAAATTTCTGACAATATTAAAAGTGACTCCAAACCTAACTGAACTCCTAAGAGTTGAAATTATTTGTTGTTGCTTCTTTTTGTTTAGAAAGTATAAATGATAGAAGAGAATTTAAAAAATAATACAAGAAACTTAGGATGTAGAAAAGAAATACGATGATAAGACTACACTGAAGTCTCATCCATAAAATTGGAAGAAATGAAAATGATTTTGAGACTGATATGGGACCTGAAAAAACAAAAGGTGTTTCCTTGATAGATTTTACAAAATTTCATCTAAAATAAAATTGAGAAGGAAATCGAGTCCCTGAGTCATCTTTCTGGCACCTTATGATGGCATTCCGTAGATATATCACATCCAAAATCTATAACTCTGGGGACAAGAAATATATGGTGAAGGGTTTGCAAACTTGTCAGTAAAGAAGTTGACAATTGGAGTAGCTGTGGACATGAGCGGCAGTGACATTGCTAACACTTTTCCAAGTGTAAGGTGCAAGATAAGAAGAGAACCAGTCTCTCAGTGACACTCTGCCAGCTCAGGGATCAGTCTCAGCTACCAGAAAGGATGTGTCTGACGCTGTACTAATCTACTATTAGAAAGTTAGAGTGTTTCAAAGAAAAAAACCGTAAGGCAGGGTGAATGGGTCAGGAAGAGAGTTACTAAAGTGTAGAAAGTACGAACAATTGTATTTGTATTTTATTTATGAAAAAAAGATCAACTATTAACCTATTCTTCTTTGAATGGTTATGACATAAAAGGAGCTGGAAAAGAATGGAAAATAACACTTATTAACAATAAATGCCCAGGCTGGACATGTGAAGACAGGAATCCAACAGAGCTGTGTTTGATTCAAATCTATGACACTTAGTAGCTTTGCAACCTTGCACAAGTCAGTAACTGCATTGTCTCAGTTCCCTCATCTTTGAAATGGGGAGAAAATGTGCCTCACCCATGAGTGTTTTGTGAAAATTGTACAAGGTGCTGGAGAGTAAGAGAGGGAGGGCATGGTCAAACAAAATTAAGGCAAAAGAAAAATTTTTGTTGTCCTTGATGGAGAAAACAGAGGAGGTAGTGATGTTGGAAAGAAAGAAGGAGATCAATGAAGATGAAGTTGAGACATGATTTATGATTCATGACAACTTACCTCTGGTCAACACTAAAGCATAACTAGACCCCCCCTGGTCTAGCCTTTTGGTTGTTTAAGTTCATTTGTTAAAATGGATCATCTCCTTCAATGATAATTATTGAGCAAATATAAAAATCGATTCCTTGTGGAACTGACACAATGAATCTAATTATTAATAATTATAAGGACAACAAATAATGATTGTATTATGGCATATATAATGATGATTTATGCAATTACATTGAATGTTTTTAAAGCCTTCATTATTCTATTGTTCAAAAGTAAGTAAAATATATAGATTATTGTACAGTAAGGTATGCCTGAGGCTTAACATGATTATAATTGAAACATCATTATAGTTAAGATAAAAGATTATCTTAATTCATCTATCTCATTTTATTCTTTTTTTATGTTTAAATCTTAGTTAAAATGGTGTCAAATTGCTCCTAATCATGCTTTTGAAAAATAAAGGTAATTTTTGTTTTTACATGTCTTATACGTGTTTAGATGACCACTATGGATTTTGGTTTGGAAATGGTCACATTCATGCTCAAATTAGAGTGACTTATTTGGAAAACAGCAGGAAGTATGAGATGAAACTAGACACATATAGTTTTAGACCCTGAAACAAGTACAGCTATAGCTCTGTCTGTCTGTCTGTCTCTCTGTCTTATATATAATATATGTAATATATATTTAGCTATATATAAATATATATGTGTGTGTATCTATATGTGCGCATATATGTGTGCATGTGTGTACGTATGTATATATAAGCTAATCCCCTCCCGACTTTGTCAGCCTTTGGAGTCATGTAAACCATTGCCTCCTGAATATTTCTGGGCAGAACATGTACCTAACTACATGTTAGGTAGTATTTTTCATGATTTTGGTGAATAACCTAGGTTTCCGTAAAGAATGGTCCAATGGTTGGGAACCACTGGAAAGGATTTTAGCACAAGCTGTCACAGGTGAAGGATTAAGTGATAATATCACTAAACAATTCTAATCTCTGTTTTTATCTTGTTTTTAAACAGCACCTTCTTTTCTGTTTTATCCCAGCCTCCTTGGTCACATCCTGCTCTTCCGAGGCACGTGGATTAACACTGAGTTCTTTTGTACACAGTTTGCCTTTGGTCCAGATGAAATTAAACTGCTCTTTAGAATACCTGAATTGTTTAAACAGCCTGTGCATGCATTGTGAGTTCCAAAATTATCTGGAACTTGGGCTAAGGAAAAGTATTTACAAGTTTCCTATTGATTTTCCAAGTTGGAATTCATTTTAAGCACTAATATAAAATTGAGCTCAATTTCAGTAGGCTGAATAAAGTTGAATTAGCTCTGATATTATGTAGTAAATGCAGAAAATTTAAAAGCTGCAATTTTCTGTGCCTATTTCAAAATGTGCTTCAACAAATAATAGCCAGATGAATTATATTTAAGAGACAAAGAAAAGTACAGACAACAGTTAATGTTTGGCTGCAAACTTGATCCATTTCATATTGTTGGAGATAGTTAACGACATCGAAAGACATATTTCAACTTCAAGACTTTTGTTTCTCATTCTGAATTCATATTCAGTGCTCTTAGAAATATTTTACCAAATGAAGAATGCTGTCAAATTTAAGTAAGGAGAGAATTAAGAAGGAGATAATTTGAAGCAGACCAATTGAGAAAAATCATTTGCATAAAACCCTTAAAGAGTCCATATCTTAAGCACATCAATTTCCCCAAGTTTTAGTTGTCTAATTTGGGACAAAGTCATGAAGACCAACATTCCGTCTTCTGCCTTTGAACAGAGGTCAGATTTTGCTTGAATTTTTGACTAAAGGAAGCTGTAGTGGCTACTTTGAAATTACTGTCACTGCTTAGCCAGGTTACATTTTTCTTGAACAGCTTGGAGGAATGTTGAAAATGTGATTACTTAACTAGGTAAAATATAAATAGAAAAATGTCGCACATAGTTTGCTACGCTTTGCTTTCTTTTTTGGTGAGTAAGACTGGCCCTGAGCTAACATCTATGGCTAATCTTCCTCTTTTTGCTTGAGGAAGATCGTTGTTGAGCTAACATCTGTGGCAATCTTCTATTTTGTATGTGGGACGCCACCACATCATGGCTTGATGAGTGGTACGTATGTCCACACTTGGGATCTGGGCCCATGAGCCCCAGACCACCAAAGTGGAGCGCATGAACTTAACCACTATGCTACTAGGCTGGCCTTAAATTTTGCTATTTTTAATATGGTTCTAAGAGAGATACTACTTTACGATATATAACATTTCTTAAAGACTCATCCATCCAAGCTTCATTTTCACAAAAAATTCAAGAGATGTTGAACAGCATCCAGTGAATGACAAACTCCATAATGATGAAATCTTGTGGATCACAGAAAAGCATGTGTGGGGGAGAAAAACAAAGAGGTGCCGTCATGAGCCTTGGCTGTAATTAAATCCCTTATGGCACATTTGAATTACATTTATCACGTAAAATTTTCTTGTGACTCATTACAAATTGTCTTTGATTTATAGATAGGTTCTTTCTTCTGGTACTGTTCACTGACTTTGCACTTAATAGTGTCATAAAATGTTCACCAAGACATACTAATCTTCCATCTGGAATACCTTAGTTGATTGCACATGACTTGATAACAGACGTGTAAAATTTAACTCCATGAGTCCATTCTCAGTGACTAAGCCTCAGAGAAGGGTCACAGTTAAATGCATCAATAGTCATTATTCACTTCTATTATTTCCTTAACTTTCAGAATAAAATAGTGTCTTTGACAATAAAATTTCTGACTTCTATTTATGCATAGATTTTAATTTCAAGTCATGAGATGCAGCTTTATTTTTACAAAAAATAATAGACAGTTGATTGTCTTCTGTGAAGGGAGAAAACAAATACCACCTTTTCAGCTCAGAATAAGTGAGAATAGAGATAATGACCATAGAGGATAAAATTAGCATATTGTTCTTCACTCTAATAAATCCTGAAATGATTTCCTTGACCCTTCAAGTTTGCTCTTGGATATTTAGATACACAATGTAAAAGTATGGAAATTTTACTAATTAGTTGATAAAATATTTACCCTGCGTTATAAGCAAGCATGTCTTCAAGTATCATGCAACATTAAGAATCACAATATCCAAGTAAAATGTTTAGCATCATGACATTCACACTTTTAATAAAATGGCATTGAAGTTGTAAATTAAACAGCGTGTAGTTGGGAAAATGACTCTGGATATTGCTATTATTTTGCTTATCTAACATAAAATCTAAACCTATATGGTGAAATGTTTTCATTGCATAACTCTACAAGAATATGCTTAACACACATATTTTTGGTATTTGCTGAATGTAATTGTGTTCAATGAACTTTTTGAGTTCTGATCTGTCCCAAATCTGTGCAGTCACAAAACACATTATCGTGAAATTCTAGCATTCAGAAAAAAATATTTAGGGAAATTACATGTTTTACCAAGAAAAAAGGAAGAGTATAAACAATAAAATAATCACTACTGGGCTTATTATATGTATGCCCAATAAAGATAATTTTAATAGACATTGGCATTATCAGTGAGAGAACTTTCTTTTCATCATTGGCTTACAAAGCTTTTACCTCAATATCTAAAGCTGCTTGTCAGTGAAACAGCTGGATTTCTTTCATTAAGTACAGAACTATCAGGCTGACATTTTCAGACTGAATCCATGGAAATAATTACATTTTAACATTCCCAATTTATTATGTCAGGTTTATAATAGTTACAAGATCATCTTAGCACTGTAAAGTTTAGAGAGGAAAAAAAAATCTATCTTCAAGTACTCCATTCTACAGTAAAGCAAAAAGATTTTTTACTCTATGCCATTCAACATCCCAATTATTTTTTCAGTGGAAGCCTGCTTTACCACCTCCTTCACACTCGTGTGCCATAGAATAGAGCCTTCACCATTTGGTGGTGCTATGGTTTACTTTTTTAAATTTGTACATAGATATTTCTTCACCTCAATATTTCTATAGATAGGAGAATTCCAGAATTGGAGCATCTAAGTCATGTCTGCACCCACATCTCTGCTCTGAGTTTCTGACCTATTAGGTATCATCACTCTCTATTTGGATGTCACAACTCTTAGGTTTCATGTTGTATATGATACAAATCAATTCTTTTCCACTCAACACCAATCCTGCTCCAGCTCTTAGTTTTCTGTCTCAGTAAACGGTACCATCACCTTCCCAATGGTCCAATCGTCCTTAACCTGCATCCATCACATCTATTTACATCTTTCATATCCCCAGCTCCTACATCTTTTAAATTCCAATATTTTCTGTATTCATCTTCTTTTATCCTTCCCTGCATTGCTATTCTCTTAGTTATCCCTCTTGCACTTGCATTTTTGTGACAATATCCTATATATTCTCTCTGCCTCCACCCTCGCCTCTCCTAAAACCATTAATCATTCTTCAGCCATAGTGAACTTCAAAATCACTGGTTGGTGAACTGTGGCCATGGGCTAAATTAAATTGAGCCACCTAATTGGTGTACATCTTCTCTATGTTGCTTTTGTTCTGCAACGATAGAGTGAAGCAAATGGTCCAAGGAGCCTAAAGTATTTACTAACTGCCCTTTAGAAAACAATTGTGCTAATCTCTGCTCTCAATCGTCTAGTTCCCCAACTTAAAACCTTTCAATGGTCTTCCATTGTCCTCAGGATATAAGTCCCACACTAACCTCCAGGCTCATCTCTCAACCTTCCTTGTTTAAAATCTATATCCCAACCCTAACACACCCAACAGTCCTTGACTCATAGCCTCCAGTCACTAGTCTTTATGAGGTTAATACCAATATTTCCTTTTATGCACAATTTCCCTTGACCCTGGAAGTCTGAGGTATACATTCCTAATAGATAGACCCGGAGCTTTCAGCACTTGCCCACATCAAAGCACAGATACACTGCAATATATTTACCTATTACTTTTGCCTCCCTGTTGAACTGCCTCTCCAAATGTTAATAGTGCCTGGTCCATGGCAAGAACTCAGCATTGTTTGCTAAATGAATAAATAAATGCTATTTGTGTCTTCCTATTCTTAAACCTTTCCTATAATAAACCTTAATGATATGTACTTATTTTAGAAGTCCTTAGTTTCAGTGTGTTGAAAAGCACACTGATCATATTAAGATGTAGATCTGCTTTGAGCCTACTAAGCAAACGCAATAACAAATAATGTTGTATAATATTTGAAAAATACCTAACAGTTTATAGTGTTTTCCCATATATTTTCTCATTGAATTGATTCTTAGAAACAGCTCTGTGTTGCCAATCCTCTATACCTATTCAGATGCAACATCCAGCTTTGTGGGATGATAAAAATGACTCGGAAAATGGATACCATGGATTCTTGCAGTGCATGAACTTGGGGAATGGATTATAATCAAGATAGATTGTAATGAAAGTTAGTTTTTAAATTCAGTCACATCGGATTCTCTTATTTGCTGGAAATTTAGCCGAGGGTCCATTTTCTTTTATTTCTTCCTCTAACTCAATCTCCTGCTGTTCTTAAATACATTTCATTATTCTGTCTGAAAGCAGGAAAATCATTGGTTTATTATTTTCCTTGAATAGTAAAGCCTATCGGTATATTTTTCTCTAAGTTCTGACTCTCAGAGAATAAAAACTTTTGTTCCACCTTTGAGAGCATACATTTGATGAAATAGTGAAAAGCATAGGATATATTGGTGTATACGAGGAAGCCATTTAGTTTAAAACTAATTCGGCCTGAGCTTGTTTTTCGAGAAAGATCTGGCATGGCCTGTTCAGCATACATTTTACATCTGCTTTAAACATTTACAATGTCCCAAAGCCAAGAATGATGTCCTTAAAGATAGAGATGTTGCCTCCCCCATATCAGCATTTCTTTAAGGATAAGCATTTCTTCCCGGAAATAAAAGATTAGTTACTGACTTGCTTTAACACATCTTATGACCTGCTGACCACCGACTTGCTGTTCTCACCTGTGACCACTGATCTGCTGTGCTGGCAAAGCATCTCGTGACAGTAGTAAAATAGATATTCCTGTCATATATGACGTATGCTCTTTGTTCAGAGACAGCGTATAACCACTCTGCATACCCTGTTTCTTTGAAGAGTTTCCTTCCTTGGTGGAAAAGTTTTCCTGGACTATAGTCCTTAAACTGGCTCATGTAATAAACTCACCCCAATTTTGACATATAGATTGATTATGGATTATTTACATTGACATATTTTACTTTTTAATTTTTCCCCTTGATCTAGATATGACATGATATTTGCATTCAGTTGAAAATCATCTATGGTACATGCACATGAGGATATTTGCCTTTGATGATTATCTAATATTGTCTACTTGCGAATGTTAATTTAAATAATTTTAGTTCAGGATATATTATTATTGAGACACAGCAGGTTTTTATCACATTAGACCACTGATTTATAAAATTTGGAGGATATGAGACTCACCTTATAAGCTTCTTAGAAATGCTTATCCCAATACCTCAACATCAAATATTCTGATTCACTATGTCTAAAGTTTGATCTTTAATTTTTAATAAGTACTGCAGTAATTCTGATGCAGGTGGTCCAGGGCCACACTTTGAGAAACACTGAATAAAACTAAAGTTTTGCTGAAAACAACACTTCTTTGCATTGAATTACATTTAGAATGAACATGCGACATTATTTGAATTGTTCTCTAAAAATCAGTGCAGCTGGCCTCTAACAATGGAAAGGATATGTACCAGGCACCAAGGACAGCTAGCCTTATCAAAAAGAACTAAATAATTCAGTAAAGACTGAATCTTCACCCATGTCCCATCTGATCCAAACAAGGGTCTCATGCTATGAATATTGAGAACTTCAGCTCAGTCCCCACTCCTCCCATGCCAACTTTACTGTAAAGTTTTATTTTTGTATGTTTTACTTATACTGTATTTCCAGTACACAAAAAATTATGCTCATTTAAGACCAAAAAAGAAAAGAAAGATAATTCAGAGAAACAAACAAGAAAAGGCTGTTACTGCCCAAAATGGGTCATACGCTCACCGCAAGACATGCCAATAGTCAGGAGGCAAGGTGGTAGGAGAGAAAGGGTTTCTTTATCACAGCTTGCTAACAAGAGGGAAGATGGCTGAATCACGTCCAACAGAACCATTTCACAGAACAAAGACTATATACGTAATATACAGTAATATACGGGGCTGGTCTCCAGGTTGGGGAGGTGGCTGGTCTCTGGGTGGGGACAGATATCTGGTCCCAGTTTCTGATAGTCCTTTGTTTTACTGGATATGCATCAGAGAATAGAGCTATGCCCTACATCCTGATCTTTCAGTTGTCATTGATGAAGACTATCAGCAGAGGCTCTCTGCCCGGGGGTCATCACATTCCTAAGCAACTCAGAAGAACAAAGTTATCATCTTATCTCAGCTGGGAGGGGCCACAAGATCTATAGAGTATGTCAGGGATAGTTAATCAGAGGTCATTTAAAGTTACAACATGGCTTCCTTTATGTCAACCTTGTGTTGAGCTGGTATCAAGACAAGTCACTTAAAATCCCTCCATCCAAAGTTAACAACTCATATTTTTTTACATATTTTCTTGTGTGCATATATTCATTAAAATTATCTGGAAAGATAGGTTAGTGGATTATCCCTGTTCCTCTGGGCAGTATCCCTTTTCCCTATCTCAGTCTATGGTTTTGGTAAAGAACTGTTTGGATGGAGGTGACAATATGGCAACTTAAACTAGTTTAAGCTGAAGGAAGATTGTTAGGCCACAAAATAGGGAAATTCATGGTGTGAAACTTGTTTCAGGAACAGTGGAGCCAAGTCTTCAAGGATAATATCTTACTGTCTCTCACCACCCTCTGTTGGTAGAGAGGGTGCTTTCCTTTTCATTGACTTGAATCCCAGGCAGCCTCCTTCATTGCAGTCCTGACTCCACTGCCTAGTTTCAGAGAAAAGCTTGTGACTGTGACTCTTATTGAAGATTTTTAGGAGAGAGACACGCTATTTCAAGTATAGTCGCTAAACTAGCTGAACAGAAGATTGTAGCTGGTATCTTGCAACCTCAATGAAGGAAAAGCAGAACAGAAGAGGATGAGAGAAATGGAGAGCTGGACATGGCTATCCTTGAGTCCACTGTACCTGAAGCAAGTTTTACACCATTAATTTTCTTGTTTCATGATCCACTAAATTCCTTTTAACTCAATCCATTTTCAATTGACAAATTGTGTCACTTCCATCCAAAAAGATCTCTACTAATATGTACATATTGGTCCTCATTATTCATGGATTCTGTACTTGCAAATTTGTTTACTTGCTGAAATTTATTTGTAACCTCCCTTCAATACTCATGATGCTTTCCAGGTCATTCACAGACTTGCAGGAGAGTTCAGAAAAATTTCTCACCTGCTATGAGTATTCCCAGCTGAAGTCAAACAGGGTGATATTTGGCCTTCTGGTTTCAGCTCTCATCATGTAAACAAGATTCCTTTTCTCTTCCTATGTAGTGCCCATTCTTTTGTATTTTTGTGCTTTTTCTTGGTAATTTCCTCATTTCATATAGTCCCCAGTGTAGTGCTGAAGTACTGTCCAGCGAGTGTCCCTAAGCCCAAGAACATCATGATATGCCCTATGGAGAAAATACGTATGTTAAACAAGTTTCATTCCAGCCTCGATTATACTTCTGTTGGCCATGAGTTCAATTAATGAATCAACAACATCTATTAAATAAAGTGTGTTTAAACAGGAACACACCTAAAACAAAGTTATGTATTGATTGGTTAATGAAAATGTTGTGACCAGGGGCTTGCAGGAACCTAACCTTGTATTTCCTTTAGGAGAAGCAGTTCAGTATTCACTAATTCAGTGTTTCTAGTGACTTTATAGAACATAACTTCTATGAATAATGAATATCAACTGTATATATAAGATACTATAGATACTGTTTTGCAACCTTCTATTTTACTTAATACTATTAATACTTATAGATACATTATTTTACTTAACACTATATGAAAATATTTTCGTGGAAGTAATTACATATCTGCATCATCATAATAATTATTGCATAGCATTGTATTGTATTGCATTGAAGTATCGTGATATATTAACATCATGTCTCTTAATTTTAGAGGTTGAAGTATATTCCAATATTTTCTATTAAGAAACTCATCCAAAGATAGATTTCTATAGGAAAATTCCTAGAAGTGGAAATCCAGGGTCAGAGTATTTAATACTTTTGTTGTATATTGTAAAATTTTCCTATATATACTTGTGTGTGTGTATATATATACATATATATGTATTCAGAATAATTGTAATAACTTATTTCCCTCCAATTGTTTTCAATATTCTGCATTGTTATTCTCTTTTTTTGAGTGGGTTGAAAAACACGTTGCCTTGTTTTAATACACTTCATTGGCAATGCTGAGTAGTTTTTAATATACTGATATGTTTGTATTTGAGTGTTTGCATATGTTTTTGTGTGTGCACATGTGTTTGTGTACATGTTTTCTTTGTGAGTCATTGTGTTAGGAGCCCAGTATATGCTTTTTTCACTGAACTAAATGGTTCCTGCTTAGTGAGACCAGCTGTGTCGTTTAGAGAGCTTTTCTTTTGCTTATTGACTAACAAGTGATTTTATATATAAAGAAAATTAATCTTTTGTCATATAAGTTGCAAATATTTTTTTGAGTTACTTATTTGCCTTCTAACATGGCTTAAATTTTCCTGGCATTAAATAATTTTTGAATATGTGTTCAATGAAATATATGAATATTTACCTTGATTTCTGCCTCTGAGGTTTTGTTCAGAAACTACTTTACCATACTTCAAAATTTCTACTTTTATTATCTATTCCTGCTTTCCAGAACTCTAATTAATGGACATCTTCTTATGCGTTTTCTTCCATAAGAAGAATGGGCTGTGGAAAGGGAAAGAAGGTTAATTCATGTGCTAAGTCTGGCATCTCGGATGGCAAGTTCCAACACTATTTCTCTTTTAACTTATGATGTGATGGATAATGTTACCATTTTCTTGTTATTGAAATATTATTGCATTCCTGGAATATACACAAATTCATCATATTTTAATATAATACTGGCTTCAATTTGCTAATTTGTTTTAGCATTTTTACAACTATATTCACATAAGACTGGTATACAAAAAACATACACACATTGAAACTTTGGGAGGGTTGGCAGAACACTGAAATTTTCTGTTTCTTATTTTTTTTGGAAGATATTTCCTGTAATGTTGTCCAGATCTGGTGTCCAGATCTTTTTAGGAAATTTTAAAAAAATATGCACAGTTATTTCTTAATTACAAGTCCAATAAGGCTTTCTAAGTTAACTTTTATATAAATTTTAAGATTTTTTTTGAAAATTGAACATTCTCTTAATATTTATGCTTATTAACATTAAGTAGAACTGCCTTCCTCATTTAATTTTTAACAACCTAATTTAGATAATAGCTTAAACTTTTATTCACAGTCATATTTTTAAAAATATTTCTAAGTTTATAGATTATTATCAATTTATTTATTTTTATTGAGGTAATTAACATTGGTTTATAACATTATATAAATTTCAAGTATACATCATTATTTTTCAATTTCTGTTTACCACCCAAAGACTAATCACCATCTCTCACTGTACACATGTGACCTCACTGTACACATGAGACCGATTTTGCCCTCTGCCCACTGCCCTTCCCACTTCCCCTCTGGTAACCACCAATCTATTCTCTGTGTTTATGTGTTTGCTTGTTGTTGTTGTTTTTATCTTCCACTTATGAATGAAATCATATGGTGTTTGATTTTCTCTGTCTGACTTATTTCGCTTAGTATAATAACCTCAAAGTTTATCCGCATTGTCGCAAATGGCAAGCTCTCATCTTTTTTATGGCTGAGTAGTATTCCATTGTGCATACATACATCTTCTTCATCCATTCATCCATTAATGGGTTGTTTCCAAGTCTTGGCTACTGTAAATAATGCTCCAGAGAGCATAGAGGTGCAACTCTCTTTTCAACTTCATGATTTCATGTTCTTTGAATAAACACCCAAAAGAGGAATAGCTGGAACATATAATAGTTCTACTCTTAATTTTCTGGGGAATCTCCATAATGTTTTCCATAGTGGCTGTCTATTCTGTTCCATTGATCTGTTTGTTTGTTTTTGCACCAGTACCATGCTTTTTTGGTTACTATAGCTTTGTAGTATCTTTTGAAATCGGGGAGTGTGATGCCTCCAGCTTTGTTCTTTTTTCTCAGCATTTCTTTGGGTATTTGGGGTCTTTGGTCATTCCACATAAACTTTAGGAATCTTATCAGCTATTAGTTCTTCAAATAGGTTCTCTGCCTCTTTGCCTCTCTCTTCTTCTGGAACACATATACTATGGATGTTAGTATGCTTGATGTCGTCTCAGAGGTCCCTTAGACTGTCCTTATTCTATTACTCTTTTTATTCTGTTCAGCTTGGGTGATTTCCTCTCTTCTTTCATGGAGATCACTGATCTGTTCTTCTGTTTCATCTACTCTGCTGTTGATTACCTCTAGTGAATTTTTCATTCCTATTGTTGTATTCTTCAGTTCTGATTGGTTGTTTTTTCATATTTTCCAATTCTTTGTTGAAGTTCTCACTGTGTTCATCTATTCTTCTAAGATCAGTGAGTATTCTTATGACTATTAGTTTATACTATGTATTAGGTAGATTGTTTATCTCTGTTTCATTTAGCTCTTTTTCTGAAGATTTGTTCTGTCTCCTTATTTGGAACATATTCCTTTGTCTCCTCATTTTGTCCACTTTTTTGTGCTTATATCTATGTATTAGGTAGATCAGCTATGTCTCCTGATCTTGGAAATATGGCCTTATGTAGGAGATGCGTTATGGGGTCCAGCAATGTCCTTCCCATTTGTCATCAGTTCCAAATGTTCCAGGAGTGTCCCCTGTGTGGGCCATATTTGCACTTCCGTTGTGGTGGAATTGCTCTTGCTGCCAGCACATGAATAAGCTAGGCTGGTTGTGAGGTTCAGACATATGGGGCAGCTATGGTCCCTTTACTGGGCAGGGCAAGCCCCGGCACGGCTGGCTGTGAGGTCTAATGGCACACGACTATTGCTGTTTTGCTGGTAAGTGAGTCAGACTCCCAGTGAGGATGGTTGCTAGGTTCAGGGTCTCACAATTGCTGCAGGCCTCCAGTATGGCTCTCTGCAGCATGCAGCTGTTGTAGGCTTTCTCAAGAGCGCAGATGGGTGGGGCCAGCCCCAGGTGTGGCAGCACACAATCGTTTCAGATGTTGGAAGGTGGGGAAGATCCCTTGTGTGGCTGTGTGAGATGGCGAGCAGCACAAGTCTGCTTAGCTGACATGACGCACCTCCTGGGGGCCCACACTTCCCACCAAGGCAGGCCCACCCTGCATGCACACTCCACCAAGGTGGACCCACTTGCCCCACTGCAGAGGCCCCACACACTCTGCCTACAGAGGCTCACAAGTTTGCCACAGGCTGACTGGTAGGTGGGACCAGTAGCTGGGGTGAGCTGTGTGCCCCGGCTCTGCTTGATTAAATCATTGCTCTAGTGGGAGGGGCAAACCCCTGCTCTAACAGGCCAGAGGAGGGAATCCAATGGCATCTGCCAGCATCCATGTCAGCACGACTGCACTAGGTCACAATAATGGCTGCTGCCAGTGTCTGAGTCGCTGGGGGGGTGGGCCCAGCTGCCTCCTGCCTCTCTGAGATGAGCTCAGAGCTTAGTAAGTGAGTCTCTTTTGCCAATGGACTATGCATTTTTCTTGTATTTTTGTGTTGGTTTCCGGAACAGATGAGTGTGTGCGTGGGCCCTTTAAGAAGAGGTTTTTCTTTCTCTGAAGTTTGGTGGTTTTGAGGGGATATTCCCCATTAGTTTTCAAAGCCAGGTATTATGGGGTCTCCTCTCAGTTGTGCTGGATCTAAGGGCTGGGATGCTTATTGTGATCCTTCACTCAGATCCCCCGCTCCTCCGGGAAAAGCATTGTACCTTTAAGATTTCTCCCAGCCGTGAAGTGCCATGGCTAGGATGTGGTTTTTCCCTCAGTAGAGGTGTATTTCTGCCTCTTCCACCCCTGTCAGTGTTGTCCCTGGTTGTGGGAGTTCTTTTTATCCACTTTCCAGATCTCTCTCAGAGGAAGTTGTTCCACAGGTAGTTGTAGCTTTGCTGTGTTCACGGGAGAAGGTGAGCTCAGAGTCTTCCTACATCACCATCTTCCCAGAATCCCAATGCGACTGGCCTTAACAATCATTTATTTAACACATATGTGCCATAATGTTAAAGCACTCAGTATTAATTCATTTAATTCTCACTACAAGCCCATGAGCTGGTTTTTCTAATTAGTCAAATTTTATGGATGAAAATACTGAGGAACAGAGAGGTTAAGTAACTTAACCTAAACTCACACAGCTAGAAAGTGGAACAGCTAGGAGTGAAACGAAGCTGTTTGTCTCCAGAGTGCTTTAATCATTACACTATGTAAAAGAAAGAACATTTAGAACATTTTTAAGAGGGATAATTGGAAAATTCTAAAAAGTTTTCATATTTATATGAGAAATATATATAAATATATATATGTACATATATATATCTCTCTCTAAAGGACTTTTTCATATTTAAGCCTTTTCTAGAAATAGTTTTGTTTACTTAAATTTCTGAAAGACAGCTCTACTTGTTCAATAAAACAGTCATTATCTGTTCCCAAGTGATGGAAATTCCACGGTGACAAAAAAATTAAAAGAAAAGAAAAGAGCCGGAAGAAAAGAACGAAATGGGGAAACTGCTTCACTTAAATAGAGAAAATTGCTTTTATTGGTAACACCCTAGGCAGCAGCAGTTAGGAGCCCAGTGACCTTAAGTGCCACAGAGCCATTAAAAGTAATGAGGTGTGAACTCAAGCCAATGACTGATGAAAAGTCAATGTCTTCTCAGGGGCTTGCACTGTAACATCCAACATTAATGTATTAGTATCAGTAGATGAAACATGACGACTACTAAATCTCATTTGCATAATGGATGAAGCTTGGGAAGCAGTTCCAGATGGCTGATGAGTACCTTGAGCCAAAAGGAGAATTTTTTTTAAAGCTTTAATATACATAGGTCTAGCGTATTACAATACAAGTGATTAAAAAATTAGAGCAAATGTAAGAGACAGTGGATTGCTGGATGGTGTATTTCTCTTAAATCTGAAACAAAATTGAGTGAAACTTCCCTACAGAATCCCAATACACCATACAAGGATCCTGTCTGAACTGATGAGCTCCAGCTCCTAAATCATCCTCATCTTCTAAGAATGCAGATAATAAATTGGTTGTGTAAACTTTGAGTAAACTTATTCAAATCTCAGTGCAGATGTCTAAGTGACTTATTCGACTATGGTTTGTGCAATTTCTCAATTGTGCCAGTATTTGAATGAAAATCATATAGTGTATTCAATCTGCTATACACAGTCTGGCTTGTGGGGGAAAAAAAAATCCTTTCTTGAAAGTAAATGTGGGCTTGATTTAGTTCTTACATAAGTTTCTGTTTCTGTTTCTCTCCAAGCAGATGAAATTATCAAACATCAATTGTGTGTGTAATGTTAGTTCTTTAGGTCTCTTTTTATGATAGTTGTGATTCATTTCCTTATTGAAATTTCAATGCCAAAAATATATACATTTGAGTGTAATATATTCTAATGCAAAGTATTATGCAAATTCTGAGTTTACCACTGATGATCATGGACACCTCTGGACAAAATCGCAAAGTGTGCAGCACCATACTTTCCCAGAATCTCTCCAGGGTGGACCATGTCCACTGTGGCAGCCTGCCCAGACCCACCCTCACCGCCCATTCACTTTCTGCCCCCTGTTACCTTTAGACAAGGGAATGCCACATTAAATAACGTCCATCCACTTCACCTTCAAAATTTGCCTCGCCCAAGCCGTCTCAGTCAATTTATGAAATTGATGTCCCTATATTTATCTAAAGTCAGTTTGAATCTTTTTCTATTTCCTACTTTGGCACCCTTTAAAGGCAATAATATTATTTCCAGTTTTTCACTAGTGGTGTGAAGTATAGCTTTCATTTAGAATTCAAATCATCGTGATATTTTACAATCTACAAGGATTCTATCCCCCCATCTCACAAATGAAGAAATTAAGAATGCTTTGATCTTGAAATTAACTATTCCAGTTTTTAAATGATCTGATTCCACTCTCCATCATGTGTGGGGATTGTTTCATAATTTGATGATCTTTTTGCCCATGACATGACCTCACCCACTGGATCAGGATCCTGTCATGCTTCACTGGGGTGTTCTTTGTGGTGGTCACCCTCACTTTACTAGAACTCTGCTGAGACCTTGACTAAAGTGATTCATTTCTTCCAAATTAGGAATAAGCCAGGTCACACGATTTGAGTTACCTATCTTAACTCAAGAAATGAAATAAAATAAAACAATTATAAGAAATTTTAAGGACGTAGTCACTTCATGTGGCAAACCTGGTCTTGAGTAGTCCTAGCATGATACTATGAAGACCATGATCTACTCCTGGAAGCAAAGAGTCCCCGTGTTTCCAAGTAATTTAATATTGAGGAAGTGCTCTGATCAAACATATATTTGAATAATCACATCAGTAGATTAGAGATGGAAATTCATTTTAGAAAACGTCTATAACACATTCCTTAACTGATATAATAATACTTTGCAACCATATCCGATGTTATTGAAGCCTCTGTCCTCTGGCTTTACTATGCATCACTGAGAATGCTACCAAATCGTAAAATGTCCTCTGCAACCACATTACTTTTGTCATTTAAACTGTCATAATGTAGCAGCTGGAGACTGAGTGATCTGACCAGAGTACATTGCTCATCAGTTACAGACCTGAGACCAGAACTCAGATCTTTTCATTCCAAGTCCAGTGACGTTTCCACACTCAACTTAAGACGTTTTTGTTAGAGTCAACACCTACGACATAACTGCACCTTGTGGAGACTGAAAGGGTGGAAGTAAACAGCTCCACTGCTTTGGAATTCTCTAAATGATGGATATCCAAACAGGGTCAATACCTACAGAGTGGGTTTCCTCATGCTGTGTTATGAGGATGTGCTAGGTTAAAACTTGTAAATAAGTCTAAACGTGTAGTTAGCAAGAAATTTTTTTTTAAGTTGTATAATCCTTTTCATGCAAGATTATTTAAGAAAAAACACTCCTGTTTGTCTCCTCTACTGTTAAATACTGAAGTTTACTTATGACACCAGACGCATAGGTTTTTCTACATATCAGGCAGTTTTGTGACACCAGCTGGGTGTCCAATAATTTAGCTCAGTTCTGACACTATCTGTCTGGAATTAACATCAGATCCCACAGGTTAAGGGTTCAGTCCTACAAGACTGCTCCCACTTCAGACACCAGTGGCAGGTCCAGGTCGTCACCTGTGCTTCTGACCTGCTAGCCATAAATTGGAAGTTCCCATGATCACCTGCTTGGGTTTTTTTTGTTGTTGTTCCCTAAGAATGGCAAAATCATAATGCAAAGGGATATGTGTATTGAGATGAGAGGAATTTGTGGCCATTAAGCAATCTACCAGACTAAAAATCTGTTGAATAAGTGAATGTTTAATTTTTACTTTGGGTGTGAACATGGCCTTAGTCTCTCCTCCCTACTTCTTGACTCTGACTTCAACTCCATGGCAGTGTGTGTCAGAACTAGTCTCTGATATCAGACTCATAATATGAGATTTCCCAAATGACTGTTTATTCACCTTCATAATCCTTGTCACCAAAGGGGCCTTGAATATCGTATCTTGCTGTTCTCAATGTCATATTCTAGACTGATCTAGAGGAACAGATAGTTCTGGTTTTGAATCTTGGCTTTACCATTTACTCATTATGTGACCTTGAGCTGGCTATTTCAATTATTTTAAATATTTGCCTCATCAGATTTGTAGGATTAAATGGCATAATGTATTAAAGTTCCTGGCACATACTTATAAGTTAATGAATGTCAGTTTTCTTCCTTTTTCTGTGTCACTGGATACTAAAGGACATCTTACCCAAGATTAGGACTATAGATTTACAGGCAATGGTCAGCCATGGATAGTTTGTAAACTAGGAAGTTACAAAAATAAAAGGGACTGGGGAATTAAATACTCAGCTATATGTGACTTCTATATTATGCTATACTCTTCTACATTACTCTGAATTATATATATATATAATTTCAGAGTTTGTGAAGAAGTATATTGCTATAATCCTCACACAATGATGGATTATTCAGTTAGTCCTAAATATATGTTTAGGACACTAGAAAATTAGAACATTGAAGAAAAATTAGAAAATTGTGATATTTGATGTTTTTTAAAAAGGACACTAAAATGGTCACCAAGAGAAAACTCAAAATTTTATCAGACTTTCCTACACTATGTAATTTTAAATTTTGTGTTGTTTTTATTTTTAAATGCACAGTGTCGAAGGTACTGTTGTCTTCTCATTGCTTTGTGCCTCTGACCCAGCCTTTCCTTCATGTACCATATAAAATCTAAGGCGTAGGATAGTGTTACCAGAAATGAAATGGAGAATAAATATGAAACACATTTTATAATAAGAATAAAAGATAAATCTTGGTTGCTGGTGTGTTGTAAAGATTGATGACAAAGGAAAAGTCAAAGATCTCATTACAGTCACCATTCAACAAATAGTTCACATCACCAAATCATCTATGCTACATCAAATAAATTAAATAACTTGACCTATCTTTATACAGGGTTTAATCCTATATAAAGGTAAGAAGCCTTGACAGACGTTTTAAGCTGATTTCTCAGTATATTATTGAGAGATGGGTGAACAGAATTCTAAAGTGTGATTTTGCAGAATCTCTATTTTAGGAATTATATTAGTGGAAACAGTAGAATTTATTTAAGCAAAAGGAGAGCATTTATTTGCGTTTAATATAAGAGCCAGGTGAAATGCCTAAAATAGCTTTAAATCCAATAACAGGTACATAAGCAGATTTTATTTTATAGAATAGTTCTTAAAAAAAGACCCACACCTGATTTTATTTGATTAACAATCATTATTGAAGATATTCACTAAGAAAGATTTATGCTTGAAAGAACATATTTAAAAGATTTATGTTTAAAGTTAAGTTTCAATAGCAATAATTCCACTCCAAATAGCATTACAATACTCACATATTTAGAAATATATTTAATAAAAGAAGTACAGGACTTTCACACTAAAAACACAAAACATTACAGAGGGAAACAGCCCCCCGTAGCAAGTATTATCCAGGCCAAAATGTCAATAGTTGAGAAATAGAGGTCGAGAAACACTGATCCAGCAGGTGATGTTTGAGCTAAGTCCTGAATGATAAGGAGTCAGTCATGCAAATATCTGGGAGAAGAAAAATTCAGGTAAAGTGACCAAAAATTACAAAAGTTCTGAGATGGGGAAGGAGTCCGGTATCCATGAAGTACAGAAAGATTGCTAGTCTGCCTGGAATGCAACAAGTTCTGGGAATAAAGGAGCAGACAACAACGTCAAGGAAGAAGGTAGGGTCCAGATTCAAATTATCTTTATATATAAGATGGAGTCATATATGGAATTTTAGTATGGTTGAGTAGATTTTCAACTGGTTGAATGAAATTCAAATACACACAGCATTCACAACTTGGAGGGCTGCCAGCAGCATTGCTCTTTCCTTGGCTTGGTCCACTTAGCATTTTTATCGTTGACTTGGATGAGGACAAGGAGTCTTGTTATCATATCTGCAGCTGACAACAAGCTCAGGGAGATAACGAATAACTCGGAATGACAGAATGAGGATTCAAAAGCATCTTGACAGGCTGAAACAGTGGGTTGAGTCTAAGAAGATGACGTTTAATAAAGATAAATGTGATATCCTGTGCTTGGGTCAGAAAGCATATGGTTCAAAAGAGTAAAGGAGAGGCAAGGCTGTACAGCAACATAGGTTAAAATGGTAGAGGCATTTTTGCCAACTACAAGATTAATGTGAGCCCAGCAGGGTGACTGAGTCGCTGCTGAAGTCAACATGAACCTCAGATGCATTCATCAAACTACGGTGTTCCAACCACGAAGACTTCACTCCATATCTGGAACCCTACTGCCAGATCATACTTTCAGAAGAAAGTTGACAAACCCAGGTATAGAAAAGGTCAGAAAAAATGAAGACAAAAGATCTGGAAACTGATGAATATTTTGCTTCTAAAAGGATTACTTATGACTCACATACTGGAAGGTCAGTAGTCTCAATGAGGAATTAGATTTATGTGAATACAAGAAGTTTGAACTTAGATCAGTATAAGGAAAATATAAGTTGATATTTTGAGTGAATACTGGAAAGAAATTTCTTACAATAATAGTTGCCCCAAAAGTCAGTGGGCTGCTTTTCAAAACAGTAAGTTTCTCCACAGTGGAAGTTTACAAGCAGAGGCTAGAGGAATGTGCTTCCAGGAGAATTTCTAGGGAATCTATGCATGAACACTGGAAGATTTGTGAGGTCCTGTTCAGTTTCAAAGATTCTATTATTCAGTAATTTGGTTACAAAGGTTGAACTGCCTTTTTTTTTATTATTTATAGCTAGTCTTTTTACCCATACACAGGCAAAATGCATTTTGTCGAAAAAGTTAAATTCAAATAAACGAATGTGGCAAGTTAATTTCTGAAAAATTATTTCATTTCAACCACATTTTGATTTGTTGTATTGTTTGTTGTTTTTCTCAAGGCTATCATTGTTTGGAAAGACAAAAATGTCTACTTTCAGAGACCTCTCTTTTAAGTGGGGCAAATACCTCTCATACATGTTCTGGCCCTATTCTAACCATGAGGTGTTTAAAGATTTTGATTTGAAATCAGTGCTGTGCATCACAGAATCCAACATCTGAGCTGGAAAGAATGAGTTTGTTTCTTTCACTGGTGAAAAAGACCGTCATAGGTCACTTGCAACACAATCCCCTGGGAGCCACAATTCTGTCTAACTTACAGGGAAACACCAGGGCCATGGGTGTGAATTAAAGATTCAAGCTTGTTCGGTCACCTATTAGCAATTACAGCCACCAGTGTGTCTTTGTAGAAGGTTAAAAACTATAGAGCTGAAATTAGCTTCAAGGCAGTTTGCTCTTGTTTCATTTTATTTTCATTATTATGCCAATCAAGAGTTTAAGCTTAAGGAAAAAAAAGAGTGAATTCAGTAGCTACAAAAGACTGATTCATAATAATATTCTTTTCAGTTAAATATGATGGTCTAGCGGTTAAGATTCAGCACTGTCACAGCCATGGACCGGGGTTCGTTTCCTTGGTCAGGGAACCACTCCACCTGTCAGTTGTCGTGCTGTGGCGGCTGCCTGTTGCTGTGATGCTGAAAGCTATGCCACTGCTATTTCAAATACCAGCAGGGTCACCCCAGTGGACAGATTTCAGCAGACCTTCCGGATTAAGACAGACTAGGAAGAAGGAGCTGGCCACCACTTCTGAAAAAATGGGCCACGAAAACCCTGTGAATAAGCAGCGGAACATTGTCTGATACAGTGCCAGAAAGTGAGAGGATGGCACAAAAAAAAGACCAGGCAAGGTTCCACTCTGCTGGACACAGGATCACTAGAGGTCTCAAATGAGTCTCAGGCACTAACAACATTTAAAGGAAAGGAAAGGAAGACAGGCCAGTGGCTAATTCCTTTATTGTAGCTCATTTAAACCTCGTGCTGTGTTCTTATTTAACTTAAGATTTACTTAAAATGTCTTCTGCTGCAGCAAAGATTTTTTGGAATTGGTCTGCTAGGATTTTTCCATTCTGATGTGCTGATAGATTTCCAATATGTATGTATCTTCTGTAGTGTTTTTTTTTTAAAGAGTGAATCCTTAACATAAGTTTTGTTACTTGGTTGGATCTTAGGAACTTGCTATTTATTTTTAAGCCAATAAACACTCTATGATGATAAATTCCTTGGGTGGAATTAGGATGACGAATCCTCATACTAAGGATTTTGGCTAGTTTTCCCAAAAAATCGCATGAAGCCTATCAGATTATCACACATTTTGCAACTATAATATGATGACCATAATTAATCAGTTTTTACTTAATCAATTTTGTGTCTCTTCAAATTTCTCTTTTAGAAGTAAAAGCAATAAGGTATGATGCTAAAATTAAGTAAGCATAAATCAGGATTTATCACATAATTGAATTCAGAGTTTCAACATTTATACCTTTCCAAAAGCCTTGCTTAAATGCTCCTTATCACTCCATTTCTTAACTGCAGTAAAATGCTCTGTCTCCAATATGTTGACGGTACAATGATGACGGAGAAGATCACATTGTCTAGTCTCCATTCTCAAGGACAATTAACTTGTATCCGAATAACTACATAAAATAGAATCATCTCCATAAATAAAATTTATAATTGGAACTAAAAGTCAATAAAAAGAAATCTATAGGAAAATTGCTAAATATCTTTCTATTTTTATGATGACTCTTCCTTATATTTCAAAATTCTTTAGAAGTGGTATTAAATATAGATCTATTATCTGTACTAATTATCTAAGTCAGAGGAAATGTTCCTAACCACATTTATGTAAAATCATGTAGTTTTTACAAATCCTGAATGTATTTGTTTTCTGCAGCTGTAGTAACAAGTTATCACAAACAGAAATTTATTGTCTCACAGTTCTGGAGGTCAGAAGACTGAAATCAAGATGTCAGCAGGGTCATACATCCTCCCTCTGAAGGCTCTCAGAAAGGATCCATCCCAAGTCTCCTCCTACGTTCTGATAGTTCCTTAGCTTGTGGCAACATAACGCCAATCTTCAATGGTACTCTTCTTATAAAGACACTGGTCATATTGGCTTAGGAACCCGTGCTACTCCAGTGTGACCTCAGCTTCACTTACTAATTATATCTGTAACAATGCCATTTCCAAATAAAGTCACATTCTGAGGTACTGGGCGTTAGGAATTCAACCTACAAATTTTTAGGGGCACAATTCAGCCTATAACACTAAACGTCCACTCTACGTAAGAATAGACACTTGCTTCCTCAGCCTTCTTGAAGCTGGCATGGCAAGCAGGAGGCAAGCTCTGAAAAGGACTTTTCCTCTTCGGTATAAACAGAGCACAGCATAGAGGAAGCCTTAGCATCTCTTCTTGCTTTTCTTTATCATTTGAGGACACGATGCTTGAAGCTGCCACATTGTCTCCCCTACCATGAGAGAGATTATCACTGCAAAAGGCTCAACAAAATATGGAAAGTGCTAGGGCCCTACGTGTAGTCACTAAACCAAACCTGGGATGTCTGATCTTCAGGCTTTTATGATGTGAGAAAAATAGACATAGCATTTCAGTCCCTTTTATTTGAGTTTTGAAAATACACCAAATAATAGACTTTTGATGTAAGTTTCTTCGACCCCTTTTCCTGGAACTATTAACCTCTCTGTTCTTCTACCTAGAACCTTAGCTCCCTTTGGATCCATTTGTTTTCCTACCCGACATGAACTCCGCAGATAAGCTCTTATTAAGGTACCACTCCTCTGCGCTCCTTTGCCTCTGTCTCAGTCCTGGCTCATCATCATTACCTGTATTCCATTTCTTACCTTTGAATTGTACAGCATCGCAGAGCCTGGCAGAGGAGACCCTCTAAGAATTCATTGTAGCTAATGTCAGAGCAATGTCATAATTAGCCTCTTATTTTATGTATTCCTTCAAACATTCTATAATTGAATCCTTACCATGTATCCCTTAGTTAAAGTTCAATGAATGAAACAGAAATACCTCTGGGTATTTTGAGCAGAAATTGATTTAATACAGGGAATTAAGTTTTTATAAAACTGTTGAAAGGTGGGAGAAGTCAGATGGACGCCACTGAAATATCATTAAGGGTACACCCCTGTGGTTATACTGTCATGTTCCGGAGGTCAGGGAGCCTTGACTGCTGTCACTGTCACACAACATCCACAGAGTCAGTGTCTAGATATTGGAATGCCTGTCCTGCTGCCACAATTATTTTTAATGTCACAGCCCTACTTGTCAGAGGGAAAAGGAATAGGAAGACAACCCAAACTTCACTTCTACTTCCTAATTCTCAAGCTATTGCTTCTATTAGGAAAAAGTTTAACTTATATACAGAACCAGCTGGAAGGTGTCCAGGAAATGCTGTTTTTAGTTTTCCAAACTTGTAGCACAAGAAATCTCTTAGAAGGCGGTGCCCATTGACTTCAGCCATCACAATATCGAAAGGGTGTATTCTAACCATCCTGTAGGGAATTAAAAAAAAAAATATGAATGCTCAAGAGGTTGAACTTCCAGTAGACATAAGATGCCTGCACATAATTTTAAAAAAGCATACAACATGGGCCATAAGAGATGTAGAGTAAGGATTGAATGCGTACTCACATTAGTGAAAAGGTTATCTGCAAGAGTGGAAAAGCAGGAGAAGATTAAAAGTTCACGGATAATCTGAAAAAAGAAAGACTCAAAAGTTTGAATTTCATTCAATAGAAAACGGGCTTCAGGTTGTCCTTGAATCAAGACATTCTTTCTTGATCTCCTTTCTTGGCTCTTTTCGCTTTTTCCCACTTTTAAAATGTGCGTTTCCTTTCGGACTAGTACTCAGCTCTCTGCTCTTCTCTCTGTGTGTTATTTCTTTCAATGGCTTAAATACTGTCTCTATGTTGTAGCTCTCAAATGTCTATGTTAATCTGTGATGGTTAATTTTATGTGTCAATTTCACTGGACCACTGGGTGCCCAGATATTTGATCAAATGTTTTCCTGAGTGTGTCTATGAGGGCACTTCTGGATGAGATTAGCATTTAAATTGGTAGACTGGGTAAAGCAGACTGCCCTCCTCAATGTGCGGGTCTCATACAATCAGTTGAAGGTCCATATAGGACGAAAAGCCTGAGTAAGACACAATTCCTTCTGCCTGCCTTGGAGTTGGGACATCACTTCTTTCCTCCTCTTGGACTTGAACTGAAGCATCCTTTCTTCTTGGGCCTTGAGCCTGCTGGCTTTTGGACTGAAGTACACCATTGCCCTCCAGATTCTCAGGCGTCTGAACTGGGGCTGAAACTACACATTGGCTCTCCTGGGTCTCCAGCTTGCCCGTGGCAGATCTTGAGACTTGTCAGCCTCCATAATCATGTGAGCCAATTCCTTATAATAAATACCTTTCTCTCTTCTCTTGCTTTTTCTCTCTCTCAATATTATATATAGATATGTATGTGTATACATATACATATTTATATTTATATATATATATAGATATGTATATATCTCCTTTGGGTTCTATTTCTCTGGAGAACTCTGACTAATGTATAGGATTGGTCCCTTTTCAAAGCTCTAGAAGCTACAATAGCCTACTTGACATATTTAAATTCATCAACCAAGTGGCTTAACTCAGAAACCTGGAAAATGTCTTCAACTTCTCAGAGCCCACATCCACTCCATCAGCGAATATAATATAGAATTTGCCTCTAAGGTATTTGTCAAACCTCTCCCTGTCTCTTTCACTCTGCACCTCCACCACCCTAACTATCTCTTGCCTTCATTGTTGCAATCACCTTACTGATCTCTATCCTTGTAATTTTGTCCACGTCCAGTCTATCAACTGCCCATAAAATATAAATCAGACATGTCACATACTTAAACCCTGAGGGAATCCCATCACTGAGGATCAAGCATATTGATCTGCCATTCAAGACTCTACGGGATCTGACACATATCTTCAGCACCCCTTTTTCTACTCTCCCTTCGCTGTTTTAATTCTCAGCCCTATTAGCATTTTCTGTGCTATTAACATGCTTATCTTCCTCATGTTCCAAGACTCCACTTACGCTATTCTCCTTTTCCCTTTTCTAGGATGTTGGAATGCCTGGATTCTTCTCCTCCTTCAGCTTCAATCTAAACGCCATTCTATTATTTTTGGAGGATTTCTTAGCATTATCTATCTCTACACCTTCTTTGTTCTTTTGGATCATGTCACAAGTTGTGATTATGTTATCATTTACTTGTTTTCTTTATTTTAGTCTCTCTCTCCAACTTGACAACAAGCACCACCAACCTCTCTTTCATTCCGCACTCTGAACACCCATAGCCTTGTGCCTCCCACATAGTAGGTTCTTAATAAATATTTTGGAAATGAGTAACTGGTTGTACTTCATTTATTCTCCCTTACCTGTTCTTATTTATATTTTCTCATGTTGTCGCTTTATCCCTCATCCTCTCTGTTCCTCTTTGCTCCCCTCCTCCCTTCCAACATTATTAAATTGAAGATTATTAACAATATAAAATTCAGATAGGGAATTTTAAGCTGCTGACTTGGCGGCATTGAATAGACTGAGCTCAGCAGCATGGTGCCAGGAGCAACCTACGCTGGCTTTCAGAGGAGACCCCCTTCTAATCACCCCAGATTATCAACCTCATTGGCCATGTTGCATCCCAAGGTTATGAAAAAACTTAATCTCATTTCTGTTAATAGTAAATGCCCCCTCATTCTCTTATAATTAGTCACTGTGGAATTTCAGAAAGGTCGTTTGGTTGAAATATGAGGCTGCAATTTGTTTAAAGAGAAAAACAGGCAGAGAAAATTATCTTTCCACAATTCATTAGCCCAGGTCATTGCAACCCCAGGCATTCTGGGTGTATGTTGTAGACAGTCCAGCACAGGCATAAGCAGAATATATGCTTGGCCCTGAAATGGACACAAACTCACTAAACTGCTGTTGGTCTGAACAACTAACACCAAGACGTTTATTAAAAAGTAAAATTCCTCCACTTCACTACAAATGTGGCTCATGTGATGCCAGGCACACCGTATTTGGAAACAGCTGGATTATTGGGAAAAGTGGTTTGCAACATCTATCTGTGGAGCTGATGGAATAAACATAAGATCGTTCATCTTGCTCCTATTTGATTCTTAATGGTCATTCGAATCAGAGAAATATGTTTCTCTCTTCCTAATTTTATTCAGGGAACAATCATTTTTGCAGAAGCCTACCTAGATTGGATTATCATCAAACAGCAAATATAAGGAAACAACAAAGGGCCTTGATTTTAAGCCTCTAAAAAGTATCCACTGTTCTTCAGCATATCTTAGTGCAATTGTATAATACTGTTCGCACACATTTTTGTAAGAAGCTTCTAAAATTGTATACCGTTCATGACTATTTTGAATATTTACCAAAATGTGAAGTTTGAAATTCTAAATCAATTGATTTTCAGAAACATGCCCTAGGAAGTTAAGGAGCACAATGTGATTGCCATCATTTCACACCAGTTTTTCCCTGAACTTAAGAACAGTAATAAGACTTTTAAAGGCTGTGTACATTTGTTGTGTTTGGTTTTTGTTTTTGTTTTTTTCATTTTCAAAGCTGATGAATTGCAAGGCTGTTAGAATATGACTTATTTAGTAATTTTAAGTATGCCTGCATCACTATCATAGTAAAGTTATATTTCTTCTGCAGTATTTACCTTCAGTATGCATGGTATAATGCATATTCGAATTTTGGAAAATTAAAAATGAACTTTACAAATAAATCAGAAGAGAGTTAATGAATCAATAAGGTTGGCTGCACTCTCAAGAAAGAGAAACTTTGAATTACGATCCCTAAATGTCATAAATACACGCTGTCAGCTATTGCAGAGATGAGCAAGGAAAAATTACTAAATACCCTCTTTAAAGAGGAAGACAATTCAGGAAAAGTTTAATGCACAACTGAGTAACAATCCCAATGACCAAAACAGAAAAAAAAAATTCTAAGAAAATATTTTACCAAATCAAGAATAACAAATAATAAAATAAAACTAGAATAAGATATTTATCTGAATCTTAACTTTTTATTCTTATCTTCCTCTGCTAAGGAATATAGTGGAGGAATATGTTATATAATTTTACCTGCATCTTCTTTTAGGATGCAACATCAGAAAAGTGTTTTTCTCTCTTGATAGTCATCAGTCACTACTTACTTTTATAACTTAAAGATCCAGGCTTGAGGCATGCTTGAACTTGAGCAACTTGGGTTGGTAGCAAATGGAAGCAAGCCAGTATAGACAGGAGGTTGGTCTGAGAAACCTGAACTGAAGTTCAAGGACGTTTGCCCAGAACTTAATTATAGCATCAATGAAAAGATGTGTGTATCTTAATGTGATTCTCCAATGTCTTAGAGGAATAAGTGTAGAACAGATTGAGAGATCAAAACAAATGCAATATGATGAGTGAATTAGAAAAAGAGACCACGGCTGCATTTATTCTACGACAGTGCTTTCCAATAGAATTTTCTGGGATGGGGGAAATGTTCTAATGTCTGCACTGTTCAATCTTGTAGCCACTAGACCACATGTGTCTGTTGAGCACCTGAAATGTGGCTCGGGTGACTGAAAGGCTGAATTTTTATTTTTATTTCATTTTATTTAATTTCACTTGAGATTTAAACAGCCACGTGTGACTAGAAGCTACCTTATTGGATAGAACAGTTCTAGGGCATAAGAACAACGTCAACATTTTCATCAAGGCAGAAAATAAAATCAAATAAAGGCCACGTGCTGGATTCTGATGAAATCTTCCATCCTACACTCGTTAGTCGAACAATTATTTATTGAGTGGTAATATGTGCTGTTCCCCACATTGCCACCACTCTATCCATCTTATGTCAGACTCAAACCCTAAACCATCATGTTTATGCAAGATTTAACTAAGTTGAGAGATCTAGAAAAAGAAAGAAAACCAATCTGTGTATCTGGAATCAGTAATTCATTTTAAACACACCCATCTCTATCAGATTTTCAGAGACTACTTCTGCCTCAAATAGGGACCAGCTCTTTCTGAGGCCCTCACTCTATTAGAAGGACTCAAAATGGAGCCTGGTCATTTTCCTGAATCCCTCCGGCCACGAGATGATGGTACCATTCTCTGCTTTTCTCAGCTATGTCTCACCTTCCTTCGAAACTCATTGCAGAGTTACAGGGCCAGATTGATAGTCTATTGTCTCCCTGTGGATTCTAAATCTTTTTGATTTAAACAAGCATTTGGTGAATCCATCAAATTCTCTCTAGAACTGCACCCTTGGCCTCCTCAATGACAATGCTCTCACCGATACGCTATTCTAGAAACTGCTCTTGTGGTCTTTTCCTATTCAGAATTAGTCCACCTTTAAAATCTATATTCTATTTTCTGAACATAACCCTAGTCAGGCAACAAGTATTTCTTGAATCACCATGTTAGGAATAAGGATGTGGTGGTAAATGAGACCAAGTAAATGCTCTCACACAGGTTGCGTTCTAGTAAGTGGGATGGGTGATAAAAACAAGAGTATTGAGAGAATAATGACATAGAGATCACCATTTTCTTGTGCGTATGTGGGAGGGGAAGCAATTGGGTAAGATTCACAGAGGTGGCTTTCGTAAGGCGACATTTGAGCTGAAATTTGAAAAACGAGGAAGAATCAGCAAGTAAAGATTTTGGAGAACGCTGTTTCAGGCAGAGGAAATAACTGGAACAAGGCTTAGATTAAGAATGTGCTTGATGATTTCAAGTAACAGAGAGAAATCCAACGCCCTGAGCCTAGCGGCAGTGGGTAGAGGTGGGTGTTTCCTATTAATTTCCCTCACCCTCAGGTTCTTTCCCGCTTGAGCCTGGACCCAAGATAGACTACTTTGCCACTCTCTCATCAAGTTGTACTGCCTCATTCTTTTCCCCTTCTGTTACTCCTTTCCAATCATTCCTTAATCCTGGATTAATCATTTTCTTTGTTTCTGCCTCTGATATCTGGCCACTACATAATTGCGCATTTTGGTACTACGCAAATTCATGCTCTGAAAACACAATTAGGACTTTAATTATTTCACTATTGTACTTGACTTATGTAAACTCCGTTTCCATATCCATCTTCCTAAAACACTGTGTTCACCCTCTATGGCTCTCATTTCAGCAAAGAAACTAATCTTCCACTGCACTGAGAAAAACGTGAGCCACCAGTCACGAAATCCCTTATCTTCCAAACTACTGATATACATATTTACCTGCATGTATGTCTATCATCTCTACTTTCCATTTTTCACCATAAAAGGGACTGTTATTCACTCGTTCAAGACAAATTCTTCCAATTTAGTTCTTGATCACATTCTTTCCTACTTTTGAAGTGATTCAATCCCACTATCGTTTTATATATTTTTTCTGTTACTTCTTTCTATTTCTTCTCAGTAATAAGACCTTTATTTTCTTTTTTTTCTTTTTCTTTGTCCTTCTTAGATAGGAAAGAATAGACCACTATCATAACTTTATATTTTTGAATTCCCACTCCCTTCTGAATTTCCTGCAACTTGGCCTCCATCATTCTATTAAAACTGTAGAAATCAACAGAAACTAAGTGGTTTTTAAATTTACTGTAGCTCTCTGGGGCAAGAAACCCTGTTGCTCACTTCCTCCTTCTTCCATTTCTTTCCTCCTTCATTATTCTTTTCAACATTTCTTCCCTCTTCTCTGACATTTTATTTTATTATCATCTTTCTCTGTCTCCACCTCTCTATCTGCCCTTTGATTCTTGATGTTCTCCAGGCCTTATTTCTTTGCCTTTTTTTTTGTATTACTCTTCATCAATCCAATATACAATCTTGACCTTTCTTATACTGTGAAATTAAACCTGTGATCTACTGGACAGTGTTGCTGACTCTGAAATTCATTGTCAGCCATAGATCTAGGCTCATATTTCACACTGTACCAACTATGTCTTCTTGTAGTCTTCTCACGCTATCTGCTGTTTAGCAGCTATGTGAACTCAAGGAAATTACTTAACCTTTCAGGGCCTCAGTTTCTTCACTGACAAAAGAGGAATTATAACCGCATTTACATATTTAAAGGTTGTTGTGAAGATTATGAGAAATGATCAAATACACATAACGCAACTGACAATAGTACCTAACATAGAGTAACCCTTCAATAACTATTATTTAATTTTTATTATTATGTCTTTGAACACACCACAGGCTCACATTCCTCATCTCCTTTTATGAAGATGCGACAATCTTTGATCAGGTACTATTGTCACAATATCCCACATAACAAATGGTTCCCAGAACTCTGTGGCTTAAATACCAACTATTAACTGTTGCTCTCAAGAGTGCAGCCTACTGATATAGGCTGAACTTGAATGGGCTGTTCTTCTGATCTTTGGTCTCAGCTGGGTTCACTCACTCTTCTAGGGGATTATCTGTATTTCTACTGATCTAGGAAGGCCTGGGCTGGGGTGACTCCCCTCTATTTCACGCATGGCTTTCATCCTCCAGCAGGCTATGCTGGGCAAGAGAGAGAAAGCACGACTGTAGAAGATTGCCAGTAGAAATTCACTTTTCAAGCTGCTGATTGCATTGCATTACTAACATCCCTTGGGCAAAAGCGTATCACCTGGCTGAACACAAAGTCAGAGTGGAGGAGATCACAAGTATGATTATGGAATAATGGGCACAGATGCAGGGAGACAAACAATTAGGGTCATTAACGCAATCAGTCTGTCACAGTCCTCCCTCTCTGGCCCTCCACATGCAAAATACACTCACCTATTCCCAAGACACCCGTGAGTCTCACCTAATCATATCATCAGTATCAAAGTCCAGGGTCTCATGATTTACATCAGATCTACATGAAGCTCCTCAAATTTGGCTTCTTTGTTTTTTTTATTCTTTGCTGAGGAAGATTCACCCTGAGCTAACATCTATGCCAATCCTTCTCTATGTTGTACGTGGATTGCTGTCACAACATTGCCCCTTAAAAGTGGTGTAGTTCTGCCCCCGGGAACTGAACCTGGGCCGCCAAAGTGGAGCGTCCTGAACTTAACAGCTAGGCCATGGGGCTGGCCCCATATTTGGCTTCTTTTGATAGGGAGAATTGTGAACTAAGTCAGGATATCCCTTCCTTACTCACTCAAAATACAATGGTGAGACAGAGGCAAGATATCCACCTTAGTCACTACATTCACAAGGGACAGAGGAGGAAGCCTGGAGCAGTCACTTGTCCACAGCAATCTGAAGGCAATGAAGCACATGCTGCCAGGTGCCTCAATTCCAAGGGTGGAACTGTTCCTTTATTATCCTAAGACTGCTGTCTTAGCCTTGACCTCTGTGAACTATTTCCTTTCCATGGCCTTCTTTAACCACTTCTTAGGAGGTACTAGAAAACATGACTTTTGAGAAATTTTCTTAGCTTGTTTCCTGCTGTTATGAATTTGGGGTCCCAGAGGTCTTAATAAAATTTTACTTAATAAAATTTTACTTTATTTTCAGTTTACTTTAGGCTGGTGGCTCTTTACCCTATACAGATCTATTTTAAAAATATGGTTTTTCTATGAATCTGATTCGAGTGACAACATTGGAATAAAGCCGGATATGTAATAGTTTTGGGACTTGCACGCTTCTTATATGCTTCTCCTTCCACCAAATTTTTTAACATCTCATTGGCCTAAGAAAATCATTTGCTGAGCCCAGAGTCAGACTGGAAAAGAATCACAAAATTAAAGAGCAAAGGGCATGAAAACAGAGTGGCATAATACAATAAACATACCACACGCCTCCTCCCTCTCTAGTACCTTTCGTCAATTCTTCCTATTGAATTCCTGTCAGTGCTTCAAGAGCTAACACAAACACACCTTCTAGAAATTTTCTTGTATCCCTTGTGGAAATCAAGTAGTTCACTTCCCCAGTCTCCTAGTTCCTCTGCTATTGTGGTACCATCACTGCATCTGTTCTGGATTGAGCTATTCATCTACATGGCCCACTAAACCATAAAGCTTCCAAACGTGAGAATCTTATTTTAGTCATCTTTGCATCCCCTAGCGCCCTTAGCTAGGTATATAGACCATAACTGAATCTTCAATAAGTATCTTCAGTGAATTAAATGCCCAGAATTCTTTAACAAAACTCCTCATATTTTCAACCGACTTTCCAGAGTATTCCAGAATACTCAAATATCCCTTTCTTCCCAGATAGCCCTTTTTTTCCCTTCTTTTATTTACATTGTACAATTTAGAGTTTCATTACATGCAATACTGGGTTTTGTTTTGTAATTATACGTATGAATGCATACAGCTATGTATATGTCACACCAGTTAGATGACCATCTTCTATATCCTAGCCACTGCGTCTTCTATTCCTCTCCCATAGTTTCCAACACAGGATGGGAAAGACGTAAAGCAAATGAAAAGTACATAGGAATTTTAAAAACTATTATTACAAGGTATTTCTTTCTAATATTTAAGTTTTTTAGAGCTTAGAGAAAGCAGCCTAAGACAAATAAAGTCATGATAAGTAGAATCCAAAGACTGAATAGAAAATAAGCTGTAGTTGCCCTTCTCCTACGTATAGACATTTTAAAGACTGTCTTTTATTTTAAGCTTCTTCTATTTCCATTGCTATGGTAACGAAATGAAGCTGCTTATATAATAATTATTTACTCATGGTCTTGAACTATAAATTTGATCAAGCTCATTAAAATCCAGGAAATTTGCTTGCTAAATATAAGTATCCAAACATAGACTGTCAACTCGATGACTAACGTGATTGAAAGGAATTTAATACTTGCTTGTATTTACTTGAGGAGAAAAGAGGTTGTTTGGAGACTTCTGAACTCTCTGCAAGCAAATTGGGCCATTTGCAGACATTTTATCCTGAGATCAACTGGGAGCCCAGTGGATTCCAGGGCTGTGTATTACGTTAAGAAAACACCAAAATGAATTCTACCTGAACCAGATAATCCACAAAACACAGGTTAGGAAAACCATTTCAGGATTAGAGTATAAAAAACTTTATCAATGTATTCTTTCATGATAGTGAAAGAAACAAAAAGATATAAAACAGAACACAGAATTGGCATGGATTTTTAAATATATTTATTTTAAGTAAAAAGGTATTATAAGCTTAGTGAAAAAAATTTGAAAAAAACAAACATGTATAAGAGTCTTTCCCCCATTACCTCCCACACTTTCATTCTACCTAAGAAATCACTGTTAAAATTATATTTACATCCTTCTAAATTTCTTCTTTTGAAAAATGTTGACATAGATATATGTATATCAACATATCAATGCATACACTTGATATAGATGGCTTGTATTTGTGTGTGTGTGTGTGTACATGTGTTTATATATGTGTGCGAGAAAGAGAGATTGAGAAATTTTAAGAGAGAGAGAGAACAAGGATCCATTTATGTAGACTAGTATACAAAATAATACTTAAGAAAAATATTTTATAAATGCGTATTTGTAGAACACATTTCTGAGGTCGATTGCCCTCATTCAGAGAAAACATTTAATGAGCTTTGATGGGACTTTTTGGTTGAGAAAGTGTGACACATAGACTGTAAATGACAAGGGAAGTAGAGAACTAGATTGTCCTGCATAAGAATGTCACTGCCTCTTCTGCTTCTGAGCCATCTCCCAATCTTGTAAAGCAGTGCTGGCTGCAGCAAGCATGGAAACATTCTAAATGCCCATCCATGAATGGATAAAAAAAGGCGGTATATATATACACAATGAAATATTATTCAGCCTTCAAAAGGAATTCCTGTCATATGCAACAACATGGATAAACCTGGAGGAAACTATGCTAAATAAAATAAGCTAGTCACAGAAGGAAAATTGCTGCATTTTTCCACTTATATGAGGTCTCTAAAATGATCAGACTCATAGAAACAGAGAGCAGAACGGTTGTCGCCAGGGACCAGGGGGTGGAGGATATGAGGAGTTGCAGTTCAACAGGTATAAAGTTTCAATTATGCAAGATGAATAAGTTCTAGAGATCTGCTGTGCAACATTGGGCCTATGATTAACAATACTGTATTGGACACTTAAAAATTTAAGAGAGTAAATCTCATGTTAAGTTTTTGTATCACAATAATAAAAAAAATAACCAGAATGTCACTGGAAGTTTGGAATTAAAGACTTGGAGGTACAGGTGGGTGGAGAAGAGAGCTGAGAAGGAAAACAGGGGTCCAAAAATGATAGCAAACTGGTGCTTATGCCCCAGAAAGCTTTCTTATGTGGGAGGACCTTGGACAGTGGAATGTAATACTCGGCCTTAAGCTATCACTTCCCCAAGTTTACTTGTATTCTTCTTCTATAATAGCAAAATGTCAGTGACAAAACTGAAGAATCAAGGCAGTGCCTATCATGTGGTCAAGGGGTGCACATACATGAGTCAATGTAGATGATAAACAGAATTTGATTTAAGCAGGTCATTAGAACGAGAGGCACTCGATGGAAGAGACTAAATTACTCTTCCTCAAACATCCATTTACATTCTTCCTCCTGCCCCACCCTGCTCCCCACTGACTTGAGTTTAGCCGAAAAGCATGTATTTCTGAAACAGAAAAGAAAACTACAATACCCCGGACTAACAGAGCCCAAGCTGATAGAGCTCTAACACCACTGATCAAGGAATAAGAGAGAAGGTACAAATTATAAATATCAGAAAGAAAAACGGGAAATCACAACCGACGTTAACAAGATAATAAGAAGATATTGTTAAAGAATCAGGTTCATTTTTGCCCGCTGCCCAGAAAGGCAAACACCGAGATGACGAGACTGCAGCAGAGTTTACTCACAAGGCAGCCATGTGAGGAAGTGAGAGCATGTGTCTCAAATTCGCCTCCCCGAAAATAGGGACTCAGGACTGCTTATGGGATGGGGGTAAGGTGGTCTGAAATGTGGAGAGAGGTGATTGGAGGTGATGAGAGGTGAGGTAATTGATGATCTGTGCAAGCGTGGTCAGACTCAATGCCTCTTCATAGGACCCATGTTCACAAAATGAAGGCGTTAGCACGATCTGAGGGTGGAGTTTTTAGCCCCTTGATGTCAAATGGTCGCCTATCTGACATCTGCAAGGGCCTGGTTGATGACTTGGTGGTCTCAACTGACCTGAAGTGGACAAAGGAGTTCTAATGCCTGAAAAACAGCTCGCACACCCATTACCATGGTGACCCAGGCTCCAGGGAGATGTCATCTAGAGGAGTCTAGTGGGAATCAGATAGCATATTGCCTAAGCAGTACAATGCAAGTAACAATGGGTGGGTTAAACAGCTAAAACTATAATCAGTAATTGCAAAAAGGAAAAAACTTTAGCACCTAGATACTTAATCATCAATGACTGTTTGCCGGTTTCAATATTAAGAAAAATGTTACAAAACTAAATTTGATGGTTTGGATGAAAAAAATTCTTTCAAAACATACTTTGCCAAAACTAAGACAAGAAGAAAGAACAAGTGAATAAATGTATATTTATTTTAAAAAACTGGCTTCCACTTATGGCCAGGGAGTAGCAGGGACCAATATACTCTCCCACTGTAAAACAACCAGAAAATTAGATGAAAGTATTTGAAATGGCTCATTTTCAGATCTTAGCCCATGTCTAAGATCTTCACTATGTCTTCACTAAGTCTGGTATAAGACTATAACCTTGAAGGAAGGGAAGGAAACAAGTTGAGTACAGCAAAAACCCTGGCTTTCTGTCTGAAGGTATATTCAGAACCCAGGTACAGATTGAGGAAGGCCAGAGAACCCCAAAGAGAAGACTGAGATTTAGTGGTAAGCCTTGCACCCTATGAGGAGAGCTCAGGCCAGTTGCTGTAAGTACATCGTCTGTTCCTCTCTTCCATGAGGGCCGTTTGCAAAGATTATCAAAGAAAAATGTAAAACAATAAAAGTCTCCCCAATAGTGCTCAGAAACTTGACTCTCAAAACCCCGGGGAAAGTCAGTTACTCAAATTAGCATTGCATCCACAAGAACCTTTTTGCACTCATCTCTGAGTGAGCCTAGAGCTTAGGGAAAATACAAACAAATATTCTTGTGTTTCTCTCTCCTGTCACTTGCTCTCTCATTACTCTAGACAGTTATAAAAGACTATTCAGTTTTCTTTTTCATATTAAACATTTCATTTATTTTTATTATTTTAATGAAAGTCATATACTCACATACCTTGCAGGATGAATGAAGACGAAATAAGCAGCATATGGGAACGAGCAGAAATTAAACAGCACACTGTGAAGTGCTTTGAGCTATTAATTTTAAGCTCTAAGTTCAAATTATTATTATTGCTGGACCATATTCTGACAAATGTTTTTACTGTAATATGGTTATTAATGGCAGGATATTGTACATTGCCCCTAAATGCACAGCAACTAAACACTTTGGAATGTTCATTATAAAAACCAAAGCTTATTATGGCATTATCACCGAACTTTGTTTTGAAAATGTGCATTCTAAAAATCTTCTCCCTGACTCATAGCCCAGAGTTAAATCTTCAACACATACGCAATTGAGTTTTATTCAAATGATAATGGAAACAGTAGTTGAAAACTTTTTGTCCCAAGATTCTGAATATTTTCTTTCCAATCACGTTAATTCTCTGCCACTTTGTGTGCGTGTGCGTATGTGTGTGTGACCAATAGATGACAGGGTTACATAAGTAGAGAAAGCTATCTGGTTCTAAGGTGATAGGAATTTCTCAAAGAGGGTATTAAGAGGAGAGAGTTAGGGGCCCGCCTTGTGGCTCAGTGGTTAAGTGCGCACGTTCTGCTTTGGTGGCCCGGGGTTCGCTGGTTCAGATCCCGGACGTGGACATGGCACCGCTTGGCAAACCATGCTGTGGTAGGTGTCCCACATATAAAGTGGAGGAAGCTGGGCACGGATGTTAGCTCAGGGCCAATCTTCCTCAGCAAAAAGAGGAGGATTGGCAGCAGATGTTAGCTCAGGGCTAATCTTCCTTAATCAAAAAAAACTCCACAAAAAACAAAAAATAGAGGAGAGAGTCAGACAGGGAAAACCGAGGCACAGTGTGAAGTGTAGGGCAGCCAAAGCAGAAAACAACCTTGTCAAGGCTTCTAGGAGCTCCAGCATGGTGGGCAAGATGAAACTGCATGCAAACGACCCCAGTTAAACTGGAAAACATTGTATAACACAGGCAAGGACTACAGGAGTACAGAAAAGCTAGTGACCATCTATGAAAGCCTTCACTTACTTGGTGGTATGGAGCTCGATCTTGAAGGATATACTAAGACGAGGAGAGTCAGAAAGGGAACGGAATGTGCAAAAACTCTCTGGTAGGCTCAGGAAATTGCAAGGATTTTTATACACCTGGAGAAAACGATATTTTCATGAAAATGGAAACTAGAGAGGCTTGAATATCCATTTTATGTCCTGTGGGCTTTATCTTGGAGAGTTGCTTAAGAGCTTTTAGAGAAGGATCAAAATAATCTAACAATTTTTTAGAAAGAAAATGGGGGAAGAGAGGTGGAGGGAAAGGAGAGAAGTTTTAAGCTTCCAAGAAGACATTTTCTAAATGAAGGGAGCAACATGGTAATTCAGTCCACGGAGTATTCACTGGCAGCAATGCTGATCAACTGGGCAAAAGGAATCAGTGATTGCAAATGTACTGAGACAAATTGTGTCAACTCACCAGGCAATGGATCCTAAGTGAACACTTGGTGACTGCTATGGACAATTCTTCTTCTGGAGCAGAAGGGACCAGCAGTGTGGGTGAGCAAGATAATGGTTCTACTGCCTAGTCAGTGTCGTGGACAGGCCACTTAACTTCCTTTGGATGGCACAGACTTATCATTCCCCATTTCAACATTTCTGTAATGTGTTCTAGCCAACAACTGTGGATTCAGTGAACAAACAACCTTTCCTTTTATCTTTATGCGTTTTTGTTTTATTCTCCAAGTGTAGAAACACAGAACCCATGTAACTACTGTTAAATAAATTGCCTGCCATGGATCACATGAATTGATCCCTGGAAACTGTCACCAAGCCGGTTCTGTGACTTTGTCTTGACTTGGAGCACTCATCTTCAAAGATGTTAAAAATTTAAATATGTTGCAGTGTGAAACTTCGTCTAATATTTAAAATTGTTACATTAGTACATTATTTAAAAAAAGATAATGGCTACATTATGGAGGACCTATTCTTGGGGGGTAAGACTGGAGGCAGGGAGATGGCCAAGGAGACCATGGAAATAAAACTGTTACCATGATCACATTTCTTAATTCTGCTTATTTGGTGATTAATATTTGCAGAAGGAGAAATATCACAAAATTCATTGAGTTATATTTAATCTCTGACACATCTTAGTGGGTGCTGGTTTTAACAAAACAATACTGCACAGAAATTATCAATTAGTCCTATGTCTGTTTGTGCCATGGATTTATATGATGTTCTAAGACCTGGAACCAGAATTTAGATATTATTCAAGGTAATAGAGAAACGCACTTATTAACATATCATGAATATGTGATTGTACATAAAAAATGCCTACCCAGGTAAGGTTTTGTTTTCAAATGATAGTTTTAAAATACAACTTCTGCAGCTGGATTTGGGAGTTACTGGGGTGGGGTTTGAAGCAACAAAGAGCATAAATGTCTTTCGAGCTATGGTGGGTAAATACTGACTAACACCCAACTGGAAACATGAATTTTATTTTGCTTTGGGAATACAAGGATACGTCCTAAATCTCCCTCATCATAGTTTCCAAAGATGTTTCAGAGCAAACTTTTGCCAAGAGGAGCAACACTGCACAGGTTTTAACAGGAATTGTGGATGCAAAGAGAGAGGCTAACGGGAGAATAGCAGTAGAGTCCCTGTAACCTGGCAAAAACTTATTTTATGTTAAAGTCTGAATTTCAAGCAAATAGAGACCAACATAATTAGTGTTCTAGCTCTGATAACAAGAAATGAGGAATGAGACATAGCATGAATTGGGACATGCAAGTGGAGAAAAAGAACAATGAAAACAGCAGGAAATGTTGGCCAATGGACGCTAACCTAATCCGCATCCTCGACTCACTCCTGACTAAGGATTTTCCAGTAGTCTAATGAAGAAAGATTTTCAACTAATATTAGACATACACAATATATAGCATAGTATACGCATGATTATTTAACGTTTATGTCATGTCCAGCCATTGCAAATTTGTTGCATCTTCCTATCGATGTCATGCTTTTGTTTATTTGTTGCTGTTATGTTTTCCTCAACTGGTATATAAACCCCTTGAGAACTGTGTCTGTTTAGCAGCTCTGAATCTCCAACACCTGAAAGGGTATTTAGCAATAATAAGCACTCACTGAATATTTATAAGTGACTACATTAGTATATGTACTAAATTTGTGATAAAATACAACTTTGGCATTCTCTTTTCTTTTTGAGCATCAAATACAAGGTACTTTCTATGGGCAAAGCACTGTAATAGGTGCTCTAAAAATGTTATATAAATCCTCATAACAGTCAATTTTAATGATAAATAAATGAGACTAAAAGTGGTCTTTCTAAAAACACGAAGTCCATTATACATATCTGTTGAAGGTCAAACCTGTGTGCACGTAATGAACATTTAATTCTCCTCTAACATATATTTTTTTAATTAAATGGATTTTTGTAGTAAGCAGATCATTTCTTTTTTTAATTTAATTTTTATTTTTTATTTTTCCTTCTCCCCAAAGGCCCCCCGTACATAGTTGTATATTCTAGTTGTGGGTCCTTCTAGTTGTGGCTTGTGGGACGCCGCCTCAGCATAGCTGGATGAGCGGTGCTAGGTCCTCGCCCAGGACCTGAACCAGCAAAACTCTGGGCCGCCAAAGTAGAGCATGTGAATTTAACCACTCGGCCACGGGGAGGGCCTCCAGACCACTTCTTATTTGGCAAAATAGAGTTTCTTGACCTGAGATTAGCAAGTCAAATGGATAGTTTTTATCTTTGCATCTCGGTTTGCTAGACTATGTAAAGGAGACTATTATGAAATGCTACCAGGCAGTATTAACCTACTCCAGTCCTGTGGTCATTGATCTCTTTAGAATTGTTTCGTTACTGCTACAAACATTCACCTGTAGCCAGGACTCTCTGCTTTTCACCGAGATTTTGAGTTGAGGCTTTAAAATCTGTCCACATTCCCACCAGAATTGACAATTCCAGCCTCAGAGTTGGCCACAGCTTGTCCTGTAGCAAAATTGCTTCTGTACATTATTCTGGATTATTTGTGTGCATCTCTGTTTCCACCCAAAAAAGTACTATATAGATTATCTCAGAACTGGGAATGAATCTTGAGTCATCCTTCTACCCCTATCATCCTAACATATGGCACCAAAGCTTGCATAGAGTTGGTGCTTAGGAAAGGACTGCTATTTTTAGAGCTATGCCTTGCAGAGCCTCTCCCTCTGCTTTGCCTTGGACTGATTTACCATCACTTCATCATTAATTGTTAGTAGGAACCTTACTGACTCACACTGGAATATACTGGCGAGTTCAGAGTCGTTGCCAGAATTGTGCAGCCTAAGTACTTACAGGATTTAACTTCAAGCATCGCTGCCTAGCATCACTTCTCTGTTCCAGCCTTCTCAGCCATTACTTTGCTCTCATGTAGTTACCAGATTGTCCGTAAGCTGACAGAAATTATAGTGTGCCAAGAGAAGATGAAGTCAGAATAATTAGGTGGGCTTATTCAACCATAAATTTGTGCAATGATATCACCATAATCATGGTATTATCCAACGTTATTGCCCTTATTTTCAACCATTTGTATTTTTTATTTTTAATCTGTTCTGAATTACCATGTTTAGAGAAACTGCTGTTTAATCTTTCCTGGTTTAAAAGGCCCCAGAAGTTATAGATTAGCAAAGTTGGATATTTCTCTTTGTAGGAACATTTTTCTCCAGCTAAACCAATATTCTCAAAAATGTTGACCATTAAAAGATTTTACATAGGCAGCAGCTCAAGATAAAATTAGAGACGTCTAAAGATAGGATTTTCTTTAAACAAATATCTATAGTTTATCAGGGCTTCAAAACTATCATCAACTGCTGGAAATTCAGTCACTGCTGACTTCAAGTGACGGTGCCGTTAACCAGCAGATGGAGAGACGCCAGCAGTGGCTCCGCCTGGCAGAGCCTCAGTTCCCCTCAGAAAAGACTCTTCCCTTTACAGGACTCTGATCTTTAAGTTAAAGTTATGACAAAGTATTATGCCACAGTTGTCTGCGATGTTCACACCAATTGTTATGAATAAGAGATAAATCCTAAAGTCTAAGCATTTATTTTTCTTTTATCAATTGTTTAATAAGAAGCTAAAGTGGGTTCTTTGCCTTTATTTCTTTGGCCAAGGCTCCAAAGGACAAAATAAAACATTTGTCCTAAATATCTCGCATGTGCAAGTGAGGCCCTGGTTTACCTGTGGAGGGTTTACCAAGAAGATGGATGCAATCTGGTTCTGTCACCCTTGGCACAGCACTCTCCAGGAGAATGTCATAGGACTAAAGGTGAAGAAATCAGGGAGAAAATGCTTTGCAGTCAGTCGTCAGGATGCTGAGTGCTGGGGCTGCCTCTCCCCCTTGGGGAGGAGAAAAGAATGCTTCCTCCTCATCTCAAACCTTAAGACGGGGCTTCAAGGAAAATCTGGAGAGCTTGATATGTCTTAGCCAAAAGTTGTTAGACCCAATGGACTACCTGACTCCAGCCTAAGAATTCTAAAGGCAGGAGACTGTGGTTATCCTTGCATTAGCCAAGCAGAGAGAAGAAGCCTGCACAGGGGCCAACTTTGCGCTGCTACTAATGTCAGGGCAAGGGTCTTAAGTGTCTCCTGGACCCAGGTATGGCCCATGTTGAAGAGCAGACTTTGTGCCATCTTGATAGACCCTAGGTTCAAGGGGAGCTTCTGAAGTAACAATGGAACTCTGACAGAGAGAGTCTTTATGGATTTACTGCCAGATGCCTAGGCACTGAGTATTGAAGTTTTAAGTAGCTAGCTCTCATGGAAATTGCAACTAGAGATTCCTAGCAAGATAATCTACTTGCATCCATTAGAGTCTTACTCCATCAATAAAAAGGTTTTTGGTTGGGGCTGGCCCCGTGGCCGAGCGGTTAAGTTCGCGCACTCCGCTTCGGCGGCCCAGGGTTTTGCCAGTTCGGATCTTGGGCGCGGACATGGCACTGCTCATCAAGCCATGCTGAGGCAGCATCCCACATGCCACAACTAGAAGGACCCACAACTAAAAAATAGACAACTATGTACCGGGGGCTTTGGGGTGAAAAAGGAAAAATAAAATCTTTAAAAAAAAATGTTTTGGTGGATAGAAATCTATCTATACAACAATGTCAACTCACTTGCATTAGTTCTTCTTTCTTGTGAGGAGGAAAGAGTGGAGTTACCCACGACCTGAAATCTTTCTTATCTTTACCATGTATGTTAGCAAGGATCACTGACATTTGTGAAGACAGCAAATTATTTTGGTTTCCTACATCCGATGGGAATTACATCCAAGTAAAAATTATTCAAGATGTGTGTAGTGTCTAGGAAAAAGAGAAACACTGCTTAAAGAGGCGAGAGTTCTCTGCCCTGCTGTTCGAAAGGAGAGATCTCTTGAGGTTCCTAGTGGCTTTGTTATTCGTGATCATTGGCCAGCTCTGACACTGTGACAACAGGGGAGCTCCTATTTACAAACGTTGCTCTTTCTTTGATATCCACTGCTTCTTTCTCTGGGAACTTCCTCCTTGAACAAGCCGATTTTCTCTTCATTTTCATATGCAGGTATGTATTACCTGTTGCCAGTAATAAAAATAATACATGTTGCTCAAAGGTCTTTTATCAAATAAAAGAAAGTATAAGCATAAATTAAAATATTTTATGACTTCACTACTTAGCAATAGTCACTACTTTTAGGTAGATCCATACAAAGTTCTTATTATTTGACTGTTTCGACCGACAAAATAATAATTTCATTTGGTTTAATCTAATTTTCATGCGTACATGCACACACATTTTAACAATTGGGTTCGTATGATATATACATTATATACGTTATAATAATATGCAATAGGTACATATTGTACCTATGTACCACTTTAGCTGACATTGTAAGGCTGTTATGTTGGAAGTTTTGTAAATGCACACATATACATCTGTCTGTAGGATTTATATATTTAATAATCAATTTAAAAGAACTTGTGATCAATGTCACAGAATCATGAAATACTAGAGTTGCAAGAGACCTTAGAGATTCCACCCAAAATGCTCAAATTTAAGTTTTACTTGTAATTTTTATGTGTTTCTTTTTAAAAATATGTTTATAAGTCCATATATATCTTTAAGAGTGATGATCTTTGGCACCTCATTCTTAAGAAAATCCCATTTAATCTAAAGTATTAAACTTGGTGTTTTCAGATCCAACCATTGAAACAGCACAAAACCAATAATCTTCTAGGTATTTCAAATTTTCAGCTGACAAAACAAACAAGGAGTTGAGAGATTTCAGTCCAAAGGTCTCATTTCCATTTTCAATTTTGTGCGCTTAAGATATTTTTTCCTTAAAACCACATATACACAATTGCTGGCATAAATGGGTTTAAAATAAATGCCAATCAATAGACTTTCATTTGTTGTAGTAGCAAATAAAAGAGTGTTCTGTTGAATTTATTGTACGTTCTCAAGGATATTTATGTAGAATGCCAAAAAATCTAATTTTTTAATAGTAGCTCTACTTCTGAATTCTGTATATTTGAGGAGGTACCTGAAACTTTTTGGCTCCTAGTTCCTATTTCTTGTATAACAGCAAATCTACACTATAATGGTTTCTGAAGATAATTTTGTATTAAAAAATAATTGAGACTTTAAGTCAGACATATTTGGATTAAACTCCTTCTATACCTTGAAGGTCTGTGGTAAGAATTCAGGGAGATGGTATGGGTTCGGTGCTTAGGGCAATGACTCCAATTATAAAGGCTACAAGGATGGAAATTGCTATTTTAATTCCACATAACACATTTCTCAGGAAAATTTCTCAATCCAACTTGAAGTAAATACGGCAAATAAAAGAGGAGGTAAATCTTTGTGAAAATTGCTCATTCCATAGCTTAGAGCAATTTGGTGATTTTATTTCACTTATCTGAGCTCCCACTCTACAGAAACTTCATTCATCATCAAACACTAGCTTATGTTCTTCTTTCTCCTTCTATTAAACTCTTCCGAGATACAGTTTGGACGTTAAAGAGAATTACTGACGAAGTGCTGATGACCATGCACGTTCTCATCAAAGATCACGGCTATAACGCATACAAAGGGATGGATCCTGTTAAGAAAAAGATAAGAGAAAGAACTGAAAAGATTATTGGAGTACAAGAGACTAGGAACAATCTTCAAATCTTAGGCAAGTTCTGAGACGCTTTTGAGCCATTTCAATTTCTCCCTGCATATCAAAAGCCACAACTGAATGGGAGGAAAATGAATTTTAAAGCAGTATTCAAGGTTGGACTTTCTAAATTTTGTAGAATAGGTCATCTTCTTGACACTCTCAAAATCTTGAAGAACAGATTAAATGGGACTGGCTTGGTGGCATAGTGGTTAAGTTCATGTGCTCTGCTTCAGTGGCCCAGGGTTTGCGGGTTTGGATCCTGGGCATGGAATCACACACCACTCATGAAGCCATGCTGTGGAGGCATTCCCACATACAAAAGAGAGGAAGATTGGCATAGATATTAGCTCAGGGACAATCTTCCTCAAACAAAAAGAGGAAGGTTGGCAACAGAGGTTAACTCAGGGCCAATCTTCTTCATCAAAGAAAATAAATAAACAAAAGAACAGATTAAATATTCCAAGAAAACTATCCATCTGTGCACCTTGTTGGGTTGGCTTTGGTTTAGTTTGGTTTGAGGTAGGACGTCCCTCCCATGTATAATGCAAAGTTGACATAAACAAACAGGAAAACCTTAATTTTTCTCTCACTTTTTCAAATGTATATAGAACAACTGTCTTTGTTATTTTACGTTTTGTGTTAGCCAGCCTCCAAGACGGATCTTCACGATCTCCACTGCCTAATATTTACACCCTTGTGTAGTCTTCCTGAAATTATACTAGAATTGGTGTGTGTGCAGTGTAACATACAGCAATGGCGATTCTACGTCGCTTACAATATTTAGGTATGAAAGCTGTGACTTCCATCTTGGGCCTCTCTTTCTTTCTCTCTCTCTGTGTCTCTTCATTCACCTGGTGGAAGTCAGTTGCCAGGTAACTACTGCAGCCTATGGAGAGGCACACATGGCCAGGAATGGAGGTCTGTGGCCAATAGTTAACGAGCAAGTGAGACTTTCCAACAACTAAGTGAGTCTGGAAGTGGATTCTTTACCTCCAGTTGAGCACCGAGATGACTCTAACCTGGCTGACAACTTGACTCCAACCTGATGAAAGACCCTGAGCCAAAACCTTGCAGCTAAGCTATTCCTAGATTTCTAATCCTCAGACATTGTGTGAAAAATAAGTGTTTGTTGTTTTAAGTTGCTAAATTTTGAGGTAATTTGCTAGGCATCAATGATAACTAATATACATTTAAAATGTTTTCCAGGGGCCGTCGCAGTGGCATAGTAGCTAAGTTTGTGTGCTCCACTTCGGTGGCCTGGGGTTCATCGGTTCAGATCCTGGGCACAGACCTACACACCACTCATCAAGCTATGCTGTGGCAGCATCCCACATAGAAGAACTAAAATGACTTACAACTAGGATATACAACTATGTACTGGGGCGTTGGGGAGAAAAACAAAAGAGGAAGATTGACAACAGATGTTAGCTCAGGGCCAATCTTCCTCGCCAAAAAGCAAAAAATAAATAAAATGTTTTCCATTGCAATTTGGCCACCCATGATTACTAGATTCTGATAGAAATTTTACTTAGTAATATCCTGGACTCCATGCTTACTGATTATTTTCTAAGGATAAATGAAGAAATATTTCATTAGAAGTTTGAAATAAATATTTTATTAATATCCAAGAAATGATGTGTTTAGGGTGTTTTCTTAGATATAATCAAATCTCCATATTTGAGATATTACAGGAATTATTTATTATTTTTTAAATTTTAGAATGTTTAGTATTCCCTTGTGATGTGTTTGGACTTGCAGCTTCAAAATTGCATGCAAATTAATTTAAAAAATTAAAATAACTGATGAATAAAATCAAAGAACTAAATAAATGGAGAGATATTCCATATTCATGGATAGTAAGACTCAATATTATCAAGATGTCAGATCTTCCTAATTTGATCTATAGATTCAATGCAATTCCAAACAAAACATCAGCAAGTTATTTTCTGGATGTCAATAAACTGATTCTAAAATTCACATGAAACCAACACAACATTGAAGGAGAATAAAGTTGGAAAACAGACATTAGCTGATTTCAGGACTTACTATAAGGGTGCAGTAATCAAGAGAGTGAGGTACTGGTGAAAGAATAGAAAAATAGACAAATAGAATAGAATAGAGAGCCCGGAAATAGACTCCCATAAATATAGTCAACTGATCTTTCACAAAGGAGCAAAGACAATGCAATGGAGCAAAGATACTTTCTTCAACAAATGATGCTGCAACAACAGGGCATACACATGCAAAAAACTGAATCTAGATACAGACCTTACACCCTTCACAAAAAATAACTCAAAATGGATAAAAGACCTAAATGTACAACACAAAACTATAAAACTTCTAGGAGAAAACCTAGATGACCTTGGGTATGTGGGTGCCTTTTTAGATGTAACATCAAAAGCATGATTCTTGAAAGAAATAATTAATAAGCTGGACTTCATTAAAATTTAAAAATTGCACTCTGCAAAAGGCACTGTCAACATATCCAGAGGACTAGCCACAGACTTTGGGAAAATATTTCAAAACTCACCTGTGACAAAGGACTATTATCCAAAATATACAAAGAACTCTTAAAACTCAACAATAACAAAAAACCTGCTTAAGAAATAAGCCAAAGATCTGAACAGACAAGTCACTGAACAAGATATGCAGATAGTAAATAAGCATATGCAAAGATGCTATGCATCATATGTGATCAATAAACATAAATTAAACTAAAAAACAATGATACAATGCTAAACATCTATTAGAATGACCAAAATTCAAAACACTGACAACACCAAATGCTACTGAACATAAGGAGCAACAGGAACTCTCATTCATTATTGGTGAGAATGAGAAATGGTACAGACACTTTGGAAAACAGTTTGACAGTTTCTGACAAGATGAAATGTACTCTTACCATAGGATCCAACAATCACACTCTTTGCTATTTACCCAAAGAGCTGAAAAACTTATGTCCACACAAAAACCTGCACATGGATATTTATAGCAGCTTTATTATAATTGCCAAACTTGGAAGTAACCCAGATGTCCTTCAGTGGATGAATGGATAAATAAACTGTGGTATATCTAGATGATGAAATATTATTCAGCACTAAAAAGAAATGAGCTATCAAGCCATGAAAACACATGGAGGAGCCTTAAATGTATATTATTTAAAGCAGAAGAAGCCAAACCGAAAAGGCTATATACTGTAGGATTCTAACTATATGACATTCTGGAAAAGGCTGAACTATGAGATAGTAAAAAGATCAACGCTGCCAGGGGGTTAGAGAAAAGAGATGAATAGGTGGAACACAAAGGATTTTCAGGACAGCGAAAATCTCTTTGATAATATAATGATGGATACATGTCATCATATGTTTGTCCAAACCCATAGAGTGAAGTGTCATGTCAACTACAGACTTTGGGTGATTATAATGTGTAATGGAAGTTCATCAGTTGTAACAAATGTACCACTTTGGTGAGGGATGTTGATAATGAGGGATGCTGTGCAGGCACAGGAGAAGTGGAGTATGGGAAACCTCTGCACTTTCCTCTCAATTCTGCCACGAACCTTAAACTGCTCTAAAAAAGTAAAGTCTTAATGGAAAGAATTAACATAAATTTTAGTTTTGCCAGAGCTGATTTTTATCACACAAAATAAAAGTACCTGCCATGTATTGTTATGATATTTCATAAACCATGAAGAAAGTATTAAAAAGTATAAGATATAACTGAAAGTATTTATTTATTTATAAATGCAGTAATATGTAGGAAAAATAATAAAGGAGTACATCTTCAATAGAATGTAATTGTTGCTGCTTACTTAGAAGCTGACATTTGATTGGCACTGTGAAAATTATTTTACAGAAAATGCTTTAATCCTGACAGAGGTTCTGTAAAGAGGAGTCTTTATCCTTAGTTCCCAGGTGGGCAGACCAAGATTCAAAGCTGTTGGTGATTTCCACAAGGATGACTAGGTAGGAAATGACTGAGAAGGTACATGTAGACAGTTTCTTTTAGATTCCAATCTTGGTATTTACTCAACCACTACCCCAGTCTGCATTCTTCCCAATAAATTTCATGTTAAAACTAATTCAGATTAGCTTCATTTGAAATATCCTTTGGAGAATGAGCACATTTGTTTTGAATATGCTCAGATACATTAAGATTTTGTTGTGGACATGACTTCAATAATTCAGAAACAACTTTGTTGTAGGAGGAAAAACATTGGGCCATGTAACGTGTGATAAAATATATGTGATGACTGACGAGGTGGGTGGTCCTATGTTTCTCTTATAGACCGTAAACTGCCACTACTTCATTCTAAAAACCTAAGAACCTGGTGCTGTGATAGTTGAATTCCTTATTCTTCATTCCTTTTCTTTAGAATCAGCACCTCTATTGTTGATATGTCATCAGAACTTACCTCCCGATATCCCCTCTTATATATGTATATCATTTACATCTATTGAAGACTCCAGCACCTGGCTTACTCTTGTTTTCTCCACTACTACTCCTGTCATTATTCCTGGTGACTTCAACATTTATGAAAATGTCCTTGTCCTCTCAGTACTTTACCTCCTTTGTCCTCCTTCCTACCTTAGAAAATCAAACATTTATACTCTAGGCATTGGAGCTGTAAACAAACCCATTATCTCATAAATCTCCATTTCACAAGATTCTCACCTCTTTGCTACATCCAATTCATGGAATCAAATGCTTTTTGCTCATCCGTATCCTATCAGGTCCTCCTTTTCTTATTTGCTCAGTTTAGATTCCATGGCTCTAAGTCATAGCCACTCCCTTGACTCCCTTTCCAATATCTTTAACTGCCAGTGTTCTGTCTCTATGTCATGCTCTTCTGGCAAACTTCCTGTCCTAGATGAAACCAACTCTCCCTGTAACTTTTTACCTGCATCCAGGTAGCTGAATGTTACTGGAGAAAAATCGTGTAACAACCATGCTGTCTGAGCTCGCTTGAAATTTAGGATCATAACTCTCAACCAGTCCATCCTACTGCCAGACAATCCCGCTACCGTCCCTTGTGAATTCATTTTCTACACTCATGGAAACAATTATTTCATCCTTTCTCGTCTTTCTTCCTGTCTCCAAAACCTCTTACTCCACTCACTGTCCACATATTACCTAGCCACATACTTAACAGAGAAAGTAAATTCAATCAGAAAAGAACAATTTTACATCGAATCAAAAGAAGAAAAGCATTTAGTTTTTCTTGTTACAATGAAACAAGTAACCTGGTTCCTCCTTTTTGTGCTTTGGATGCTATCCTCAGTCCCTCTGAAGGCCTTAATTTCTGAATTTATCTTCTGTCTTTCCTGAATCATCAATTACTCTTTCTCTAGCAGATAGTTCTCATCAACATACAAACACAAGCCTTCATGCCAGCCACAGAAAAACAAATTACACCAAAACACTAACCTTCCTTTTCTCTCTGCCCATGCCCCCCACGGTACTTTGCTGTCTGTAATACTTTGTCAGTTTTTTGTACTACCTCACAGGGTTTTAAATGCTCCATGGCTCTACTCCTCCAGCTCTTCTCTCTATCTACACTCCCTCTTGGATGATCTCAGCCTGCCCCAGGACTTTAAATATTAACTATGTGTCAAAGACCCTCAAATTTCCAACTCCAGCCTGAACATCTTACCCTGGGTGCTAGACTCATATTTAACTATATACTCACATCTGCTAAGTGGCTTTCTACCAGACATTTAATTGTTAATATGACCAAAACACTTGTTCCCGCTCCCACCCCAAGCTTTTAATCTCAACAAATGGTACCAAGTGCAGTGATTTGGAGTCATTCTTCCTTGTCAACTCTTTCTTTTAAATCTCACTTCCAATCTTTTATTAAAATCAGTTGTCACCTCCAAAATGCAACCTGAATCCAAACACTTCCAACTATCTCCACTGCTATAATCTTAGTCTAAGCCATTCATTCTCTCTCATCTTCCGGAAGATCCTAACTGTGCCATGGTCTATGCTCTATACTCCAACTGGAAAAGGGATAGTTTGAAAATACATATCGGATCATTTTATCTCTTTTCTAAGTCTTCCATTGTTTTTTTACTGGAAACAAAATAGAATGAAACTTTATTCCTTTCTCCAAACTATACTTGTTATCCTTGAAGCAGTCTTCTGAATGCATCATTGAAGTATTCTTCTCCCAATTCTTCTATCTTCTCCAATAACTGAAGGGGCACATGGGTAAATTAAATCACCATGTAAAACCAGACTGATCAGACAATTTGTCGCAGATTCTACAGCACAACTCAAATTTCCTAATTCCTACCTCATTCCACTATTTCCATTTTAAACCACCCATCTTTCAGTTCACAGTTGAAAATTCCATAATCCTAAAAAGGCGAACACCACCTCCTCAGCTTGTGTTTTCTTTGGAATTCATTTGCATATCATATATACATTTGTTTTGAATGGTCTTTTGCTCAATATTTTATGTTTGACTTTGGTATGTCTGACTCTGGTTGGGAAATTAAGCAACAGGAAGGAAAATAAAATTATTCTCACGTACACCATATATTTTTATTTCAATTAAATGCTCTTGCAAAGTTGTTCTAGTCCAGATAAAATAGCAGCTATTATTATTTCTTCTTTAAAATGCCTTAGCACTCCTGTAGTTTGCAGAACTTAAAAGCAATGGCTCTTGTTCAAAGTGCTGCATCTCTATTAGATCTGTAACTGCTTGTAACCAATTCAGCTACAGAAACAATCTCATCCCTAATGACTGTAACGTGAAAACAACTTGCCTTCTCCAATACAGAACACAGGTATTAATTGTGATGACTGGGTGCGTCTTACTGTATTGACACTCTTCTTAAAGTGATTTATTGGGTACTAATTGCACATTTGTGGTGTGCTAATTTCTATTTGGAAGGACATTCTATTACAGTTTGATGGCCTGATTATAATCTCATTTATTCTGTGGTAGTGATTGTATTCCTCCTTCAAAACTCTTTAGTCCAATATTTCCTCTTACTGCCCCCTGCATCTTTTTAAAAGGCAATAAAAGAATACCTTGAAGAACTGAGTGAAGTTGACTTTTACAGGGGTCTCTTCAGGTGGTTGCAATTTAAAATCATTTAAATAAAATTAAAAACTTATCAAATTCAAGTTTCAAGCTTGTCCCAAGGAAGTTTTAAGTCAGACTTCTTTGAATAATGTCACTTTATAGTAGACAAGTGGTAAGTGACATTTGATTTTTACTTTTTCTTTTCTGGATGCTTTTATAGAGAAAATAGTATTAATGGCAAAATATTTATAAAGTCTTTTCTGTAAAACTGTTTACGGCTTCACTGTGAATGATTGCAAGCCAGAAGACATGGGTAAGTGGGGAGGAGAGACAGAATAGAGGAGATTGGGTTGAAGGAAGTTAGAGTCAGGCTGAAAGGCAGAAAACAGTGTGGCAAGTCTCAGGAAATGAGCCAAGCCCATAGTCTTAATATAATTCTTTTTAATGTTCATATGTGTTGCTATTAAGCAAAATTAATCCCTCCCCAAGGGTGAGGGAAATTCAGAAAAACAGATTTAGAAACTAGATAAAAATACATCATCAAGTGATGCCCAAATCACTTTGAGAGTTTCCTAAAAGCATTCTTAACCTCCTCTTGCTCTAAAAGAACAGAGTTTAAACTTACCAGTTTGGAAAACAACAGGAGGGTTCATTAAGCAGGGAAGAACAAATTTTGTTCAGGAAATTTGAGTTCATAATGTAGAAGAGATCAGTGACAAAAGGAAGATATAAAATTGTATGTATTGTGATTAGACATCGGAGGAAAGTTAAGAAACAGGAAAGAACAAAAATAGAAGAACGTGTTGCTTTTGACATAGATTCTTTATTCATTCTGATTCTCCAAAGCACCTTCTTGACTTAGCTCAAACTCCATGCAACCAACACACTATTATTGCCTGTGCCCTGGAGTGAAAAGGATTATGATGGTGAATTCTTGCCCTGATCCAAATTCCTGAGAGATATCCACTTAAAATACAACCAAATTTCCTATCACCAAGGTTTTCCCCCAGTGGATTATCTCCGCTCTTCAAGTCGTTTGTTCTCATGCAGGAGCACTTTGTCTATATTCAGTTACACTGGTTTGCTGGATTCATTTCTGCTTCAGTCTCTACAATGTCAGAAGTTAAAGATCCTATATAGTTTCTCTGAAGAGTACCCAGCACAATGCCAGACACAAAGGTCCTTTTTAGCATCAATCCTAGGCAATAACAGTTTCTTTAGAAAGCGAACAGAATCTTCACATGAGGCAAGATGCATATCCTAAAGGGAGAGTGAGCTTTCCTCTTTTACAATGTGTTAGAGCTAGTGTGGTATAAAGGGTAAGCCCTCATATAAATTGAAAATGTGCCTTGTTTACTGGCTGCCAAGAGGATGCCAGATGTGGGGATTGAAAGTTTTTTGAGCCTTCCATTTGGGATTTGTGAACATTAATGCTTTGCCTTTATATAGCATTTCTACTTCTAAAATATTTTCTTAATTATTACCACCACATCATTCATCATGCCTGAGAAAGACAGCAAACATGGAATAGAGGAGTTCTTAGAAATGTCTTCTATTTCACCATTACTAGGTCAACTATTCCTAGCAGTTAGTACTTATTAAGGATCTACTAGGTGGCTGGTACTGTGCTAAGACACCACAAGAACTACTTCATTCATTCATACAAGAATCCCAGGAAACCAAGTAGTAGCACTCCCTCTAATTAGAGAGCCTAATCTAGTGTATCCAGCACACCGTAGGTACTCAATCAATGTTTCCATGCATGGAGAAACACTTTCCATTATTATCTTAGCTTTAATTCAGTTTACAAATGAAGATCTGAGGTTTAGAGAGGTTAAATAATTTACTCAAGTTTTCTTAGCTAGTAAGTGGGTTAGCCTGGAGTTGAATTTATGTCCATCAGACTGCAGGGATAATTTTCTCAACCAATGAAGAATTTACCTAAAGTTTGTGAAATTTGGTGACAAAGGTTAGACTAGCAGCCATGTCAGTTGGCAGTCATCCTCATGTGTCCCCTGTAGCTTGCCTCACATTGCCTTGTCTCGTAGCTCTCAGAACAAAGGTTTTCCCCACTTTCATGTAATATAAATTTTATAAAACCTCATTAATAACCCGGAGACTAAGAGAAGGCTGGTATAAAAGTGGACATTTTTGGAGGATGGCCCAGTGGTCTAGTCATTAAGTTCATGCCCTCTGCTGCAGCGGCCTGGGGTACACAGGTTTGGGTCCCAGGTGCAGACCTACACACTGCTCATCAAGCCATGCTGTGGTGGCATCCCACATACAAAATAGAGGAAGATTGACATGGATGTTAGCTCAGGGAAAATCTTCCTCAAGCAAAAAGAGGAAGATTGGCAACAGATGCTAGCTCAGGGCCAATCTTCCTTACCGCCCCCTCCCCCAAAAAAGGACATTTTGAATTTAAAAGTTTTAAATGATTAAAAAGAAAGTAGTTTTATTTCTTCAGTATGTGCAATAACATAAAGTACTTTCTGATGAAGCCTGTCTTTGGTTGGCTCAGATGCAAAGATTCGCCTCTTTTTTATTCAGCAGTATTTTGGGATCAAAGCTAGATTAAGGACAGGTAGCTGGATAGCCACCTGATACTAGTCTGTAAGGAGCAAGGAGATATCACTGATGTAAATCAGAAACATGAATCCAGTTAACTTAGGTTTTCCCTTGCAATCTCTTCTAATTGATGAAACATTGGTTCTGCTTCAAATGATAAGACATAACTTTAAAGAATTTTTTTTTAATTTCATAGCCAACTTATCTGTTTTGAAAAGACTTTTTGGTGGTCTTACAGAAGTTGTGTGCTTCAGATCCACAACCTCAACCCCGAGGCAGTCAGCTGATGGCTTTCTGAAGTTCTTAGTGAGAGTGATAGACATTCTGAAACAAAATAAGGCATGTCCTAGTACTACTGGGAATGAGTGGCATATTTCATTACATAGATTTAAGAGTCTTAAATGTAAATGAGCTCTTTATTTCAGAAGATCACATTTAGTCATTCAACAAATTGATATTTCTCAAGCACTACATATATGATATTGCATGCCAGGCATTAAGGAGTCTTTGGTGAGAAAAAAAAATACAATATATCCTATGAGAGACTCAGTTTCACCTCAGGAAATGCTTGTTGAAACAACATGTAAGAATCATTGATATGAAAGATGGTCAAGTTATTTCCCTTTCAAAGCCATCTGCATTTCTTAATCTAGCCTGGTTCACATTTAAATAATTAGCATTTTCAAGCATTCAGAATATGTTGAGTTCTTAAGTAAGTCTCCTTTGGGATTTACTTATTGGAGGATATTTAAAGAATGGACTATGGAGAAGTGTCTCAGTTTCTCATTGCTGCTATAACAAATTACCACAAACTTAGTGGCTTAAAACAAGACAAAATTATTGTCTTATAGTTAAAGGTCCAAAGTTACAGTCATTGATCTAAAGTTAAGGCGTCAGCAGGGCTGGTTCCTTCTGGAGTCTCTAAGGGGACAATCCATTTCCTTGTCTTTTCTGGCTGTTAGAGGCTGTCCTCATTCCTTGGCATGTGGCTCCTTCCTCTCATCACTCCAGCCTGTTGCTTCTGTCATCATATCTCCTGCTTCACACTCTGATCCTTCTGCCTCCCTGTTATCAAGACCCTAGTGATTATATCTTTTCTGTCCAGATAACCCAGGATAATCTCTCCATCTCAAGATCCTTAGTAATGTCTGGAAAGCTCCTTTTCCATAGAAATTTACATATTCACCATATCCAAAGATCAGGACTGGACATGTTTGGTGACCTTTATTTAGTCTACCACAAAAAGTGTATTTGTGATGGGGCTGCCAGTAATAGGAGGAGAGAGGCAGAAGGAAGGGATTAAGATACTGAGAATGAGTGCACTCCTTAAGAATACCAGAAAAAAGCAGGGGGAGTGGAATTATTAAGTAGTAGTCTTTGTGATGAAAACAAAGGGGTACTAAAGTGGCATATTTCAAAGTCTGTAACACAGTTGGGCAAAGTTGGGGATAACCAGGACTAGGGTATTTATTCATCCAAGCAGCATTGGACAGGAAGGACTGAGGCACAGGCCAACTGCAAATGAGCAGAAATTACAATTGTACTCGTGGAGGAGAGAAGGATAATGCATTTCTCATGACAGCTGTAGTACATTTCAAAGGCTCCAGGACATCAATTTAATAAAAATGGCCTTCCTACTAATAGCTTGATATCTGGAGAAAACATAATTTCATTGTTGTTCCGCTTGGGTCCAAGAAGAGTTGGATCATACTGCTGGATATTGCTATATATTTAAGCTTTGTGGCTGGCTTGTGAATATCAAATGAGGTAATGTATGTAAATTCATAGCATAGCACCTGGCACATGGTGAGTGTCTGTTATGGACTGAATGTTTGTGCCCCCCAAAAATTTATATGTTAAAGTCCTAACCCTCAATGTGATGGTATTTGGAGGTGGGGCCTTTAGTAGGTAATTAGGTTTAGATGAGGTCATGAGGGTGGAGCTCCCATAATGGGATTAGTGTTCAAATAAGAAGTGTAGGAAAGATTAGAACTTTCTCTCCACCACATGAGGACACAGCCAGAAGGCATCCATCTGCAAGCCAGGAAGAGAGTTTTCTCCAGAAAGCAAACTGGCAGGCACCTTGATCTTGAACTTCCCAGCCTCCAGAACTATGGGAAATAAATGTCTGTTGTTTAAGCCACCCCATCTGTGGTATTTTGTTACGGTAGCCTGAGCAGACAAAGACAATGTCCAATAAGCGGAAGATGTTATTAGTAGAAAGAAACTCCCAGCCACCAAGGACACTTCTCCCTAAGTCAGAGGCCACAGAGAGCTCTCTCTGGCTGTGGCCTGGCTTTCTCTACACTCTTGGGGTACAGGGAAGCTCCAAAAGTCATCAGAAATTCTGCAGTTTCCAAAACTCCACTGTACCCAAAACATGGCCAAGGATGTCCCCTAAATGCTCCCATAAAGACATAGCCCTTTTCTAGGCTCTATAGTGCTGTCTTTCCTAGAGAAGTTCTGAAGTCCAGTCCTGGGGACACTCCCTTACCGAGGAAAGGAGGAGAGGATGATTCAGGCTTTTATTCCTTCTGTCTCTAAGGTGGGATGATCATTTAATCTATCTTACTAGCTCTCTAGCCCATTCTCCTCCATGAAGATAGACAGAAGTCGGGGAAGGCCCTTGCCACAAACAGGGTAGGAATCCTACCAGCAAAGTGTAAGAAATGTATGCAGACTATCCCTGTGACTCATCCTCCTGTGGCCTGGAATAGTGAAGAAATCATGGGGGCTGAATTGATGACACATCTGAATTTAAACTCTGATCCAGGCGATAATGGGCTCTGGGTGATTTACACCTTTTCTTTCCCAGACTTTCACTTTCCTCAACTATGAAATAGGATAACAACCATCTTTGCTGAAAGTTGATGAGATTAAAAGAGACATATGGTGAAAACCCTCAGCATAATACCGAGAAATAATAAGCTTTTAATTAAAAACATTAAGTTCTCTCTCTCTTTCCTGGCCTGACCCCGCCTCACCACCCTCTTTGTGTCAGACCCAGAAATCCTTGAGTGGATGTTCATGCTAGAATTTGCCTAGGAATGGGGAGGGTGGACAAAGATTTCTATTAAACACTGAGAAGGAATAATGCTAAGATGTGAAGCTCTTAAAAACCACATTAAAGAGTTTGGACTTATCCACAGGTCAATGGAAAATGATAAGTGAGTTCTAAACAGGGAATTAACATAATTAGATGCGCACTTAAAAATTCGACCTGGCATTTTTGTGGAAACCAGATAGGAGGAGAACAGGAAAGCAGACAAGGAGACCAGGTAGAACACAGTTTTAGTAATAGAAACTACGATGATGGTGGCCTGAACAAGAGTATGGGGAGTGTGAATTGAGAGAGGAGACACATTCAGAGATGTTTGGGATCTAAAATATTTATAAGTAGGTTCTTGAGTGATTTTAGAAAGACTAATGAATGGCAACCAACAGTTTGGGGCTTGGATAATTCTGTAGATTGTTGGTCATATTGACTGAAATGGGAAGTACAAGAGGAACGGGAGCAAGAAAGGTGAGAAAGGGATGGGTAAAGTATCGAACATGTTGATTTTGAGATGTCTGCATGCTATCCACACAGGCAGGTTTATCCAAAAGGAAAAGGACATACTGGATCCATTAGTTTCAGAGGAAGTCAATCTTAGTAGGGCCAAAGGTGACTTAACTTTCGGGGGCTGCCGTGCTCAGACATCTAGCTCACAACAGTCCTTCCACCAGCCCTTCATGTCTGGAGAAACAGAAAGAAAAACACATAAGCCAAGACAATTACTTATATTTATTCTTCAAGGAAAAGAGAATGAGTATGCTGAAATCCTTAACTAAAATATTATCTTGCTAGTGTGGAGTACAATGACATGTAGCTTGGATTTCTTTTAGCTAGGTAGGTTCTGCCAGCGTCAAATAGAATGGGGCAACAAATGATGGTGGCATCCCGAGCATGGCTGAACACTATTGTTTCTCATTATTTTTAACAAGTAGGCTTGCACAGCTTAGAGTGCCCCTTTCAAAAATTAAGATTTGCCTCACGTAAGTAAAAGCTTTTGATTGCTTTACAAAGCTTAGCAACCATGCATACGTGTAAATTTTCACCATTAGATTCTGTAATTGGTGTCCTCCGAGGCTATCAGTCTCCATCAGAAGTCCACTGCTACTCGCTTTTTAAGATATCACAGCCTCTACTCATTCACTGGACTTTTCAGGACCCTCTAGTTGAAGGTTAAAAAGTTTCCACCAAGAGATTCTTCTCCAACTGCATTTTATGACTATAAAGTTCGATAATGTGGTTTTCCTTAGCTATTGGGAGAAAAAATGCATTTTTCTTTTCAAATGGGGATTTCTTTGTTACCATTTTCTGCTCTGAAATGTTATAGCAAATCTATAGTTGTTTTCTTTTTTCCTTCTCTTACTCATATTCCCTTTTCATAGAGTGAAGCATATAGAAATATGAATAATATTGTAATCCCTTCTGGAACCAGAAGAGAAACATGGTTTCTATTAGAGTTTATTGCATTTTTATTCCTTTCTTTAAAAAATAAATGTTAGACAAAGTAACCCCTGGAGGCTCAAATCTCTCTAGTTATAATTGTAGGCAACCTGAGTTGGAGAACCAGCTTTCCCTGACATCATGGTTCTTTTCCATTTGCTCTCTGTTTTGCTTCTCTGAGAATGTGTGCATAATGATTCCTTTAGTTTTGGAAGATATTCACCTTGTGTGTCTGGGTGTGGGGGTGTGTTTTAGTCTCTATAGAGAACTAAAAAGTCATGGTGTCTTTCGTAAACTCTGAATACCTTCACTTCACCTGTTGGTGTGCGGTGGTTAATAGCAGTTGAATAGGACCTCTTACTAATGAACCTTATTCATAAGGTCTTATAATTTCACATAATATTGGTCAAAATGATTAAAGCATTCTCTAGTAAATACACACCAACTTATTAATGTATTCATTCATTGATTGACTTATCTATCTGTTTCTCTGTTCACACATTTATTCTAAAGTGTATGTGCTTTTCCCCTTTTCCACCTATAATTAGTGCTACTGGTAATCAAGAGATCAGGTTTGTAAGACTACATTCTGCCACTGATTTGTAATAAGACATCAGCATAAAAAGGTGGAAGAAAGGCATTTTCTATTTCCTTCCTTCAGTTATATAGTGGGATTAGTAACTAATGCATACATATGTAATTCTTAGAGTTGTCTTGATAATGGAATTCGACCTTAAAGCAATCTGAAGAATATAAGAGATTAGATGGTAGGGGACCATATCCTTGTATTTACAATAGCCAAGGTAGGGCATGAGGGGCTGTAAAAGTATTCATCTAGTCCCAAAATTACCACACAAAGTGGGTGCTGTGTTACTCACATTTCTGATCATGAAGTGAGGCTTAGACAATTTATGTAACTCCCTATAGTATATTAGCCAGTAAATGAGAAATTCACCATTCAGATCTGGGACTGTCTAAATCCAGAGCCCAGATCCCTTCCCCGACCATTCCATTCCCCCGTTCCACCTAGCAGTAGAATTGCTGTGGTTTGAAAAGTACTGTGCTATTTAATCTGCCTGTGCAGCAGCTCTCTGATTTCCTTGCCAGGTCTGGAGGTGGTGACGTGGCTGATGGATCAGTTGAACCGCAGGGTATTATTCTTTGGAGTGACCTAATTTTGCTGCCTGTTGGGGCCACTGTAGAGTCACTGTGTCTTTATGCCATGTTTGAGGCTGGATGAAAGGCATGGATGGGATCTACAGATGCCCTCTCCATCACGTGGACCAGAAATGCACGGAAGATTATTCACTCAGTTAGACTGACCTGCTAAAACCATCCTGTGGCAGATGAGGCTAAGTTTTTCCTGACTTGTCTCTTGCCTCCACTAGTCTGTAAAAAGGGGAAAGGAAGAGATAATGTTCATCAGGGTCCCCACTGTACTCCCAAAGCCTAGCGCAGTAGCTGGAACAATGTTTATCATGGCTAAGCGGAGTAAATATCCGTCTTTTCAGTAGCTGAATCCTTTCCTCTTTCCTCCCCAATATCTTGGTCTCCCTGGTACAAACACCACACTGACCACCTGCAGTTTCTTTTGTTTACAATCTTTTTTCTTCATCAGTCTATAAATTATCTGAGAGGAGAGATGCTGTCTTATTCATGTTTCTATCTGAAGTATCCAGCAGTGCCTGTAATAAATATTTGTTCTCAATAAATATTTGTGGAATTAATTAAAAAATGAATAAATTATCTCAATTCAGCAAAGAGGTTCAAGCACCTTTAATTTTCCACTCATTTTAATAGGCACTAGAGAAAGCCTTAGCTTTCAAGGAGTTTGTAATTGAATTTATAATCTAGTATAGCATCTTGTGCTGGTTATTAAGGTATTATCTCTCAGCTCCATACACATCCTTCTGTTTGTTACTCTATGATGTTGGGAGAAGGACTTTACAAAACAAATTTCCTTTGCCACCTGGCTTCCTGGTTTGCTCTGCCCCAAGGAGTTATTAGAGGGAGTGGAAGGCATGAAAAAGAGAAAAAACAAAACTTCCCTCTTCTAGCTTGCTTGTCCTTCCTCTCAGTATTGTCCCCGCAGGGCACCATCACTGTAGCCCTAGCAGTTGACTCCAGCTACCAATTTCTTCCAGCTCCCAGGCAGGTAGCAACTCATGGTGTCTCATCAGAGGAACAATGGCAAAATTGTTTCCTGTTCCTCAGAAGCCCAAGCTGGGCTTTGCGGGCTCCTCTTCTGAGCCTTTGGATTCTGATCACTCCAATTCCATCAATTAGTAGCTTTTTAGATGGTTATTGAAAGTTGATGCGGCCATAGTCTATTTCAGTAAAGCAAGGAGAAGCAGAGAAGAGCTTCACTCATTTATATTTTATTTAGGAATCTTTTACTTGATCTACATGCTTCGTCCCCAGAATCAGGAACACGAAGAACAGGATTTGGTAATAGCCTTCAAGGAATGCTCAACGTGGTAGAAGATTCAGACAGGAAGAAGGAAAATTAGAAGGTATTATGTGGCATACTGGCTACAATCACAACATAACGAGACAGAATATTTTATTAGGAATTTCCATACAATCCTCCAATTTCTCAAGATTTATTTTGTAGTGCTCCTAATGCCTACTTCTTTCAAAATAATGGACACAAGAATGACAAAATACTATTGCCCTTGTTTATAATGTCTCCTCTATTAAAGATTAAAAATCTCTTTCCGAATGTTTTGTCCCAATCTAAAATTTAGCGACTCAACATACAATATTTCTGGAGTCTGCTTTCTGGAAAATATAAACATTCATAGTTAGACATTAGAAAGAATTTTCTTATTGCATTTCTTTTACTCTGCCCAACATTTTCCCGGCAGGCTCAAAACAATTAAAAATATATCTAACTCTGTTGCTTTCTGACACTAGGGAGATCATTTCCCATTGTTTTGCTAAAGAATTTTGTTCTCTCTTGTGACCTTAATGTCAAGAGGCATAATTTCTCATTTTGCAATACACCCCCAGGACTTGACCAAAACCCAGAGTCCTTCAGAGGTCAGTGAGATCTCCACACTTCACTGAACAACACCCGCCTGGCCTGGAGAATGATGAAAAATGGGTATAAAATATGAAACCATTTTTAATGTTCTAATTTATTAGACAGGTTATTAGTTAAAAAATAATCTAGCAGGAATTGATGTTACAAATACCAGATTGGGATGATTGTATACATTTGGTTACTTTTTGATCTTTTGCATGGGACTAAGTTATTTTCAGTGAAAACCAACAAGAATTTCCTCCAATGAACTTTTCGTATCTTATTTTAATGACAACTTCCATAAATAAATCTATCTTCTAAGATTTCATAATTTTGTCAGTTATTGAGACTAATTTCCAAAAGTTCGTTTCCTGGAGTTCCTTGAGTGTATTTAAATGTCATTTTGTACATGAATTTAATTTGCGTCAATGTGGTATAGAAACTGTGATCGTCATTTATTTTAAAAATATTTAATAAATTTAAAATATTATTTACTCTTAAACACTTTGTGGCTATTTTACTGCAAATTCATCATTAAAAATTTGGTATCCATATGCAAACAGTATATGGAAACATATATTGAAGGGTATGTAAAACTTCAAATACAAAAATGAGCCTCTCCACTGAGGAATAGAATATGTACTTGCTCTCATTTAAGTCAATGCATTTAATCAATAAACAAGCTAGGTTTTCTTTTTAAGAACAAAAAAGAGAGTTTACTGAATATTGGTAAATACATTTTTTCATAATTATTGTTACATACGTTATAGTGGCATGGGGAAAATCAATAAATAGCCTCTAAAAATTCTCCTCCACAAATGAAATTCTTGTGTTTCTATATTTAAAAGATGGACTTCAAAGTAAAGTTGAGTAAAGGACTAAAAATTACCACCCAAATAAACTAATCTAGCATTATTTATACAGCTTCCCATATAAATACCATGTGGTATATTTACCATAATACACTTTATCACAACAAAGCTGGTTTTAAGGGCTTTGGATGTGCCAGGTGCTGGTTAAACGTGGAAGATACAAAGATAAATAGGTATGGTTCATGACTTAGAGGAACCCAAAGCTAGCTGGAGGGATGTACATGGATGAAATGATGATAATGATGAAAAATGATATTAAGTGACATGCTGAAAGTACTAAGATTACCTGACACAGTCTGATAGACTTCAGTATGTTTATATATTTATTATTCATTCACACAAAAATGACTACAGAGGCTTTCTACATGCAAGGCACTGTGTAGGCCCTGCAGATCCAGCGGAGAACAAGACATGTGGGATCCTTCATGTATGGAATGCACAGATCAGGGGAAGAAAGACATTCAACGACTAATTATGCAACTGTCTATATTTATTTTTAAGTGAGCTTTATTTTTAGAACAGTTTTAGATTTACAGAAAAAATTGCAGAGGTAGTCCAGAACGTTGCTATCTAACAGCCAGTTTTCCCTGTCATTAGCCTCTTACATTTGTACGGTACATTTTTTACAATCAATGAACCCATGTTGATACATTCTTATTAATGAAAGTTCTTTATTTTATTCCAACTCTTATTACTAAAAAAATAATAAGATGCACAGTGATTTCAGGAAGTAGAGGAGATCTTGACTTCATATTAGAAAATGAAGGAGCCAGTTGCCAATCGAAATTTATGCTATGCTCTGAGAGATGATTAGAAATTAGCTAGCAAAAGAAGAGGGAGATAAGATTATTCCAGGTACAAGAAACAGCGTGTGCAAGGCTCCTGAGACGAGAAACAGAATGTGTCTTTCATGAAATAGAAAGAAAGTTGATGTGACTTGAAGAAAGATAGTGAAGGGGGAAATAACATGAGATAATGCTAAGGAGGCAGGGCTAGATCATACAGGGCCCTGAAGATCATGGGACAGATTTCAGTCTTCATTCTAAAAATGCTGGTAAATTGTTGAAGAGTTTAAAGTATCAGGATGACATAATCACATCTCCATTTTTAAAAGAACACTAAAAGGGCTGCAGTTAACAAATGGGTAGATTTATATGAACTCTGGTGTCTACTTCATATATATCAAGTTGGCTCCTATAAACTCTGGGATTGCTAGTCATGGCTCTACCACTCTCAAAGGTGGTGTGGTTTCCAAGACAGGTGGAGAAGATCAGCAGAGGACCACACTTTGCCCATGCCACTTCCAAAGCACTCTCCAAATAGCTAACATTTATAAAGCAGTCAATTCAACACAGGAATTGCAAACACACTACGACTAGTAAAAATTATAAAGCCGTATGAAAATTATAGACTCCAAGACCCCATCTAGCTCTATCAAAAATGGACTTGAAGTGGTTAAGCACTAATTTCCTTGAACTATTCCTGAAAGCTTGGTATTGTAGACCGTTTAATGGTGCTACAAAGCAAATGTCGCATTGTGCCCAATAGAGAATCTGTTTTTAGCTCAGACCCCATGCATGGAGGTGATTCTTCCTGTTTTGAAAAGATTAAAATGGATTTCTTCCTATACCACTGTGTGGACAGCGATCATGACAAGGAAAACCACTGAGAGAGAACATACAAATACCCAGTAATTCTGTTAGCGAGAAAGGGAAGTCATGTATCTGTAAAGATCACATTTTGCAGAGCTATTGAAGGGAGGTATATTATTCCTTAGAAAGCAATAAACAGAAGCTTGTGACATAAAGGCAGTGAGTAAAGCAAACGTCACCCAAACTAAGAGATTTCAGTAATCAGTATGAGTATGAAGCAAGAACCAGTCGGTATGTACAAGGTACCAGGGGAATTACAGAACACGATGGGAAGGGCCTAGAAAAAGAAGAGCTACTCTCAAAATGGATAAGAATATCTGCGTAAGTTATTAGGAGCAATAAGAAGTTAATATCTGAATCCCACTGCATAAAATATAGCTGTGTTTTATATTAGAGTCCTCACTTTGAAATGGGAGTTCATCCTTCTCAGTTCCTGCTCACAAGTCTTATTTAAACCCCACCCAGGAATCACCCAGATGTTGGTTTACATATACTTACATCTCTCCCTGCCCTCTTTACCTCCAGCTTTCTGGGTCTAGAGTAGGGATTTGAGCACACATAATCAAAGACAAAGCTATTCATCTTAAATTTTTCTTTTTAGCAATAATACATATGAAAGGCAGAATTTCGAAAAATATAGAAGAAAGTTAATATTATTTATAATCTCCCTATTCTGATAACTGCTAATACTTTGTAGATAGATGAACAGATAGCTAGGGATTGAAGTGGTATAATTATCTTATGGTCTGTTCACCTGTCAATCTCTTTCTCTCCTCTCTTCTCTCTCTCTCTCTCTCTTTCCCCTCACATAGACACATACACACAAACATATATACACACGTACCACATACACACAGAGTATATACAGAAAGAGAACAATGTAAAACAAAATTGAACTCAGACTACATATGTTGTTTTGCAACCTTCTTCATCCCAGTGCCTCTCAATTTTTAAACAGAAACGTATTTAAGTGGAGGACAATTTAACGCATGGCTTATCCACATCACTAGTTCCCGATGAAGTGTTTCTGAAACAGCGCGTTTCAGGAGGTATTATATACACAGACTAACAGAGTTAGCCGTGATTTCATGTTTAATCCACATCTATCCGAACACATTAATGCACAGCTTTTAGAAAAATACTAGGTAGAAAAAAATTCATCAGTACTCATTGTAGACGCCACAGCAAACTCCAGTACATACATGCAGTAAGTAACTGTTAGAAAGGAAGAAGAGTAGCAACGAAAAAGGAGCCACTCAAGACAACACTGATGTTTCTGGAAAATGTTTACAGCATTTCCCATCTTTATACGGCAACCAAACTTTTCAGCAAAATGTTTACTGTACTCAGTAAACTCTTTTAACATGTGAATTCCAAATCTTAATAATGTTTAATAACTCACTTTATTGATTATAAAGAAGTAGTTCTTATTTACTCACAAAAACGACAGTCTATGGAATTCAGTGTCCTGGACCAGTAAGAAGAGCATACAGGACTGACGTTTTCACATGAGTTTTACAGTCCATTGGGAAGATTTTCATGACCTAACAATAGGCCAGAGATTATAAATTGTGAATAATTGCTCTGTCTTAATTCAGGACTGGCATTCCAATCTCCCCATTTTTCATTCTATCAATTTGTTCAGGCAAAAATAGAATACTCATTATTTACACTACCTATGTAATAGAACTTCGTTCTCAGATAAACTTGGTGACATAATCATCACTTAGAGTAGAATACAAAAAAATTACCTTTCTGTAAGTTTGTTGTGATTTTTTGGGTCACAATCCAGAGACGTGATCTATTCATTCTCCAAAGTCAACGTGAGTCCTGGGTTACATGTTCAACTATATCTGCGTCCTTAGCAAAAACAAAGTGTCAAACCATCTCTAGATTAGAAATAAGACAATTGCTATGTCTCCTTTCCTCATTGTGCTTTCCCATGTTTACATGAATACTTTTCAATTGAAATGCCAAATCTAATTTAATTACTTGTATATCAGCCTACTAGTAAGATTGAGACTTTTTTTCAGAAGTGATTAGTTCAATCAGGTCTTAACAAGGTGTAATATTTCAGGTAAAGATGGATTGACCAGGATTGTTGGCCAAACCACATTTGCATTGCTATTCCGTTAGTTGACCTTTTCTCTGCAGAGAATAACTATAATAGACTCAGCCTGAACCCCAGAGGTAAGACTCTTACTCCACTTTAAATTAATATCTGATGTTGCTTCGGTTTTCGTATGCATATATGGGCATTTGTGGGCATGTGTATGCATATATACACTTTTATAATTGAAGATAGTACACTGAAGCCTGTGCAAGCGAAGAACAATGAGCAAGAACATCAGCAGAATTTACATTATTCTTTTTCAGGCAAACCTTGAATCGGTTTAAGAAAGATCCTTTGTCTTTATTGTAGTGGTACTTAAAAGACTCTCGAATGTGAGACTCTTCTTAGTAAAGCGAGGTTAATAATTATTGTGTTCTGAAGCATTTCTATTTAATCATGTGCATTAATGAAAGCAGAATGTCTTACATAAACAAATAATTAATTTCAACAATTGGAGTGTAAACATATTCTTCACTGATGCACACAGCTGGAGTTTGGTATTTAACAGTAAAGCATGCATATTTTCCCTGATATATATTTTGTATTGACAAAAATATGTATAAATGTGAATTTATTACATAAACATTGTGCTTATTATATTGTTATAGGAGGAGTTAATACTTTAAATAGAAAGATAGATGAAATACATATAGAATCATGACACAGAAGGACTTAGATTTGGAAAGTCCTCAGATGAATCATTTCAGAAGTATGAGCACAGGAATAAGATATTTAGGATACCTAACTAAGATAATACAATATAATATAATATAATATATATCATGTTAGATCTGAAAACATGAACTCTGGAGTCATCAAAACTTGGGGTTGAATTGCAGCTCATCCTCTTACAAATAATGCAACATCGAGAAAGTTACTTAATTTCTCTGTGCCTCAGTTTTACCAATTATAAAATGAGAAAATCTTAACAGGTTTTGTAAGGATGAAATCAGATAACACGCGCGAAGAACTCAACATTGTTGCTGGCTCCTAGTAGTTTCTCTACAAATATATATATTATTTTTACTCCATCACAACATCCTCCCTGCTTCCCAACACTTAATGTGAAGAACAAATGATGCATGGATCATTTGTTACTAGTATATAATGTGTTATACTGTGATGATTTAAAAATTATACCTCATTATTTAGCCTTTATATATATATAATGTATATAATAGCCATTACATATATAGCCATCTTTATATGTATATATAGCCATCTAAAATATATATATATTTCAAATATATCTTGTTACTTTACAAAGGATATAATAGAAAGAGCATCAAACCAAGGGTAAGAAAAAAACCATTAATTTTGGGGGCTGTATTTGCTTCTTAAAAAATAAATACCTTTATTGAATTATAATTGATCTAGTTTAGATATTTAAAGTCTACGGTTTAACAACTTTTGACAAAAGCATATACTCCTGAGGCCATCGCCACAATCAATCAAGATAATGAATATATCCGTTACCCCAAAAGTCTCCTGCTGCCCCTTTGTAATCTCTCCTACTCCTCCCTCCCCTTCTCCACCCCTCATCCCAGTCCTTAGGTAACCACTGATTGACTTTCTGTCACCATAGATTCGTTTGTAGTTCTAGAGTTTTATATAAATAGAATCACACAGTATGCACTCTTTTTTATCTGGCTTATTTTCACTCTGCATTGTTACTTTGAGTTTCACCAATGTTGCTCTGTGCATCAATAGTTCACTCCTTTTTATTGCCGAGTGGTATTCTATTTTAGGGTATCCCACAGTTTGTGCCTTCGCTCATCTGTTGATGGAACTTGGATTATTTCCATTTGGGGACTAATATAAATAAAGCTCTGTCAACATTCCATTCATGTACAAGTCTTGGTATGGAAATATGCTTTCATTACACTTGGGAAAATATGTAGGAGCAGAATGGCTGGATCATATGGTTAGTATATGTTTAACTTCTAAAGAAAATGCCAAATTATTTTCCCAATTTTTTGTACTATTTTACACTCCCACCACTAGTGTATGAGAGTTCCAGTTCCTCCACATCTTTGTAATTTTAGCCACTCTAATAAGCGTGCGTTGATATCACATTATGGTTTTAATTTCCATTTCCCTAATAACTAACAATGTTGATCATCTTCTCATATGCTTATTTGCTATCCACATATCCTTTTTGTTGATGTATCTGCTCAAATAATTTGCTCATTTTAATAGTTCTTTTTGTCATTGAGTTTCTTATTTTTCAATAAACTAGAAAAAATTTTTTATCAGATACATTCAATCCTCATTATTCTTGGTAGTTGTGTTCTCTATAAAGTTAACACAAATACTGAATTAGTGAACGCTGCACCATTGCTGACAGGGGAAATATGGGGTTTGATTACTACAAGCATCTAGGCACAACATTTTTGTCCACTGATGAGGACATAACTTTGATGTATGTGTATTTCTGTTTAAAGGCATCTTATTGAAAATATATTGTTGATTCATTAACATTGAACTCATGCCCAGTAGCACCATAACACACGTTAGAATGAAGTTCTTTCAGACCCATAGTTTCTCCCTGGGGCATATCAAAGCTTTCTTGTGCTTAGAGACACCAGACAGAACTTCAACACTACTCTTGGGGGCCATTTTTAACAGCAAAATCACCACGAAAGAACACAAAATTGTGAAAAATGTGGCACTAAACATAACACAGAAAGGACACTGGTTTAGAGTACTAGGGGTGAAACAAGAAGACAAAAGGTTACTTTATTCCATCTCTGCTGAAAACATGCACTTGGAATGCCTCAAAAGGGAAAGATGAAAGGGGAAGCTTACCTTGCATGTGACTTGTTGGGCTTAATAGAAGTCAGGGCAGCTGCAGCTCTAACAGCTCCTGTCCTGGCAGCTTCTAACAACGTGGCCCCAAGTATTCTGCTAGGATAGACTTACAGTGCCCAGGTCTATTTCTCCACATCGTGCCACTTTGTTAAACTCACTTATTAGTTCTAGGAGCTTTTTTTGTTGGTTCCACCACATTTTCTACATAGATAATCTTATTATCTGAGATAAATCTGTTTAACTTTCTCCTTTCAAATCTCGATGCTTTTATTTTTGCTGCTTGCCTGATTTCACTGTCAAGAGCTTCTAGTACAATGTTGAATAGAAGTGTTGAGAGCGGGCATCCTATTTTTGTTCCTGATCATAGAGGAAAAGTATTCAGTCTTTCACCATTAAATATGGTACTTACTGTAAATTTTGGTAGATGCTTTCTATCAGACTGAAATTCTCTTCTATTTCTAGTTTGTTGAGAGATTTTTCAGTGAATAAATTTTGGCTTTTGTCAAATGCTTTTATTGTGTCTATTGAGGAAATCATTCAGTTTTTCTTTTTTAGTTTTCAATATGGTGAATTGCATTTATTGATTCTAAAATACTAAATCAACCTTGTGTTTTTTGGATGAACTCCCATTGGTCGTGATATGTACATATCATGTATTTGAATTTTGTGTGCTAACATTTTGTTTAAATTTTTTGCATCTACGTTCATGAGTGTTATTGGTCCATAGATTTCTTTTCTTGTAATATTTTTGTCTGATCTTGGTATTAGAGTAATAACAGTCTCACAGAATGAATTCAGAAATAATCCTTCCTCCTAGATTTTCTGGAAGAGTTTGTATAGAATTGGTATTATTTATCCATTATTTGTTTGATGGAATGCATCAGTGAAACTATCTGCACCTGGAATTTTCTCTTTGGGAAGGTTTTTAACTACAAACATAATTCTTTTAATATATAGTGGATGTTAGGTTATTTAGTTCTTCAGTAAGCTGTGGTAATTTCTGTCTTTCATGGAATTTTCCCATTTAATCTAACTTCTCAAATGTATTGATATAACATTGTTCAATAAAAGCCATGTATTACCCTTTTATTATCTGTACAGTCTGTAGTGATGTCACTTCTCTCATTCCTAATTTCAGTAAGTTGTGTCTTCTCTCTTTTTTTCCTGGTAATTTTAACTAGAGGCTTCTCAATTCTATTGATCTTCTCAAAGAACTAGCTTTTCATTCCATTGGTTTTCTTTATTGTTTCTGTTTTCATTTCATTGATTTCTACTCTGATCTTTATTATTTCCTTTCTTATACCTACTCTGTACTTCATTTGCTTTTCTTTTTTAGTTTTTAATTTTTTGGTTGAAGTGACATCACTGAGTTGAAACTCAGTTGAAAACATTTCTTTTTGGTCTTACTTCTAAAATTTTATCTCTGCAACCTCTTTTATATCACTTAACATCTATGAGTTTCATTTCTCTTATCTGTCAAACAGGAATAATAACTCTTGTCTGATTATATTCACCAAATTTGCCTTGCAAAACTCACAAGAATCAACTTATATGATATATAACCAAAAAATGTTGAATACTGTTATGGGTAAAGTAGGCATATGGTGTGATTGTATTTGGTTGATTTTTGTAGCTCTAAACTGCCTAAATAACTTTTTAAAATTTTATAAATTAAATTGAGCATAATGTTTTCTATGTTGTTTTTCATGCACATAGCTTTCTAGAAAACCTCTAGATAAAATGCAGTGAATTTCATCGCTAGGAATCCTAGGAGAAAATATTGGTATATCTTTTTTGTCAATTTACATATATTCACTTTCTCAGAAATCAGCTTTATGTCGTGCGAAGAAACCTTTCCCCCTCCTTTCGTTTTGAAGTGGTTTTAGGAGCAGGTGGCATAGCTTTAGTGGGATCTCTCTCCCCTGAGGCAGGTCTGGTATTGATCAGCAGTGAAATGAATGTCCTGCTCTCAACAATCCCCTCTATCGATTATCTACCCACTTGTCCCATTAAAGCAAGCGGAGAGTTATACGTTTTACCTTAGGGTTCAGTTTTGGACCAGCCATCTATGCTTTTTCACAAATTTGCCTTTGATGCAGAATCCAGACCCCCTAACAGCTTTGCCCTCATTGCTTCTGAATGTATGGAGTTTTCATTATGGAAATTTTCAGGTCCCTTTGTTGCTTGGCAAATAAGGAGAATGAGAAAAAACAGAATTAAATCCATGGGCAGGTCTAAGTAAATCATGAAAGAAGAAAAACTTGAAAAACTTATTTGAAAAAAGTTAAAAATAAAGAATCCCACATTTAGCAGCTGTAGGTTAAAAGAAAAATGTGAATCCACTCACTCTTTAATTCATTCAACAAATATTTGTTGAGTGACAGCTATATATCAGCCAGACACTGGTCACTCCACCAGGGATACAGTGGTGACCGAGATGAGCACAATTTTTATGGAACTTACATCCTCATTCTTCCAAATGTTTGTTATTCCTTTAACTTGAGTTTTGTGTTTTCACCTGCAACTTGACTGAGAGTGACTGATACACTTGAATAGTTTCACATTTTGTCTCCAGAAAGATTTAGTTGTCCAACTACTCTGCTAAGTATGAAGGACACAACAATAAAAGAGAATTCTTTCCCTTAGTAGGTCATAATCTTTCGAGAAGAGAAACTCTGCTCAGGCCACAATTAATAATTTACAAATCTGCACCAACATGACACAAATGTATGTGTGTATCCTTTTGGGTTTACAGTGGTCTCCTGACCTCATGACCATCCTGGGACAAAGCTGGAGGTCATCTTCTATGGTGATAAGACAAACAAATTTGAAAAATCTTGAATCCTAGGCAATGAGATCTTCCCATTAAATTGTTGTGTTAGCAGAGCCATTGTCAAGTTGCCATGTTAGGATTGGACCTTTTGTCCAGCTTTACTTCTGGGCCCTCTTGTAGGGTTGCCTATAGTGGTCCTTTCCTATGATCCTGTCGTCTCAGAAATGGGGCAAAATAAAGTGCAGCTTCAGGATGAATTCCATACTCTTTCTTGCCATCCTTCCCAGAAAATCTTCTCCCCTAATTTCTTTCTATGTAGAAAATCTGGAGCTTCTAAACCTCTCCACTCCTTCATACGAGTTTCTTTTTATTTTCTCTATTTTATGACACAATAAGACAGGCTGACTCTTGAAAAATGTAGTCTTTTCTGAATCTCTCCTTGAAGTACACAGGTGTGCCTTGCATCACCTGATGAAGGTCCCCTCCTCTCCCTACCACTGGATAAAGATAGACTGAAGACTTCTTCCTGCAGTCTAACAGAACAAAGCATGAATTGAGTTTCCTAAAGACAACCCCAGAACCAACTATTTGGAGGACACCCAAACTCTGCTGTGATGGTTTAATTTTTTGTCTAATAATGTGCATTAAGAGCTTATGGACTTAAAAATTGATCAAAGAACCAGAGCAGGTTAGAACTGAAGCTTGAGGAATGTACAAGTGGTAGCAGGTTGGAACAAATCTATTCAACTAGAGAAATTAAATATTGTTTCTATTCCTCAGTCATCATCATCAGATGGTTAGTTACTCCCCTCAAGGTGGCCTAAGTAGGTAGATCCATGAATCAACTCCTCAAATGGCCATAGTGAAAGACAAAAGCAGGAAACAGGCCACTTTCTTTATGATCTTTTGGTAAGAGTGGAAAAAAGCAACATCTCAGAAGATGCTATAGACTGAATTAGGTTCTCCTAAAATTCATATGCTGAAGCCCTAAGCCCCCCACGTGACTCTATCTGAACATAAGCTCTTAAGGAGGTAATTGAGCTTAAATGAGGTCATAAGATTGGAGCCCTAATCTAATAAGACTGTGCCTTATAAGATGAGGAAGAGAGAAAATCTCTCTCTCTCTCTTTCCCCCTCTTCCCTGTTGCCATGTGAGCACGCAGTGAGAAGGCAGCCATCTGAAAGCCAGGAAGTGGGCTCTCACCAGGAACCAAATCAGCAGGCACCTTGATCTTGGACTTTCTAGCCTCCGGAACTGAGAAAATCAATTCCTCTTGTCTACGCCAGCCAGTCTGGCATTTTGTTATGGCAGCCTCAGCAGACTAAGACAGAGGGAAGTCCCCCCAGAAGACTTCCCCTTAGTCTCATTGGCCAGAACAGTGCCACATGCCTACCTCTATGTTTAATCACTTTCAAGGGCAATCCAAAGCTTAAACCAGTGGCTCTCACCCAGTCAAGAGTGATTTTGTCCCCAGGGGACATTTCACAATGAATGGAGAAGCTGTTTTTGATTGTCACAACTTAAACTCAGGAGGAGAGAAGTATTAATGGCATCTAGTGGGTAGAGGTCAAAGATATTGAGAAACATCTTACAAGGAACCAGACAGCTTCTCAGTCCCCCACGACACAGAATTATCCTGCCCAAAATGTCCGTAATGCTGAGGTTGAGAAACAATGATCTAAGTGAAACATGGACATTATCACAGATCTTTTGACTTTTGTATTCAAATATGTTTTGAACGTTAATGACATACTGGCATATAAAGATGAATGCCGTTCCTGTGCTCCTTAAGAGGTGTAAGAAAGAGGCCAGAGGGTACTAGTAGCCCAAAATGGCTCTCTTCGCTGCAACAAGAAAGATGCAAGATGCCCAGTGTGAATTACTGACCTGATTATTATCTAGTGTTTGCCAGGAGATTGCGTGGCCCTCTGCCCCAATATGGAAGTGTGATGAGGCTGTTGAGGTTGTGCCTGGCCTTTCCAGGCAGACACGCTGTGCTGCACATCCATTGTACTGACGTCAAGCCCTGCAGGCACTGGGTTGGTGAGTGGGGAGGGAGAGGGGAAGTGGCAGAGTAAGTGTGGATTTGAGACCTGTTGCTTTCCCAGTCAGCACTCAGCGATAATACACATAGCGCCTATTCTCAGATCCTCATACTCATCTCTATTCTATCCTTCCCAGATTTCAAATTTGGATTTTGGCCTAATGGTACCTGAAGAGTGGGTGTGGGATCAAGGTATAAAGTGCCTTCAAAGTCCGCACGCACCAGCATTTAACCCTTGCTCACCTCTCTGACTCTCCCTCTTAATCGAAGCCCATGGATATTTTTCTAACGTGGTGATGATATGGAACTTTGTGCTTCAGCGAAGCAGTTTAGGTTAAGAAATCCCTCTATTCCTTTCTCTTCCAAAAAAGGCTAATAACAAAGGACCACCATACTCTCTCATATTCCAGATAAGAGCAGCCTCCACTTTTCCCCATGACTCCTGTGTTTACCCGCCTATATAAAACCCCAAGCTTCCTTTTTCTTTCAGATGTTCCTCATTAATAAACTTCCCTATTGCTATAGCCTGAATAAAATTATCTCTTTCATTGTGTAATGCGTTTCATCTTTTTCACTGAGTATGTAGGAAGATAGGCTATTATTGATCATGATATTCTTTGATGCCTACTGTTTATGATATAAATTTTATTCCTTCAGTCATTCCTGGCTCTGGATTTAGATTCTAAAAAGAAAAAAACACACAAAAGAACAATTCTAAAATCCTTTCTTTCATATAAACTCGGTGCCAAGAATTTAAGTGTCTATTTGAAACTCAAAATAAAGCATTGAGAGTCTGGCCCAGTGGTGCAGTGGTTAAGTTTGCATGTTCCACTTTGGCAGCCTGGCGTTCACTGGTTTGGATCCTGGGTGTGGAACTACGCACTGCTTGTCAAGCCGTGCTGTGGCAGGCATCCTACATATAAAGTAGAGGAAGATGGGCACGGATGTTAGCTCAGGGCCAGTCTTCCTCGGCAAAAAAAAAAAAAGAGGAGAATTGGTGGCAGATGTTAGCTCAGGGCTAATCTTCCTCAAAAATGTAAAAACTAAAAAAAATAAAGCATTGAATCTACTTTCTTTCACATCTGTTGTTACTACTAACTAGAGGGAATAGAACGCTCTCCAAATTGCATAAAAGAATAAGTAATGGGTAAAAAGAAAGAAAGTTAATATTTCAAAAATATTTCCTATCACGTGAAGGTTTAATGAGGTAATGTATGCGAAGCACTTAGAAGAGTTTCTGGCATGTAAGAGGTGCCCAATAAATTTAACTTTTATTATTATCATGGCCACTGTTATCATTTTTGCAAAATCTTTCAGTCACTGGGGAATTTTAGGCAATTTCATTTCAGTCACAGTCTCTTTTAATGCTGTCTCTTTTCTTTAGTTTTAAACTTACTTCTACTAAGAGCTTTGATCATAAACTAGTATAATCATCTAAAAGGGTTTGGCACCTCCTGAAATAAAGGAGAGAGACTTTTTAAAGCCTGTATATAATCTTTGTGGTGCTTTGGTTTATCCTCAAGAAGAAAAGCATAATGCAAGAAGGGAAAAATAAGATTACTGTTCAGGGAGAGAAAATACCAACCTTGGAAAGGAATTTTTAAAACAAAAATTTGCAAGTGCCAGAAACTTTGAAAAAAAATCTTAAATAAAGCTTTCGTGTGGTCCCTGGCTTAGAACACAAAATCTGGAGGAAGTTACCATTGGAGTAAACAGTAGGATCTGAGCTTTGTCTGACACAGTCTGAGAAATTAGAAATTATTGGAGCCATGGATGAAACTGGCAGGCAAAAAAAATAATTGAGAACATTTAGAAAGGAAATATATTGAAGCCTGATGCAGAACTTAAAGCGTTTTAAGAAACTACGTAGAATATACTTTTTGTTGTAAATAATTTTGAAGTTTAATCCAATAATTTAGTTTTTACTTATTTCAAAATTTTTGTTTATATCATGGGAAGTGTAGGTAAGGATTAATGGCCATACAAGTAGAAAAATATATCCATAAACATTCTAATGCTTTTTTCCATATTCAATACAATATTTTTTCCAAGAAAATATTTTCTGAAGGATGAGAAGCAGCCTACTGCTTATGTACTGTAAAATAATTTGTCAAAGGAAAATCATATCACTCAATAATGATATTTTTAAAATACTACAAGGTTGCCTAAACTATTACATAAAAATCAAAGCTTGAAGTCGCATTTTACATGTTCTAAAGTCGTTCAATTGCACAAGATTGCAACGGAATTAAAAGGGAGAGTTAGATGAAAATGTGTGTTGCAAAGGAAAGCTGTGCATTGTCTAGAGCAAACCCTTCACAGTTATCTGACTAGATTCTCTGGGAGCTTTTTTATAACTCTGTAAATTGCAGATAACAGAGGGCAACGCAAAATAATTCTTATTGATAGACATGCAAATATACTCTGTCCTGTAGAGACACTTGTTCAGTTGACTTTCTTTCCTCCTCCCCCTGGAAAAGCCAGTGTTCATCTAGGTGTAAGTTTATTTTAACAGTTTTTCTTCATATAAATTTATACTTCTTTGACTTCTTTTTTGAACCAGTTATAACATCTGCCTGGTTCTCTCATTTAATTAATTAGTTAAGTAAAATCTTGAAAGCATGTTCTTTTTCATATCTCCGTGAAAGTTACGATTTTACTTGTTTTTGAAAAATACACTTTAACCCAACTTATGCAGACACTTGATGAATAAAGCGCTCTACTGAGGCATTCACTCCCGCCTGCATTTGTTCACACTCACTCTGTGTGTGAAAGTAAGCTCCTTGCTAGGAAGAGTAAGGGTGAAGGGTTGAGTTATAAATGGGCCTCACATAAGAAACTGAAAACATAAAAGACTAGAGAGGTTGGAGTGCTGGTAGTGATATTGCATATGAAAGAGGACTAGAACGAGAAGCTTAAATAAAGCACTGTGAGAACTCCCACTTCACATCTGGGCCCAGCCGAGGTACGCAGCCATCTTGAACGACATGGCCTTGGATATAGCTCTTGGAAGGTGGGTAGGATTTCACCAGGTAATATTTAGAGAAAAGGGTCCCTTGAGTGGCAGAAGCAATGAAAGCAAAGGCCAGACCGAGAGGGAGCAGGGTATACTCAGAGAGAACGAATAATCTGCTCTTTACTCCTGATAAAATGCTCTTGTCTTTGACACCACATTTCTATTGCATGTAATAAGTTGCCTTGGATTTACCTTTAGGTACAGAAGTAACTCATTCAACAAATACTGTAACAAACAACTTTTGTTATTTATTTGTCCCTCTAGCCAAGAGTTTCTCAATCACGGCACTATTGACATTTTAGACAGGATAATTCTATGTCATGGGAAGGTATTCTGTACATCAAAGGATAGTTAGCAGAATTCCTGGTTTTGACCCACTAGATACCAGGACCACTACATCCTGAGTTGTAACAACCAAAAGTGTCTTCAGACATTACCAAATGTCCCTTTTCTGGGATAGAGGGGGGAAAGTGCTCCCGGTTAAGATCCACTGCTGTAAATTCTTCAAATTCATCAGTTATACCCCAATCCTATTACCCACCCCATGACTCTTCTATCTTTATTCTTTATCATAGTTAATGAGTTCACTGATTCACCAAGTCTCAAAGATCAAAGTCTCAGAGTCACGTAACACTGTTTCTTCCTAACTTCTGAATCTTACCATCTCCAAACCCTACGGATCCTCCATCAGACATGCTGTTCTAATCTGTTCATCTCCTTCCACCTCCCTTGCCACTACTTCAGTTCAAGGTATTGGCTTTTGCCTCGATGCTTTCAATAGGCTTTGTCCTGATTTTTTGGCCTCTATTCTCTCTTTATTTTAGTTTATTATTCCTCTGCTGCCAACTTACACTTTTAATGATTCAAATTTCATGAAACCATGCAAATTTAAAATAAAACAACAATATTAAAAGCAATTAAAGATAAAGTCTATTGACTGCCAATTCCTAGAAAGAAACGCTAAATTTCTTGATAAGTCCTGCTTACTACAGTAAGGGAAGTCACTCCTTTTGACAGTCTTAGTAGCATCTCCAAAGTGAGAGGTCAAAAAGAGAATATTTATAAAGTTGGGGGAGTGGTTAAGGTGGATCATTCAATGCAGGGATCTGAACTGGATCGATCAAAGTTCATAATACTATACCTTAGGAGTGGAAGATACAAAAACCAAATATTTTAAAGTGATTTTCATAAGTATAAACAGTTGTATGCATCAAGTGCTTCGAGAAGGTACCATTCACTCTGACAGATGCAAGTTGTTCAGGTAAATAGATTTTAAGAATATTCCTGAAGCGAACGATAAAGTTACTTGCAACTCCTTCTCCCTGTGAAAGAATTTGCTGAAATAGTGAAGTTATGCTTATGTAGTAACCAAAACTGAGTGGTTATACGCAGTTTCAATTCTCAAGTCTAAAATTTCTAATATGACAGGCGACACTTGGACAATCCAGCCCTGTCTGAACTTCCATCGTTGTGTGGAGGTACCGCCAAGCTTGCTCCTCCTGCTCCAGCCGTGAGTAAACTATTGTGCCGTAAACTGGCGCTTTCCATAGCCTAGTCTTTTTATAGGAAAGAGAAAAAGAGAGATTGATAAGGAGATTAAGGGAGAGACAAAGATACTACATTCCAAAACTTTCTCAGAAGTTTTCTCTATACCATATCACGTACACTTCAAGGCAACTCATTCTTTGGAGGTAGTCATTATTGTTGTTATATTTGTCAGATGAGAAGATTAAGGAAGAGCTTGAGATATTTTGTTCAAGGTCACACAAATGTTAGATTGAAAAGATTGGACGTAAACCCAGGTCAATTTGATTCCACACCCAAGTTCTTTCCAGCACTGCACATCTTTGTTGGTTCTTTACCTGAATTCCCCAAAGAAAATGAGTCATTCTCTACTCTCTGCTGTCAGGATCCTTGACCATTCCTAATACTACAGCATTTAGACACACAGGTGGATGATTTTAAGGTACCAGGATACCTCCCAAGTTAGACTAAAAATTCATTATTGGCAAGGACTAGTTGTTTTACTATTTTGGGTAACACCAACATATAGCATAGAATCTGATACTAAGCACCAAACGTATGTTGAGTTTTTTTTTTTTTTTTGTGGTGAGGCTAAATGAGTGAATACTCTGCATCAGACCTTTTGACTTTGCTTATATATGAGTAGCTAATTTACTTGTGTGTGTGTCTGTGTGTGTGTGTGCATGAAAGAGAGACAAAGAAAGAGAGATTATGCATTTTTTCTAATCTGAATTGCATTTAAATATGTCATGGCTATGTGCGTTCCAAAATGGAACAGATTGAATTTTTAAAATGTAAGAGATTATGGTACATATAACAACATGGGCATTTACTAAATATATCTGACACAAAAATAAGGATATCAGAGTGCTTTAAAAATACAGGAAAATAGTTTATGTCCATAAATGCTCTAGGCGAGGAGAATTAGTGATGGAGTTGGGAGTGGAATACAATGAATAATTCCAATTTGATCTTTCCTTGTTCATATGATGACAGTTTCTATCCTAAAACCTACATGCGATAAAAAATACATAAGTAAAATCATTATCAGCAGCAGCCAAAGAATACTATTATTTTCATTTATTACATTCAATCAAACAGAATATCAATATTCCACGTTATGTATAACTTAAACTGAATGATTTTTGAAGCCAGAATGGATGATGCCTTTTTTTTTTTTTTTGTCTTTTCTGGGTCAAAGACATCCATGGATCAGGATTTCTGAAAGACAGAGTCCAAAAATTGTTAAGAAGAGCAAGCTGTTTTTGGTCTCTATTTTCTCCCTCTTGTATGATTTTCCTCCTTTCTCTGTTTTGTGAGCATCCTGAGACTGATGTCCATGTAGGGAAGATTACTCTCGACTACAGCAGAATACGAGTGGCTGTTGCTGGAGACTAACTCTAATCTAAATTGACCAGAATCTTCCTCCCCAGTCCAAGCCAACATTCTAAGGACTATGAATTTTTACAAGGAGTTACTGTGATATGAAAACCTGAAAGTCTGTTTCAAAATGGCCAGTTCAAAAAGGGCCCGTGGATGTTTATGGGGCATTGAAAATACTTTGTAGGCATAAAAAAAGAAATATTAAGATGAAACCCAGATGAGGATAAAAAGAACAGGGAGGAATCAGATCAAATATTTTGATAGAAAAACAAAATTACAAACCAAAGGGTGTGGGAATGACAGGGGTAGAAATCCAAACACAGAAATAGGAGACTTAATAAATTGATACAATCAGGGAAAAATAAACTAAATTGTTGGGCCAACTAGAAATAAAGTACTAAAATTGGAGCCATCTGTGTGACAAAGGAGCGGATGACATATGAGGCATTACAGAAATTCAGCTTACTCCTGAGGATGCTAAACTATTCATAAGATACACTCAGAGGGCTCCCACATCAGCAAAATGAAAAGAAAAAATGGGGCAAGGGTCTGCCATTTAAATGGAGTATTTAGTGGCTTCAGTAAAGCAAGGACCAGCTCACTAAAATATAATCAGTCATTTGGTCCTGGGTCACTGCAGAGGATGATGAAAGGAAGAATGTGCAATGGTCCCTGGACAGAAAGAAAGGAAAGACTGATGGACAATGGAACCACAATTATGTGAAATTTCAACATCCCTTCAAAATTAATTGTTGGGCCTCTGAGGCATGGAATAGTAAAGACAAGAATGAGGAACAGGGCAATTGACTATTTCCTGAACCAAGATGTCGCATATTTGGATTCTCTTCTGTCTTGATCCAGCCCTACGCAATAGACAGGATAACTTTATTTTTATTTTTATTTTTTTAAGATTAAAAATAGACTCAAACTTCGAGGTGAAACTTAAATGAGTTGGGATGATGTATAAAGGAAGAAAATTTGCATAGAATCATTTCTTCTGAAATCCAACAGGGAAAACAGAGAAGAGTAAATAATTTTAATAATTATGGGGAAATTTTGCTCTTTATGATGAAAGGGACAAATGACAAAAAATGTTGCAAAGGTAAATATCACAGCTGAAAAAGCTTCATTAACGTTAAAAATCAATGATGTTGTAAGAACCCATAAACGGGAAAATGACTTAAAAAGATACATAGTAAAACATGATGTTAAACAAGAAAAGAATATTCAAAACATGCAGAAACTAGTCAAACGAAGAAAAAGTTACTTTCAAATATGAGATTTGTTTATTTCTGAATCATTACAATGCCGTTCATTTAGGAATCTACTCTCCTCAAAAAGTGAGACACAAAAGAAAGCTGTACTTCTCAGAAAAATACCACTTAAATGAAATGTCCTTTTGCAATTGTAAAATGTATCATTGTGTTTGTGAGCTTTGCAAAATTCTGCTAGTAAGAATCATTACTCATTCTCTGTAGCCAACGATCACTATGGCCTACCCTTCATTTCTCCGGGGGGAAACTTGGGGAGCATGCCTGTGATAGACCTCTGAGCAAGGAGGTAGAAATTGAACATCAGGCTTCCTTTTGATGTCAGAATTCATCTCCAATCGTAAAATGTAGAAATCTTCGAGAAATCACTCCTAACATACAAAATTTCATTGCATAGCGATATACTGCAAAACATCTCCTTCTACTGACTATATGGTAGAATATTTGTACCTATTATTATTATACTAACCACTTAGAAAATTGGGAAAATTTACCTCAGACAAAATTAATTTGATGGCCTGTATCTAATCAGTTACTTATCTCAGGCTATTTAGGGAAAGTTAAAAAATTATCCCATCAATTAACCATCATATCTTGGCTGAAGGTCACTGAAAGTAAACACAGAAGGAGATGAGGATAAATCCTGAAAATGAGGATGAGTGTCTCTCCCTTAGAGAGAGACCATGGGTGTCAAGTTGCACTTTCTACCTTACAAGCATTAGCTCCAATTCTTACAATAATCTTTCAAAGGGGTTTGCATTTTTCTTTATTTTGCAGATGAGAAAAGTAAGATTCAAAGAAGTTAAAAGACTTAATCGAAGCCCAAATGCAAATCTGCTCTCATTGCACAAGAACAGTGAAGAATCGTGCTCAGCCAGGTTCAAGGTGGGTGACAGTGTTGACTTAAAGGTCACAAATCAACATTGCTTTTGTTGAAAGTGTGTCTGTTGTAGGAATAATAACACTCTTCTATGACTACTGCTACTAAAACATTGCATTTTATTTCTTTTGGAAAGTGCACACCTATTATCAACTAGCTTAAAAGCCAAAGTGATGCACTTATAAGGTGAAAAATAACTTCAAAAGAGTATGATTAGTAAACAAAAATTCTTGAGCTCACTATCTGAATTCATTTTCAACTTCCAGATGGATTATCTGGTTAGTTTTTATCTTTGACTTTCTGTGGTGCCAGGAAAAGTTTATTACACTGCATGTGGGAGGTTATCAACAACTGTTGTCTAAATAAACTAACATTTGAGATAAAATTTCCGACCTCCTTTCTTCCTCTCTCCATCTCTCCTTACTCCCTGCATCCATTCTTATGTGAAAGTTGGAATGCTTTTCTCCTTCTTAAACTGGTTAGACATTGATTTTAAAAAAGAAGAATGGCTCCTTTTAAGATCCAGAAAACAACACCAAAAAAAAGTATATAAACTATTTCTCCCAGAAACCTAACAAGTCCATTTTATTGCCTACATTTATTCTAAACTTGAATTAGTTTCCTGCACTCTCAGACTGAAAACTGTACCTATTCCGTATTCTGGCTTATGCCCCATTAAAAGTACGGTTGTATGAGTCTCATCAGGGAGGGGGCTGCCCTTCAGTGGTGGCTGATGTAATCCTTGGTGTACGGTTGCATACATCTGTGGAAGGCTTTGGCAGTCCCAGACGTGAACGTCTCTAACATATCAGATCAGTATGTGAACCAGTAGTAGGCAATTGCTGGAAAAGTCTCTGTAGTTGGCAAATATTTTAATGATGCATGTGGTAAAATTGGAGCCAGTTGGCCTTTCATCTACCCCCAATACCCCAAAGTTCTAATGATAGATAAGCCCTTTATTTTTCTTGAGCTAAAACACAGAATACAAAAAGATATCTCCTAAATAAGGGGCTCATTTTACTTAGATGCTGAAAGGAAAAAGACATAAAGCCAATTTGGGCCATAATCACATTTTCAACATTGCTTAAAATGGACCAGAGCACAGGGACGTTGCAGCAAGGAACTCCAGGCTGACTGTAAGATCTTGAACTTTTACCAAAAACTCAAAAGATTAATTTACTTACTTCACAGCTTGCACAGCTGTTATTCAAGAATAATTGGACACCTTAAGAAAAAGAATCAAGTCCTGGCCATTTAGAATATTTATATAAAGCCAAAATGAAAGGCTGTCTGACTGTGGCGCAGGCAGCATGGGCCTTGTGAAGAATCACGTAATCCATTCTAGGTGTCTGTCTGTCTACTGCAGATGAGGTCTTTCACCCTTGCACACCACCACTAGTTTCTGACAGGATATTTAATCAACTGGGGAACAAAGACAAGGTTTCAATTTCATAGAAAGAATATTTGTTTTGTTATTTAGAAATTATTTTCCGCATTTTTAAGCATAAAAAGAACTACTAAAATAGCGATATCTCTCTGATGAAAGCAGAGAAAACTCACATTTTTCAGTGAAACCAGTGACCAATTTTGGACACGTGTGTGCTACCATTTCACCTTTTTATTTATTGCACCCAAGAGAGAAAAGACCAGTGTATAGTATACTCACAAGGAAAAACTCAAAAATCCTGTGGACACCATCCCTTTCAGCCCACAAGCTGAAAAATATCTGAGTTAAATACCTTAACATAAAACTGATAGGAGAGATTTCTGATTGCTGTCTCAGACGTGAAAGATTTCTCCATTTATTTACATCTATATCTATACATAATATATACATAAATATGTAATATATATGTATATAAATATATACATATTACATATACATATACAAGTATGTATACATATATACATAATATATATATATTCTTGTCTATTAGTAACCATCTTTGATAGAAACCATATAGATATAATTTGCTGGCTAATCTACCATAAAAATTTCTGTTTTCTTCTTAAGTATCATGTATAATAAAGATGCATTCATTGGCATTGCAATCATCACTTTCTTAGACATACAAACAGGGACAACAACGACAAAAAGCACAGTCAATATCAACCTGAAAGGAAGAATATAATCCTCATATGTCCCAAACTAATATTGTTTCCCTGGAGCTTTATTGAATACACGACAGTTCACGGTTAAGAACGTGGGTCCTGAACTTCAACTGTCTGGGTTCAAATCTCAGCAGAGCCTCTCACTAGAGTTAAATTAATGAAGCAAGGAGGCCAGTGGACTGATGTGGTTCGAATGCTTTAGTATCCTAGTAAGCAAACCAAAACTGAAGTCTGTTCATGCCTCAAGGTTAAAATACTGAAACGCAAGGACAGCCCAGTGGCGCAGCAGTTAAGTTCGCAAGTTCTGCTTTGGCAGCCCAGGGTCCGCCGGTTTGGATCCTGGGTGTGGACGTGGCACTGCTTGGCAAATGCCATGCTGTGGCAGGTGTCCCACATATAAAGTTGAGGAAGATGAGCGTGGATGTTAGCTCAGGGCCAGTCTTCCACAGCGAAAAGAGGAGGATTGGCAGCAGATGTTAGCTCAGGGCTAATCTTCCTCAAAAAAAAATAAAAAAAGATTCCTGCCACTCCATAGAAAGTCTGGTCAGGTAGGTTTCAGATGAAGTATCTAAATCTGTATTTTGAAAGGGCCACAGGTGATTCTTATTTTGCAGGTAGTCTGAAGAAAACCAAAACTGTTTGATAGTATTATGTTACATAACTGAGTGTTTTCGACAAAATGCATCAACAGCAAAGTTTTCTTGTGTTTTTGGGAATGCAAAGTATTTAAATTAATATCTATGTTAAAAATAAAATTTAGATCCCTTTGCTTCCATGATTGGCAAGTCTACTAGCTTGTATACTAAACACAAAAAGACCTGTTGTAGTCATTGCAAGCAAATGGAATGATTAAATCATCCTTTGACTTCACCACACATCTTCTCCCACAATGCAAAACAAACACTGTCATTATTTTTACTAAGGTTTGAGGCAGAGCCTGTGAAAACAAATTCTGCCCTTGACTTAGTGTTTAAGTCTCACTAAATGGAGTTATTTTTCTACTAAAAGAAAACATTTAAATATAAAAATCTATACCTTCCACAGCAGAGAGTATTTAAAATGAAGTATCCTTTTTTTGAAAGAAAAATCAGGTTAGCTTCAAAATATGCTCTAGCTGTTAATAATCAGTGTTGATTTATTGCAAATCGAACAGCACTTTTTTCCATCTGTATAGCTAGAAAAGAATCTGAATAAATATTTGATAATCATGCCATTATTTCAAGACACTTAACAAAAATTAAATAAATATTCTCTGGAACACTAAAAAAATCAAACGTATTTGAGGACTAGTCCTACAAGATGCCAAGACATACTGTGTAACTGTAGCAATTAAGATGGCATGGCAGACACAATATGGAATAGAAGGAAGAGTCAATATGATAAAATCGCTGTTGCACACAGGGAAGTCATGGACTGATCAATGAAGGACCAGCAATTATGCAGCCACCTCTGATGGGAAATGAATCCCTACCCCATTTCTTACTCCAAAATAAATTCTGGTAAGATCACAGTTTTACCTACAAAAAATAAACTAATGAAATTCTGAGAAAACATTCAAAGTACAATGCAAAATGCAAAACAAATGTTTAAAAATTCTTTAAAAATTCAAATACACTAAAAGTCTGCTTAACCTTTTAAAACAGACCTTAAAAAGTAAGACATTGACTCATTTTGGGAATGTTTGCAAATTATGTTATAATGTTCTGATTTCCTATGTCCAATTAATGAGAAAATTATTAACAATTCAACTTAAAAATGGGCAAAAGATCAGCATATTTCTCAGTAAAGGAAAAGCAGATGTCTTTCAAATGTGAAAAAATACTTGCCTTCACTCACAAGAACATCAAATTCAAACTATGATAAAATACCATATTTTCACCTATCATTACATATTTGGAAAAGATGAAAAGATCTGATAATATATTCTGTTGGCAAATGTACGAAGAAACAGGTACACTGGATGTAAATTGTTACAATCTTTAAGGAGTTCAATTTTCCCATATCTATCAAAGTAGAAATGCACACTCTGGTTCCAGTATTCCATTTCCCACAATTAATCTTGTAGATTCTCTCCAATATGAGTTCAATATATAAAAAAAAATTCATTGCGGTATTGATGTAATAGTTAAAAAGTGAAAACAAGCTAAATATCCTTCAATAGGAGACAGTTAAAAAAATTAGTCCATCTATATAATAGAATAATATGTCGAGAATGACAAGTCTTCTCTTGTATATGATTCTATAGCACGGCTTCAGTACATACTAAGCAAAATACATCTTGGGGCTGCCCCTGTGGCCTGGTGGTTAAGTTTGGCCTGCTTCACTTCAGTGGCTCAGGTTCGGTTCCTGGGAGTGGATGTACACCCTCATTGCAGGCCATGCTGCAGTGGTGACTCACCTACAAAACAGTGGAAGATTGGCAACAGATATTAGCTCAGGGCAAATCTTCCTCTGCAAAAAAAAAAAAAAAAAAAAGAAGAAGAAGATCTATATATATATATATTCATATAAACATATATATACACACACACACATATATATAAATATATATAATATATATAAACATATATATTAACACACATACATATACATATATATTAACACATTTTTGTAGATTAGCTCTCCAAGGACATTAAAAAAAAAAAAACAGTTATGTACTATGTCAGCCAGATGATCGAGGTTAATACCAACAGGGCCAAGTCATGTGATAAATATATACCCTTGATATGTGATGAGAATGGCACATTACCTCTGTGATTTTACTCCCCAAAACTAATGACCCTAGCATGACCATGAGGAAAACAGCAAACAAATCCAATTTGAGTACATTCTACAAAATACCTGACCAAAACTTCCCAAAACTATCAATATTATCAAAAAGAAGGAAAGTCCAAGGAACCATTATAGCTAAGAGGAGCCTAAGGAGATGTGAGGACTCAGTGCAGAGTGAGTTCCTGGATGGAATCTTGGAACAGAAAAAGAATATAGGTAAAATGAAGAAAATATGAATAAAGCATGGATTTTATTGAATAATAGTGTGTCAATATTGAGTCATTAATTATGCCAAATGCACCACACAAATTTAAGATGTTAACAACAGGAGAATCTGAAGGTGAAATAGATAGGAACTCTGTGCTCTCTCCACAAGATTCTATAAGTCTAAAACTATTCTAAAATTAAAAGTTTATTTTACAAAACAGTTTCCTAATTTTATATATTTTCATGTTACCTTGTATAGTCTGTGGTACCCAGTTGTTTGGTCTGACGTCTGTTTAGATGTTGCTGTGAAGATATTTTTTATATGTGATTAACACTTAAATCAGCAGACTGAGTAAAGCAGATTACACTTCACAATGTAGATGGGCCTCATCCAATCAGTTGAGAGGCTAAAGTGAAAAAAACTGAGGTTCTCTGAAGAGGAAGAAATTCTGCCTCCACATCCTTCAACTTGAGACAGCAACACTAACTTGCAGGAATTTCCAACCTCTCGGCCTGCCCTGCAGATTCCAGACTTGTCAGCCTCTAGAATCATACGATGCAATTCTTTAAAATAAATCTCCATCTCTCTCTATATTTCTATCCATCTACCTACACATTATACATGTTTTCTTCGAGAACCCAGACCGATACATTTGGATAGGGGAAAAATGTGGCAGGAGAACAGAGAGCAGATAGGATGAGGTTCTTACATTTTAAAATATATTGTTTTGTTTATTTTCAGCTGCTAAAAATACTGGCATCAATTATCTGAAAATAACAAGAAAAAATTACAAACAATGAGCCTGTGTGTGAGATCAGATCACTTATATTTAAACTTATCTTTTTTCTTTTTTTAGGAAGATTATCCCTGAGCTAACATCTGCTGCCAATTCTCCTCCTCTTTTTTTTTTTTTTTTTGGCTGAGGAAGACTACCCATCTTTCTCTACTTTATATGTTGGATGCCTACCACAGTATGGCTTGCCAATCGGTGCCATGTCCCCACCCAGGATCCGAACTGGCAAACCCCAGGCCGCCGAGGCACAACGTGTACACTTAACTGCTATGCCACTGGGCCAGCCCCTAAACTTACCTTTTAAATTATCTAATTATACAATTTTATCTAATTATATAAATTTATTAAATTAGCTAAATTATGATTATTTATAAAGATTATTGGATTATTATTATAAGGATTATTAGATAATTTATGATTATTTCTAAATTATCTAATTTATGATTCCCACAGTAATTCTTTTAGGTCTATAGAGTTAATATTATTATTTACATTTGACTTAGTGAAAAAATGGAGGCAGCAGCATAAATTCTTACAGGAGGAAGTGGCAGAGCCAGGAGGTGTCTGACTCCCAGTACAGTGGTAGCTACGTTACAACAGGCTCCCTAATGAGCCCTGGGGCAGGTGATCAAAGGAAGGAATATCTGCTTTAAATTTAGAAGTCTAGGTAACCAAGAGGTTGGCTGAGCTACGGTGAATGTGAAATCAGAGGCATTCGATCAGGAGTCCAGCGACGGTGATGGACTATTAACTCCGCCCTGAAAGGATAAGGCCACTGGAACATCTTAGCTAAATTTTTAAGATAGCTCATCAACAGATCTGTGACAGCAGTGTAATCTTTGTCCATCAGGAGACTTTATTTTATCCAGGAACTTTGGAGGTCATAGGAAAGGAGCTTGAAATTGCAAGAACAAGATGGAGTCTGCTGCAATGTCAAGATCAGATCCTCAAATGTTTATAGTCCTACAAGAAAGCATTTAGAGTCCTCAGAGGGCACAAGTTTATAGGCTGTGCCGTTTCAAATACGTACATTGGTTTCGAGGTCAAAGGGGACTTAGAGGAATTTCCAAGGAGCTGGCCGCTATTTTGAGTTATTTTATCACAATTGGATGTTGAAGTCATTGAATGGAGGTCTAAGGAATAATTTAGAGACAATATTGACCATAATTGTTTCTTCTTTCCAAAGTCTGTGTAAACCATTAAAATACAAGGTGAAATAAATATACTACCAATTTCTTTTTATCCCCACGGTCTATTGGAGGAAGAATAGGACCAGGTGGAAATTTCACATCTTCTACCAGTTATTCTATTCAACTAAAGATTGGGTAGGCCTTGAATGGAGAAGCTTTATGATGAAGTTAGAGAAATTTAAGTCTCAGGGACTCTCACTTGCATGGTTCTTGGAAGAGGGGTGCAACAGTGTGGACAGATGTTCCTGTTTTTTGAAAAATTTGCAAAAGTAATATTTCTTAAATTATTTTTCTTAAAAAAGACTCATAAAATTACATAACCTTTAAGCTCCATAAAACCTGAATTCACTTCTCAAGTTGGAGAAAGCAATTCACGGTTTTTTAGAAGTCCTTAATGAATCTTAGCTATGCAGAGGGAGGCCCCAGCCCAAGGATGGTACAAACCTAAGCTGATCTGCATAATAAGACCTGAAAATTGTGTTTCCTGGGAAACCAAAAGGTAGATAACCTGGCAAATTAAGAGGTGTAAAGTATTTAGAGGGAAGGAGAAGCTAGTCAAATGATAATGTATAATGCCTCAAATACCCCAAATCTTGAGTAAAAGCTGTGAGACTCAAAGACACTTTGAGTAGGGAGTTACTGCAGAGAGAATTCACAGAAAGAGGGTTGATTTCTGATTTTATACTGACAGAGAGAAGAGTACAGCTAATTGAGTATAAGAGGAAAGAGAGATCAAGTGTTCATTGATAGTCAGAAATCCTTGCCAGAAATGAGGTGAAGAACATTTTTCTATAGAATGTGTGATATGGGACTGGGTATTTAAAAACAAAATAAAGCATGATCTTTAGCTGAACCATGGCTTACGTGGATACAGAATCAAGAAAGCCAAATAGAGCTGTGCCAGCAGCTGCCAATGCTCTTTATCCAAGTAAAGAAACCTTGGATTCGAAAGTGCAGTAATTCAAGGTAAGTCTCCTCCTAAGTGGTGGAGGGACTCACAATGCCTCCAGCAGGCTGGAAGGAGAAGAATGAAGGAGAAATGGTGGCTTTCTCGGGTGGGCTCACGTGAGTTCTGACAAGCAGCAACTCTGAAGGCGCGTTCTAAAGAAGCTGTGGTGAGATGAAGGTAGATGAGTAACAGGTGTAAAGGACCACTGTTAGAAGAGGTGAAATTGCAGGAGAAAGTGTACTGAAGAGGATATTGGATTAGGCAGATGCTTATCGGGAAATGTACTGTCACAGCCTCAAGAAGTTAAGAGAAGGGAGATGTCAGTATGTCTCAGGTATCTCTATGTGCCAGGCACAATTTTGCTGCTTTGTGAATGTTGCTGCATTTTCCCATTTTTCCTCAGAACCATGAGATGGATATTAATGCTCCTGTTTCACAGTCAAGAAGGTGACACTCAGGAACCAGGAAACAGTGATAACCATGCTACCATTAAGTGGTGAATACACTTTTGAAGATGGAACCAACTAGGATAAAGCCCATGTCCATTCTTTTCTGCCCCACTAACCTTAAAGTGATACAGCAGGAGCCAATACCGGACCAGAGGCAACAGAGACCATTTCTCCCTGGGCACCTATTGGGATGGGCTCAGTTACGCTGCCCAGATGACAGGATGACTCAGAACTTCCTTTTCAAGTTGCACATCACTTTCCTATTCTCCAAGAAGCTCCCTCTCTTACTCGTCAGAAACAGAAGGAGATTCTGTGAAGAAATGAAAAGCTCAGCTTGGATACCTATATTCCAGAAGCAAATCTTAAGGTATTTGGGCAAAAAGTGGTTGGCATTTGGCTGATCATAGAGTAGCAAGAGTGGAAAGAGAGATATGGGTTTTCTCCACTATTATTTTTTCTGTGTATCTTTGACTGATATGGCTGCTTTCTATTTTACCGAAGCCAATTCAAGTAAAAAGTATGGACTCAGCCAAATCTAACAACTTAGTCTGAAACACATTTATTTGAACACCTAGTACGTATAAGACACTGAAGCTTTAAGAGGAACAAGATGCAATCCCTACCTCTGAGAAAGTTATAATCTATCATCATAGCAGTTTGTCAACAATCACGTTTCAATGTAAAACTCAAGGCAAAAATGGGTATGATTAAAAGCAATAATACTTGAAGTTGAAACCAGAGATACTGTAAGTAAAATATTATTTATATTTCTTTTCAAACTCCATGCCTTAAAAAATGCTTGAACTCATCCATCTTGGGAAATGTTTATCTTCCTAATAAGAGGCAAATTTATGAACATTAGCTATTGCAGAGACAAGAAATGTATCTACTAATGATCAGGGCCAATGTAATAAGTCTATTTTATCCTGGTGAGCTAAGAGGATTATCTTTTCTACTGTTTTCTAAGCTACTTTTATATAAGGCTTACCATTTGAGATAATTATTTAAGTAATTTTGTCCTGCCTACTATGCCTTGTACTGTGTTAGGCATAATGTTGAACAGAAAATAGTGATCTAAAATGACAGGAGAGCAAGCACTGTTGTTGACGTGCCTTTCTTTCCTCAGCCTTCACCAGTCAAATATTTGCCTACAGCAGCCTGCTGTAAGAATTTGCAACTATGCTTGATGCTGCTTGAAGGCTTTCTTCCATCCTGCCCACAGAGCAGCAGACTGAGAGTGCCAGGAGTTACCCCCCTCCCTCCCCGGGAGCAGCCCTAAGAAAATGTTGGATGAACTTTAAAAAGTAAACACTCTAGTGTTCTCTCCCTGTAGGTAGCTCTGGAGTGTGTTCCACACTGCTGCTTCTACCAAGAGATTGAGGTGTGCATCCTCTATCAACTTCCATCCTTCCTCTATCTGGCTTTTCCGTTCCTCTGCTGGTGCTTCCTGGGACCACCTCAGACTCAAATTCTTGTCTCATGGCCTATTTCTGGAGGAACTCAACCTCATATAAATACATAATGCCAATCCCCACCCTCGAGTGGTGTAGCAAAGGAGGTAGTGTTGATAAGGGAAGAAAGACAAATGTGTAGAGGTCAGTTCAGGGGTAATTTCTAGGTAAAGTTGATGATAATGTAGACTAAGGTGATAGCCATGGAGGTGGAGAATGCACAGGTTTCAATTCTCAGTTGTTCTTTTCCTTTTGGTTTTCTGTAATAGTAAGAGTGGCTTATTAAAACATAAGGCAGATATAGACCAAAGATAAAACTGCTGCTTAGGCATCGACTGCCTGAGAGTATGTGATGGTGGAGAGGAGGAGGGAGGCACTGGGGACGAGGAGAGCATGCAATGAGATATGCCAATGGGACATTTGCTTACTTTGTAATTAAGAAAGTCTCTTTACTTTAAATATTTGCAGGAGAGCCTAGAATTTCAACTTACAATGATATACTGCCCCTGCTCTTTCGGAATATATAATCTAGTCTAGACGACGCATACAAGGCAGTCAAGATGGTTTAATATATGATCAACAAGCCAGACAGACCCACTCAGACATTTCCTAATAGTACAATTTAGAAAAAAAGAAGTAATCCAAGTTTTATAACACAGAAAATAACTGATTTTTCCAACCACGAGACTTGATCTTGACTAATGTGTGAGGAAGTGCGTTTGTGAGAGATGTTATTTGTTTACATAATCCCTCTGAGGTTATACAGCTTTATTATGACATTCATTTGGTGGATTTACACATAGAGCGACATGACACTAATTTATATAGTCACAGCTTTTATCTCAAAAGAACTCTTGCCTAACGTTCCAATGGAAATACAGGAATTCCCTTTAGTCTAGACCTTGAAGTCCACATTCTTTGCTTCCAGTCCTAAATTAAACTCTTTCCTTTTCATATGGCATGTTACTTTATTTCTTTCTAGTATTTTTAGATAATTAGATTCCTATTAAGTCGCATTGAAATCAGAGGCTCTTTAAATTGTAACAAGTAAAACAAACCACATGGTTTATCTCAGAGCTTCTCAAAGAAAGGAGTTCTTTTAGTTCCCTGAAATCTGGGAAGACGAGTACTCTATATCTTTCATTTTCTATAAATTGAGGGTTTTTTACATAGCTTTTTTTTTTTTTGTCATTAAAGTAATGATGACAGTGATTTTTAGACTCTGAAGTTGGATGATATTTTTTCCTTTTATAATCAGTGATTTTGTTCCACAGAGCTTTTGGTATGTACATACTTAAGTTTCTTTTGTCTCAATTTATGACCCACTCAAGCCAAAATTTCATATAAGAAATATAAGGTATGATTTGTTTAGGAAGACATGGGTACTTTATGCATTTGTTAGCCCTGATGCTTTCTTATGTGGTAGGGAAATTAGTTTATTAATCTAACATCTGTATATGTTAGTGTACAAATGAGCCTTGCTGGATACGACATTGGGGACAAAGGCACAATATACCTCACGAGATCCTATCACAGACCCCTCACCCTCAGATCAACCAGGTCATTTGAGCCATTCATAGGCTTATCTGGTAAAGCAAAGTGCCAGCCCAGGAAATCGTGTTGATGTCTATTCAAACTGAATTCATCAACAGCAGCGGGTCCTCAGCCCTTGGAGGTTAACTGTACTTGTGAGATGATCAAGTTTATACAATTTCCAGGGCAAAACTCAATATAATTATCTGTTTCAATACACTTCACACAATAATAACCAGGGAAGATAGAACTGCCTTGATGATTTGAAACAAGTCATGCTGTCCAGACTGCCTACTGTTCAATCAAATGCTAGTTAAGGAAGAGTGGAGTGGGTGGAAGGAATGTGGAAAAAACAAAAAACGAAAAACAAAAAGTCTTGCATTTTCAGGTGGAGACTGAGGAGCTGATCTTAAGGTCCACTTTTTTTAAAAAAACAAAACTTGAGCTAAGTGTGATTAAGATAAATACAGAGTTCCCGAAACCTCAAAGCATTTCAAGAGATTCTTTAAGAAATAACTCGGAAATGTCATTAATTCTGACACTTAACTGCATTTCAATTTATTTCACAATTTCTGGTCTTGAAGGATTTATAATTTAAGTCTCTTATCTGAAGGAAGAATGCATCATTTGTTTCAATTGTCTGTTGTTTCAATTAGCCTCTGGTGATCGTGTCACGTTTAAAGGGTTCATTTTGGGAAGATTTATTTCTGCCTCCTGAACAAAAGGGGCAAACAGTAGGAACAGCGGAGATTCCCCACAGCTACCTCATCCTCCTGGGGACCACATTGAAAAGATCTGTCTTTTGTGGATAAGATTACTTGATGGAAACATATTTTTTATTCACTATCTTATTACAGAATTATTCAGTAAGAGCCTAAAATGAAAGCCTGCATCCCCCGCTCCTCCGGGTTACTGTCTTTGCTTTTTATTCATGGAAATTGTAGGGGAGTTAATGGGCTTTGAAACTATAATCATGAGGGGAAAAAAATTATTGTCATAGTGTCCTTGTTGATTTCAAGAACATTCTGTTATTTTTTTTAGTACTGTTGACACGGACTTTTCAATTTTTTATTCAGAGTTCAATTAATTGAGATGTTTTTCCTTTAATAAGAAGACATTTGAACCTACTCATACTTGTAAACCAATAGCATCATTCTACTAGAATTAACGGATGATTGAAAAGGATGCAAGATCTCTGTCTTCTAAGGCTTTTTGTACTGTTGGGGAATTAAATAAACAACCAAAAAGAAGAGTAGTTGTGGTCAACTAAAGAACATGACCTTTGAAATGAGATCAGAATCGTGGTTCAGCCACTTATTTGTAATGTGACATGAAGAAATTTAGTTAAAACTCCCTTACTTCAGTTTTTTCATTTGAAAAATACTGGGGATAATATCTTCTTTTGGGGGGCTTTATCGTGAGCATCCTATGACCTAATAAATCTCATGTGCTGAGCACACACTGAACCCCCATACAAAGTAGGCAATCAAAAATGTTAGTGTTCATTTTCTTCTTCACATCTGGTGTTTCCCTTGTGGTCTTGAATATCTTCTGGGTTAATCTACTTCTCTAGAATTGGCTTTTTGTTTATTATCCCAAGGGAGAGCAAAATTGTTCAACTTTATACAAATAACGTGTTAAAGATTGATTGCAAACATTTCCAGTGCTTCACTCTTCCCTGTGTACACATCCTGTTTAATGTGAGCTTGCAGCTCTTTCCGTCAAAAGATGGTTCTCTTGCCCCGCCCTTGACTCTGGCCTGGCCTCCTGACTTAATCTGGCCAATAGCATACAGTTGTATATTCTTTCCAAGACAAGGCCTCAGGAAATCTATGTGCTTTTGGTTTCCCTCTTGGATGCCTGCCATGCTACGAATACAAAACAAAACTAGCCTACTGGAAGATGCAAGACAAGTGGCCTAATGACCGATCATGCTAGGATGGCAGCTAGGCAATCAACGGATGTGTGAATGAGCCCCTGCAGAAGCCAAAATTGGCCTGCAAAGCCCAGTCAAAGTTAGCAGAGATGCTGAGATGACCCATAGCTGACCACAGATACGTGACTGAGTTCATCCATGATAAAAAGAAGTGCCCAACTGACTCACAGATGCCTAAGCTGAAGAAATATTAGTTTAAGCCATTAAGTTTTGTATTAATTCCTAATGCAGCAATAGGTAATAGATACATAGGAATGGGAGTATGATTTTAGGCTGTCTTCTACAATTTTCTAGCAATTTCGTTAGAAGTTGGGAAGACAACTATAATTACTATCTAAAGTAACTACAGAGCACTTCAGAAAGCTTTTAATTAAAATTCATCAATAAGAGATTTGTTTGAGATAACAAGGTCTTCTGCAGTTAACCGAAACATTCCCAACAGAAGACCTGGGAAAACTTATAGGCATTGAATGTCTTATTGCCAAATGTTTCATGTCAATGACATAGATCGTCCTATTGCATTCATTCACTTATGCATGCATGCATACATTTATTTATTTATAAAACACCTATGTTTTTGGTACCTTGATAGTTTGCAAAGATACAAAGTAGCATTGGTTCCTGGAATAAGAGTGTCAGAATCTATTGGGGGAATAGTCTGTGAAAGTGCATACTACAATGACGTAAATGCTAAAACCAAAATAAATAGAACAAACTGTCTCCTGAAGAAAAAAACAGCTGCGAACTGGTAAATAGCGCAATATAATAGGATGTGATAAGGAGCTCCAAAAAATGCTAAGCTAAGAGATAGATGAGAGTGTGGAAAACAAAATTTACCCCCAAATTAAAGAGATGATTGTATTCAGGTTATAGCAATACAGAGGATTTTCATTAATGAGGACCATCGCAAAGAAAAGGAGTGGAACTCAGGGTTTATAGAGGCAGGTCAACAAAGGAGTCATCAGTGAGTTTTATGGGAGTCATGAGGTAGGGTCGAGGTGGGTCCTATCTGTGAGTTTTAGAGGAGTCATTGAGGAAGAGTGGAGATGGGTCTGATAACCGCATATGTGAGAGCAGCGCAGTCCTTTGTGATTGCCACAAAAAAACTTGGGGGAGGGGTTCCAGATCCGTTCTGCTTCCTAGGAACACATGACTCAGATAAAGGTTAACATTGTCAAGCACCAAGATGAACATTGAAGTAAGGATATTCCAATGTTTATACTACTAATTCAAATTATGTATAGTTTGCATATTTACAAATCATTTCTTGTGTGATTTTAAATTTTCTCACTTTCGGTTTAATGCTCATCTATTATTATCTGAAAAATATGTATTTGTGATCTAGAAGTAAATGGCAGCAACATCTCTTTTCACTCTACAACATAGCATAATGATATCCATGTAGACTGCATTGATAAGAGCCACTGTGGGTCACCAGTAAAGTGGAGACGAGGTTAACTTGTTTCTAGTTCTTTCCTTCAAGATTATTTTCAAAGTCATTTCCAGATTACCTGTTATCCCCACTCACTCCCATTTAATTCCTTTATTCTTCCCTGTCTCCTCCCTATTTCTTTCCTCTTCTTTACTCTACTCCTTTTCTCAATTTATTTTCTTCTCTTGAATCACACCACGGTTGAACCTGGATCAACCATTAGCAGCTCTAAGATGTTACACAAAGTAAACAGTTGGACTTTCCTTTACCTATATGATTTTATTGTATCTTAAGCAAAAATTTTCTACAATGAAGTGAAAAGATTTTAAGACTGAACACTGGCTTATGTTTTTTTTTTTCCAGTACCAGAACAGCTCAAAGCAGAGCTGGCTGACCTGCTGGCAGACACTCTGTCAGAGGGATAGAGTGAGTGGCCTGACCACTTTAAAATGAGTGATATTTATACTGTTTTCTACAAATTGTGGAAATTTATCCATCCATACATATATGTATATATATATATATATATATATAGTACTAACACATACACACACACCCAATCTCATCTATTTTCATGCATATTTTTTCTTAGCTCTGTGTTTCTGACTCTGTCCCTTTGTCTCCCATTTTTGCTCTCACTTTTTACTAGATTTTATTTTTTAGAGCAGTTTTACAGGCACAGCAAAATTGAACAGAAAGTACTGAGATTTTTCATATACCCCCTCCCCATAAATGTATAGATTTCTCTATTATCAACATCCCCCACCAGAGTGGGCCATTTGTTACAGTTGCTGAACATACACTGACACACCATTATCACCCAAAGTCCATAGTTTACATTAGGGTTTACTCTTGGTATTGTACATCCTTTGGGTACATGCTATCCCCAAAATCCAGAACACTGACAACTCCAAATGCTGGAGAGGATGAGGAGCAATAGGAATTCTCCTTCATTGCTGGTGGAATGGGGAATAGTACAGTCACTTTGGAAGACAGTCTAGCAGTTTCTTACAAAACTAAGCAGACTCTTACCATATAGTCCAGCAATCACACTTCTTGATATTTACCCAAAGGAGGTGAAAACTTACATCCACACAAAAACTTGCACATGGATGTGTATAATGGCTTTATTCATAGTTGCTAAAAGTTTGAAGCAACTGAGATGTCCTTCAGTAGGTGAATGGATAAACTGTAGTACATTCAGACAATGGAGTATTATTAGCACTAGAAAGAAATGAGCTATGAAGCCATGAAAATACACGGAGGAAACTTAAATGCACCTTACTAAATAAAACAAGCCAATCTGAAAAGGCTACATACTGTATGATTCCAACTAAATGGCATTGTGGAAAAGGCAAAACTAGGGAGGTAGTAAAAAGATCAATGGTTGCCGTGGGTTGCTATTTGTTGAAGGAGGAGTGGCAGGAATAGCTGAACACGAACCATTTTTCAGGGCAGTGAAAATACTCTGTATGATATTATAAAGACATATACATGGCATTATACGTTTGTCCAAACCCTTGGAATATACAACATCAAGAGTGGACCCTAAGGCAAACTAAGGACTTTGGATGATTGTGATGTGGTCACCTATGATCAAGTTTCGACAACAAGGGGTATCAAGAAAAAATAAAAACAAAACAAAAATATAGTAATAAATGAGAGTATCACTGTTTTGCTTTTTCAAAATTTTCTAGGACAGAAGCATATTCTCTAAGAATCCTGTAGTAATTACTTAATATCTCTGTACCCCAATTTTTCTCATGAATAAAGCCGAGAACAGTAGAAGTTTGTTATGGGGTCCAGCCTGGTGGCATGGTGGTTAAGTTCATGTGCTCCACTTCAGTGGCCTGGGGTTCTCAGGTTGGAATCCTGGGCATGGACCTAGCACTGCTGGTCAAGCCATGCTATGGTGGCGTCCCACGTAAAATAGAGGAGGATTGGCACAGATGTTAGCTCAGTGACAATCTTCCTCCAGCAAAAAGAAGAAGATTGGCAACAGATGTTAGCTCAGGGCCAAACTTCCTCACACACAAACAAAGTTTTATTATGTATTAAACATTTAGAACAGTGCCTGGATAGAATAAATGCTAAGCAAGTGTTAGCTATCACTGTTATCTCCATATTTCTTGAATTTCTGTTTTCTCTGGTCTTTTTCTGTGTGTCAGTCAAGTTTCAATGGGAGAAGCAGACTAATTAGGATATACATATCCTAGTGTTTATGGGTTCCAGCTTGCGCTTGCTCTCCCCCACTTCTTTACATCCGTTTTCCCTTCCTGACTACGGGCCCTGCAGACTTCAAGCTCCAGCTTCAGACATGCAGACAACAGCCTTACAGATACTGCTCAGCCAGCCTCCACAATTGCATAAGGTCAGATCTCCAGAGCAAATCCCTTCATATAATTCAATCTCACAAAATTTCACCTAAAGAAATAATTAGAAAACCACACAAAAGTGTGCATGCAAGGATGTTTATCAGGATGTTTATCATAATATCATCTTTTTTAAAAATGTAAAAAACTAATGGATGCACACACACAAAGGCCTAATAATAAGGAAATCGTTAAATATAAAAATAAAGTTATGCTCATCTAGCTTTTCAAAAGAAAAGTGAAGGGGGCTGGCCCCGTGGCCAAGTGGTTGAGTTTGCGTGCCCCGCCTTGGCAGCCTGGGTTTCGCCGGTTCGGATCCTGGGCATGGACATGGCACTGCTCATGAGGCCATGTTGAGGCGGCATCCCATATGCCACAACTAGAAGGACCCACAACTAAAATATACAACTATGTACTGGGGGGATTTGGGGAGAAAACACAATTAAAAAAAGAAAGAAGAAGATTGGCAACAGTTGTTAGCTCAAGCGCCAATCTTTAAAAAAAAAAAAAAGACAAGTGAAGATCCATTCATTTAGCCACTAAATATAAAATACTTATTGATTTAGTTTTTAAAAATAATATTGTGGAAAATGTATATCTCTACAGAGAAAATCTAGACAATATATTAAATTTTTAAATTAGAAAGGTGATGAAATATTATTTTCTAAGTGTTAAGTGATTAATTTTTTGCATATGAGGATATATGTAACTTTAATTAAATAGCTAATAACTTTATATATATTATAAGTTTTATAAAATAAGCATTAATTGCTTTTATTTTAAACACAAATGAAACGTTCAAATAATGCTAAATAAATTAAAATCCCAACAATATAATGAGAAACAAAAGATTAACATTTTATTATATAAAGAGTTTATACAAAATGGTGAAAACAACACTAGCACCCAAGCAGCTGAATCAGGACATGGTATGAACTGATATTTCAAAAAAAGAGTCAATATGATAATTAATGATTTAAAACATCACATTGAATATGACATAGATAATTTTTAAAATGTAATGTTTCCTACTAAGTCTGGCATATAATTGGTACTCAAAAATCATTACTATTACTGTTTTTAGTAGCATAGAGAATGATAATAAATTGGTAAAAGATAAAAAAATGAACCCATGCAATCTTGGTGAGTGTGCAGTGCAGGCAAAACTCTCATGCTCTTCCGGGACTATAAACTGTTTAAACATTTATGTATTTTGACTTAGTGATCTGGTTCTGATAAATGATTCTATGAACATCATGAAACTATGGATAATTATAAAAAAGTGTTGATAAATGTACATGTACAAGTCATCATAATCTTATTCATAATAACCAGAAAATTGATAAAACATAAAAAGCTAAACAGCATTAAATTAGTCACATTAAATTATAGATTATATATAAAATGAACTATCAGGTAACCACTGATAAGTATATTTAAAAAATAATTACATAGAAATGCTTATTCAATAGCATTGTATTTATAATAAAATGGGGTAAAATGATCCCAACTACAGAAATACTACAGAAGGATGTTAAGATAATTGATCTGTAAGAAGCGTCATTTTCAACTTGTTCCTGACACTTCATTACAGTTTTAAATTTCAATAATATGGGAGAATTATTCTCCATATTAATTAGAGGTGAGAGTGTAGGCCATTTGAGGCAGCTGAAATACCATATGCAAGAGTAGGAAGCCACGATATTTGCAGGTCTTGGAAGTTCAATGAAGCAAACGAGACATTCATCCCAGCCATGGGGCTAATAGGTGGATAAGATCCTCGTCATAAAAGACCTTGAGAGTTATTTAAGAAGTTTAGATTGTATCTTAAGTGCTGGGAGCAAAAGAAAGAATTTTATCAGAGAAAATGGTGAGCTAAGATTTGCATTGTATAACATTTCCGATAGTAACAGCAACATCAACCAGCCAACACTTATGTGGGGTTTACTCTGTGCCACATCCTGTACTGAATGCTTCACATGTTATCATCTCGTTTATGCCTTGTAACCTCTGCTTTGACATAGACATACTATTTGAAAATGTTGGTATTTTAAATAGATGCTAAAGGTAATATTTTCCTTAAAGTAAGTCCACACTCCAGAGGCATAATATAGAGTACACAGAGGAGCTAGGAGGAAAAAAAGGAGCGACTTGAAATCTGAGCAAATAAGAATCACTAAACTATCAAATAAAAACAGATCTAGTTAGGTTGAGACTGTATTGGAAAGGGTTATTGTAATAGGGGAAGGGAGACTATGGCAACAAGGAGAACACTGACTATAAGATCTGCAAATGTCAGGCAGAAAGGAAGTTTCTTTTATAAGAAGGGATAAACAGAGCTAGGAGAAACTTGGTGAGGAGGAGAGGGGTGTCAGCGAATGTATTTCACTGAGAGCAGCCAACTCCCAGGAGAGGTCCTTAATGAGAGGCCGCATGCTGGCTCAGTGAAGCGTCAGTCATGACTGATGTTCTATAATGACACACCTGCATAGTGTGGCATACAAATGGTATGGTGGTAGTCAATGACACTTGGGAAGGAGTACTTCTGCTCAAATCTTTACCTCTTCTCCATGCTCACCACAGATACCGTTGTTGACATCTTCAATAACTCTTCTGGACTACTGGAAACCCCCTTTATCTAGTCTCTGTGTTGCTTGTCTGTCCCATACCTGGCCATCAATTCTTACAAAAACAAATCTGACTGCCATTTCTATGCTCAACAGCTGCTGCGGACTCTCTACTGCTCAGGACATAGACCCCTCTGCCCTCTGATCCAATGCTTGGAATTTATTCTTAAGCAAATAAATGGACTATGCCACCCAAAAAAGTTCCCTTCTTTGCATAATCCTACTATTAGTTTTCAAGGACTCTTATGCCTCAAATCTCTCTCCTCTGTTTACCTACATCTTCATCAGTCGAATATTCATATGTCATCTCTTTTGTGAAACCTACACTGATCTATCCAGAAGACATGGATTTTTCCTTCTACTAAGCTCTGATTTTGTACTTCCATTCTACCTTCTTTTGGGCAGGGAGTATATAAATAAATGTGTTCTTTCTAGCTTTCTCTTTCAGTCTTTCCAAAAAGTTTTGCCTCTGTGTGTACATCTGTGTCTTTCATCCTCTCTTTCAAACTTAAGTTTTTACTTACTGCTTTCGTAGATTCTCTTTCATGTTATCAACCTCATGTGATAGTTTTTTGAGGCCTAATGGGGAAAGCATGAAGATGATTAGATGTGTACATTGGCATGGCTATAGCTTCCGTGTTCTGTTGGGGACTATACCTTATAATATGTAAACATTTATATGGATGCCTTCAAGTAATTCTTCAAAGGCACAGGCAACATGGCTTGACCAACTAGTATTATAAGGTAGACAGATAGGTGGCTTAAGTCTAATATAGTGGAATATTTCTTCTGCAATAAAAGTCTATAATAAATCAACAATAGAAAGTTTAAAAGTTTTTCTTATACTGAAGGGCATGACACATGAAATCGACCTCTCATCTCTTCTTATCCTATTGGACAAAAATCACCTCTCAACTGCTTCACTGTATCTACACTAGTTAGGCTCAACCTGTAGAGCCAGCCCTTCAAAATATATTTATGTTTTTAAAAAGGTATGGGTAGCTAATGAGTAACTAAATACATTTTTTAATTGAAAATAGCACAGATGAGGAAGTCTCAGCATGAAACAACGTCTTCTGAAAAACGGTTTCTAAGATACAGGTTCATATGCAAATGGAATTTGATAGCCTTGTCTATACTCAGATTTGATTTGACACTTTTACAAGTGACACTTAGCAGTTTTCTATTTCGGTTGTCATAGTCTGACAACCAAGGGTTTAAAAATTCATGGGGCCAACCCAGTGGCATAGTGGCTCAGGGTTCACAGGTTCAGATTCCAGGCATGGACCTACACACTGCTCACCAAACCATGCTGTGGTGGTGTCCCACATATAAAAGAGAGGAAGATTTGCACAGATGTTAGCTCAGGGATAATCTTTGTTAAGGAAAAAGAGGAAGTTTGGCAACAGATGTTAGTTCAGGGTCAATCTTCCTCACCAAAAAATAAAATAAAATTCAAGGCCTTCTGTAAAGTAAATTGTTTAAAAAGATCAAAGATCTTGGAATAAAGTTTTTGCCATTTAAAAAAAGTTTGAGGAAGAATGAAATAAATGGAAGAAGGTTTATTTCTAGAAAAAGAATACATGTGGAAGGAGCCCTGGCGTACAAGCTGGGACTCAAGGAAGCTTAGCTCTCCTGCTGATTATGTGATTTCAGACACATAGTAAATTTTTCTATTCTTGAAATCCTTCACTTTCAAAGGAGGGATTTGGACAAAGTTTCTCCTGATGATCTTTTTCATCTCTAGCCCATTGTGGCTTTGATTTTCAAGATTTCTTCAGAAAGTAGCGGTTCCTCAATAGTATATTTGGATAATTTATTTCATAAAATTAAAGAGCATTTTAGAGCTGGAAGGTGACCCCTCAGAGTTTGAGGAAACAGGTCCACCGTGGTTAGGCGGACCCTCAGCTCAGGTCCCAATCTTTGGCAGCATCAGAACCTGAGTCCTGATGGACCTGAGACTTGGAGACCCTGACGCCAGTGCTCTGCTCCCCTTCAATGAGCTGTACCCCCTTTATTCTGACAAGCCAACTAACATGAGAACGTGAATCTTTTGCAATTGGTCTTTGTCTTCTTTTGTTTTCACATCTCCTGCTACCGCATGCAAATGACTGCACAATAACACTTCATAAAGCCACATGAGTCACACTGTAGATTTTAGCCATGTGTCTATATGTCTCTTTGCCCTTTCTCATATCTGTAAATACAGCCTGTATTTGAGAGAAAAGTTTATGATGCCATTAGCTTCTGAGGTAGATGTAATAACTCAGTCCCAGTGACAGGGAGAAAAGAAAAGAAAAAACAGGGGTCCCGGCCTGGTGGCACAGCGGTTAAGTGTGCATGTTCTGCTTTGGCGGCCGGGGGTTCGCTGATTTGGACCCTGGGTGCGGACATGGCACCGCTTGGCAAGCCATGCTGTGGTAGGCGTCCCACATATAAAGTAGAGGAAGATGAGCACACATGTTAGCAGAGGGCCAGTCTTCCTCAGCAAAAAGAGGAGGATTGGCAGCAGTTAGCTCAGGGCTAACCTTCCTCAAAAAAAAAAAAAGAAAAGAAAAAACAGTAATAATAATATTACCAATTGAGTGAATCTATCCCTTCATATGGGCACGATACACACAGCCGCATCGCTAGTCAAATCCTATTCTATTTCTTAGGGGTTAGATCAGCCAAAGAAATTTTGGTATCAGGGTCATTTGAAGCTTTGCTGCCTCGTCTCTTTTGCTCAGCCTGGCAGCTCATGGAATCGTTGCTAAGGTTTGTTGAGCATATGCTGAACTGTCACATTCTATTTGAGATGCGGAAGGATGTGGTCATGCGGGGGGAAAAGTGTTTCTGGCATCTTTTCTTTGGAGCCTGGTGCATCATTACCATTAGCACTGCTTTAAGAAATTAGTGATTCAATAAAGTTACCACATTTAAAAAATATGTTCTTTCTTTTATGAGTCTTGGAAAAGGGAAGATACCAAAGTTTCATGGAATCTATTACTACAATGTAACTGATGCTGTCCATTGCCGCCTGCTCAGAATTATTCCACTCCAAGCAGTCAACACAAGCAGAATTTATTCATTCGTATATTAAATAACTCAACAAATATTTATGGAACCCCTTCAGCTCCTTCATGTTGGGAATATGGTAGTGAACAAAACAGACAATTTCTCACCCTCATGGATTTACGTTTTAGCGGGGAAAACATACAGCAGACAGATAAACAAATTTTAAAACTTGATGAAGTTAGGTGGTGCTATTAGTCAGAATTCACCAGAGGAATTGGCCCATACTGTTGTGGAGGCTTCATAAATTCAAAATCTGTACCCGGCCAGCAGGCTGGAGACCTGGGGAGGAACTGAGTCTGAGTCCAAAGGCCAGGTTCTGGCAGAATTCCCTCTTGCTCCAGAGAGCTCAGTCTTTGCTCCATAAAGTCCTTCAACTGATTGGATGAGACCCACCCACACCATGGGGTGTAATCTGCTCTACTCAAGGTCCACCGATTTACATGCGAAATTCTGCCAAACACCTTTCCAGAAACATCCGGAGTAAGGTTTGACCATATATCTGGGCTCGATAGCCAGCCAAATTGACACATAAAATTAATCATTACAGTGCCATTGAGGGCTTTGGAGAAAAATGGAGCAGGATGCAAAGGCAAAGAGTGATGACAGGTGCTATTTTAACGAGAGCAGTCAGGGACAGCCTCTTTAATAAGGTAGCCTTTAAGCAGACACTTGAAGGAAGAAGCTTTGGCTAACGACGTGGATGATGTTCCAGGCAGAGGAAAGAGCATGTGCAAAGACCCTGAGGTAGGAATATGTTTGGTGTAATCAAGACCAAGTGAGGGACCAGCCTGACTAATCAGTGTAACTCAAGGGAGAGGAGAAGAGAGGAAGTCAAAGAGTTGCAAGAGGGCAAATTACTTCAGGCCCTAAAGGCCACTTTTTAATCTTTCAATTTCAGATTCTGAGCAGGAAGTAAGTAACATGATCTGACATATATGAACACACAAAACAATACTGACAATGCTGCTTTTTTTATTTCTCCCATGGTCACACAAGCCTGCGTTGTTACCCCCATGTGCCCTCTCATCAGTCTGGTGCCTTGAATATATCACTTACCATGCTTTGTTCTATATTTCCCTAATTAGATGGCAAAATCCTTTAGGATATCCTGTTCAATGCCTGGCAATTGCTTGTTGTCTATAGGAATTTACGAATCCTTCCACCTGACTAAATCTAGAGGAAGAAAGTAATATATTTTAACTTTCTTATTAATGAAGCAGCTTATTTGTAAACCTTTTTAAAATATTCAAAAACCGATAAAATATTTTCAGGATTTAGCATTCTGATAACCCACACAGAGGAAGATGTCTGCAGCCATCCGATATGGCAGGCCCCAGACACATGTAGTCACTGAGAACCAGAAATGTGGCTATTCTGAATTGAGATGTCTAAAATACCATCAGACCCAAAACCCAGGTATGGAATAAAATATAATGTAAATATCTCTTTAATAATTGTTTTATGTTGACTGCACATTGAAAGGATAATATTTTGAATATGTTGGGTTAAATAAAATGTATTATTATAATCAATTTCACATATTTCTTTTTACTTTTTTAAATGTGGCTACTGGGAAATGTAAAACGACACACGCAGCTTGCGTTTCTTGGTCCCATTGTATTTCTATAAGTGAGCACCAGCCTAGAGTGTTACAAACTGTGTTCCCCATGTCACAGATATGCGGGCCTCCAGGTTGTGAAATTTTGCTTTTATGATGCATGCTTTTGCTTCCCAGATCCTGTTCTGAGTTTTCATTTGCAAAGCTGTTACATTCTCACTCAATTTAGAGACCAAGATGTCTTGTCCTCTGCTGCTCCCAAGACAGAGCAAGACTCTGGGCCTGCTTTGGAAGATCATATATCTGTTTCCAAGCCACAAATTAGAAAGAAGAAAAGTATAGCTCATCATCAATATGCACCAAGAGGATAAAAAGGATCCTAATGCCTTTAAAGATGACAAGTGATCGTTCAGACAAACAGCATTGCCAGTCTGTAATGGCCCTGTAAACTCCCTGAAGGTGGCAACTGGGCTTATCTCTCCTGTCTCTACACTTTTCCTTTTCCTTCCCAGCACCTCTGAATCTTACTCAACATCTCAAGCGCTGCCCAACGCACGGAGCATGAGGATGGCAATGTCTTGCACAGCAGCCACTGTGGGGCCTGCTGAAGAAGTCATGGTTAAATCCTGGGAGACTTAAGTTCCTTTCATCCAAGGAGGGACTATTGAGGATATTGACTTTCAACCTCAAATTATCATAAATCCACTCATCAGGAATTTCACCCCTAATTCCCAAGGTCACAGCCAAATTCCTAAACCCCCTTGAGTTGTCATTACTCTCTCTTAGACTCCCTTCCCCCAAACACTGAAGTTGATTTGAATTCCACCCATCCTCTGTTGGACCTTTCTCTTTTCTCTCGTTTACCCCACTTATTCTTACATTCTTCCCAATGAAACTTACATTCTACAATTAAAAAGCCCCCTGACATCATCAAACTTTTCAACAAATATTTTCATCACCTTTTTGCATGAAAACTCCCCTAAAAGCATTGCCTTTACTGCAGTGGGCACAGATGATGGCTGCTTCATTTTCCAAAGTCCGCAGCCCTGAGATTGGGAACTACAGAGGCCATCCATCCCCGCCAGCACTTCCAGACTATTTGGTCCACCCCAAGCCAGGACGTCACCACCATTTCCTACATGAGATGTTGCAAATGCCTCTAAATACTCACCTGAGAAAGGTGCTTAAATGAATGGAAACGCTGGCTGATTTCAGGCAAATGCCTCTAATTTATGCACCACACCATAAGCCAAAGTGACCTTTCTAAAATGCAAATTTCATCACATCATTCCGACATTTAAAGCTTATTTCAATAACTTCTATTTCTTTTAGTAAAAAAAGCACATAAATAAATAATTCTTTATTAAAGCTCTCATATCCTACTACAATTTGACTCCTAAGTCTTATGTATATACATTCTTTCACGTAAATGTCACAACTTACACTTTTTACCAAGAAGGATCTTAACTTTTCCCCTTAAATTGCCTTGTTCTTATTCATCCTTCAAATCTCAGTTTAGATAATTCTTGGAAGAATCTCTGATGACAAAATGTGTATAAGCAACCCTCAATTTCTCATATAAGACCTGTGTTAATAGCTATTGTTTATTTTAACATTTGCCTTTCCTAGTAAATTGTATATTTATCAAGGGCAGAAACTATGACTATCTTCTCTGATATTACATTCCCAGGGCCTAGCATATGCATAGAGTAATTACTAAATAAATATTGGTTGAATGAATGAAAGACAATTTTGAAATATATTATTTTGGAGCTAATAATACAAGACAAAATGGATTTCTAATTGTAAATAGTGATTCTTGTGTATTTTCAATTCTCTGGATTAGACTATGTTGGGAGAGAATATATAAAATATTTAAGATTGCAGATTTAAAATTAGACAAACTCAAGTTCAATTCCCATCTCTGCAACATCTAGCTGTTTGACCTTGAACAAGTTACTTAACTGGTCTAAGTACTTTCCTCTTTGGCATGGCAGTTTATAGCACTGACTATGTAGTATGGTTGACAGGATTAAATATGGCAATATTCAAGTGTCGGGCCCACCACATAGCTAGCACAAAGTTAATGTTCAGTAACACCAGCTATTGACATATGTAGGTGTAGGGGAGGAAGACATTTCCTCTACCCTCTCTGGGTTCTTCTGGCCAGGGAATGAATTAAATTCACATGAGACAGAATAACAGGAGAAAATTAAACAAAGCTTTATAACATGTATACATGGGAGAGGCTCAGGCAACCTGAGCAACTCACCAAAATGGCTGAAGCCACCACCTTAAATATCCTCCTCAGCTAAAGACAAAGGAGGATGTTGGTGGTAGGGGGTGTCAGTTACGGGAGGTTACCAGACAAGTACAGTAAACAAAAGTAAGATTATTACACAGATTTAAGTCCTTGCCTTCCACATTAATAAGGGTTTCTAGAGATAAGGTCATCCCTCCTTCCTGGTACAGAGAGGGAGACACATTTACAGATGGGGATTTCCTTTACAGTGTAAATGTTTCTTAAGAAAGGGTAAGTAAACTCTGCTTTTCAGGGTTTCTTTCCTGTCTGAAGTTTTTAAAAGTAACCAGCCCAAAATATTCCTCATGCCAAAGAGACATATCCTGGAGTGGCCAACTCCAGTGCCCCACAGTCCCGCTTTTGAAACTTTTAAGCTTCACAATCCTCTGAAACTTTGAGAAGTTTCATAGTCCAGAAGCTGAGTGGTAGATTGTTTCATCTCACTGAACACATTTCTTAGTCCTGGTAATTGATCAGTCTAGTTAAATCCATTTTAGAAGGCAATGATATAGGTGTGCTCCCAACGTTAGCCTATATTTTGGAAGCAAGCAATCAGGTATTTAATAAGCATTTCTGTGGAAATAAAAAGAAAAACAAGGTTAATGCTTGGAGCAAATTATAAACTAGTTCCTGAATCCAGGAGGCAGCCAGTCGAGAAGATTTCTAGATGTGAGACTCAGAGCATTTTTTGCATCTTGAAATGTCTCTGATGATGTCATCGGGCATTCAGGTATCTTTCTGAGTGGCTTACAGCTTACACAGCAACAGACAGGAATCTCTCTTAAGTTTCTATCAAGTTGTTCAGCTTCTGTTTGCAAGGCTTCAGGAAAAAGGGCAGGTTCAATTCTCAATGATTCCAAATGAAAATGAGGGAAAAAATTGGAAACATTAGTTTGGATATTTGTAACCAGATATTTCAGGAGAAGAGTTCAGGATCCACTCAATTTCATAGGTAGAAAAAAAAACCCTCAAAGACAATTAACAGAACTAGGATCTAATATCCACAAATGTGTATTATAGTTTTTTACTGAAACATAATTTTCTCTCTAAAATCACCCTCATTTTCAGCAAAGATAGCCAAATTAAGACTAATTGGTTTGCAAAATAGGTTTAGTTTCAATAAACTTGGCTCAATTATTTTCATAAGTGCAGCAAGATTAGCAATTGATCATATAGCCTCTTAAACCTGCTTTGCTGAATTTTTTTTATGAGGAATCTCAGATTGAACTTTAAAGGCCTCTTGAGGCCAGAAAAGCCAAGCCAAGGACTTGCCATCAGATTTTGCCTGCAGTCTCTTAGATTTAGGTGAATTTCTCTCTTCTCTTGAGATTCCCCAAAATATTCTGAGACTCCTTGCACCTGCCAGATAAGAGAGCTTCTTCACTTATGAGGTAAGATTGTTGGAATCTCTCTGTAAATAAGGTACCAGGCCCATATTTCCAAGTGGCTTTACTTCCAGAAAGTCAACCTTATTCCTCAAAGGCAGTACTGTCATATCCGAGTCTGTATGTTTCTCAAATATGACATTCCAGTCAAAGCTTTGGTAAGATAATCAATGTTTCCAATTGTGTCCTGTTATAAAGAGAACAGATTCTTATTGAACTCATGCAAATAACTATATTGCCATGAAATAGCCATACTCACTCACTCACTAAGTTTCCAAATTCTGGAGGGATCAGGTAGGAAGAAAAGATAAATGTTTCAGTTTTGCTCACAAAGGTATAATTTCACCAAATTGCTATGTCATAGTTAGCATAAGAGAAAAGTTAAAAAGATTTTCTTAAGTCTGAGAAAACAAATCTAAACATCAAAAAATCAACAATATTTCAAATAAAAGTCATTAAAATTATAATCATCCTCATCAGTTCATTCAGTCCTGTATAATCGATTCTTGATCTTAATCTTCTGTTAGCAGTTTTATGAGGTCATCAGTTTCTCTGTTAGATTTCTTCATTTCTTACCCAGTTCAGTTTTATGATATGAAAGTTTATCAGAAACCTGTATTCCAGAGTAAGTGTCAGTCCTTTACATGAATCGCTCTGAAGATGAGACATACTTGCAAAAGCAAAAAGCATCAGAGTAAAACAACTGTCTGTAAACAAAAGACTCAAAAATGGAAATTGACAAAGAAATTTGGTTAATTTTGTGACATACAACAACACTTTAAAATAAGCAGAATTATGCCTGATAACCAGGACAGATCAGAATTTTAGGAATGTTGCATAATTTTCAAAACATTTATATCAATAACGTTGACCCACATAATACCACCTAAGAAAGATTATCATATCTTATCTGACAATGCTTCCAATGTAATTCAACAGACCAAATGAGCCAAATTGGTTTAGAATCTTCCACCTTACAGGAAGAGAGAGCAAATTTCTCTGTGAAGTCCTAGGGTCCCTCAGAAAATCCCCAGAGAAATCCTCTTCCTTCATCCAGGTCAAAAGAAAGCCTTTATTCAGTACTTGAATATTTTTGAGGGAGAAGCTTGTCAAAAATATCAAAAGATTTTAAACACTTGTTCAGATAGGAAACAACGCTCACTGTGAAACAGTGGTCAGGTATATACTCAAAATGACAGCAGAAATAGTCAAGGGCAAAATAGTCAAATCTTAAGAGACTTCTTTCTTTCTGAACATAAGAAATTATTTTAACAAAACAGATTTTCTGCCTTTTAGGTAGACTTAGAGCAAGCCAAAAGTTCAAGAAAATTATCCTTTTGAGAGCGAAAACTAAATTTTAATTTTTGCACCCACTCATTTTTTTAACATTAAAATTCATTTACTTAATTTGATTTAGTTAATCTTAGTCAACTTGACCAGCATAAAACTCCTTTCAGAATTTTTCCTTCACAAACTTATCCAACTTTCTTTTACCTTCAGAATTTGTCCCATGGTTTCTTTTTTCCTTCTAGTACTTTAGGACAAATTTATCTTTCTTAACCCAACAAACAAAAATATTTCCATTTTTTATACTCTCTTTACTGAAAACATACATTTTACTTTCCTTGAATACAGAGCTGTTTTCCTTATTAATTTCCAGTAGCTTTAATACATATGTTAATTAGAATTTTAACCCTTACAGACCCTAGTAAAAACTAAAATCTAAGCAATTATGAACTGTCTTTTATATCAGCGTTCTAAAGACTTTTCATAATTTCTAGAAACATGCCACTCCACAATAAAACACAAGGCATGCTTTCTAAAAGACCCAAACACTTTTAGCCTCTTTGCAATAAGAAGTCAAAAGTAGATAAACTTAACATTTAATAATTAATGCCTAATATCTTATTTGGAAATGATCTAGATACTCGATGACTTTTATCATTTAAATTAAAATAGCAAAACTTCAAAGTTTCATTACCAAGAATATTTTGGAAGTTATTTTAAATACACATGCCATAAACTATAATTATTGTTAAAGTTTATCTATAAACTCTTATTTCATTTATATCTAAATCATTTGTCCCCAATAATTATGTTTAGATTACCCACAAAAACTTTGAGACATTAGACATATTTAGCTATGATTTAAAGTTATTATGCTGACAAATTCGTAATAGGGATAACATGAGCTTTTTTTTCCCTTCTTTTTAAACTAGTAAACCCAGCCTGCATGTTTGCATCATATCCACTGCTAACTCTGGAGGACATGTCCACTTTAATCAAACCAACAAACTTAAACTTTCATCAACCAAAGTTTAATCTATATCATCTTAACTTAAAAGACATTGGGTTAATTTTTATTACATTTAGAATTTACATAAGTCCTTATTTTAAGTCAATTAAATAGAGCTCTTAGTTTTGGCCATACCATCCAGAGGTAAAATCACACATATGTAACATACATATAGGCACACAGACACAGTTTCCACAGCTATTGTTTCAAAAATCACTGCCATGAATCAGTTACAATACAAAGCTCCCTAGTTATGAATCCAAATTTTGTTTTGAGCCTTTTTACTAATATTTGTGTAGAAGACACTCAGCATGCTAGATTTTTTCCTTTGGCAAGGGCACGCTTATGGCCTTTTCCCTTTTTTTTTTTTTTAACAGTCCTGGGAATTAACTTCATCACAACAGCACAGAGAAACCACTCAGATTTTTCTGGGTGGAGTTTCTGGGGCATAAGCCATCCGATTGAAAGCATTTCCATCTATTTAAAATGCACCTGAGGGGGTGAGTCTCTGGGGATGGTTGAGGCATTCCCCATGGCAGTAAAGCTGGTGTCTGACTGACAGCAGCCAGAGAAAGGGTGCAAAGGTGCCTGACTGCAGGCATCAACATAGCTATAAGATCTAGTTAAGTCCCACTTAGCCCAGGCACTTAGTCCCTGAGCCAGCACAAGGCGAGGCAGGGAAGTAGGAGACAAAGGCCTGGAGTGGGCTGGGGGCTGGGGCTCGCTGTGCCTGGGGTTGAGAGTTAAGTACAGAAGGTCCAGGTTATGCTTAGGTCCAGCCTGAACTTAACCTCAACTTGGTGACAAGAGAGGAGGTGACAAACAGACAGAAAGGAAAAGAGATCAGGCCTCGCGCTCATGGCCTCTTCCCCAAGGGTTATCGACAAGGGTCATGCAACAGTTCCTGTGCTGGGGCACACAACACCATCAGGATAGTTCACAGAATAAATCACAGGTCTTCTATCCTCATAACCAACTCAGTAGGCACCTAAAATACTCAATGAGTCAACCATTAAGAGCGGGCACCCCATTTGGGCTTGCCATGGTGATCAGGCCCGGAAACCAGAGTGGGGGCTCCTAGGGGTGGAGACTTTGACACTTTAAAGATTTCTTTCTCTATTGAAAAGCTCAAAGGAGCCCAAAATGGCCACTGTAACTTTAAGAGAGAGGAAAGAAAAGGGTCCATTACCTTGAAAATCCCCCCTATGGCAGCATCCTACCCATTGTCCTGCCTGTGGGATTCCTATAGCAAGGGGTGATGGGGGTGTCCCCCGGCACTGCATCCCTTCTATACCTTCCCTATTATGCCTGGCAGTAATAGGTGTCTGGTGAAATGTCCCAGAGGTAAAAGAATAGAGAAAAACAGTGGAGAATTTTCCTCTGGTCTGGGAGACATTCTACTCAATTGCATCCTGGAGCCATTCTCCCAAGAAGGGGTTCCCATACTCAACCAAAGGTTAGAGTTTGGTACTTTCCTTGAACCGGAGTCCTGATTGGGACTTTCCTGCGGTTCAGAGTGTGGTCAGGAGCCACAGGGAGGGATTCCAATCTAGTCTTAGGAAAAGAAACCTACCACAGGAGTCTTGGAGATTGGCGACTGTCCTAATGACTTAAGTGGTCGACCCTCGCCCATGTAAAATTTATATATTCGAGATAGGATTAGGAAGGAATGGATTAATTTGTTCTCAACCACCCTCAGGCTTAAGGTACTGATTCTCTTCAGGCTGAATGCCACGATTTGCCCCATAGAGCAGCCATGGGCAGCAAATGTGGATTCATACAGCTGTCCGAGAAGGTTCCTGATGGAGCAGTGAATTTCGATCCATGCTTGAAAAAGAGAAAGGCACAAAGAAGACTATAACTTCAGCTCACAAGCTGGTGAAGCAAGTGGGCTCAGCAAGCCAAGGAGTCAAAAGAAAGATTTCTTGGACTCTCAAGGTCTGGAAGTAGTGCTCCTTTATTCAGAGAATAGTGTGGGGACAGGGTCCACGGGCAGTGAAGACCTGCAGCATGGGGACAGGACCCACGGGCAGGACTTGCTTAATAGGTCTTGGTCTTATACTATTGGATAGGGATGTATTCCCAGCTAGACATTTTAAAACGTACTCAGGGAAAGTTGATGTAACCTCTTTATAAAGAAAATCAGCTCAAGCATACCAACCTTTGTAACCTTATCAGCACTTAGACTTTTACATTTCACCAGTTCAGTTGCAACCTGAGTTAGTGTCTTAAACCTGGTCATTTTTTAATTTTTTAGCGTGTGTTTCCTTTTTAATTTGGCCTTTTCATTAGTACCAATAAGAGTTATGATGAGAGCTCTCACAATCATTTTTCCCCAATTTTGAAGTTTTCCAAATTGAAATGATCCATCACCTGGCCACAATGACGAGTAGGATCTTAACACCAAGTCTCCCAACTTGATTTACTTTCCCACTAAAATATTTAAAGACTCCACTTTTCTGATATCCAAACAAATTTGTGAAATGTAAATGATTCTCATTTACAGTAGATATTTACACCATTTACAGTAGATATATGTCCTCCATGCAGGACTACATGATGCATCAATTTATTAACTATTTTTCTTGATGTACATAGCTCATTAGTTACATCACAAGCAAAAAAAATAACTAATAATAAATAGTTATTTTTTTCTTCGGACCACAAGTGAGACAAAATACCACTAATGAAACTTGAATGAATGCTGGTATTGATGTCATTCTCTGTGATTTTCTGGGCCTGTCTAAACAGGATCACAGGATGGCTTTCCCAGCTCTGTCTCTTCTAAGTTCAAGGCAGGAAGAAGAGGAAAGCAAAAGTTTTCCAGACACCCACAGAACACCTATCTAAAGTTATATGGACTGCAAAAGTGTCCTGTTTTCCAACTATATTGAAAAGCTGCAAGAGAGCAAAGATGCCAACTTACGTTTTTTGAAATAATGTATATTGAATTCTTACGAAGTTCTAGGCCCTGTGTTAAACGATTTATATATTTTCAATTGGATTAGGAATTAATATGTCCTTCCCATCCTCTTACTGCTCCCTCCATAAACACACACACACACACACACACACACTCGCGCGCACACACATGTTACAGACTGAAGTTAAATAACGTTCCAAATGACTATTTCATCTTGCATTTCCCGGAAGAAGAATTGACCTTCCAACTCTATCACCATGACTTTGAGTGTTCACTGAGGGTCTCTCTCAGGCAAGTGCTGCGGTTCCAAGGTGGGTAAGTCTTGGCTTACAGTCTAAATGGGGAGGCAGGCCCTGCACACAGAGAGAAGGCAGATGTATCAGGGATGAAAGAAAGATTAAGAGCCTGTTTGGGAGAAGGGTGGTTGGTACAAATTGATATAAATTTTGGAAAACTAATTTAGAAAGAGGCTCAGGATCTTGCAGTACAGGCGTTGAATATAAGGTTAGGAAAGGTATTCAGGGGATGTAATATGGACCTTGCTTTTTAAACAAGAGGAAATTATTAGTGGTTGTTGAGCAGGGGTGAAGAAATGGAAGAATGACATTGAAAATAATGCAATAAAAATGTTAGTCTAGGAGCTGTTTGTTTTTTAGAGAAGCATTGGAAGGCAAGAAAAGGGGGAAGTGGGTTGGGAAGGCTAAGAGGAAATTCTCACCAGATAGTTATATTCTAATGGGGACCTTTTCTGAATTGAGGGCAGCCAATGCTTGGCTATATTTTCAGAGCTTTTCTTTTCGCAAGAAATGCTTTCTTTTTCAAATATAGCAAAATAGTGATACTCCAAATCAAAGCCATGTACCTACTTTAATTCAAAAGGAACATTCCTCTAAAGGAAGATATTACACAGCTCAGTACAGCATGCTCCACAGATAGAACCAGGTGAATTCTTCAACAACAGCTTTTGACTTCAAATAACTTTGGAGACCTTGAATTCTTCAAGTCCCTCTGCATTTGTGATTGGTCATATTGGACTAGCAGAAAGCTTAGGTGCTTAGAACAAAAGACTATTTGCCTGTGAATCATATAGAAATGGTAAAGTCTTTATCCCAGAGAAGCTTACAAAGCTATTGATGTATTTTTGCTACTGAAAGTCATCAGCTCCGAATACAGCTCTGTGCTGGTAAACATTATCAGCTGATTGATGAGCTCATTTTCCCTCCAAAGTGTGTGTAGCACAATGAATCAGGTAATAAAGAGGTCAGCAACTGCAGGTTTGCACTGAACTATAGTTTATTATATTTTGGAAATGATTCAATATGGTTGTGCAATCGTCAGTATAAATCATCTACTTCATATTCACACATTCTATCACAGCCACAAGAAAGTGACATTTTGTTTTGAATGACTGGGAACTTGAGTATCCTTGCAGAACATACTTTTTTCCTCCTTGAATGTAACTTTCATTATTTGTATATTAGGAAACATTTTGAAAGATAGAAGTCAGTGCTCTGAGTTATGTGAACAATTCTCTACTCTGGAAATGATAAAGTTTTTCCTTCATCCTCATAAATAGATATAATTGGGGCTAGTACAATCTTGAATGTTACCAGAATGTTTTAGAATGATGTATTGCCATTCTTGAAATGTGATGCAGTTCCAGTGGTTTACACTGGAAATTTAATCTAAGTTTGAAAATTGTTCAGGAAGCTAAGAGTTTGGGGTTTGAGAGTGATGGGAATAAAAGTAATGCTTAATGCATCAGGGTGACAAATAGAAATGGCAAGCAATAGGACATACTGGAGTATATGAGGAAGCAGTTTAGTGTAAACCTAATGTGGCCTGACTTTGTTTTTTCCAAAAGGGTCTGTCATGGCCATCAAGCATGCATTGTTTATCTGCTTTAACCATTTGCTGTGTCCCAAAGACAAGAACAAATGTCCTTAAGATAAAGATGCAACTGCCCCCACACTGGCATTTCCTTAAGGACAAGCATCTCTCCCTAGGCCAGGAACTGATTGCTACACTCACCTGTGACCACCCAGCTCAAGACAATAGAACTGCCACCCTGCTGTGTCCACCGAGACATCAGCCCTACTACCTGCTGTGTCCATTAATGGCTGTGCCAACAGAGCAGTCTCGTGATTACTGCAAATGGGATATTTCAATCATATGTGAAACATCCTCTTTGAGGGTATATAACTACTCTGTATACCCCATTTCTTTGGTGCCCTTCCTTCCTTTGGGAAGGAAGGCCCTGAGCCATGGTCCTCACATTTTGGCTCAGAATAAACTGACCCAAATTTCCATTTATAGGTTGGTTATGGATTATTTTTGTCAACAACGATAATGTAATATATTTGATGTAATATTGAAATGAACTTTAATATAAAAGGAATGCTCACAAAAATAAATGTTAGGGTTAACATGTAAGTAAAATTAGCAATTATAGGAAGATTAGTTTATAACCAATACAATAATGACATTTCTTATATTTATTATTTCTCAATACTTCATCAAAGAATTGGTCAATTTTATTGAAGACCTCCTACATCAAAGACACTGTGCTCAGCACTTTGCTAAATACAAAAAAGAAAAAAGGAATCTGGAATGGTCCTTCCTTCAAAGAGTTTATAATTTATGAGGAGAAATCAGACATTCCTAACAACAACAGAAAATGCTAGCATCCTCAAAGAAATGCTACATAAAACTCTACAAGGGTTCAAAGGAGGGGAGGATAACTTCTAGCTGTGCTTGGTATAGCATGTCAGAAGCATCAGGGAAGGTGCCAGAGATTATTGCTTTGATAGAGAATTTGAAGGACAGCTATGATTCGGACCCGCACAGAATGATGATGCTCTGAAGGATACCACGGTGGGAAGAGCAGAAAGCAGCTCTTTATTTAGTGGTTTAATTGAAGGCAATGGCAGGTAAATGTCTGAATTGTAAGCTGAGACCAGATGATGGAGGTTTTGAACGCCAAACTATACTTTATCTATTGCATAATGGGAGGATACTAGACGTTTTAAATAGGGAAATAAAAGAATATGTACTCTAGGAAGATAAATGACATGGTTAGTTGAAGTTGGATGGAATAGAAGGTAAAAAGCTTGATGAGGAGATTATGGTAATATTTTAGGCTCCACAAAATAAGAGGAGGAAGTGTGGGAGTGAAGAAGATGGCAGCTGGATGTGTTAATATCACAGAACTGAATTACTTTAATGACTGGTATGGCGTGGGAGACAAAGTGGAAGATCTGGGAATACGTCCCAGGGCCCTTGGTGTGGCATGCACTGTAGCTCTCCTTGGGGTGGCTAAGGAGGACAGCAGTTAGTCTTGGACTCATAAAATGATGTCCTGCTGTAGAGATGTGAAAATTCTTTGCTGTTTTCTTTATAGAAGGATATAAATGTTAAGCACTACTCGCTAAGCTGTGAAAACAATCAGTAACATTTAATGCTTTAATTAAAGACTGGGCTGGGATTTTTGTTCCTAGAAAAATTACTATAGGAATACAAGAATAAAATTACCCTAATTAAGACTTGTCTAGATGAAGATACATCAGCCCTCAGATTTATAAATTATCCCAAGACATATTTTAATAACTAAATTTACCTTTTGACCTTTAAAAGTTTCCTCAAATTCATGTTGTGTTTAATCCACCAAGTATTTCTTGCCTAGATGAGCCCAGGGAAAAGAGAAACGTAAAGAATTCATAGTTGTGAATTCCAAAATCATGGAAACTATAAGGCAAAGCCAAGAGCTGGAGCTTGAAGTCAAGTTTTACTGTCCTTCTCTCATTTCACTCTGAATGCATAGTCCTCAGTCACACTTAACAGAAATCATTGCTCATTTAAAATTCATTACATCTTAATTGCAGATTTATTAACAAACTGGCGGCTTTGTATTGATTTCTGCAGGATGTTGTGGAAAGTTGGAACAGGCATAGAGCACCTTGTAGGACTGACAGCACTTCACACTAAGTGACAAGGATGTTGTTACATGCAAACACTTGAAAAAGAGCAGAGCATAACAGAGCATTCATGAGTGGTAAGGGCAAAAAATGCACTAGCAGAAAATACGGGAAAAGTGAAAATATGCAGTTGGGTCCCATACTTTTAATGTAGCAAAGTATGATGGGTTTTGATATAAGATATACCTTTCATTAATGCTTAATGTCAATCTCATGCCTACACTCAGTGCTAGATTCTTCTGAAGCAAAAGTGACACCCACGGCGTGTTAGAGACTATAAGATGCAAAAATAATCAAATGCTGAGAATCTACTTCTACATATCCTTGCTCACAAATTCAAAGAAAAATTCTGTTGTGGACCTACCAAACTTCCTGGTGGAAATGGAAAAACCTCAATCACAAGTCCATACAAATCCAGATATGAATTTTATTTGAACATCAAGATGATTAATATTTCAAGCTTGATCTTTATATTTAACAATTTTGTATCCAAAGAGATTGAAGAAGCTATCATAAGTAAAGTATTCCTATATGTCACTGATCTACAATGGTGATCATAGAATTGGGTTCTGTTCTGACAAGTACAAGCATACACAGTGGGGAAAATAGATGATTCCATTTGAAACCAAGATTGTCCCAGAAAAATCTGAAAAACAGAAGAAGTTTCATGTCCCTTTCAGGAAACAGCATTTCCTAGTCTATACCCTGGGACAAAGATGGTGTCAACTTGGCTAAATTTTAGATAGGCTTTTTCCTAACTATTGCCCTTGGCTTCCCTTTTCTTAGAGCATTTACATTAGAAAACATGCAATTATAAATTCTTTCTCTGCTTCTTTCAAACGTGAATCTCCTATAATCCAGAAACATCTTTCTCAAGGAAAAAGGGGTGGGAGCCAACCCTTCAAAATATAATCATCAAGAAAGGTAGGGCCCCTGTCCCTATTCTCTGTGGGAAGGTAGGAGCCTAGCTTCCATTAGTAACAACTAGCCAACACAGATGCCTTAATCACTTTGACCAACGTCCCTGCAAAAGCCATCCAGTACTCTTTTCCTTAGCACAGCCCAGCATTGAAATGTTTTCTCACCTTTTCTTTCAGTGAAGTTGAACTCATTCTTTCTCTCCTATTGCAATAGTCTTGGCCCTATTGCAACAGTTTTGAATGAAGACTTCCTTTCTTTTCTTGTTTTTTTTTTTTGAGGAAGATTAGCCCTGAGCTAACTACTGCCAGTCCTCTTCTTTTCTGCTGAGGAAGCCTGGCCCTGAGCTAACATCCGTGCCCACCCTCCTCTACTTTATATGTGGGACGCCTACCACAGCATGGCGTGCCAAGCGGTGCCATGTCCACACCCAGGATCCGAATCGGTGAACCGCAGGCCGCGGAGAAGCGGAACATGCGAACTTAACTGTTGCACCACCGGGCCAGCCCCTTCCTTTCTATTTTTAACAAATATCTGGTGCATTTTTCTTCTATATCTGTAATTTAAAAAATCAAGTTAGTAAATATCCTAGATATGGGATTTAATTGTGGTATATATTTTTCTAAACAAGATATTTTCAAAATTACACACTAGCAAGACACAATTACTCCATCAGTATCCTGCTTGGATGGAATTTAATATGCAAAACAGGGAAGGATGTCTTAGAAGAATGGTTTTCACAGTTGACTGTTGTCTTCCCAGGCCTGGGCACCTAACCACTCAGTCTATGACCGTGACTACAGAACGGTACAAATTTTGAAGAAAGTGGTTCTCTTTTGAGCTCAGGAAAATCTACCCAGTCTCTCCTTTATAAACTCTGCTCCAAACAGCAAGTCATGTGTGCTTTCCATGATCCCTGGACCATGTTTTATTGCACAGAATGGGTATGGTAACCTAGCCAGATCATCTACCTAATGGTAACCAAAATTTTAGCATGCATTTGAATGACCTGGGGAACTTATTAAAAATGCAGATCTCTGGGACCTTCCCCTTAGAGAGTCTAACTAACTCCAAGGCTCTGATGAAGCTCAGGAATTTTTAAGAGACTCCATGAGTGATTTTGAAACAATTATCAAGGACCACACTTTGACAAATTCACGTAAGACTTCCTGGGAGAAATGGAAATTCTCAGAACTCAGTCTTTGATAATTGCTTCCAGACTCCATTTCTTTTTTTATAAGATTGGCCCCAAAGGATCTCTACCTTCACAATCAGCCCAAGTTCCCAGACCACTTGCAAACAGTTCCCTGGTCTTCTGTCCCTTCCAGGAAGGGGAATCAAACATTTGGTGGTTCCTATTTCTGTCTAATATGAAACTCTCAAAACTCCTGTTTCTAATCTTTCTAGTTACTTTCTAAAGTCTGAAGGTAAACATTTGACTGGAGCAACTTACAGATTCTCCCCTAAAAATACTGAAAGCTTTAAAAAAAACCCCTAATTTTCATCTTTGAATGATGCTCAGTCAGAGAAGTCACCAGAATTTTTTCTCTGATGGAAATTTTAGAGAAGAGAATAGCTACATTGGATTCTATTATGCACAGATCAATGCATGAGACTTGATTGAAATGTTTTATTTCAATGAATTTGTTCAGGCAATCACATGGGGACTTATGTGATGACAACCACATTATCTTTCATGTCCACACTTTCATAGACAATTAACACAGAGCCTAATAAAGTACTGAAATCAGAGTTACTTACTTTGTCTTCTAACTTCCCAATGAGACTGTCAGTCTTCTCTACTTTTTTCATATTTTACAATGAGCAGACTACATAAGTGACAGCTTCCATATTTGTGTATCCTCCAAAGTAATTTGGCAGTGAATCCAATTTTGCCAGTATAAATCCATATATTCATTTAAAGATTTGCATGTTTCCATTCTTAAGGAGGCAGATAGCCCAAGACTTAACAAACACATTTTTATTGCTATCATTGACAGTCATAAAAATGATAGCAGTGTAATTCTATAATTTATTGAGTTCCTACTATGTGCCAGGGACTTGACAATATTGTACCTCTCCAAACAACTCTTTAAGGTAGTAATGACTCTATTTTACTGACAAAGAAACTGATGACAAATGAGGTAAAATAACTTGCCAAACCTGTACTGCTGGATTTTAACTCCTGGCTATTTCATTTTAATGCCTGTGCTCCTTTAATTAAATTGTATTGCTTAATTACTTGGAAGGTTGTTTCTGAGCTAGGAAATATGCAGGAATCGAAAGCTGTTGTTTGCTCACAGAAGGCTTCTCTGTCCTCCATCACCCCCTCAATTACTTGCAAAGTAGAACACAATTCTTTTCTTTATAATAGTTTTCTAAATTTGCGATTAAATTTTAATTCTTTTGAGTATTTATTTCCTCTGTTTAGACTGTAAGCTCCACTCAGGAATTCCCAAGTGAAGAGCACTCAGGGATGTAATGCCTACCAATGTCTGGTTTGTAGTGTGGTCTAAATATGTTTGCAGAACCAACTCTATTGGTATATAATGGTGCTCATTCTCCTGAGACAGGGAGCTTCCCGGAAGTCTATATTCATAACATAGTTTGACCTTCATTGGCCCTTCTGAGCAAGGTCATAGAAAATAACTTTATAAAATGGAACTTGGTATAAGTTTATTTTTTTCAGAGTCTTAGCAGTTAATAATTGGGAAGACATCTTAATAGTGTTTTGTGATTTAACTCAACTACACCTACAGTTGCATTTTATTCAATCCTATTATTTTCACGTAAGGTTTTTGTCTATACTCTAGCATTAGAAATAGACATATTCCACTAAAGCCGTCTTCCTTCTTTTTGTTTCTTTGGTTGCTTTCTGCATCCCTGTTACAAAACTATTTGATCTGAAAAATCTCAGGTTCTTGTACCTGAGATAAGCTTTGGACAGCAACCTGGATTTTTGGTTTGGAATGTCAATAGCTATAGCAAACTTCTCAAAAGAACAATTTTTTGTCACTTACAACTTGGTAATTTAAATACTCAACGGCATAATATCAGACCATCTTGACTTTGTTACTTTCCAGAAGGTAGAAATACAAGTAGCACTGTGAGCACCTGGAGGAAGAAGCCCTCAAAAAGCTTTATGGACACGATTTGCTCACCTGGGTCACCCTATTATAGTATTTTCAGCATCTCCTTTGTCGAGTATCAAGCAGTGCAAACTGACAGTCTGGAAGAAGTCTTATGAAGTCGACTAGGAAAGAGATGCACTAGACTGAAGTTTTCCCACGTCTCTTGGATTAACTTCTCTTGTTCGGGAGTTATACTCCTCATGGGGATGCTCCAGTGAGGCAGGATGTATAGTGGTTATTAAGACAGAGTTTGTAGCCAGAACTTCCGGGTTCTGATTTGACTCCACCTCATTTCTGTGCAACACTGGACAAGTTACTGAACCATTCTAGGCCTCAATTTCCTTATTTGTAAAATACAGATAGTAATAGCAGGATCTGTGTCATAGGTTGCTACAGTGATTGAATTAGTTAAATATTTTAAGGTGACTAGAAGCACTGCATAAGTTTTAATAAAAAGAAAAATTGTCTTTATTCTAAACTTTAAATTTTTATTATTTCATTGGTACAAATAAGGATTCTATTCTAAAACGTTTCTGAATCCTATTTATCTTAACTGTGATATTTAGGGTGCTGTATAAGATGAGATTAGAAGATTTGGCCACCTCTGTATTCTGGTTACTCACTGGAACTCTCTAAGGGAAGTGATAGAGATGAAGCCTTTATTGCTATCACTATTTTCCAGAGGATAAAGCTGAAATGGATAACTCAGACTGTTCCCAAAGGCATAAGAACCATTTAACAGTAGAATGTGGATGCTAAACACTTTCTTTTCCTTTTTTAAATCAATTTCTACCACACATCTGTAAGATTGCCACATTTCCCTTGAAAAATGAAAATGGGCAATTGTGTTATGGAATGAGAAGATACCAATGGAGAGAGAAGATACTGTAGAGACATTCTAAATTAAAACAAACTAAAAATGTCATACTCGAGAACTCTTGCTCTTTAGAGTGTCCATGAGAATTGAAGCTGTGGCCTTGTTTGTTTTAGCTCAAAGCGTCACCAAGTTGCTAACTAGGTGGACCTTTAGTGGAATGTTCTTCTGTCTGCTCTCTGGTCCAATCCAGGATGAGGCTGATGAACTCATAAAGCCCTCTGGGTTTCTCTTATCTGGCCCAAATGTGGCACTGGTGGGAAAAGACTCCTTGAACCTTTTGGTAGAGGTACTTAAATAATAAAGCTTTGGTGTGGAGGCAAGAGGACCTTAATCTAGTCTGCTAAATCTGTGAATTAGGGAGGGCAGCTATGGGCCTTGGGTCACTCTGGGTCAAACCATATCAGATCCTTATCTCTATAAGAAATTCTGCAAGAACTATGTTCTAAACTTTCCAAACTTTCTTTGATTCCATGTTTCTGTTTCCCATAAAATGTAGTGTCCATAAGGTCTTCTTACTGTCTAGCCTATAATTCACAAGCAAAATTACTTGATACAGATCTGAAAAAGAAATGAATCACCATTCACAAAGTAATCTTCAACATGTATTTAAAGCCAACACTTCACAGGGCCTTACTTTGCTTTTCTGAAAATTTTCAATTCTTCTAGTCTTTTCCTGTATAATCTATTTCTTCACTCTCCTAATAATTTGTTCTATTCTCCTCTGGGCCCTCATTAAAGTCTTAATTTCCTGCTTTAAGTATAGGACCCAAAAGATGAAATAATGCTTTAATTATGACCTTAATTGCATTACTATTCCAAGGAGAATTCATAGTAATATATTTATATATCTCATGGATTCAAATTTACTCGAAGAAGAAACACCTTACATTGCTGATTGTGATTGACAATTAACTGAGTCATTTCGCAGAGAACTTACCCAAAAGAATACCTTCCAACTTTTAATATTTAGACTTCATATATATCTTATTGTTAGGGGTTGAATATTAATCTCTTGATCTGCCATTTTCTAGTTTTACTTTTTTCATTAAAATCTTATAATCTATTCGGGATATGTCTAGAGACTGCATCATCTCAATGTAAATATGTATCAGAAAAGGTTCTCTGGTTATGAGCATCAGAAAATGGCTTTAAATAAGTTAAACACAAAATAATTTTTTGGAAGATCACCAGGGACCCAGAATCAACAGAAAGATGGAGAACCAACTTGGAAATGAGAAGTGCCAAGGCAGGTTGGAGGCTGGGAAGCAGGAGCATGAAAAAATGCCATCATAGAAGCATGAAATGATCAAGGTACCATTGCTGGAATGTGTAAAAATAACACTAATAGCCAACATGCATCGCTACTATGTGTTTATATCTATGAACTCATTTAATCATCATTACGATCCTATGAGTTTGGTGTTGCTATTTTCCCCACTTATAAATGAGCAAACTAAGGCAGAGTGGGTAAGCTACCTGTCGAATAGCACACACCTGGTTAGAGATAGTGTCAGGATTCAAGCCAGGGCAGGCTGGCCCTTATGTTCTGTAGAACTCTGATGCCACTTGCTATAGGAGAACTCCAAGAATTTTCAGTCTCTGATTTTCTGCTCAAAATTGAAATTGAATGACAAGGTCATCAGATTAGCCTAGTTTGAGTTTTCTTTCCACTCTTTGGTTAGTAGAGGAAGAAACCCTAATTACAGTCCCACCAGCCTAATTCCAATGAGGAAGGGCTAATTTCTCATAATGAAATTAGGGCACTGTTAGAGCGGGGAAATGGATGTCACAGAGCCAAAAATTAAAAAGGTACACTATAAAAAGCCTGCCCTTCATCACACTCCACTGAAATGAATATTTGAGATTGTCTCCTTTGTTTAATAAGACTAGAGAAGGTAAACATACTAATGCATTTTACATTACTACTTTTAGTTTGATAAGAAAAAAATTATTAGCTACATTTTTGAATTCTGATAGAATAAAGATATCTTGATTGAAATAGTTTTCACTTTGTAACTGTGAAATTGCTTTTGTTTGAAATACAAGTATCACTGTTGCAATGCAACAGAAGCAAATGTCTTCTGGGTGGAGCAGCAAAGGTATTGACAAGTGTTGTGTTAAGAACAGGATGCTTTCATCAAGTGGAGTCAAGAGGAATCTTATTTCTCAGAAGGAAGCAGAAGGATTGCAAACTATCTTCTTTCTTCTACACAACACAAAGCTTCTTTCAAGGTCACCATGAGTGCATGCATTTGCAATGTAATGGAATATGCAATTATTCATAAAACTAATTCATTGGCTATGGAAAAAGAAACCTTCAAATAAATATATGCTCAGTGTTTTAAAGCAAGAACATTATTCAAATATGTGGCTTATGCTGGCATTGTTTAACTAGGCTGAGGTTTCTTGCTTTTTTTTGTGTGCTTCTTTAATGTGATTTGCTAATTTCATGCTTCCAGAATGTCAACAAGGGTAATAAAATAGCAATTTAAGGCCACATTAAAAGCTGAACTAAATGGCACCATTCTACTGAAGGCATTAAAACAAAATTACAGCGTGTCCTCCTATCAGAAAGAATCTTTGTAGCTTTCATGTAGAGTGGGGAAGAAAAGACCTTTATTTCTCTCTCCCCCACTTCTGCCCAGGCTGTTATAGCTCTGTGGGACAAGAAGACCTTACCTATTCTTGCTAAAAGAATTCTTGTTGGAACAACTCAATTCTCTTTCACTTGGAATATTCACTTTCTTCCTAGGACAGCTGTTGTAGGATCTGAGGACATATTAATTGTGTACAGAAACAATGGAGCCACATTCTCCCCCATCTTCAGAGGACCTCATTAGAAGGAAGCTCACCTGGGCATTTAAAGGTGATAAACTTATTCTCTCTCTCCCCACATCAATGTATTTAGTGTTGCCAATGTTTAGGGCATCGTGTCAGGGCCTCTCCTTCCTGCTCCATCAAGCCCATGCACACATGCCCAGTAGACAAGGCAACAATGCCTTCTTACATGCTCCTTCCTTCCTAATCAGTTTCATGTGGATTCTTCATCAACATTCACATTAGGCAGTTTTCCTATCGTACTTTGTATGAATTTGTAAACTTCTCTTTACATCATTTACACTATTTGAGGCAATTAATAGTGGCAAAGGGGAAAGGTCAGTGAAGGATACAGGAAATTTGGGACTTCTTTTTAGAAAAAGATTGAAAACATATCCAAAATAACTTCAGGTATTTGTTGGTACTGGTACCATTTAAAGCACTTCCCTACTTCATATCTTATTGTAGTCTCATAATCCATTGTTGTAGTAGAAAAGGAAGATGCTACTTAACTTCACGGGAGATGAAACTAAGAGAGTTGAATTCAGGGTTCCAATGTGAGATTTCTTCTACAGTCATGATTATAGCTATAAGACTTCAGGTAGAATTTTCTGTTTAGGAAATATGCAGAAAATTCAGAATTCTTCAAAAAATCAGTTTTACTTTAACTCTGACTAATGTCAATCCCAAATGCTGTTTTTATGAATGTGAGAACTCATTTTTGTGAATTTTTATGTCTCAGAAAATTGAAAAACTGCATAAGTCTTGGTCTCATCTACAAGAATAACACACACATTAAACTTTGACAACTTTTAATCTGTCTAGATCCATTGATCTTGACCACATTTCATTACCATCCCAACTCTTTGCCATTCTTTCTATTTTTATTATAGATATTTTGAGATATTCTAACACACAATGCCTATTACAATAGTGTCATAATAACTGTCTTTCTAATTAAAATTGGAAGTGTAAGAATAACATTAGGCAACTTTTAGTAGCTTGGACAGAATTTTACCAAGGATTCTGGAGAGAAGTATGTCTTGAGAGAGACAATTCAACACGATAGGAATTAATTCTGCACATCTCAACTGATCATTCCTGTATGTAAGTGAATGTAACTATAGATCAAAGTGATCTAAATAAAATTCTAGTCATCTAAAAAAAGCTACTGTAACACTTTCAAAAATAATCAAAATTACTACTGCTTATTGGTTTCTTATTATTGGCTGGCCATACTTCTATCCCCTTCTAAAGCTTTGTTCCTGGAGAGAGAATTCAACATTATTATCACTGGCTTTGCTGTTGCTTCCCTCATCCTCACTATGGGGAGATAAAGTAACTAACCTGATTAGTAATTTGTGAAGTGTGTATGTTTGACTCAGCTTTATTTTGTTTGGGAGCAAGCCTACTCCCAGAAAGCATGAGTTTCCTTCTGCTCTGCCCTGTACTAACTGTTACCTGGACTCTCATTTGTTAACTTGTCCTCTGCTCCAGCTCTGTCTGTGATTGGTGGGCAAACTTCGCTCAGTTATGGGGTTTACTTAGGAAACTCATTTTGCTCTTTCTCAAAGCTACTCTCTTCCCCATCAACATTAAGGATATTTCAGCTCCATATCTACTCCTTATTTCTCAAAATGTTCAGAACCTTATAGAGAAGTGAGATGGTGTATATTGAGGGCTCCTTTGAAGGCTCAAGGTTTACAACATTAAAGACAAGAGTGTCTTAATACATTCAATAGCCCTTAAAATATCTATTATTTTCATTTTGCAAATGAGAAAGCAGAAGCTCAGTAATTAAAATGCTTAATGCCACATTGTAAATGGTTGAGCTGGGGTTTTAACAGGGTCTGCCTGTCTCTAAGTCCCCTACTCTTGAATCTAGAATCTGCTTCCTAAAGTCACTGAGATGAAAGGTGATTGATTCTTGCTCTCTCATTTCCCTGATGAGTAAACAGAGTCAAGCAGAAGTCAAATTAAGGTCATGCAGCTCACTGCTGACTTCATCAAGACTTGCAATCAAGTTTCTGCACTTGTCTTCTTCTATAAATTTGTAATCAAGAAGTAATTGAGGCCAAACAAAATTTTGCCAGGTGTGGCTAAAATCCTTTGTAGGGGAGGAGGAGCTATTCCTCTACCTTCTAGGTCCTTGTGGCAGGTCTAGGAATTAAAATTGATATGACACAGAATAACACAAGAAAATCAAAGTTTAATAATGTGTATACATGGGAGAAACCCAGGAAAACTGAGTAACTCGCCAAAATGGCCAAAGCTACAACCTTAAATACCATCTTCAGTTAAAGACAAAGGAAGATGTTGAGGGTAGTGGTTTGAGACTTCAAAGGGGAGGAAGGCCATTAATATGGAGATGGAAAGGCATATGCTTGATAAAACAAGTATTTGCTGGGCCATCCATAGACAATGTGACTGGAGAGAGACCGTTAATAATAATTGGTTTAGCAAGGTTCCTTCCAGTCTACCACACCTAGAGTTATCAATGATCGCTCCTTTCTGGGACAGCCCTTCTATCTTAAATTCTTTTAGGCAATTAGAAGGGAAGGTCAAAGTTTCTTTCTGAGTCTTTTGTTAAAAATAATCAAGCCAGAGAGACACACTTTGGGGTGGCAAATGCTGACCCCCTCCACCTTCCTAAGAAATCAAATGCCATATTTGTATTTGGCTACAGGACATAGAAACTGCAGAAGCACAATTAAATATCTATTTTCAACTTGGGTTAAAACCAGAAAGAAAAAATGCTGGTAACTGTTTTAAGCAGAGAGTAGGGGCTAAGGAAATTTTAAAACAGAACAGTCAAATTTTTATAATTTCAGTTCCTAAGGTTGAAAGAATTATGCAAAATCATTTATCTGCAGAGTATGAACATAAATTATTTTTATATTGCTAATTGAAGACCAAAATCTATTCTGATGCTGTTATTATTTCATTAAGAACAGATTTGATGATGAAATTATTGTTTTCTGACTTGACTTGTAAATCTAATCCATGTATATCTATGACTGCTACTGGGGGAGATACGTCTCAACAATTTAGTTAGTCTGATTGCTCTGATTTATAATACCTTGCAACCCTTCACAATCTCTTAGGTGCACAGCAATCTCAAGTTTTGTATTAAAGCATATGCACTTTGGTATCTTCCTCCAAATCTGTACTCACAAATAAGACAGACTTATTCTATAATTAGTATAACTCAAATATCCTTCAAAGCAACCTTTTATGTATATCCTTCAAATACAATTCAAAGCATCCTGCCATGTGTATCAGTTAGCTTTTACTGCTATTACGTAGCAGCTTATACGAACAGCTGTTTTTTACTTCTTATGTTCCTAGGAGCCAGATGATCTGAACTGTTGTCTAGAGTCAGCTGATGGTTGGTTAGGTGGCTTTGCCAATCATGGCTGTGTTCTCACACATGTCTGAGGCTTTAGTTAAATGATTTGCCTATGTTCCATATGTTCTTTCATCCTCCAGCAGGCTAGCTCAAGCTTGTTCCCAGGCCAGCTAAAACCTATTCTAATGGTGATTGCTGAAAAGCAAGAAGAATAAGTGTAAACGTGTAAATGTGCAAGAGATTTTTTTAAGCCTCTGGTTGTATCAAGTCTGCTAATATCCTATTGGCCAAACCAAGTCATGTGGTTGAGCCAGAGTCAGAGTGAGAGGAACAAACATCACAGGGTCAAGGATGTGGTTAGAGGGAGGCCATTAATAGGGGCCATGAATGCAAGCATTGTACCAGGCAATGTCAGATATCTGATGGGTTAACAACAATGTACATTCTATTAGCTAATCCAGATGGTATTTATAAGCGATTGAACGCCAGTCAGTAATATAACTTTATTCGTATTGCTACATATATAGCCAGCTTGAGCAGGTTGAATGAATTGAATCATAGGGCGACTTGATAGGTTAGACATTACCTGAATAGCAAAAGATGTCAGGAAGTTAACCCTAGGAGCACTTTTAGGTAAGTGCGATTATTTTCTAACGGCTATTTTCTTAATTTTTTCCCCCAGCTTCTTTATTAAGGTATAACTGGTATACAAAAAACTGCACGTAACTAATGTATGCAATGTGGTGAGTTTAGACATATGTATGCACTTGTTTACCATGACCACAATCTAGGTAATAAGTATATTCATCACCTACAAAATTTTCCTGAGTCTCTTTGTTTTGTTTTGTTTTGCTATTGTTGTTGTTTGTTTGTTCCTTTTGTGGTAAAAAAAACATTTAATATGATATATACCCACTTAATAAATAATTTCTTGGATATGATGTACCAAAAGCACAGGCAACAAAAGCAGAAATACATAAATGGGACTACATCAATCTAAAACGCTTGTGCAAAACAAAGGAAACAATCAACAGAGTTAAAAGGCAACCTATGGGATGGGAGAAAATACTTGGAAATCGTATATCTGATAAGGGGTAATTTCCAAAATATATAAGTATCTCAATAGCAAAAAAACAACCCAAATAAACAATGGGCAAAGAACTTGAATAGACATTTCTCCAAAGAAGACACACAAATGGCCAACAGGTATCCAAAAAGATGCTCAATATCAATCACAACGGAAATGCAAATCAAAACCTCAATATCACCTCACACCTTTTAGAATGGTTGTTATAAAAAAAAGTAAGATCATAAATATAGGCAAGGTTGTAGAGTAATTGCAACCCTCGTGCACTGTTGGTGGGAATTGAAATTGGTGCAGCAGCTGTGGAAAACAGTATGAAGATTCCTAAAAAAAATTAAAAATAGAACTCCAAGATTATCCAGCAATCTCATTTCTGGGTATATATCCCAAAGAATTGAACTTAGGATGTTGAAAAGTTCTCAATTTCACTGCAGCATTTTTTCACAATAGCCAAAACATGGCAACAACCCAAATATCCATTGACAGATGAATAGGTAAAGAAAATGTGTTATATACGTACACTGGAATATTATTCAGCCTTAGAAAAGAAGGGAATTCTACAATTTGTGACAACATGGATGGGCCTGGAAGACTTCATGCTAAGTGGAAAAAAGTCAGTCATGGAAGGACAAATACTGCACGGTTCCGCTTATATAAGCATCTAAAGTGGTCAAAGCTGTAGAAATAGTAAGTGGAATAGTCAGGGGAAGGGGCAGGGGGATATTGTTCAATGGGTAGATGATTGTACAACAGAGTGCCTGCCGTTAACAGTAAGGCATTGTGTACTTAAACATTTGTCTAGTGACTCTTTTCTTGATGAATCAAATGACCGTCTTTAACACTGGGACTGATAAATGTCTTGGATAGTGATTTGGATTGCTTGGAGACTTGGGGTTATATCTTTGGACTTTTATAGTTTCTTTCCAACTCTGAATCAATAAAGCAAAGCTTTGCTTTTAGGCAAATTTCACTAAATGCACACCAATTCCAACTGAGGTGGATTTAACTCATGTTTGCTTCTTATTCCTAATCATACATTTCCAATCACTTAGTAACTTTAATCAATTATCTATTGAAGCAACATGGTTCTAGATGTAATATTATTAACACAGAAATTAAATAAGAGAAAGCATGTGGGATTTTGAGCATAACCATAGAACTAATTAAATCATATTGAATCCACTGATTTGTTTCATTTTATTATAAGCATTTATCTTGACATTTTCTTTAACCAGGATTGCTAGTCTGTGAATTGAGTGGATCGGTCTTCATCTTACTGTCACTACCATTGTAGAATTATTTATATGAGGAAAATAGATGAGATTGGCCATCATCATTCATATAGACCAAATCTATAGAGACAAAACTACACTAATTGAAACTGTCATCCGATTACATGTACAAGATAGGATTTGGGGAGGAGTTTGTGCTGAATAGAGTTGGTGAATATTTACCTTCCTGACTTTCCTATTGTGTGTCATGGTGATGTTAATATTGACAATGTAAAGAGTGTACAGAGCTATGGAAGACACAGCTCCTGCTTTTAGAAACTTACCATGTGAAGTAATAATAATCTACTGTGTAGAAACATGAAACATGATGTGTGGAATCCTACAGACTTGGGTTAGAATCTTAGCCCTGCCATGTATTAGCTGTGATATACTGCATCTTACCAAGCTTCAGGCTCCCATATGGAAAACTGGGATAGGTTTGTTGGGAGAATCAAATGTGATAATGCATGTAAAACGCTAAGTGCAGTGCCTGTATGTTGCAAGTGCTTAATAAATATTATTCTTTAACAGCATTAATGAAAAATATAAAAATATATATGTGATTATAATGAAAATTCTGAAAATTCATAAAATAGTAGTTTAAATGTATTTGTTTAATGCATTAAAAACTGCAGTAATATTTTTAATGAGCAAATAAACTTAATTGAATTTTAATTCAAAATTAAGCACTGTCTATTTGCAACTTTGTGGTTATCCCAGGAGAAGTGTGGAACTGCACATGTTTGTGATTTATGCTCCCATGAGCCCTGGCTTCTGATATTTTTCTCATGGAAAAATAGACAACAGGAGTAGAGGTTTCCACTTGGTGGTGGTTGATAAAAACCTGCCTACAAAATGCATCCTCTCATCTCAGTGGTTTCTAAAGTTTAGCATGCATAATGAAGACATGTGAGCTTATTAAATATGCAAATTCAAACTACCCGAGAGATTTTGATTCAGGTTGCAGTAGTGTGACCAACAAATGTGAATTTTTTATAAGCATCACAGATAATTCAGATCCAGGTAGTTAAGGGCAAACCCTTTGAGAACCACTGCAAAATTATCTTTGCTCTGAGTATCTTGATAATAAAAGCCTGGAAATCCAGGCTAGAAGGCAGAAGAACATCAGTATTTGAAGAAGAGAGAGGCTGGTTTGAAGTAGGGTTGATATTAAGTCAATGTTTCCATCTTTGAAAATTTATGACAGTCTATAGTCCCTTCATTACAATTTGAAATGCAGTGATGGTGGAGTTGGTAGTCACTGAGCGAAGAGTGGGGGTGTATGTGAATGCTTGTGTGTACCATGGTTAGGATTAAAATCAGTCGAGGGCAGTAGGTGGTGGATATATTGAAAGTCAAATATACCACCTATGAAGGAAGAACATAAAATCAAATTTCCTGTTATGCTTATTAGCACAGAGGGCTTCACTTAAGGATTTAAGAATTGAAAATATTTCGGAAGTATTGAAATAAAACATCTAGGGCAATTTTGTACATACACAATAATTATAAACTACAACATATGGAATTAATTTTAAAATTCCTTTTTAAAAATGATTAAATTTCCATTATGTGGCAGAGCCTGGATATTTATCTACATACTAGATCCTGAAGGAAAAGCACTGAGAGCATAGCTTCCTTAGGAAATGCATGCATTTCAATGTCTGGGTCAAAGCTTTCCTATGTTGAAAAAAATAAATAAATCTTTTTATCCAAGTGAAGTTATTTTTTCTCAATAAAATAAAAATAATAAATTACATTCATAGGAACTTTGTTTTAATTTGGGAAAATGAAATAGACCTTGAATTCTTCTGTCTTCTGACATAAAAGTTGCTTTATCAAAATGAGCAATAGTAAATGATCAAGTACAATATTCTTCACATGAACCTTTGTGACAACGCTTTGTAAACTGAATCATAATACAAAAATGTAAATCATTATTATATGCTGGCCCCTGAATAACACAATTCAGTACAAAAATATGATGCACGTCAATCAAGCTAATTTAGACGTGCTGAGGAAAAAACAATAGGAATTATAGTAAAAAAAAAGGGTTTATTAAATATCTACTACCTGTCAAGGGCTGTTCTATGTGCTTATATTTATTAACTCTAATTCTCAAAGAAGTCCTGCAGGATAGCTATCTTGGAGCTCATTTTACAAGTGGTAACTGACACTTAGAGATGTTGAATAACTTGTCAAAGATAGCACTACTTGAAGACGACAAAACCAAGACAAGCTCAGATATTCTTGCCTTCCTTCACTGAAATTCTCATAAACATCTCTAGTATAAAATGTCTGTTCAGTGTTTACCTCCAATTGCATACAGAAACAAATAAGCAACTATGAAATACGTACAATCTCTTTAACAAAGGGGGCTGATAACATGGATTTGGAACTTCCCATTATATATTAATTATACTTCTCAACACTGATCCCTTAACTTAGCTCCAACGTCCCCCTTGAGACACTAACACATCATTAATTCATTTAGCAACCCCAACAGAATGAAAACATGAATTTCCTGTGGGTCCAATCTAAATTTAGAAAGAAGGACCTGGCCACTCACTGCCAAAAAAGTGGTCCTGAAAACCCTATGGATAGCACGGAACATTATCTGGTGTAGCGCCAGAAGCTGAGAGGATGGTGCAAACGGATGGGGCAGAGTTCCACTCTGCTGTCCACAGGGTCGTTAGGAGTCAGAATCAACTCGATGACACTAACAAAAATCTAAATTGTCAGACAGGTTTTAGTAGTGATGTCCAGAGAACAGAGTTTCTTGATGGTGTAGACCACATGAAAACCTCAATGTTAGTGTCTCTCTCAGTAAATTCTCTGTAATGGCAATAATTAATTTAGCAGCCAGAATTTCTTTCCTCCAGAGAAAAGTCTAAAATAACTTGTACTTTGCAATTAAATAGGATTTTTATTAGTAAAATAATTCAGAATCAGCTAAAAGTGAATTCTGTCAAAGTTGTAGTAAAAATATGCAATAAAGTTAATTTAAATATAACACTTAAACCATCCCAAGATTGCAGCATCTAATTTCAATAGTTATACTGTCTTCTTTAACAATATAACATAAAGTAATATATGCTAATTTATTTAACAAATGAAAAGCGAAAAATGTACTATGTGACTATCCCACAACAACAGTACTTGTTCAGCATTTTGGGGTAACCTGTTAAAATATTTGTCTTTAATTACAAATCATTTCTCCTAGCTTTATGAGTGGTATAAGTATTAAGCTAAATAGAGTGTTACAGAGCTACAAACAGATGGAATCAAACATAACTAAGAAACTACAGAAATAAGGCAGCTTCATTTTCCTTGCATTTATGGAAAACAGAATTAAAAATTGCTGACCTAAGCAGATTGTACATGAGGGAGGAACCCACCAAATGAGGCTAATTTAAGAAGTGACCATAGACCAGTAAGATCAAATTTTGTTTTTTATTCACATTTATGTTCATCTCTTACTTTTTCCTTACTTGTTTTTTCCTTTACCTTTTTATCTTCATTTTGTTTGTTTTATCATAGACTTCAATTTGCAATATGACTTTCAATTTACTTATATTCTAAGACAAATACAGACCACGTCACCAACTCCATTTCTTCCAAGTAGGTGCTTAGAACATGATAACAATTTGATAATGGGTAGTTACTGTTATTTGTTTATTCTTATTTAATTTTTTTTAAAGTGGGGATCAAGAAAAAAATATGTCTTAGTAGTAAAAGGAATATCACACAGAAACTTGTGCATCTCACTCATACCTATTTGTGATAGAAAGATCAACTGGCAGGAAATCAGAATTTTTCTGCTCTTACACCATTCAAACACTCAAAAGCAGGAAACCAGAGAGAGAATAATCCACTAACGGGGTGCACACATCACAGATGGTGAGAAGCTTTACAAGAAGGTAGGTTGAAAAGTATTTAAGAGAAAATGTAGCACAAACAGGGGTAATTTCATGAAAGCTCACATGATGCTCTCCTGCTATGACTATAGCTTCCACGATTCCATTTAGATCTTAACATGAGAGTTAATATTTATCTACAATCATGGAGAATAAAAAAGATCAGTCTTTTGGCATGTTTAAATCAAGTCATCCACTGCTTTCTTAAAAAAAAGGTTTCCATAAATAAAAATGGTAGCCACGAAAGGGTGGAGAACTTAATTCTGCAAAATATTCATTTCTTGTTGATGCTGTATTAAGAAGACTGTGGTGTTGGCTGTTATCTTTAGGGGAGAGAGAGGTGAGAGAAGCAATTTGAATAGGTCAGATGAAAAAACTAAATTTAAACTTGCTGTCTAAGGTAGCAGAGAACATTTTGTCCCTTTCAGAAGGAGTCTTGGAAAAGTACAGGTGTGTGGGAAGGTGTGGAGCTGGGAACACAGCCGCAGAGCCCCATAGAGGCAGTGCGAGCAAGCAGAGGGGAGGGGAAAAGGTGCCATTAGGAAACAGACAGCCTGCTCATGAGCTTATGCCAATCACTTACCTTCTGGAGTTGCACCAGATGATCTGTAAGGTTTCTACCAGCTAGCAAATTGTAGGAATTTGTGGCAAGGGGAAGATTGATGGTTCCTAGACAGGTCCATGACTTCTGAGGGACTAGGAAGAGGCTGGAGTTTATTGCTGGTTGTGGCTTCCTTTGTTAATTCCCAGCCCATTCCCTTTAGAGGCCAGCTAGATTTCTTTCATAAGAAGTTTGTCTGCATCCCAGGTAACTAGGGTTTCTATTCTTGTTCCTCTTCCCCAGACATTCCTTGGGGTAATTGGCCCTCCTCTGATTCTTCCATCTCTTTTCACCAGAGAGAATTAGCCGTTCTCTGTATAGATGCCTAGATTCATTGTTCACTGCTGCATGGTACTTGCAGGTTCACAAAATGATAAACTGGCAGGAAATCAGAATTATAGAAATCAGTCCCCTTAGTGCACAGCCAAGAAAAAAACAAAGTCCAGAGACATTAAGGAACAACCTCAGAGTCACACAGCAGTTACCACTAGATCTAGGAAGAGAATCCACGTTGCTTAACTTCCAAACCACCTACTCTCTCCTCTTTACCTCTGTGTAGTTGATGTCTTATCACACTTATATTGTAGCATCCCTTGTTTCCCAAATATCATATTAAAATGTGGGACCATCTTTCATGCTTTCTCTCTCTTTTAAAAAAAATTTTTCTGTTTATTAATATTGGCTTTGAGAAAAAAATGTTTAATGAGTATTTCATGAATCTAATTTCTGGTCAACCCAAAGTACTTTCCATTTACCAGTTTCTCATTTTCTTCTTTGCTCTCAAGCTCATTACTGTACTTTTTATCTTCACTGAACTGCAATTGGAGTTTATTAACCTACATTCCTGTGCGATATGACTCGTCCGGATGTTGAATCTAACTGACATTGGGGCATGGGGATGGTTGCAGAGTGTAGTGTTGGCTGTCACTTTATATCAGGTGCAGCTTTAGGATTTAGCATTCCTTTCTATTCTGCAAAGACTTACTTAATTCACACTTCTATCTTTGGATCAAAAGGGAAGATAAAACACCACACCAGTGACTTTTTAGAATGCAAACTGATTTTGAATGATTATACATTCATGAATGTCATAAATAGATGGCCTATTAGAGTCCAGCCTTCTTATCTATTCATTTTATTTTCCATTTATTGCACAGCAGCCATTTATCAGGTACTTTGCAGAAGAAATAGAGATGAAAGCACAGGCTTTTCCCTCAAAAACTTCACATGTCATTAGGAGTGGCTGGAGGCAGGAAGGAAAGGAAGTAGTCACTATCAATGTCCACTGTGAAGCTTTATGCTAGAATTGTCTCTCAGTGTGCGACATCTGCAAATGGGCAGACCCAGATCCAGACCGGGGAAGTCAGGGAAAGTTTCCAGAAGAAAGTGATGTTTGAGCCTGCTGGAGAATTACAGGGAATGAGCCAAGTGAATATGTAGAAGGAAGCCAGAGGGCAATGTAATACACACAATTATCAGATGTAGAGCTAAATAGAATGGGCATATTCAAGAAAATATGGTAGTTTTAGAATGACCGGACTGTAGGAAACTCCCAGAGAAAGAGCAAAAAACAGGCATTCCCCATTCCTTCATTTCTCTTCATGCCAAGCAGGAGAGTTGGAGCTTCACGTGAAAACTACAGGAAACCCTAGAAAGACTTTAATTGAGAGAATGATAGGATGAGATTTACGTTTTCATAAGCTGCTGCTGCTAGCAATATAAAAGATAGATTTGGCAGAGGTTGGGGTGCACGAAGAGGTGAGACTAGAAAAACAGCAACCAGATAGGAGCTTCTTATCATAATCCAAGTAAGAAAAGATGAGGTCCTGAGAAAAGGCAGCCTCCGGAACAGTGGAAAAGCATGATGCACTGAAAGCCATTAAGGAGAGAAAATGGATACTCCAGAGAACAGAGGGGCCTGAAGATACGAAATTAATCAACTTGGGCCCCACAGTTAATGAGTACCAGAGCTGCGATTGGAACCAGGTGCCTACCTCCAGTCAAGGAAACTTTCTGCGATACCACTCTGCCTCTCTGAGTCTACACTTTGACAATGACAATAATTAAATTTAAGATGGATTGTCTATTTGTAGCAAAAGGCTATATTTAAGAGACCCCATTTTTCCTCATTATCCAAGGCAAGTAAATGCAGGTGTTTGATTCAAATAGAATGGGTCGTTAACAACTCCCTCAATGCCCGAACTTCTTGAAAACAAATAGACATTGGCTGCCCTTGATTTAACCTCAGAGCAGATATCACTTTCCTTCATCAGTGAGTAAGGTGATGATAAATTTCCGGCTTTATCTCCCTTGGATTTTTTTTTTAACCCAAAGCAACACAACGTCAATGGGTACTGTTGCCAAGAGTGAGGCATCTCGCACCAAGCCCTTATTCCTAAACAGATTTTGGGGGAGTGGATAGTAGGAGTCAAGGAGAGGAGTGGGGTTAGCAGCAAATTATTGCATTTCTGCAAAAAGTTCTTCCTTAGCCAAATGCCGGAGACTCTATCAATGCCACATCCTCATGGCAAGGATCAAATGGAGGAACGTGTGTGAAAGGGCTTGTGTGGAAAGACAACATAGATATAGATGGGAAAATTAAAAGTTAGAAATTTGTGGCATTTTTCCAAAATGAAGATGCTTTAAAAATATTTTATGATGGTGCTGGCCCCGTGGCCGAGTGGTTAAGTTCGCGCGCTCCGCTGCAAGCGGCCCAGTGTTTCGTTGGTTCGAATCCTGGGCGCGGACATGGCACTGCTCATCAAACCACGCTGAGGCAGCGTCCCACATGCCACAACTAGAAGGACCCACAACGAAGAATATACAACTATGTACTGGGGGGCTTTGGGGAGAAAAAGGAAAAAATAAAATCTTTAAAAAAAAAATATTTTATGATGCTTGGTTTTGAGAGGATTCCTGAGGTATGACATTTCTTTGCCCAAACTTCTGTTTCCTAAAATAAAAAGTTTGTGCTATTTGGTACACAGAACGCTATCATATAAGCATAGATTTATCACAAACTGTCAACACAATTTGCTTCCGCACACTTCTTAGATTACTTTTGGTAAATGGTAGCTCCCAGAAATTTCGTGGGAGAGTTAGCTGCACCTTCCACCACATCACCAGGTTATAGTGCAAGTAAGCCTCATTTCATGCATGTGGACATTTATTATCTGAAAATTATTAGCAAACGCGTACAATACAAAGGTTCATAAGAGCCTTTCTGCAGGCTTGAGGAAGTCCCCACACCTGGAGGGAACTAAGTGTATTCACTGCACCAGGCTTCATTAGACCTTCGCAAAGAGGGAAACAAGGACTCGCAACATGTGTGTTCTAGGTAAGAGCATGTCCTGAATGCACTTTCATCCTCAGGTGCATTTACAAATCAGAACATTTAAATTCACTCTTTTTCATTTTCTTTTCTAAGGAAGTTTAGCCCTGAGCTAACATCTGCCACCTTCCTCTTTTTGCTGAGGAAGACTGGCCCTGAGCCAACATCCGTGCCCATCTTCCTCCACTTTGGATGTGGGACGCCTGCCACAGCATGGCTTGCCAAGTGGTGCCATGTCCGAATCCAGGACCCGAACCTTGAACCCCGGGCTGCCAAAGCAGAACGTGCACACTTACCTGCTGTGCCACTGGGCCAACCCCTAAATACACTCCTAACACGTGAGCAGGGAAGGGGAAAAGGGCAAATTGGTAGGGCCATGAAAATCGTGTTGTTGGAACATCAGAGAAGGAAGTTCTCATATCTTAATGAGGAATTGAGGGCAAGAGAGAGAGAACACTTAACTGGAAACTGAGATTTTGAAGGGTATCTTGGAAGTCATTCATTTGCAGATTTATCTACCCATTTTCATGTTGTTATTGGTTTTGAGACTAAACAAACTGGGCTCCGAGCTTTTGCTTTTGACTAACACCTTTCATAGCACTGGGGACTTACCACAACCTTTCGGACCTGGCCCCACCAACACTAAGATGTTTTGGGGGAAAAACAGTATACATAGGAATTAAATTATAGAATATATATTCTTACATATGTATACATGTATATTAAATATGTATGCGTGTATATATGTATTTGTATACATGCATATGAAACATGATTCATTGAAACTATGGTACTTATTACCAAGTACATCCATCCTTTTTCCTGCCTCTGAACCAGGAGCTAAGTGACTCTCAAGGCTTACAGCACTCTCTTGCAGTCCTTCCTGCGCTTTCTCCCTCTATCTTGTTTTTCTAAATCCTATTTAGCTTGTTGGTCTCCACTTAAATGCCTCCTACCCTGGGTGCCTTCCCCGATATCCTGCACTAGTTCAATGCTGTCCTTCTAAGCTCCTATGCACCCTACATTTCCCTGTTGGTAACATTAATTATGCTTGTGATTACTTGTCCAAAGATAGACCATATACACTCCCTGGGGAAAGAGTTAATGACAATCTTCTTCACACTGCTATTTTAAGTTTGTGAAATTGCTAATATTCTATTGTTTTTTTACTTAAAAACAGCAATTTCATGTGATTCAAACTCATATGCCTTAGCTCCTAGCAGAGTACCTGTCTGAATGCTAAATACAATTATAGATCTTAGGGTGTCTTCATCAAGTATGCTTCTATTAATAAACATGATCAAATAGAGCATCCAGAAGAATTTGTCCAAGTTGCAATTTTTTCTGTAGATCTCATTTGTTAATGATGGACTGATTTACTTATGATAAAATGATCCATCATATAAGCATTATTTATGTGACACATCTATATTATAAAACACATTACAGGAATCTTTAAGAGGAAATGGAAAGTTTAATAATAATTTATGCTAGTATTGATGACTAGTGAATGCAATACTCTCCGCTTAAATCACGTGGTTTCATTCGAAGAGAGGACATGCTCTGGTGTCCTGATGACCCTTCGCTTTCTTATTCTCTTATTGACTCAAAGTGGAATCCTCTCTACTTCCTACTTCTTATGGGAAACTCACAGAGACACACGTGGTCTGGAGCAGACAGCCTAATGGATCATCCTTAAGCTTCACCTAGTCCTGGGAGAATGAGTATTGGCTTCACCTAGTCCTGGGAGAATGAGTATTGGCTTCACCTAGTCCTGGGAGAATGAGTATTGGCCTGGGAGAAGTAGTCATGGCCTTAGAGAAAACAGTGTTTTGGAAGGTTATCTACAAATACAAAAGTTTTCAAGACTTTTGATGGGGATTTTAGTAATTATTTAAGAAAGAGGTTGGCAAACTGTGGCCGTTGGGCAAAATCCAGCTCACCACCTGTTTTTGTCAGTAAAGTTTTATTGGAACACAGCCCCTCTGATTGATGTGCATTTTGCCTATAGCGACTTTCTCATTTTTAAAACAGTGGAGTTGATAGTTGCCACAGAGATCATGTTGTTGTGAAGCAGAAAATATTCACTATCTGTGTCTTGACAGAAAAAAAGTTTGCCAACTCCTAGTTTAAGAGAAATGTGTTCTTATAGGAGTCAAATTGTTTAGAAATTATCGGTTGAAAATTGGATATATATAGTAAAGTATGTAGATAATGGTTAAATTATGCAAATAATTGGCACCGTTACTCCATTTGCCTACTCCAGCATAAGATAATGGTATCATCACCATGAGGATTAATTTAAGTTTGAGCTTTAAGAGGAGAGCATAGTTTGTTGAACATGAAATGACTCATGAAAAACAGAAGGCTCATGCACTGACCAAGACATGGCAACAAATCTGAATCTCTGAAACTTTCTCTGTTCTCTCATTCATCTCTTCAGAGTAAGTTGATGGAAAGCTGCAAAAGCTAAAATTCAGTGTCTGGATTTAGATGCTCAACCTGGATCTCTGTGGATCCCCATTGCTTCCTCTGATGAGTTGGAAGATTTGCCCCAATCAGATTGAACGAATAATGAAACAAACAAAATCCATTATTCTAGGGATTACGAGCCCCTACCCAATACTGAGGGTCTTCCCCAGATGTTGTCATGAGATGCAGTGTGGAGAAGTCAAATGAAGCCCAAGTTCCACTCAGGTCCAATCCTGTTGGCCACAGATGGTTAACAGCCTTAAATGGGACTCTGGGTCCTCTCAGGTCACATCGGTGCTTCCAAACACATCTTAGAATGTAAAATTTTTCCCCAACTAATTTAAGAAATTGGTTTTTTACTGAGCCACACTAGCAGTTTTTTTCCTCCTGAGTCTGATCAGAGTTTCATTTTTCACATGTGTGCCGTATCTCTGTTCCCTCCTTAGATGCCATTTCTCAGTCCTGTGGTTTTTCTGTGGCCAAGTTATTAACCCCGTAACTGTCATGAGAAAAGTACCTGTCCATTCATCGCTCACAGCTTCTGTTATATTACAGTCCTTGATATCTCTTACAGTCATTTATGTCTGCCTCTTATTTTGAGACTCACACAGACACTAACAGTTATATTCTATGATGTGATCATCTATGGTTCCTTCCTTCTCTCTGGATTTAACTTATCTGTTTTTTTCCTTGAGGACCTTGTTATTCACTAGAGCATGTTATATTCTTCTCGCAATACCAGCTTTCTATTTGGCTTAGAGGTGAATATCTCTGTGCCATCTTCTCTCAATAGTGCATGCAGAAATCACAAATTAGCACTAATTCTCTGTGCGGCTAATTTTCTTCATTATCCCACATCTAGATTGACCTCATTTCCAAGGTTCCTTACAGTTAAACAATGATTATTAAATCAGCAAACCAAATTGAAGTAATCTTTTATCTGTGCCCAAAAACAAGAGAATTGCTTGTTTCTCTGTTAGGAGTTGTTTCATGTTTGTTTAGTATAGCTTAGTTTTGCTGCTTTAGAAATACAGTATACTGACCAGTTCTAGGACAGCTAAGACGCATCAATATAAAAGAACTATCTGGGGCCGGCCAGGTGGTGCAGCGGTTATTTGCTCACATTCTGGTTTGGTGGCCCGGGGTTTGCTGATTTGGATCCCAGGAGCAGACATGGCACTGCTTGGCAAGCCATGCCGTGGTAGGCGTCCCATATATAAAGTACAGGAAGATGGGCACAGATGTTAGCTCAGGGCCAGTCTTCCTCAGCAAAAAAAAAAAAAAAAAAAAAAAGAGGAAGATTGGCAGCAGATGTTAACTCAGGGCTAATTTTCCTCAAAAAAAAAAGAACAATCTATTGTTAAACTAAGGACAAGTGGAAAATCAAAAAGAAATATTTTAAATTACTCTATTTTACTCCAATTTGTAGGCAAAATACTTCATTAAACTGCAGGTGATACAAAACTATGAAAAACCTTGACTACACTCTAGAAATCTCCAATGACGCTATAAATGTGATTAAATAGAGGTTTGCAGATATAAGCACACATTCTTTAATTTAAAAAAGTATCTATCAGCTCAGCAAATGTATTAGATGCTGAAGACAGAAAGATGAATAAGATATTATCTCTATTGTTTAGTTCTTCTCCGTTGTGTGCTACAAGAAAGAAAAGTGAACCCCCAATTACAATGCAACAATATAAACACCAAAACTGGCATTAATAAAAACTAATTGATAATTTAGAGAGAGAACTTAAGCTATTAAACTTGTTGATTTTTTCTGAAATTTAAATGAGCAAATCTATAAATTAGTTGTTAGCAAAAGAAACCTTAGAAATATAGCTAAGAAACTCAGCAGTGATCATGGGAGAAAAAGGAAAAGAAAAGTGCGAACTCTGAATCAAATGAGAGAACTGTATCAAATAATCCATCTGAGTTTTTGTTGGTTGCAAAAACAGGATAATTACCACGAAAATAATGAAAAGGTCAGCACATGTTACAATAATGAAGTGAGCCTGTGCCTGTTGCCAACATCTCTCACTTTAATTGGCATTTCTTTCAAAAAACTACTGTGACATTTACACTTCAATTACATATGATAAGAATACTAACCAAGTTTCAAAACAAACAAAAAAGATGAAAAATTGAAATTTTATGCTTGGAATAGAAACAAAAATAACAAAAGGTTTACATTTAAAATTCAACTTGGGTTATACCTACATACTCAAGAGGCCTAGATTCACTGTTGACTTGAGCATCTGAGTCCTTCATGCTAAATTAATGAAAATTTGTATTAACTGAACTAATAATTTTTAATTGATATATTTAGTTTGATGCTAATATGGACGATGTGGAATTGACATCTCTCATACACTCTGCATTTTGCATTAGATTAATTTTTCTAGAGAATTCATGTTGTTCATTTGTATAACAAATCTTCAATCACTCTGCAGTCTGTTGAATCCAGTCTCTACTCCTTCACACTAACCTTTAACCTGCCCCAAATGTTGGACCTAACTTACCAGCCTTATCACTTATTTCTCCCTGGTACAAATTTAATTATCTTTAAATCGACCTCATGTCTGTCAAATTGAGAGCTGCTTCGTCTCTCTGGGCCAGAATACAATTTGGGTCATTTGTATCCAATGTGATATAAATGACTTAAGAAAATGTACAGAAACCAATTAAAGGATTTCAGTCCCTTTATATCTCATTAAATGCAATGCCAAACATTATAATGACGTTTCAAATTATCCACCAAAAACGCGAATCTTTTGAGGCTCTAAAGAAATACAAACACTGCTTCTTTGATGATGGGCTCAAATACAGACTTGTAGCCTCCAACCCACAGCACCGTCGCAGAAGGGCAGGGCTGGTGAGTGTTTTGCTTCTTATGGAGCTGACTGGTTGTAAACATCCAGTCAAAATTTCCATATCATTTGAGACAGTGCAGGACCATGTTTTCACTTATTTGTGTAGAACCACAGAAATCAGAGAAGCTTGGAAAAATATTTAATAGAGTATTAATTGGGGTTACATAAACTTCTCCCTGTTGCAGTCCCAGTCAATTATTTGAAAGTGGCCGTCAAATACCTTGTTTAAGAACTGAGCAACCTGGCCAGGTGTTAATTTCACTGACCTTGATTCAAAAGACCAAGAACTTGCAAAACACTACCTGGTGTAGAGGGGTTGGGAGGGGCAAGATCCGTAATGTATATTATATGTTGTCAGTATAAATCAATATATGTATCAATATATCAATTAATTTGCATTTCCTGCAAATTTTTTTCTCTAACTTTTTATATCATAACCATCTGTTAAAAATAGGTATATATATATAAATATATACATATAAAACATATAATATTCTAAGGGCAAGAGACATTAAAGTATAATCTCAATTGCTGAATGTAGTTTATAATTTTTTTTCTATTCTGGCATGTATTCCCTGCTCCAGTAGTTAGTTAGTACACTAGATAATTATAAGTTTATAGATTTTTGCAGAGAGGCTCCTAAACCATATTTAATTCAAAACTTCTATTGTAAAAATATAAGAAAAATGAGGCCTAAAGGAATTAACCGACATTGCAAGGTAAAATTCTAGTTGAAGTTCTTATTTCTGTAACATGTGGGCTGAACATGCAGACACCTTTTCCTGCTACAAACACAAATATGCTTGGTAAAATAAAAGAGCAATAAAATAAAAAATATAGCCATCCAGGAAACAAAGGAAGTCAACTCAAAGGAGATATAATAGTAAAAGGAACACAATCCAGAGAAGTAAGCTCAGGAGCTGATCATATGATGAACTAAGGGAATGTTGGACCGAAATATCAAAGTTCAGTGGGAAACATGAGTTATGTGTTTGGACCCTCAAAACTATACAATATTCCTGCTTAACTAGGATTTTGAAACTACTGTCCCCTCCATCGAACAATATAAGCAAAACTCTGGTCTTAAGTCATTGACTCTACAAGACTTTGCTTTGGGTTCTGGGTGGAAAAGGATAAAAAAAGTATCTCATGAGAACCAAAAAGTATGTTTGCACATTTATGTGTCAGTTCTAGATTTATATTATTCGGAAGGAGGGCAAATTCCAAGCCAAGATACTAACGTAAAAATGACACTAGATCAGGAAAAATGAACAAAACTAGGGGGATACTTCAACAACCCATGGTTGATGAAAACTTCCTGGAAAAAAAAAACTCAAGAAAAAAAATGAGCTCAAAATCTAAGAACAAAAACATGAGAAAATAATGTACATGAAAGTGAGTCAGCAGATGTAACACAAAACATAGCAAAAATAAATTGAAATTATAGAAGAATCTGGATGAGAATTAAAAATGATTCTAAAAGTAAAAACAAAAGACTGGAAGAAAGCAGGTAAAAAGGAGAAAAGATGAGCAAAGTTATTTAAAATATATGAAAGTATTTATGACAAAAATATAGCCTTTGATGCTGTGAGCTCAATAGATGAGTAAAATATAAGATTAGACATAGGTGAACAAAGAATTGATGAATTGAAAAACAGATATGAAGAAATTACCTATGTGGGAGTACAAAGTTGCAAAATTTGTTTTAAACTTAGAAAAGACATTAGAAGACATGAAAGACACACTTAAAAGAGTGAATACATACCCTGAAACTAATTTCAAATAGAGGAACTCAGAAGGATAGGTGAGTGAAAATGCTTAAAGAATAGTTTTTAACTAATAAAAGATACTCCAGATATAATAAAAGACATAATTATTCATACCAAGGAATCAGAAGTATAAAGCAGGATAAATAGTAATAGTTCATTTTTGCACTAACCATATTGAAATGTAGAACACCAGAGTTACTAAAAATCATTAATAATAAATAAAATAATCTAAAGAGAAAAGTTTATCTGTTGAAAGCAAAAAAACACCACAAGAATTTAGATAAGAGGAGATGTTTCATCAAAAATAATAGAGGCCTGAAAATAATGGAGTGATATTTTTGTTTTCGTTTTTGTTTTGTTTTGTTTTGAGGAAGATTAGCCCTTAGCTAACTACTGCCAATCCTCCTCTTTTTGCTGAGGAAGCCTGGCCCTGAGCTAACATTGTGCCATCTTCCTCTACTTTACATGTGGGACGCCTACCACAGCATGGCATGCCAAGCGGTGCCACGTCTGCAGCCAGGATCCAAACTGGCGAACCCAAGGCTGCCGAGAAGCAGAACGTGAGAACTTAACTGCTGCGCCACTGGGTTGGCCCCTGGAGTGATATTTTTAAGTGCTGAGAGAAAAATGTCTATTAACTTATAGCTCTGTGCCCAATTAAAATCTTATTGTGACTACAAATAAACAAATTAGAAAAAATTCTGAATCTTCCACTCATAGTTTCATTAAAAGAATTACAAAGGATGGAAGGATTGCCATGCAAATATTCAAATCTGTTAGTAAGCATACTAAATATTATCACATTATCTGTGCCATTTCAAAGATAGAACTTTTCAAATTGAGGAAAATAACAAAATTCAGCTCTGTTAATAACAGAAGATCCATCTAAATATGATGAAAGAGAAAGATTAAAGAAAAGACATGAAAATATGTTTATTGAATAACTAAAAGAAAATTGTTGTATTAACATTAATTTTTGACAAAATAGACCTTGAAACAAGAAAATAACTATGATGAAGGATTTAATTAAGGAGTAAGAAACAATTCAAAATAAAATGTAAAAATCTGAATATGTTTTTACCTAAAATGTAGGCTAAAATATACATAAAGCAAAAAACTGAAAGTACAAAGATAATTTTCCAAATACACAATCATAGCATTAGATTTAAACAATTTTCTCAAAAATTGATAACACATAGAAAAAATAGCTTGATTGAGCAGACGTGTACAGAATCTGATGTTCAAGAGTGAAAGAATGCATTGTTCTTTCAGGAACTCATGAAATATTTATAAATCAAACATTAAAAAGGGCACAAAACAATTTCAGCAAATGTCAATGAATCAATATCCTATAGGTCATAATCTCTAGTTAGAAGGTAGTGAATTTAGAAATCAATAATAAAAATATAACCAATTCTCCAGTAAGTTGATAAATGAGACTATTTGTTAATAATTCCTATATCAAAGAAAAAACAATTTTGAAAATTACAAAACATGTAAATACATATAATAATAAGAACGTTACATATCACAACTTCTGAGACACAGCTAAATTAATATAGGGACACTCGTATCCACAAAACATGCTTTAGAAAGGAATATTGAAAATTAATGAGTTCAGTATTTAATACAAAAAGTAAGAGAATAATAGTGCAAATTCAGGTAAAGGAAAAATATAAGGTAGGAGTCTGAAAACTTCTTTTACAAAAGTTCAGATAGCAAATATTTTAGACTATGGGTCATACAGTCTCTGTTATAACTACTCACTTCTGCCATTGTAGTACAAAAGCAGCCATAGATGCTACATATACTACTGGACGTGGCTGTGTTCTAATAAAGCTTTATTTACAAAAAAAGGTAAAGAGCCAGATTTCACCCATGGGTATAGTTTGCCAACACTTGGCATAAAGGAATAAACAAATTAGATAGAAAAACAAATAATAAAGAGAATAAAAGAACTAAAAGTCTTATCTTGGAAAGTATAATACAAAATAAAAATCTCTGTTAAGATTGGTTGAAAAATAGAGAAAGCATTAAGCAATTATAGCTCAATAAAGCAATTATATTTGAGAACGAAAAGAAAAACACACAGGTATGGTAGATATTTAAAAAATTAAGAGAAAAAATAAATAATTTTATGTCAATCAATTTGAAAACAAAATAGAAAGCTTTTCTAAGCTTACAAATATTTCTGTATTATATATTTATCTTATGTATTTCTACATTATATATCATATATCATATACGTAATTCTAAAAATTACTAAGAACATGAATAGATAAACCTGAAAGTTTTAGTAGATTGTATCAGTAGTCAACAATCTGCAACAAAATAACCACAAGGCCCAAGTAAAAAGTTCAGTTTTATTTTAACAAATACAAATTAAACAAATGAATAACTTCTACCTTGTACAAACTATTCAAGAAAATAATGAATAAAGGAACATTCTTAACTTATTTTATGTAGCTAATATAATTTTGGCAACATAACAGACAAGGTTTGAAAAGAAAAGAAAGTTATATGACAAATTTATTAATGAACAGATATGTCAAATTCTTAACAAAACATCTAATTAAGTAATACAAATTAATTAAGTTTATTAATTTTATTCCAGGAGTTCTTTCCAGGAATTCTAAGAAGATTTTACATTGGTAAACTAAATTCACATGGTAAAGGGGAAAAGCATGAATATGTGAAGGATGCCAAAAAATATTTGACAAACAAACACCTATAGAAAAGTAAAAGTAAAAGAAGAAACTTATTGAGCCAGCTCTGATGGCCCAGTGGTTAAAATTTGGTGCACTCCACTTTGGTGGCCTTGGTTCCATTCCTGGGCACAGAACCACACCACTCATCTGTCAGTAGCCATGCTGTGGTGGCAGCTCACATAGAAGAACGAGAAGGGCCTACAATGAGAACATACAACTATATACTGGAGCTTTGGGGAGAAAAAGAAGATTGACAACAGATGTTAGCTCAGGGCAAATCTTTTGCAGCAAAAAAAAAAAGTAAATAAATAACAATAACAAAGAAAGAAGCAAACAAAATAACTTACTTAAATTGATAAATTTCAGTTGAGCACATGATAGGTGGTGGCCAGAAAGAAGAAAAAAGAGTATGATTAAGTGGCCTTTAGGAGAAGATGTAGATCGGTACAAGTTTAAGAAATTAATAGAGGTTAATTAATGAGAAAATAGATCTTAAGATAATGACAATCACAGGGCAAAAACAGAGTGCATAACTTTTGAATCAATACCAAATTATAATTTATGCAATGGAAATATAGAAAATAAAGAAAAAATAATAAGAATATGGTGCATTGAAAACATGAAAAAAAGACAGAAATGAGTTCTATTACAATAATAACAATTGTAATTTTAATGTGTTAATGGGTTAAAAAGACCAATTAAAAGACAGAATAAGATTTTTGGATAGTCTACTGTAGATAGGTACATCTAAAATAAAATTAAAAAACATTAAAATTAAAAGACAGAAAAAATATATCTCAGACAAATAGAAACCAAAAGAAAACTAGGGTAGCCATTTTATAGCTTACAAAAGAGAATTAAAAGCCAAAAAAAATGATAAGGATAAAAGATAGTTGCTACATGCTGACAAAGGAAATAATAGTTCATGAAGATATAACAATCATAATATATGTACTTGAATATCTAGCCTATAAATACATCAAACAACAGATGAAACTGCAGGATAAAGTTGTAAAAATCAACCATCGTAGTTTGGTTATTAAATAAGTTTTCCCAAAAACTGATAGCTGTAGCCGAAAAGCAGAAGCATTGAGGATGTGAATAATGTAATGAATACATGTAAACTATTAGATATATAAAGAGAAGTATATTCAATAGACAAAGAAACTAGTTTGATTTTAAGTAAAATGCCCCATTTATAAAAATAGATTATGTTTTGGGCAATAATAGCACCCTCAATAACTTCCAAAATATCACATCAACTGTATTCTGTGGCTAAAATGTAAATCAACTTAGAAAACAATAATAAAGGAATAATAAAAACTGCATGTGTTTAAAAAAATATATTACTAAATAACTGCTTGGTTAAAAAAATCTCAAAATAACTCAAGAAATATGACAACATCAATGAGAGAATTTCACTGCAAATGATGAAGGCACACAAGTGAGGCAATACTTAGATGAAAATGTATAGCTTTAAATGCATTTATCAGGTAAAACTAAAGATTAAAAACGATGACTGTAGAAAATCCCAAAGAATCAACAACTAAAAACAAACAACAAAAACCCATGAACAAATAAGCAATTATAGCAAGGTTACAGGGAACAAGGTTAATATTAAAAAATCAATAATTTTCCATATACCAGCAATGAGGAAGTGGAATTTGAAATTAAAAACAAAACACTATTTACATTAGCACCCCCAAAATGAAATACTTACCTATAAATCTAACAAAATATGAATATGAGCAAAACTACAAAACTGACAAACAAAATCGAAGAATTAAATAAATGGAGACATATTCCATATTCATGAATAGTAAGACCCACTCTTTTCAAGATTTCAGTTCTTTTCAACTTAATCTATAAATTCAATGCAATCTCAATCAAAATCCCAGCAAATTATTTTGTGGATATTGGCAAATTCATTCTAAAGTTTATATAGAGAGGCAAAGACGCAGTACAGTCACACAATATTGAAGGAGAAGAACAAAGTTGGAGAACTGACTCTATGTGACTTCAAGATTCACTATAAAGCTACAGTAATCAAGACAATGTGATATTGGCAAAAGAATAGACAAATAGATCAATGGAACAAAAAAGAGAGCCCAGAACTAGATTCACACACATATAGTCAGTTGACCTTTGACAAAGGAGCAAAGGCAATACCATGGAACAAAGACAGTCTTCTCAACAATGGTGCTGGAGCAACTGGACATCCAAGCGCAGAAAAATAAAGCTAGATAGAGACCTAACGCTGTTCATAAAAATCAATTCAAAATGGGTCATAGACCTAAATATAGGGCATAAAACTATAACACTCTTGAAAGATAATATTATGGGAGAAAATCCAGACGATCTTAGGTATGGCAATGACTTTTTTAGATGCAACAGAAAAGAGATCATATATGAAAGAAAAAATTGATAAGCTGGACTTCAGCAAAATTAAAAACTTCTGCTCTGTGAAAGACACCAACAAGAGATGAGAAGACAAGCCACAGACTCGGAGAGAATATTTGCAAAAACCATATCTCATAAAGGTCTGTTACGTAAAACAGACAAAGAACTCTTAAAGGTCAACAACAAGGTAATGAACAGCTGGATTAACAAAAAAGCCAAAAATCTGAACAGATACCTTACCAAAGAAGATATACAGATGGCAAATAAGCATATGAAAAGACACTCCACATCATATGTCATCAGGGAACTGCAAATTAAAACAGCCATGAGATACCACTATACTCCTATTAGAATGGCAAAAATCCACAACTCTAACAACACCAAATGCTGGGTTGCATCCTGGGGGAAATAGCCTGTCCATTTTCTAGAACCTAAGCTACTTCTTAGGACCATAGAGATCTCTCCTGTCTCTGCAGAAAAACTTAAAAAATTGAGTTTTCACATTTACCTCTTATTCGCTTCACCCACAAGGATGTTGTAAACAGCAATGTTAATAAAGTCAAGGGAAGCCCCTGACCTTCATATCATATTACCCATTCATAATGCACCCTTTGTGTACTAAGGCTACTTTGATCTATACATAGTTTACCACTACCCTCTAGATTTTTAAAAAAATCCTATTCGCTACCCTGGAATTAATTTCCATGTGGATTATTATCCATAGATGTTGCTGCACCAATTCCTGCCCTTCAGAATTCTAAAACGCCCTGTTTCCAAGCCACAGATTTTTGACAAGTAATGATCTGAAATTACAGAGAATAAAATCAAAGCAAGTGACCTGCTTTGCAAGAAATATTTTTAAAAAGATTCTTCGAGAGAAAGAAAATAATGTAGCTCAGAAATTCAGATCTAAGAAAGCAAAGAATAAGGATAATGATAAGAAGGTAAAACAAAAAAAAATTTATTTTTCTTATTCTTAGCTGAACTGACAGATAACAGTTTTTTCAAAATAATAATACAACAATGTATTTTATTTATTTATTTATTTGTGCTTATATAAGTGAAAGGAATGATAACAATGATACAAAAGACAGGAAAGGGGAATTAAGATTATTTTGTTAGAGGATACTCACCCTATCTAAGTAGTATAGTGTTATTTGAAAATGAACTTGTATTAACCTTAAATGTGTATTTCACACTCTAGAACAACCACTTAAAAAAGTAAAAAAAAGAATAACTGATATTTTAAGAAGGTAGAGAAAATAGAATCATAAAGAATGCTCAATTAAAACCACAAGAGACAGACGAAGAGCGGAAGACAAAAATAGGAGCAAAAGAGCAAGGGCAGTAAATAGAACACAGTAATAGATATGGTAGATATTAATCAAACTATAGCAATAATCATTTTGAACATTAATGGTTCAAATGTACCAATTAAAACACAGATTGTCAGAGTGGATCAAAGAACAGGACTCAACTGCATGGGTACAAGAAACCCATTTTAAATGTAAAGACATATGTATATTGAAAGCAAATGGATGAAGAAAAATGTATCATGCTAAAAAAAACGCATCAGAAAGCAGAACCTATATTAATTTCAGACAGAGAAGAGTTCGAAGCAAAGAAAGTTATCATGGATAAAGAAGAGCATTACATAATAATAAAGAGGCCCATTCTCTAAGAAAACATAACAATCCTTAATGGAGGTGCACCTAAAAACAAACTACGTGAGGCAAAAACTAATAACATTGCAAAAACTAAGAGTATCCATTATCATAGTTGGAGACTTCAACTCTGCTTTATCAAAGAGTGGACAGATCCAGTAAGTAGAAAATCAGTAATGGCATAGTTGAAATCAACAACATCGTCAGTCAACTGGATACAGTGGACATTTATAGACTATTTTATCCAACAACAGCAAAATATACATTTTTCTCAAGGTCACTAGGAAGGTGCATCAAGATAGACCACATTCTGGGCCATAAAACACATCTTAAAAATGTTTTTAAAAAGGAAATCATACAATGTGTGTCTCAGACTACACTGGAATTGAACTAGAAATCATTCTCAGAAAGATAACTTGAAAATCCCCAAATATCTGGAGATTAAACAGCACACTTCTTAATAATGCTTGGGTCAGAGAGGAAATGTCAAAAGAAATGTAAAATTATTTTAAACCAAATTAAAAAGAAAACTTACCAAAATTTGTGGGATGCAGCAAAGGAAGTGCTTACAGGAAAATTTGTAGCATTGAATGCATATATTAGAACAGAAGATCTAAAAGCAATAATCTAAGTTTCCACCTTAGGAAACTAGAAAAAGCACAGCAATTAAATCTAAAGTAAGCAGAAGAAAAGAAATAATAATAATTAGAACAGCAATTAACAAAATTTAATACAAAATCAAAAGAGAAAATCACTGAAATAAAAGCTTGGTCTTGGAAGATTGATAAAATCAATAAGCCTTTACCCAGGTTAACTAAAAGAGAGAGGATACAAATCACTAACATCAGAAACGAAAAGGGACATCACAACAAACCCTAAGGACACTAAAGGATGAAAAAGGAATATGATGAACAACTGCATGCCCACAAATCTGAGGAATATGATGAACAACTGCATGCCCACAAATCTGAAAATCTAGGTGAAATGAACCAAATCCTTGAAAGACACAATTTGCCAAAATTCATACAAGAAAAAGTAGACAATATGAATCGGTCTGTATCTATTAAAGAATTGAATTAACAATTAATAACCCTCCAAAACAGAAAGCACCAGTACCAGATGAGTTCACTGTTGAATTCTACCAAATATTTAAGGAAGAAATTAAACCAATTCTTTACAATCTCTTTCAGAGAGTAGAAGTAAAGGGAATACTTCCTAACTCATTCTATGAGGCCAGCATTAAACTAACACCAAAACCAGGCAAAAACATTACAAGAAAGGAAAAATATAGACCAATATATCTCATGAACATATATGCAAAAATCCTCAACAAAATTTTAGCAAATTGAATCTAACAGTGTATAAAAAGAATTTTATACCATGATTGAGTAGAATTTATTCCAGGTGTGCAAGGCTAGTCCAGTATTCAAAAACCAATCAATGTAATTCATCACATCAGCCAGCTAAAAAGGAAAAATCATACGATCATATCAATAGATGCAGAAAAAGCATGTGACAAAATCTAACCTTCATGATAAAAACTCTGAGTAATCTAGGAATAGAGGGGAACTTCTGCAACGCCATGAAGAACATCTACAAAAAACCTAGCAGAGGGGCCGGCCTGGTGGTGCAGCAGCTAAGTTCACATGCTCTGCTTCAGCAGCCCGGGGTTCACTGGTTCGGTTCCTGGGTGCAGACCAACCGCCGTTTGGCAAGCCATGCTGTGGCAGGCGTCCCACATACAAAGTAGAGGAAGATGGGCATGGATGTTAGCTCAGGGCTAATCATTTTCAAAAAACAAAACAAAACAAAACAAAAACAACCTAGCAGGCATCAAACATAATGGTGAGAAACTAGATGCTTTCCTAGTAAGATCAGGTACAAGGCAAGGATGTCCCCTTTTACCACTCCTTTTCAACATTGTACTGGAATTTCTGACAAATGCTGTAAGACAAGAAAAGGAAATAAAGGACATACAGATTGAGAAAGAAGAACTAAAAGTGTCTTTTTTCACAAATAAGATTTTCTATGCAGAAATTTCAAAAGAATCAACAACAAAAAAACCCTCTTAGAACTAATAAATGATTATATCAAGGTAAGATACAAGATTAATATACAAAAGTGAATTGATTTCCTATATACCAGCAATGAACAAGTGGAATTTGAAATTAAAAACACAACACTGTTTACATTAGCAGTCCCCAAAACTAATTTGATTTCCTATATACGACGTCAAGAGAATGAGAAGCCAATCCACAGACTGGGAGAAAATATTTCCAAAAGACACATCTGATAAAAAAAAAAAAAAAACTCATTCAAAATATACAAAGTACTCTTAAGACTCAACAAAAAGAAAACAAACAACCCCACTAAAATATGGCACAAAGATCTCAACAGACATCTCATCACAGAGGGTATGCAGATTTCAAGTATGCAGATGAAAAGATGCTCAACATCATATTTCATCAGCAAAATGCAAACTAAAACAATAAGGTACCACTACACACCTTTTAGAATGGCCAACCTCTAGAACAATGATACCGCCAAATGCTGACAAGAGTGTGGAACAAAAGGAACTCTCCTTTCCTGCTGTTAAGAATGCAAAAAGGTGCAGCCACTTTGGAAGACAATTTGGCAGGCTTTTACAAAACTTAACATACTCTTACCATAAGACCCAGCAATCATATTCCTGGGAATTTATACAAGTATAAATTTGTACCTTACACATTTGCCTAAACCCGACAGAGTTGAAAATTTACATCCACATAAAAACCTGTACACGGATGTTTGCCAAAATTGGGAGGCCAAGAAGATGTCTTTCAGTAGGTGAATCGATAAATAAACTGTTGTACATCCAGACAATGGAATGTTAATTAATGCTAAAAAAGAAATGAGCTATCAAACCATGAAAAAACATGGAGGGAACTTAAAAATGTATATTACTAAGTGGAAGAAGCCAGACTGAAAAGGCTATATGCTATATGATTCCAGCTATATGGCGTTCTGGGAAAAGCAAAACTAAGGAGACATTAGAAAGATTAGCAGTTTCCAGGGGTTGCAGGTTGCAGGGGAAGGCTGTGAATAGGTATAGCACAGAATATTTTTGGAGCAGTGAAAATACTCTGTAAATCATAGTAATGGATATATGTCATTATACATTTGTCCAAACCCATAGAATGTACAACATCAAGAGTAAACCCTGGGGCTGGCACAGTGGCACGGCAGTTAAGTGCGCACATTGTAGTTCAGGGGCCTGGGGTTCACCAGTTGGGATCCCAGGTGTGGACATGGCACCACTTGGCAAGCCATGCTGTGGTAGGTGTCCCACATATAAAGTAGAGGAAGATGGGCGTGGATGTTAGCTCAGGGCCAGTCTTCCTCAGGAAAAAAAAAGAGGAGGATTGGCAACAGATGTTAGCTCAGGGCTAATCTTCCCCCAAAAAAAAAGAGTGAACCCTAATGTCAGCTATGGACTTTGAGTGGTTAAGATGTGTCATTGTAGGTTCATCAATTGCAACAAATGTATCACTCTAGTGGGGGCTCCTGATAATGGGAGAGGTTATGCATTTTTGGGGGCAGAAAGTTCATGGGAAATCTCTGTACCTTTCCCTCAATTTGTTGTGGACCCAAGACTGCTCTATTGATCTAAAAACTAAATTCTAAATAATAACCAAAAAAGAAAATCAAGGCAAATGCCTCCTTAGCAAGCGTCAATAATATGTGTGCCGTGTGCTTGGTTCTGGGTTATAAAGAAACACAGGAAGCACTCCTTGGCCCCTAGCTAAAGTCATTTCCTTCCCTAACTCTGCCTTATTGTACTGGATACTATTAAGTTTCATGTGGCTAATAGTAGCATTATCAATAGCAAAGTATCAATGACAAGAATAAATAGTACATTCTTGGAAACTAAAAATGGTTTGCTGCTTCATGGTTCAAAATGTTATCCTACCAGATGGAGAATTTCATTGAGTTTTCATTTCCTAGGAAATTTGATATAATTGAAATAATCCCATGGTTTGAAAGAGAGAGAAAAAAGGAAATGGAAGGCAGGTCATAAGAGATTGTGTATTATTGAAAAGGGATGCTTTTTCTCTGGATATAAATAATGTCACTGATATTGTTTGCAAGGGGTATGCTACCGAATTTCCAACAGTGATTACTTAGGAAGGCCAGGTTTGGGGCCAAACAGAGGAATGGACTCCAATTCAAGTCATGTGAGGAGTGGATTTGTTTGAAACCTGGTGCTATTAATGACAGAATCCAACTTAAGACCATGATCTGCCTCCTCCAGACTGCTAGCAGATGAACTAAATAGCTGGTTCCTTGTTTTGTTTCTTATGCTTTTATTTAAATAGATTGCCACCATTCAGACGCACACAGATTTCCTTACTCCCAGGCCAAATCCTGGGGCTGCTCGAAAAACGATCATAGTCTTAATGTAGCACTTATATATATTATTCCCGCGTCTCCTACACACAGCTTACCTCTCAAGTGTACACACGACACTGGTGTATGTATCTTTAATCATCATGATCCCATTTCCTTGTCTGTCTTTCTTCAGATGCCCTCATTGATTATTTCTCAAATGAGAGAACATGATGTCATATTCCAAGTGTTCCCAGTGGTTCTGCTGGTAGTATCGGGAGGAACGGATGTTGATGAGATGGGAAACTCATACATCTAAATGAGAGAAGAAACATTTTGTTTCCACCCAGTGATGTTAGAATATAAATTAGAGCATCAATTAAAATTTTATTTTCTCAATAGAAAGAAGGAAAAAAATCAACTTGTGTGTGTATTCTCAAGCACTTTTCTTCTTATTGCCTGCATTGTTTGGCACTTGGTAAAATTTTTTCGGAGCAAATACTGATTTGCCTCCCCATTCAGCAGTATCACTCACCTTCCCAACCCCACACAAACACAATACATAGTTTCAAGCGTCTTAATCTGATAAACATCTGCAGTGTGTATTTTCCTCTCCTTGTTTTTCCTTCTAGCAAATATTTTGACGGTGATTCTTACACGCTCAAAGACAACTAGATGGATGCTCCCTTCTGCTCTGGAATTGGGTGGATGGTAAGCCCCTAAACTGACCTCTTGCTTGGGTACCAAATAAACTACACGGGGAAGGCTCTAGTCTCTAATTTGGGGCAGCTATTGAGAAACCTGTTTAACTTATGGATATTCTCCAGAATCCATCCACTAACAACTGTTTTTTGGCCACTAAATCCTGGTTCCTGAGCACACATCCCTCAAGTCACCACAAGGAGGCACCAGTCCCCTCTGCCTGTGTGTAAAGCCACCAAGATTTTCATGAGATTCATCTTCTTTCAAGCTTTCCTATCTTATTTTGCTCTTAATCGTTCATGTCTATTTTAATTGGTAACCTCTTCTACTTCTATTGTGCATACTTATATTTTTTAGACTCATTCTTAATCTAAAGATGAAAATGTAATTGCAGTTAATCATTTTCTTAGAATTATGCAAACACCATGCAATAACCCAAAGAGGAGATTAATGTTGTTGGTAATGATACTGCTTAGTCTTAAATTTTAGAGCCTGTGTAAAAATTACAGTCTATTTTCCCAGTTATCCCCAAGTTCTGAATTTTATACATGGAGAAAACAAATCGCTTCAGTTTTAACATGAAAAGCTGATGTTAATCCACATATACTCACACCAAATACAGTTCTCTTTGTATGAGACTTTGGTTCAAGTACTATTTGAAGCTATTTCCTTTTTTTCAATAAATAAAAGCACTCTATTTGGCATTGAAGTGGTTCATAGTGAGCAAAGAAAACCATATGGTTCCTTTCCTAATCATACTCACAATCTGTTGGGACATATAGATAATAATAAAAAAGTCCCATAAATAGATGTGAAATTACAATCATGGTCACTGCTGTGAAGTGTAAATATAACATGTGACAAGAGCCTATATGAAGAGAATTTGACCCATTCAGTTAGATTTGGAGAGAATTTCTTTGAAGAACTAAAATTTAAAAAGTAGTATAATCAACTGGGTAGATGTGAATAAGGATAGGAAGAATATTTGTGGCAAAGGAAATAAACTGTGCAAAGATCCTGCATTGAATGACTGTTTGGAGAGTGATGGGAACAAAGACAAGGGGCAAATGTGGTTGGTGACACAAGGAGGGATCACACTACACAAGCCTTTTGGCCAAGTGAAGGAGGTTTGCTTTGTCCCAAAGGGAGCAGGAAACCACTGAGGGGCTTGCGCTCTAGGCCAACCCCAGCTTCTCTCACCTGATAGTACTCTCTCCTTCTCACTGCCCCCTGCTTCCTCCTTGTCCCTTTCAAGATCTATTCTCAGCAGCAGCCAGAGGGATTGATTTAAACTCAGGTCAGATCGTGTTACTTGTCTGCCCACAGCCAATTCCTAACATCCTGTCTTTCCCAGAATAGCAGGCACAGGCCATCTGCTGGCCCTAAGGCTCTGGATGCCTGTGTTCGCAGTTACCTCTCTAATTCATCTCCTAACGCTCTTTTCCCTGGCTTTCTCTGATCCAGCTACAAAATCCTGTGACTGCTCCAGAACTCTTCACACATGGTATTTCCTTAGGGCTTTGGCACTCCCGGTCCACTAGACTGGCCTTGTCCCAGGTACACATATGACTCCCCGTCTCAAGTACAGAGATCTGCCTCAGACACACACTCACCAGGAAGGTCTTCCTTGACCTCTTGTATAAAACAGCCACTCACCTGCCCATCACTCTCCATCACCATCCTCAGCTTTATTTTTTGTCATAGCATTTACTACTACTTAACATAAGACATCTTTTTGTTTGGGTCAGTCTGCCACCACTAAAATGGAAGTTCTCTGAGAGCTGGGGTTTTTTTACAGCTTTATTTCTGGAAATAAATAACAATGTGTGGAAAAGTGTCTGGCATATAGTAGATGCTCAAGAAATATTTGTGGAATTAATGAATAAATGAAAAGATGAAGAAACGAAAGACTGTGGGATCTTCAGCACCACAATAATTTCGCCCATCAAAGAGTTTCCAAGTTTCTTCTGAATGAGAGTGTTCACTAGTATGCAGATGGCATATAGATTTGCTCCTGTCATCGGTCAGGAGCAATCTCAAGTCCTGCTTATTTTCTAAAACTTCCTCTCAATATTCATCAATGCTTTTCTTCAAATTCCCAATAAGCCTGATAATCTAAACCAATAATTTACCTATGATTATCCACGGTCATTTGTTTCTTCTGGGTAGTTATCATCTGCTGAACACAAGCGTTAGTAATTTGAAAATATTCACTCAAAATTCCCTTCCTTTTCTTTCATGTGTGGTTCTCAACACAATGCTGTTTAGCAAGAGGTAAATACACACTTGCCACTTGCTTATCATATGTACTACTTATCATTCTTAAGTAGAAGCAGGAAAAAGCAGTGCATATTTACCAAAAAAGTAGTAATCGATTTTAGTTGAGGCACAACCTTCATGCCATGGAATAGTGGAAGTAGACATGGAAAGGTAAGTTGAATATTTTAGTATTATGTTGAAAATTTAGAATTTTTTCTATAGCAATGAGGAGACATTGATTACTGCAGGTCAATGGAGCAGCATGTTAATACTGGGCCTTAGAAAGAGCACTGTTAAAGCTAATTGGTTAGAATACAAAGAGAAGCTGGTTGGTCCAAAGGCCACCAAAGTAGGTCATGCTGAATGAGGGCACTTGCAGTAGAAACCGAAAGAGAAGAATCGTATTTGTTGATGTTCTTCACTTTTATTCAAGCATTTACTAACTGGGATTGATGCTGCACTGTGCTAGCTGTTAGGAATACAAAAATGAGATATGAGTTTCATGGACATACTATTAAAATCACTTCATTATCGATGCTTTCTCTTTCAGTCCAAGAATTCCAGTTCCTAATTTACAATGTCATGATGCATATTCATTAAGACTAACAAAAGTAATTTACATTTGCACAGCATTGGACAATTTAAAAATAGCTCTCATGTGCATTATGTTATTTGATCTCACAAGAATGCTGGAAAGTAAGCTGAGTGGGACATTCTCTTCAGTTTTCAGGAAGAAAACTACAGGTCAGATCTGTGAAGTAACTGGCCCAAGCTTACATGGACAGCTGTCTGTGGATTCAGAATTGAACCCATACATCCAAGTTCCAAACACAATATGGTTTTCCGTAGAATTTCATGTCATGTGTTTTTCTAAAGTTCATATGAAAGTAGTTTTTTCTCTACTGATTTCACTTTAATTCTTTCTCCAGAGCCTATGATTTATATCTAATTCCATTAGTTATTTTATTATTGGTTTTCTAAGAGAGATGAAAAATGCTGTACTATGTTATTTTTGTGATATAGTTGTCAAGCTATAAATGCCAAAATTAAAAACAAACAAACAAATAATAACCATTCTCTTACCAGTTCAAAGCTTCTGTTTCTCATCTTTTACTCAAAACTAAGGAAGAAAGATATTTTAAAGGCATATATTTCATAAACAAAATTGTATCATCCGTGGGTTTATATCTTTAAAGTGAACATTTAGATTCTTTAATTTCAGTTTGTGTAACATTTTGAATTTGTTATTTTGTTCAAATAAATTCTCACAATATGAAATGCTAACAATTGAGTTAGATGGAATAGTAAAATATCAAATTCTGTTAGAAAACATTAAACTAGAAGCTATATATCTCTGAGAATTTTTGCTCTGTGAAGACATTATGATTGCAAATCAAACTATGAATATGAACTGACTTGAATTTTAGATATTTATGAAAGTCAGCTTCAGTTCATTATCATAGTTTTTGTTTTGTTTTGTTTTTTTAAGAAAGGTCATACCCAGCACCTATATCTTGGTTTTGAAATACCAATTTCCAATGAAAGGAGCTGGGGATCCTTGGAGAAATGGCTGATTCCAGGGCTGAGGTGGGAAATATGCAAAATGAGCCATGGGAATCTTGTAGTGCCAGAAAGTAAGGAAGTGCTCAAACAAACAAAAGCTTGGGGACATATTAAAGGGACACGGGAGCCTGACAGAGAGAGGTCACAATGGGCAAAGCTATAACAATTTGAGCAATGAGACAAATAGCATAGTATTGTAATATAACTCAAGTACAGAATAAACATAATGAAACCATACGAATATAAATGACTGAATAAGTAAATCAATGAGGGAAAAGGAGGAATAGCTTAAGTTACCCCTTACTTCCTTCCCCCAGATTATAGTTTTCAATATACAACACATAGTAAACATGAGAAAGGGATGGATGTGGGCACACTATCCTATGATGCTTACAGGCTAATGAAAGCATTATAATTGGGAGTAGAGACAGGAACACTAGGAGCAGGTCATATGGAATAGTGAACACCACACCTGCCTAAGAGGATATATCAGAGACCCAGAAAATTCAAACTGGAGAAGATCCGACAGGTAATTAACATGAGTGGGTTACTATTAGGCATAACATCCTTATCTTAGAAGATGCAAATGAGGAGAAGAAGCTTCTCATTTTCTCATAAACAATTGTGAGAACTAAGGACACTTCATCAGCCAATATGCTGCCAAGTGCTGAACAGATCTCACGCCGTTTAAGGATGAGTAAACTGGAAACAAGAGCTGCACTAGGTCTTTGAAATGATAGTGAAGGAAAAGGAATAACAAATACTGTCCAGATGTTTCCGCCAAAGAATGTTTCTCTGAAGAGTATATCACTGTGAGAGATTTACCAGAGGAAATCGATGAAACTTTGCGAGGATAGATGCCTGGTATCCTGAGAAATAATGCAATAGCATATGATCACAGTAAATTGGAGAAGCCGGAAGGAAAGAACAAAGACTTGAAATCAGAAAACCTGTTTTGAGGGAATTAAGAAAAAAATGAAGGAGAAATTGAAATAGAGTAACAGGCATTACTTTCACCCACAATAACAAAACACAGAAGTAAAAGAGAAGAAAAAGTTTTCCAAGAAGTAAAGGAAAACTTAGACTCACCTATAATGTGAAGAAAAACAAGGATTATTAACTAGATTAAGAAAAAGATTAATAGCTTAATTAATAAGTAGATAAACAGGGCTTAATAAGTAGAAATATAATGAAACATCAGTAAGACAACTGGAACTGGAATTCAAAAGTATACTGAGACCATTTCTTTTCCTGAGCTGATGAAAAGCTTGAGTGTCCAGATTAAAAACTCATGGAGTAGGATTAAACATTAATACAATGATAACACCATCAACTTTTGCCTGGAGAGTTTTTGAATTTTAAGGAAAAAGAAAAATTAATCTTTCAAGTATCTAGTTAGTAAAACATAACACCTACAAATGAACCATATTCAGAATGATTAAAAACTACAAATATATGAAGCACTATCTACAAAATTTTAAAAGACAGAAGCTAAAAGAAATCTATACACAAATAGTCATGTAGAAGATAGGAAAAAGATGTAAACATTCATACTCAATTATAATTCCTGAAAAATAGCGCTAGAAAATATTCTCCTGGTGGCTGAGGTAGTCATGAAAAAACTAAGAATGAAAAATTCTTAAGAAAAAAGAAGCTGTAATGATTTTGAAAATAATTAAGTGCAGATTTCATGATAGATAATTTTTAAGCTTGAGTCAAGAGAATTTAGTTCTAGTCCCATTGATAAAACAGCACTGAGGCTTCAGGCAAATCTTGCATATTTCTTGTCTCTCCTTTCTCCATTTGTAGAAGGTGACCAGGTGTCAGTAATATCAAAATGCTATTTAGTATTTTGATGCCACACGAACACGTTGGCTATTTTTTCTTTTCTACCATATTCTTCTCAGGAAGGTTCTGTGATCTGGAGAGTTATCCAGCCTGTAACGCCTACTCAAAATCATCACTCCAAGACTGCAGACTCTTGCTATGTTTGATTGTAAGTTTTCCAGTTCAGGCAAGAATATTTCCATTAATCTCATTTGTATTCAAATGACAGAATACAGAATAAAAGCTAGAAAATTTTCTTGATTTTCTGCAAATGAGTTTTCCTTCTACAAAGTCTTTTAAAATAGCTTTTCTAAGCTGAAAACTGCATGATGCATTCGTTGCCTTCTACGACTGCCTTGCCTTGCCACTAGCGCTTCCCCAGTCTGCTGTTTTCTGAATGCAGTAAAAAGGAGATTAAAAAAAAAATACTTGCTATTTCATGCCTGTGTTCATCTGATGTTGAAAGACCCTTTTCAAAGAATATTCCTTAATAAATCAATTTAGAGAACATATGTCCAATCTTGTATAATTGGTAGAGAGAAAAGCAAATCAAACAAGAAAAATCATGTGAATTCAACTCCTAGCATTCTGACATGAAGTTGTTTGCTGTACAAGGATGATACGATATCTAGGTTGTTGACTGAGGCGCCATAGCTGCAATAAAGTGAATTCTTAATGAAAACTCCGTAAGTTTCAAATCTTCAGAGAATCAAATGAGAGATTTAAGAAAAATGTAATACGCTATCTTCTGGAATGATTTCAAGTAGATATAAATGACTTATATAAGATAAGACTCCAAAAGCATTCAGAGGTGATCAGGGATCTGGTAAATAATGCTTTTTTCTATACATCTTTATTAACCTCTGGAGCTAGTGCTTGTTAATCATTGGTTGGACTTTATATAGATACATGTTTATAATATTAACAGCAAATTTTTTATTGAATGTTTTCCTATGTGCCATTTTTTAAAGTGTTTACATGTATTAATTCATTTAATAATTGCATTAACCCTATGAAGTAAGTACTGTTATTGTCATGCCCCTTTTTACAGAGCTTCTATAAGTTGTCATGCCTCGGGCCTTCCAAGGTTAGTACATGGGTAAGCCTGAAGGTTGAAACTGAGTAGTCTGGCTCTAAAGTGCTATTAACACGACACTTCCCTGCCACCCTATTATGTAATGGAAAATGCTAAATAAGGGCTTAATTCCCCAACTCCATTTTCCTTATTAATTTCATTTGGAAACTTAAAGACTGAATGCCAGCATACATAGTTTTATAAATCTGGCTTTTTCTAGGATCTTAAGAATTTAAATTCATTATTGTAATCCTCATCTTTCAATATCAATATTCATTGACTTTTTTAAGAAAACGGCTAAGAGTTTCCGCAATTCTAAGATCTGGGTCTGTATGGCATTGCTCAGTTCCTACTGTAACTTGAAGGAAAATCTTCACAAACTCTGGATCCTTTGAGCTTGAGGAGAATATCTTCAAATTTCTCTTGCAAGCACCTACTTGAGTGGCATGAATCTTGAATTCCAAATGGAGTAACACTTCTAGAGGAAAAATGGTGATGTGTCTGTCATAAATCTGAAGAAGAACTTGAAGAAGATTCCACTGGCAATTTAACCTATTGTTGTCATTAATACTCCCTGATGTTACTGTCCTATCCTCCAGGGACAATGTACTGTATTGAAATTTGCTGCCCCTGCTGGAACCATACCCTGGGCATGACTGCTGGGTACTCTACTCATGGGAATTACATTCACTAGATCTTGGCACGTTTTCAGAATCCTCATTTATTGGTGACTGCTGGCCCAGGGCTGGTCAGTAGCCTCTCAGAGGAGCAGTTTATGGTAACCTGCCATCATTGCTGAGTAGCCCGGATTCCCATTTATATTGCATGGATAATGCCCTTCCATGAATCAGCCAGGAGCTGGCTGTGAGTCTGTGTGGTGTATTGGTGCATGCTGGCTCACATGTTCCCTGGCATCTTTCCTTCAGAGCATGAAAGGGAAGTCATTCCTGATCTCTATTTCTATGGAGATTGGAAGGGACTGAAAGGAAAAGCAGAACACTCTGGAAGAGGCAGTGATCAAGAAGAGTTTCAGGGTGGATGAACTGAGCAACTCCTGAGCTTGATGCTTATCAGCCTCAGGTGGTAGACCCATCTGACCGTGTGTAGCTGTGTTCTGCACATACCAGGAAATTTTCTATGCAATACCAGCATGCTCCTCTTCACTCTACTTTACAGGCCACTGAATGAGCAGGAAGAGCCTCCTTCCAAAATTTTTGGAGAATGTGTTGAGATAAAATTACTAAAAATAAAAATTAGCTTCATTCAAAAAATATGCCTTAGGTAAAGTGTTAATTATACACTAATTGAGAGCTTACACTTCAGAGGTTTCTATTTCTTTTATTTTTTCTTCAATTTTTACCAATAGTTCCTAATTTAATTCAAGCTCCATTTTTATGAGATTGACTGAAAGCCCAAAAATATTTTAAAGGGTAGCAAAGGATGAATGTGGCCCAGAGCACCATTTTATCAAGAAAAATAAAAGCGAGATGTACAAGTTTATCACTTGTAATAAGGAAAATATTAATAAAGCCACAAGCTAGACAGCATGGAGAATCACCCCATGGAATCTCCATGTGGATATTATCTGCTTAAAGAGGCAAAGAAAATGGCAATTTATAGCTTGTGAAATGTATTACTGCATGTTGGCCATATGCTGTTTGCTAAAATTCAAGTTATGAGATTCAGTAGGAATCCAGAAATAAGGATTTAAAAAAAAAAACTCTAGATAAACAGTAGTTTGACAAATAATCAGCATTACATAACAGTTAGCATTTCTTTTCTGCCTACTTATTACTCTCACTCCCATCTTTTATTCTTTGACTACACCAAAATCTGTATCTAAACTTTCTCCATTAAAGAAGCTAAAAATATAGACTTGAGTGATTAGCTTTCATTTAGGACCAAAGAATAATGATTTCACCATTTGGCCAAATAATATTGAAGTCTAGGTCCTACGAGCACCTATGAGGCAACAATAGAGCTAATCAAGGATTGTTTATCATAAGTGCAGCAGATTTTTCTGGGTGGTTTCTCACTTCTCACTGAGAGAACAGGACTGGCTGGATTACAGTCAAAATGATTAAGCCCAAACTTTGCTCGGCTCTTTTTAAGGTTGTTCTGTCCAATACAGTAGCCGCTAGCCACAGAGATCTGTATTTAAATTAATTAAAATTAAATAAAATTGAAATTCAGTTTCACCAACACACTAACCACATTTAAAGTGTTCAATAGTTATATGTAGCTGGTGACCCACTGTATTGGAAGGCATAGATACAGAATATAGCTACCATTGCAGAAAGTTCTATTGGACATCATTGGTTTTGGGGACAAATTGGTGTATTCAGTAATGTTTCATATTTGCAGTGAGCATTCTAACGTTTTGGTTTTTTTTTTACTTTTGCTACAAAAAGACTCTCAGTTAGTTTATGTACGATTAACATTTTCTAAAGCAGCTCTTGCCACTCTTTTCCTAGATCAATAATCTTCTATTCCTAGGATGGTTTCTTTTATTGAAGAGATTACCCTGCCCATTATGGATTTACTTACATACTCTATAGCCTTTTGCTACTTCTATCTTAATGTCATCAAAAAGAGTAAGACGCTACTGCAAATAACAGGGCCATTTTCTCATTGTGAGCTAGGTCAAGAGAGAACAGGATCTGATAGCTGGCAAAGTGAGCTATTGGTACAGGTTGTCATCTAGAATCGAGTGGCTTTTGTCCTTAAACTACTAGATTTTCCTCCTCATCTTATTTCCAGATCGAGCTTCGGGGGCTTACTGACTGACTGAGCCAAGGTAGCATCCTTTAAATATACCTAGAATCAGTTTTGGGGTCTTTTCTTGAATGTAGGACATACTGATTACTTAGAAGCCAGCAAGGGATTCAAGCTATTCCCTTGTATATTTATTATGCTCTGTGTGGACTAAGTAAACACTCTGGGGCTCAAAGTCTGCCCCTTCCCTTTGTCTTGCTCAGTGGAGGTTGTATTTTGAGCACATCATTCTGGACCCACTACCAACTCTAGATTACCTGTCTAGATTTGCGTGCAAGTGTTTGCATGTATGTGAGGGATAGAGGGGTCACAACTCTTCCTCTGACCAGTAAAGTTATAATAATTCTTATTAATCTATTATTGTATTTCAAAGCCATCTGACAGTATTTTGGGAATGCAGAATCATGGTTGGCCAATTCTCTTTAACCTCCTTTGGGTAGCTTAGCACATGGCTGGTGCAGAACAATAATGGCCCCATGATTATCCCATCCCCTTCTTCTAACTTTCCCACTTCATCCTCTCTTTCAACCAGCACTTTTGTCTTCATCTTCCCACTTCATCTTCAACTTCAAATATTCATATTCAGTAGTTTTCTCTGTTACCTATATGCTCAGAAATGCTTGCATCCAGAGAACTTAGATCATTCTAGCCAAAGAGTATTCACTCCTTATAGTCTCTGTCACATTCCTCAAAATTGTGACTTACTATTGCTGTTGTCTCCGTTTTCTACCCACTCATTTCTCTACTATTATGTTCAATTAATACTTGTTAAGTGATTAATGTTTATCAGCCACCAGGCTTCATGCAAGAAGCTGAAGATACAGAGCTGGATGACACACATTTATTCCTTCTAGTAGCCAACATGTTAACATTACTTTCTTTCTGTTCTTTCAAAGATTGCCAGGCATCATCTAGCAATAAGGTGAAATTTTCTTGGCTTGCATCTTGCCTGGATTACTCAGCATTTTACATGGCAAACCACTCTACCCCTCTTAAAATTCTCTCTTCTGTTCCCTATGGCTTTGCTACTCAAAACAGGGCAAGCAGATGGGCTGTGGGTCTGCTACCAGTCGATGATAAAAGGAGGAGCTGGTGCCAGAATGTGGATCAATTCTGTTTAGTTTAGCTGATTTCTTTCTTTTTATTTGCTAGCAATACTATCTTGATGAAGAAATTAGTGTGTTGATTTAATTCTGGCCCTTGCTTCTTATCTCATCATAGACTGGCAATTTCAGCAGTATTTTTCTATTCTAGGGTCATTTTCTAATTCCTTTGCTGCTTCCATTTCCCCCTACAATGAGAGTTTTATATATATATATAATATATATAGTTTTATATATATATAAAAATACATATTATACATATTTATATATTATTTATAAATTTATTATAATTATATATTAAATGTGTATGTGTGTAAGTATAAGTATATGTATACGCATTCTCTTAATTGTTGATATCTCCTGAGATTCTATTCTTACGCCTATATAGAGAGAAATAATGAAAGCTGTATACTTGATACCTTGATCCCTTTCCTAATTCAAAAAATGTGTATGTATATGTGAGGATGGAGTGGATGGATGTGTATACAGGTTGTTTACGTAAATCAGTGCTCACCTGCAAGATTCTAAGCTTTAAGGGGAAGACACTTGGCCATTAGACAGACTGTCATCTCATTAAATCAGAGTCCTTAATGTTCTCCATTCTTCTGGAACCCCAGCTCCCAGCACGTGCTTGGCCATGAGAGATGCCCATAAAGGACTGAAACAGTGAGTGGGCGAGGGTGTTCTTAGTCTTGATGTCCATTTATGAACGCCTCCTTCGAACTCCAGCCCCATCTCCAAGACACATAGAAAAGGTTTCGTGTCACCATCTTTCTCTTCTGCACTTTAGATCCTCATTAAAGAAAATATGCTGCCATTCCTAAAGGTCTGAAAAATCCCAGCGAAGCGTCATCCTCTGAATGAAAGTTTGTGGTATCTCGGAAAACAGGTCAAAAGTTTTTTCCCAGGGAAGATATTCATTCTAACTTTTGTGTACTTCGTTTCTCTCCCATCGTGCTTCTCTACTGGAAGTTATCATGCTAGAATTAAATGTTTGCTTTATATGTCCCATACCCTCCCCAAATTCTCCTATCCAGAGCACAGATCGAACGAAAGATAATTAACTTGTTATTTGTCCCCTATAACATTACAGTTACCTTACTTTCATACACAGCTGAATTTCATCTTCTGCACTGGCTCTAGGTGAGACATCATTATCCCCAATGTTTCCGATGAGGAATTTCAGACATAGTGAGATAAGTCTCTTGCTCAGATAACTGATGGAGTCATGACTCATACTTCTGACTCTAAAGGCCTGGTTTTTCATTTGGGCATTTCTAAGATCCTGCAAAGTTCCTAACAGTTCTTTGAACTTCATCATAAATAAATGTGGCAAAATTGAACAAACAAAAGCAATCTGATAAGAATCATGTACTTCTTACACTAAATAGTCAAGCTTAATCTTGAATTCTCAGATCCCTCAAATTTCTTTAAAGACATTCATAATTTTAAAAAAAATTATATATCCAAATCTACATATAAACAAAAACAAATATTGCTGGATAAATCTGGGGAGTATGTGTGCATACATGCTTGTATGTGTGTGTGTGTAAGTAGGAGTGGGAAAAATTAGGGATAGTAGGGGCCTTCATACAACTCCGATACAGAAACAGAAATGTCTGGCAAACATATCTCCACAATTTTGTAGACTCTAGAATTTTCAGAGTTCTGAATGGTCACTGGCCGTCCTAATCTTTCCTAATTTCCCTTCTCCACCAACTGACACTAGAAAACTTCTTAGACTCCAAATGCCATATGTGTCACTCATTTGTCCAGCCTCGGCCCATTCTTACCTGGGTACTTGTTCTGGTGAGATTTATCTCCCGTAGTTAATTCGAGGAGTAACAATTGGTCTCTGCTACTCTAGGCTTTTTCCCGATATGGTTCACTCATCTTGCTCAGGGTGTAGCCACAGCTACTACGTAATCTCTAAAGACCCTGGAAGCCACGGGAGAGTGGATGTTGATTTGTGTTTGGGCACAGAAATTTCCTCAATGAGGACTGGTTATCAGAATAGCTAAACTCTGCTCGTTACCCCAAATTGTGTGCATGGAATGCACCCCGGGGTTTTACAGAGCTGACTTGACTCCTTTGATCAGATCGTGTCCACTTGCCTCTGTGTGGCAATATTTGAGTTACCTGTTGCTGCTGAGCGAATTTGTCCACAAAAGAAAAGTCATTAACAGTGAAGTTGGAACCTAGAATGATATATTGACTCTTGAAAGTTTTATTTGAGAATCTGATAAATCCCCTATTCAAATCATATTAAATATTATACCAAAAAGTCTACTTTTATTCTAATTAAAGTTTTATTTTAAGTTAGAAGGAAAAAATAGGAGATGACTCCTTAAAAGTTTTGAATACATAAAATATAAGGCTTTGTTATCCCAAAGAGAGATAACCCATTATGCAAATATATTAATTCAGTTGCTGGCATGGAGACTTTAAATAGAAGTAAAGTTTAAGTGGGGAATTTTATTTTGAGAGATTACTGAATAAAATAATGAGTTATTTGGTATTCTTTAGGTTGCATGTAGGTTTGAAAAAATCTATTTTTAAGATATGTTTGTGCAAACCATCTCCTATGACTACAAATTCTTCCAGTTGCTCTAGAATACGAATCATCATTCAGAGATAAAGTAACCAAACAAGCAGAAACATTGAATCTGAAAATGCGTTGAACATAGTGTGCTTACTTTGAATCAAAATTGCCCAAGTCTGTTAATGTAGAATGACAGGATAAGACTACTAAGGTCTTTGTTATTCATCCCTATGTGAGTGTAGTTTCCATTTCATGCCTTATGAAGATAAGAAAAATCTATATGTAGGAGTGTGTGCATGCATTTATATCTATGCATATATAGAGAGAAATAGATAGATATAAAATCTAAATATATACATATAATACGTATACATGTGATATATAGGTACATGTATTACATACATGTAAAGTGAAGGGAAGGAGGGAGAAATTGTCGACTTAAATAAGATCAAGATTTCTGACATTGGCCAATCCATTTTTATGAACGTGTATGTTTTGTAGGAATACATTTTAAACTCTTTTTGTCTTATTCAAAAATTCAAGGAATTTTTAAGCCTTGAACTATTAGAATCACACTAGAATAACGTTTGTCATATCATGTCTTTTTTTTTTTTTTTGGTGAGGAAGATTGGCCCTGAGCTAACATTTTTTGCCAATATTCCTCTTTTTTGCTTGAGGAAAATTGTCGCTGAGCTAGCATCTGTGGCAATTTTCCTCTATTTTGTAAGTGGGACACTGCGACACCATGGTTTGACAAGAGGTATGTAGATCTGCACCTGGGATCCAAACCCACAAACCCTGAGCCACCAAAGTGGAGTGTGCAAACTTAACCACTATGCCACCAGGCCAGCTCCTGTCATGTCTTTTTGACCACTTGATACCTTTGAACATCCTCCCTATGTTGAGGAATTTCCCACATAGAACTAGTTCACACCTCTCCTAGTTAGAAGCCAGACACCTGTCTCTCATGTCCTCTCCAGCCATTTGGACTTGCATGTGACACAAGCTTGTCCAATCAGACTGCTTCAAACAGTGAAGCGGGCACTGCAGGTTCCCCTCTAACAAGGGTGGTTGCAGAGTTAGACAGCTTCATGTGGGTCACAGCAGCCTGGGTTCCAGCCATCACATCCAGGTCCCAGTGCAGTGGTCAGAGCAGGGGGATTGGGGTCTCTAATTAGGGACAGTCCTGCATTATAACTTGGATATTGTTTCTTCTGTCCTGCCTAGAGATTCTGTGAGTTTCCTTGTATCTCTTGTAAATCCCACTCATCTTAAACTAGAGGAGGTTCTATTATTTCTTCTAAGAACATTGACTGGCGTGCCGCCCCGACACTTGTGCTCTCTCGCCTATTCAAGGACTTGGCTTAGGACTTCTCCCCTCTCTCTGCCTCTCCATCAACTTTTCTCCTCTTTTCTTAATCTTTCTCAGCAGCACACCTATACGCTATTGTTTCTCCCATCTTAAAAACTCTCTCTCTCTTAAACCACGCTTCCGCATCCAGCTTCTGCCTCCATTATCTCTTTTCCTTTTCAGAAAACTTAGGAGCTTTCTACATACTCTCTCCAATTTAACTCCTCCCATTCTCTCTTGAACTCACTTCAATCAGGCTTTTCCGCTGAAACTGCTCTCTTCAAAGTCCCCAGTGACCTCCACGTCACTAAGCCGACCTGCGCATCCTTAAACCATCTATAGCTCTTCCTTTGCTCCACCTTTAAGCAGCACACAATAAAATTGATCACTCTCTGCTTCTTGAAATACTTCCTTAGCCTCCAGGACAGCGCAGGCTCCTAGATTCCTCTTATTTCTCTGCTTCTCTTTTGCTTTTTTCCCCCCTAAACTGCTAAAGTTTGGACTGCTCCAGGGCTCAGTCCTTGTGTCTCTTATCTTTTATGCTACACTTATCTGACCTCATGGTATTAAACTCTAACCAGCTCATCCTTTTTCCTTCAACTTGAAACTTGCATAGCCACCTGCCTATTCAACATATCCACTTGCAAGTCTAATAGATATTTCAGGGGCCGGCCCGGTGGTGCAGTGAGTACATTCCCCTTCGGGGGCCCAAGGTTCGCTGGTTCGGATCCTGGTTGTGGACGCAGCACTGCTTGGCATGCCATGCTGTGGTAGGCATCTCACATATAAAGTAGAGGAAGATGGGCACAGATGTTAGCTCAGGGTCAGTCTTCCTCAGCAAAAAGAGGAAGATTGGCAGTAGATGTTAGCTCAGGGCTAATCTTCCTCAAAAAAAACCAAAAGGTATTTCAAATATATGCCCCAAATTGAACTTCTGATCTCCCCCTGTCCCTGCAACCTTACTCCTCTCAATTTGCCCTATCTCAATAACAAGCAACTCCATTCTTCCAGTTGCTTAGGTCAAAATACTAGTCATCTTTGATTCCTTTATTTCCTCCAAATGTCATGTCCAATTGCTTAGGAAATGCTGTCCACTCCACCTTCAAAAGATGCCCAAGATCTGACCAATCCCCTCACCTCTCCGTTTACCTCTCTGGCTCAAGCCATCATCACTTTTCGTCTGGATTATTGCAGGACCATTCTACCAGATTTCTATTCTTAATTTTTGCACCTTTCTCATAGTCTATTCTCAATACAGCAGCACAATGGTTCTTAAATGTAAGTGAAAGCATATTATATCTTTGTTCAGAAGCTATCAAAGCCCAAGTCTTTACAAGGAATCATTTGCTTGAATATTTTCTTGCCCCATTACTTTTCTGACCTTGTCTCTGGATGATATCTCCTCAGACACTTGGGTCATGCCAGGTTACCTTCTTTGATGTTTCGAGAATAGATCAGGCACACTTTCACCTCTGGGACTCTGACTTGCTGTTTCTTGGCCTCTTACCTCTTCCCCCAGATAGGAGTGTGTAGGTTATGATGTCTCCTTAATGCTTTTACTCAAGTTCCCCCTTCTCGATAAATCATTCTGGCCACCCCAGCCCAAATTAGAAGCCCTTTCCATATCTATTATCACTACTTAGCACTTATCACAATCCCACATACTGTTGTCTCTTTCCACTAGCACATGGCTCCTTTAAGAATAGGACGTTTCTTAGGCTGGCACATCATAGGTACATAGGTTGACCAACTCTTTCCAGTTTGCCTGGGACTTGTCCAGTATTAGTACTGAAAGTGGCATATCACAGGAAACCTCCAATATCCAGCAAACTGACACAGTTGGTCACCCTAGCTCAATAAATATTTGTCAAGCGAAAGAATGAGAACAGAGGTATGAGTGTGCACTCTACCTAAATCCTAAACCTAAAGGGTATTTAACTTAAAGTTTTGTGGATGATACAATCATCCTGAAATGAATGGATATAACCACATCCAATGATACAAAGGGAAAGTCCAGGCATTTTCACAATCGTCACAAAGAGCCACGTAAGTGGTACTGCTAAACAGCTAACAATTATGATTAGATTCATACACTCAAGTCATAGCTATCATTCTATTACGCAGGATAATTGCTTATAAGATGCTTGTCCTTTTGACTGACAGCAAATTTATAAAAATATTGAATACAATAGTAAAACATGCACAGTGGTGAGAGTCAACCACATCATTACTGACTGACAGGAAATGATGGTCATAAGTAAATGCCAACAGAATATTGACTTTGCTGACCTAAATTGTGTTTCCAATTAATAGTTGTGTGTGGTTTCAACCATTAGCTAAAATCCATCCTTTAGGCATGCTTCTTTGTGGGATAATAATTATAAGCTTACATAATTATTATAGTATTACATACTATTTAATGTTCTTATAACAGCAAAATATAATTGCTTTGTATATTTATAATATAAACATTGATAAAATAGTAATACTAGTTTAAATATGAATATTATAAAGTTTTTTAAAAAGTTATCTGAACTTTTTTAACATAAACATCCAAAAAAAAAATAAAGCATAGAGAAATAAGAGTTAAGCCTTACTTTTCGTAAGACTGACTCCACAGAGGTTGGCTTTCTGGAATTCTCCTTTGGAAATTGGCTATAGCTGAGTTCAGTTCATCTTGATAAAGTATGAAGTGGTAACTTATGCCAACTAGTTCTCCCATATTGTACAGTTGCAACTGACCTCTGATCATGCCACAGAGGGGATGGTGCTCTGTCAGTCAAGATTGAAATAAGGTAGAGATGCAGACCTCAGCTCTGACACATGCCGATCATTCTAGGGGAGAAGCTGATACTTCCCCTCATCATGCAGCTTAAATGAACAACAACCTAAGGCAGAATCCCTTACTCAAGTTTGATGTCTGGCCCTGTTAGATCCCTGTAAGCTACCACTCAGATCTTCAATGGAGAATCTGAATGTCTGTGACAGCTGGTCTCTGAGCATCATCTCGAGTTAAGGCTATTCCAGAAGGCCTTGTGTGTGCATTGTTGGGTCATGTACTTTTGTTGGCTTGATCACTGGTTCATTGAGTTAGTCATCTGGTCCAGGACCTCCAATGGCTTTCTGGACATGAGTCAAAAGGTCAGAAACAAATGGCTCATCCTGGGGGTGGGAGATATTAGCTTTGGGTGGCATAGCCAGTCATCTTCAAGGATTAGCAGGACTGATCTTTGACTGGTTATGGGAACTAGTCTTTTGAAACACAAGAAGCTTAAAACCCAGAGATATTAGAATCCTCAAGATAATAGTCCATGGCTATTATTGATGACCTTGGAGAGGTTACAGGATGAAGTTAAGACTCCCACCAAAGGAAAAACTGAAATGACACCTTTATGAATAATTTTTTGAAAAGAATAATGAGTAGAGTGTTCCCCGACAAACTGCCATTTATGCAAAGTATATTGAATGTTCTTATTTGAACAGGGCTAACAAACGGGCCACTTTTATGACCCTCATTTGGTGACTGAGTCATTCCGAGAAGGCATAGTGTTGTTCAGGTTCTACGAGCGCTAGATAACTGCAAACTAGGAGGGAGACGCCCTAAAGGACTTACTCATGTGAGGACTTTCCTGGTGAAGAGATGACCCCTGGAGTCCCTGCAACTTCCAGGTATGCCTCTCTTTTTTTTTTATCCCTACTGGAATCTTCTCCACACTCCTCTGAATCTAGGAGCATGTTCAGTATCTAGGAGCATGAACCCTGCAGATTGCATCCTTCAGATGTCTTTACTGGCTGGATCCCATTTTGGTTCATCCAATGGAAAGCAACAGTAGGACATAGGAGGGCGAGGGGAGACAAGGGAGGATGATTTCTTCCTTAATCCCTTCCGACATCAAAGTTCCTTCTTTGGCGGTAGCTATGTTCTCACATGACTACAGCTCCATCTTCCAAAGCTCCTCTTCTCACCCAACTCTGGTAATTCTATTTCCTCTCATTGTCTCTTCAGCTTTGGAGTGCTGATTACTTCCCTCTGTTGCTAATTCTTTGGTGCCTCACCATCTTTTGTTTGTTCTTTTAATGCTACCCACACCTCTGTAAACTAGGCTTTTATTAATGTTTCTATTGTTTATATGGAAGGACAAAAGAAAAATCTTTCTGTTGTTTCCTAGTGCTAATACATTTTCATCTTTACCCCTCATATGTTAGGCTAAAAGGAGTATACAATGGGGATTTATTCTGGCCACAGGAATTAGGTCGATTAATATGAAATGAATCTCAGTGCACAAAAAAGTTTTTTTAAAAACCCGATGAATTATCATAAAGTTATGAGTATTGATAGAGAACATACCCGTTTCTGCTTAAGTTTCAAGAAAAAGAATAACGTTATGAAAACAGACAAAGATAGGACAAATAAAGATAAATTTTGTTGTCTAGTATAGTTTCTAGCTGTAGTGGATATTCAACACGTGCTAAATAATGTAGTCTAATGAGCAATGTGAAATTTTACTAAAGTTCAAATCCATGCATTCCCATCAGAATAGGCAAATGAGATGGCAAGAAATTGGTCAACTTGTAAATTGCTCTGAAAGTGAAATTGCCCACAATTGTCACATATTCAAAACAGAGTAGCAAAAGCAGCATTATGTTGGGAGAAGGCATAAGTAGAAATTGTCACCATTAAGGATCAGGAAAAATGCAATGCTACAAAACTGCAAGAAGGTAAATTTAACGTTGACCATTGCTTTTATGAAAACTAATGGGCCAATAATGCATTTCTTTCTAAGAGCCCAGTAAGCACTGAATAAGAGGGCATTAAATATTCGCGTTAGAGTCTATGAAATATGCTTTCACATGATGCTTGCCGTTTGCTTCTGTCATAGGTTCATCCAAAGTTATTAAATTTTAAAATTGCACTAGGACTTTTTATATGTAGTGCATTTATAGCCTCTGATTTATATAGCACTTTTCTTCCATAGAACCATTAGATCCTCATTTTCCAATTCAATCGTGCTTATGGTTAAATATAGCAGGCAATATATGTGTGTACATTAAATATATATATAATGTTATACAAATTTTTCTTGATTCTTTATGTAACATATTTCCTGAGATTTTGCAGTGGGTCAGAATGCAATTGCAAGATGACTGGAGGTGCAGGTATGGAGTCCCATTCGATATGCACTTAACTGACATAAAATCAACTATATATGCTTTGTAAAGAAAGAGAGAGAGAAAATAAATAAAAATTTAAATTGTGCAAGCCAAAGTGTACCATTCCTCTCTCCCTACATGAGGCTGAGTTGAGAGATGCCAATTTCCTTTAATCCACCTCAGTTTCCTCATCACTCTTACAGGGAGAGAATCATTACTGGCTTAATAGGCTTCTAGTGTTTAAATATACATTTTTTTCCAACATACATGCAAATCTTAATCCAGCTACTATATCTGATGTTAAACCAGTGAAACAATGGTCTAATCCAAACCTCAAGAAAAATGGCTCTATTAGATTCATTAAACTGCAAGTCAGTATGCCAGTCTCCAACAAGATTTTCTAAGGGATTTTCCAAGGGTAATTTCACCAATATATGACGATAGACTTGGCACTGACTGTTGACGCTACTCTCCAGTAGAGTGTGACTGCACTGTACTCAGTACAAAATCTCTGTGACATTCTTTGGTTACTACAATCCTTTGATTCATCCCCTTAGACCACACTGAGGAGAGACATAGGCACTGGTGCATGGGCCACTGGGAATAAAATTTCCAAAATGGAGACAGGAAGTTACCCCGTGTATTGCAGAGTGCCCAGTAGAGATCTTTCCCAGAGACTAATGTGTTGTGAATGGGATGGTCTGTGACCCTTTATTAGGATGGCAGTTAGGTGTTTCTGGGGGTGATTCTTCAAATCCTTTGAGAACAGCAGTTAGAGTAGTTGCCCCCACATTAGTAAAATCAGGAGTTGTAAGAATGGAAGACATACCTTATCATTTGGAATCTATCCTAATTTGCACTAACTGTGAAGCTTGGTCATTCGATATATGCCCATATAACTAGTTAGGGAAAATATCCACCTTCAGCAAAAAGAGGCCTGCAACAGCAACAACGGTATGTCACATAGGAACACATGGGAGTGAGTTCAAAGGGGTTATCAGTATATCAATCAAACCATCAAGCTTCCCCCACTGCTGTGGAAGAAAAGCATTCCTATTCCTGCCCAATACGATGTCCAAATAACGGTGATCCAAGGCCTAGTATAGTCTCTCTTTCTTCCTATTCTTGATTTTTTTTATTGTAGTTATCCTGTCCCTACTTCACGTCTGCCTGTATGTGTGTATATAAGAAAGGTACAGATAACCATCAATTTTATTGGCTTGTGGGTCATTGCACCAAGAAGAGTCACATCCAAATCTGATAGAGAAGACTATGTTTCACCAAGAGAGACTTGACCTTGAGCTGGGCACAGTGACTGAATGGAACTTTGGGCAGAAGGGGAAAGGAGCAAAAGAAAACTTGACTAGAAGGACACACTGTGACGGAGACTTTTCCTATTCACCCAAAATCTGTATGTTTCCAAGCTTCCTTTGCAGTTAGGTGGGAACGGGTCACAAGTTTTAGCCAAAGGATTATGCATGGAGATAAAGCAAGTCACTTCTAGAGCTGGCTATTAAAAACATTCAGAATGATCCCACTCCTATTTTGTCTTTTTGAGACAATCTTAGAAGCCACATGTTCCAGATTGTAGAGCTACAAGATGAAGAAAACCACAAAACCTGCCTCTGACTATGGTATAAGCAAAAAATACACAATTTTGCGTTATATCATTGAGATTGTGGGTTTCTTTTTAGAAGCATCTAGCATTGTTTGCTGTAACTAATATCATGCCCTACTTTTCCAGCACTCTGGATAATTTATTCATAATTTGACTAGCTCAGTTCAAGGGCTTTTTGAATTAGGCATTCTTGACACCTGTGCTCTTAAACCATCAGTAAAAGAGTGAAAAATATTAAACAAAGGGGCTGGCCCTGTGGCTTAGTGGTTAAGTTCAGCACCCTCTGCTTTGGCAGCCCAGGTTCAGTTCCCAGGTATGGACCTACACCACTGGTTGGCTGTCATGCTGTGGCGACAACCCACATACAAAATAGAGGAAGACTGGCCGCAGAGATTAGCACAGGGAAAATCTTCCCCAAGCAAAAAAAGAAGAGGAAAATTGGCAAGAGATGTTAGCTCAGGGCAAATCTTCCTCAGCAAATAAATAAATAAATAAAACAGAAAGAAGAGTCTCAGAATAAAGAACTAGAGTGGAAGCCCTATACTGTCAGTGTCATTGCAGGTTTTGTTCACAGTTACAATGCTTGGCATATAGTAGGCACTCAATTAGTATCTGTTCTTGACAGGAGAAAGAAAATCTCACTTGCTCCATCCATGCTTTACACAATTTCCAGCTGCCAGACAAGGAGTATTTTCCTATTGAGATCAGGTGCGTGTTCTTTTATGAGACAGACTGGGAACTATTTAGAATTATAGTCTAATACTGTGTGAAAAATTTTAAAAGATCAAATTGGTTACAAATCCTTGAAAGCAAACTTTCTCAGTATCTTCAAAGGTCAGCTAGACTACTTATTTCTCACTCAGTCCATCTTTTGAACAATATTTCTCCATAGAAGCATCTTCTTTTTGCTTGAGGAAGATTGTCACTGAACTAAGATCTGTGCCAATCTTCCTCTATTTTGTATGCGGGATGCCACCACAGCATGGCTTGATGAGTGGTGTGCAGATCCAAGCCTGGAATCCGAACCCATGAAACCCAGGCCACCAAAGCGGAGCACGCGAACCTATCACTATGCCACCGGGCCAGACCCCCCTTCCTTTTTTTAACCTGCCATCTTGCTTGGGACAAAATGAATGTGTATGAGATGGAGGACATTAAACAATTGCGAGTGCTTTCCTTGGACAATTTCTTATTCTGATTAATGACTCAAGCAGATAGAAAATGCACTTCCATCACGCCGCCCCCACACTTCTTTTATTTTTCCAGAGTCACTAAATTGTAGTAGCTAAAAATTGAGAAAAAATGTGGTAGAGATTTGATTATTAGGAACCAATGTTTAATAGTTTTTCCTTCATTTTTCTAATTTATTTAAGTAAAAATATGATGCCTAGTCTTTGATATGGTATTGTATTACAGTACTGCATTGGCTAAATCAAACAGACGTAATGTGCACTTATTAATTTTATTCTTCCTGAGAAGTCTCTTTTTTTCATATAAACATATGAAAATCCTAGGCATATTTGTGTTATTATCTACTTTGAATAACTATGGTGCATGAATGAGTATGAACTATCTGTATAAATCAGAAACTGTTTTTTTAGGATAAGTAGTCATACTACTTTTATCACCAATACTATGCAAGCACCCAGGGACAGAGGAAGAGATGTGAGCATGCCTTAGCCTTGAGGCAGACTTCTTTCTTTTTTCCCCATCAATTTAGGTGACTCAAGTGCATTTAGGTTCTCAGTTAGTGTCCACCAGCACTAAAAAATCAGGGAGTCAAATTTTTTGTGTACTCTGGTTTTTGTTTCATTTTTCTATATCTGCTACATTTTCTTTCAGTTTACAGGTTTGTGCTATGGGGCCATTATTGTCCCATGGTTGGCTTGGTCAATTTTATTTGTCTGAGAGTGAGTTTGGGGATTCTATTGCTGAGTAGGGTATATTTGATGCCAAAGGGATTTGTGAATATCTCATGTACAAAATAGCATCTTTAGGAAAAGGAGAAGCATGAAAAGACTATTTTATCTTTCAGAAACTTGAATTATCTCTTGTTCTACCCTCCCAAACTCCCGTGGGCTTTTTGGGTAGTTGAATGATCACAATGTCCCAAAGATCTCCCAACGAGAAGACACTTTCAAGGAAAACAGCGCCAGTTTGATAGGCTCTATTGTCAAATGGCAAGCTGATAGGTGAACAAGGTACTCAAGTTTTCCCTTTTTTCTTTTCTTTTTTTTTTAAAAACTAAGCAAAAGGCAGACATTTGTCAAGTATGCATTACAAAAATTGGGTACAGGAAAAAAGACAAGTGAGAATTTGTCTCACTGTTTTATCAACTCCCCAGCTTATTATTAAAAGAAGAAAAGATGACAAGATGAAAGGGCATTACTCTCAAAGGAAAAAGAATCAATGGCATCTCTCTTTAAAGAAATATTTCCAACTAGGAGTGAATTAAAAATACATACACTGCTGTAGGAAAGCAAGGAAAGAAACAACAAGAAGTATAGTAGTAGCACAATTAGAAAGATCATCTCTTAGAAGAAAAATTAGGAGGTGTTCTTTTAATATATTGATGCCATTATCATGGAAAATGTCTCTTTATTTTGAATTTGTTACCAACTGATATTTTAATATGAGTTGGCATATTAGAAAGAGGCTTTGGATTCCAATTTTAGTTTCATGATGTAATACCTTATTAAGAGTGAACTGGTAATTTCTTTTGCATCGGCAAAAGGAGGATAATGATAATGCTTTCTCAAATTATTTTTGTAAGAATTAATCTGGTTGGCAGTAATAATAACTAATGCTCACAGAACCTTAGAAGTTAATTAGCTTATCTTCACATATCTCATCTCAGTTGTGAAATCCTTAAAGATAACAAGCCTTTCTATTCAAAAGAACTGATTGGAGAAGAGTAATAATCCCGGCAGTTCCTAATTTAAGATCCTTCTAACAAAGGTAGCTGCTCGTGGTCTAGTATCAAAAGTGCTTTTGAAAAGTGAAATATTCAGCTTCATCCTGAAGCTTAAAATTAGTGGGTTATAAAAATGGTGTGGACTCTTTGTCTTTCTAAAATGACTCTATAGATCTCTTGAAGGAAGAAAAGGCTGGTGTATGAGATGTAAGGAGTTGGGAGGAAGAGGGAGGGAAAGATTCTTGGAAGGTATTAATCTATATATGCAAGATAAAGAAATTGATGCTGTCCTATTCTCCAGAATCCTCTGTGATTTGTTTATTGGATGATGTCAGTGAAGTTTTCGTTTTGAGCTATTCTTTTCCAGGTTTACAACGCCTTACCTCTTTTTTTTGTTACACCACCAACTCAACACTATAATGTGCTCATGTTGTATATTAACATGTGTTGGAGGTACAATTCACTGAAGTGAAACTTTATAAGCCAATTTATTTATAGCACTAATTTCTAAAGCATTTACCAAGGAAAATTTCTTATAAGAGAAATACACACCTGGGTTTAGCCATGTGAATGTACCCAAGAAAATATTCTGAAATGAGCTCTTCTCCAGAATAGTTTTATTCTATGTTTTTCCACCTGTAGCCTTGATATTTTGTTAGATTATTTGGGAAGAGAGAGTCTACCCAGGACCAAGGAAACAGATGTAAGCATAGAGTTCCCCACTTTTATTATGACTATTATTCCTTTTCTTCTTTAACTTTGGGCACCGTACTGTGCCTATTAGTGACTCCTTGGAAGAAAAATCTTCCTGAGAAACAATTTTTTCTAAAAACAGAATTCAATTTCTTTTTATTCTGTCTTTCAACATAGAATAGCTATTAAATCCACCTACGGACATCAGAACCTTTCTGCATCCCAGAATCAGCTGTCCCATCATTACTTGCTGTCCCTTATCTTTTTCCAAGGAACATTCTAAGCAATAGTTTTGAACTGATTTTTATCTTTCTTTACTCAGAAAGACAGATAACATTCACTCTTACATAATTTTATTATTTCTGTATGTGAAAGAAATTGTCAGTAGTAAAGGGAAGGAAAGATGAATGCACTCTCCTTTTGCTGTAGGAAAAAAAATACAAGGGAAATAGCACTTCATTTTAATTTTGGCTTTTGTTTTAGTTTGTCTTTTAGATTCAGTTTGATCAGGAGCAAGTTGTTGTTTAAGGATGTCATATAAAACTTTTAACTTTGTTAGGAATAAAAGCAGAAATAGTGAGAAAACATTTCTGCAAATATCCTAGACAAAAAATTGTAACATGCGAGGGGAAATTATGAATGAAACAACCATAACACAGAGATAACTCTAAGATTTATAGATTTATTAATCCATTGATTGACAACAATTCATCAAATACATATTGAGCACCTACGATGTATAAGGTATATATATATTTTGTTGCAAAGACACTTAACAGGCAACCAGTCTAACAGAGGAAGGGAGAAAGTCAATGTATGGAGAATAATGCGTGGTTTCTTTAATTGTCACTCATTACTTCACTCCAAAAATATTTCCTGAATTTCCTACAAGATGCCTCGTATGTTTGCAGCAGGAGTGTATTGTATTTTCCAGAAATTGCCAGCAGTGCATACAGAGAATATATTGAAAGCAGCAAAAGTATGGAAAGAGAAATTAATAGAAGTCCAAAAGTACCAAGGGTATCTCCAACTTGTGTGGGGCCTGAATCTTATATAAGTAACGAGGAGGAACTATTTAAGAAAAAATGCAAAATTAGATCCATTAGTAAATTTTAACTTCAAAGATGAAATCACAACAATTTACAAATTTTAAAAAGTTGACAGATACACAAATATTATAAAATTTATAAAAGTAACATACTATTTACATGAACTAACTTGCTGATAGTCGTCTAACATAATATTTCCTCCATCTGACTACATTTTCTTTGAATGACTCTTCACATGGCATTTCTCTATAGAGGAAAGAGAAAAGGTGCTTTAGTCTTTCTTCTAACATGATTTAGAATTTGATTTGTTTTCCTTTTATATTGATGATTCAGAAAAGTCGCTTTAAGCTTAGTAGCTCATTATTGGTAACACCATCAAAATATTTCAGTTTGATGTAAAATTGGGTGAAATCTCTATCAGATTTCTTTCTTATAGGAGTCCTAAGATTTCCTAACATTTCAAGTTTTCTTGTACAGTGGCTGAAGTTAAATACAACTTAAATTGTCGTTACTCATTAATCCATTTGTCCTTGATGTCTCTGCTATGATGGTTTATTTTGTGTTTTATGTTATCTGCATTGATATCTGTATTTAGTGTTACTCTCCTTCTGGCTAGTTCCCGAAAATGCCCATAAGCACGTCAAACCAAGTAATTTAGAAGTGTGATGGAGGAATTGAAGGAGAATGAGACAGTGTTTTAAACAGATTATGGTTCACAGAGCTTACTTTTGCAGATTTTACATAAACATATGAACACAACATCATGGTCCTACCCAGGGCCTTAGAAGGAGCTCAGGAAAGAGAGAGGCTCTGTTTTATGAAAATCTGCCTCTTGTTTAGAGCTGTCACAGTCACCCAAGAGAAATCCGCTGGGTTTTAAACTAACACAGTAACGGCAAGGACAGTACAGACTTGAGGAACATAAAGGAGGCAAAATCTATAATTAATTGCATGATGGAGATGAGTGTTTCCTTTTCCACACATAATGAAATCTGCTTTTTCCCTTATTTATCACCAATTTACATAATTATGGGTCTGTGCACACTGGTAGCAACATGTAGCAGGTAAGTAGAAAGGCTATGGTTTCCTGGACTTGGAAGAGGATAGAGAGGAGGAATTATAATCTAACCAAACTGTGGAACCAAAAACTAAACCAGAAAGTCAGGTCATTATCATGGTCTTGGCCACCAGACTACAAGAATCCCTTGAAAGGGAAGTATGATTTCCCATTTTAAATTTTAAATTAAATAATATACAGATAGATAGTGACTATGAAATGGTAACTGTACAAATAAAGGCCACAATCTAATAGGCACAATAGCTATGTAAACATATAAATATAATCCAATGGGATAAAGAGGTTTCCTGAGACCAGAGGAGTTAATGCTTGGTCCTTCCAAGGAGCATCTGGAAAGAAAACAAAGAGGAGCTGCAGTTTGGGCCAGGTCATAAAGTATTCCAAGGATTTGGCCTCGTGGTGAAGGTAGAAAAAATGTGAGGAGAGAAAACGAATTAAATAACGTTTCATCCGATGCTCAAAAGAATTTGTTCCCAGAATGATTACTGGTGTAGGTTTCAATTTCTGACAATACTGCAGATTGGATGCTCCTCAATGAAGCGCTAAAATACTGGTAAAGTTTAAAACAAACATTAAAATACATTACTGTTTCAGCACAAGGGGCACTAGACAAGCAAAAGGGAAAGTAAGAATATGTAAAGTGACTGGGACCCTAATACTCTGCAGGTGAATATGTAAGTTCCTATAACTGCTTTTGAAAACCATTAAATTGATTCCTAGTAATTTGAAGGTGTGCATGCTCTATGGTCCAGCAATTCCACTCCAAGGTATTCTTTTTCATTCATTTTAAAACACATTGTTTTAAGTTTAATATTTTTGAAATTGAAGTGCATTCTTACAGTCAATAAGAAAGCATTGTGAGTGGGGGAGTCTGGAAGATGGCAGTGTAGGAGGATCCTGAACTCACCTCGTCCCACAGAAATAACAATCTACCACTACCTGTGGAACAATTTTCCCTAAGAGAGATCTGGAATCTGAATAAAAGAAACCTCCACAATAAGGGACCACACAGACAAGGGTGGAAAAGGCAGAGATACAGCCTCACTGAGGGAAAAAAACATACCCTAGCTATCGCACTTCATGGCTAGGAGCAATGTCAAAGGCTTGGAGCTTTTCCCAGAGGAGCAGGGAATTTGAGTTCCACATTAGGCTCCCAGCCCTTAGACCCAGCACAAAGAGATGGGATCCCATAATGTGTGGCTTTGAGGGCTTTGAAAACCAATGGGGGATATGACCAGGAAAACTACAGAACTTCAGAGAAAGAACAACCTGCTCTTAAAGGGCCCACATATAGACTCATTGAATCTGGAAACGACCACAAAAACACAAAAACAAATGTGTATAGTCTTTTGGTAAAAAATACTTTCTTGCTAAGCTTGGAGCATGTCTGGAATGGCAGGAGGTGGCTGGGCTGACCCTCCAGGGACTGAAACACTGGTGGCAGCCATTACTGTGACCTCGTTCTGTTGTGCTGACACAGATGCCGGCAAGCACCATTTCCTCCAGCCTGTTAGCACAGGGGTCTGCCCCGCCCACTAGAGCACCTGAGGCAATTAATTGCAGCCATTCAGCAAGCTGCCTGCCTCGGGGACTAGCCCTGCCCACCAGCAAACCTGCAGTGGACTTGTGGTCCCATGCCAGGCATGTGGGCCCATGGTGGCAAAGTCTATATTCCTGCAGCAGTGGGACATGTGGGCCTGCAGTAAACTTGTGCCACTAGCCATTGCAAACAGCCATACAGAGGATCTGCTTCAACTTCTAGCACCTGAAAAGATTGTGCACTGCCACGCCTGGGGCCTGCTCCATCCATCTGCATGCCAGACATAGCTGTGTACTACAGGGCAGCACAGCCAGATCTTGCGAGAGGCATGACCTACCCAAAAGTGAGCTGACAACAGACATATGAAACAGAGCCACACTGAAGGCCTTCAGCAATTTTGAGGCCCTGAGCCTAGCAACTGGCCACACTAGGGGCCTGACTCAATTACCAGCAAAGCAACAGTAGTTGTGTGCTATTAGACCTCTCAGTCAACTGTGCTGGGGGCTTGCCCCACTCAAAAATAGGGACCATAGCAGCCACATGTGGCCGAGACTTATAATCAGCTGGCCTGGAGGCCAGCCAATCCCACCCAGGCACCCTACAGCAATAGAGACCCCACCACTACAGAAGGGCTCATGCAGCCCACACAGTTGACACTCCTAGAGCATTTGGCATGGGTGGTGAGGGGACCAGGTTACCGGGCCCCATAAGGTCACATTTCCAAGATCAGCAGATGTAGCTGATCTACCTAAAAAATAGAAATAAGCACAGAGAAGTAGGCAAAATGATGAGGCAATATGTTCCAAATACGAGAACAGGACAAGTCCTCAGAAAAAGAACTAACCAAAACAGAGATAAACAATCTACCTGATAAAGAGTCCAAACTAATAATCACAAGGGTCCTCACTGATCTGGGGAGAAGAATAGATGAGCACAGTGAGAACTTCAACAAAGAATCTGAAAATAAAAAAAAAGAACCAGTTGGAGCTGAAGAATAATGGAAATGAAAAATTCACTAGAGGGAATCAACAGCAGAGTAGATGACAGAACAGATCAGCAATGTGAATGAAAGAGTAGAGGAAATCACCCAAGCTGAACAGAAAAAAGAAAAAAGAATTAAAACAATGGGGGCAGTCTAAGGGACCTCTGGGACAACATCAAGCATATTAACATCTTCATTATAGATGTCCCAGAAACAGAAGAGAGAGACAAAGGGGCAGAGAATTTACTTGAAGAAATAATACCTGAAAACTTCCCTAACCTGGGGAAGGAAACAAACAGCCAGGTACAGGAAGCACAGAGAGCACCAAACAAAATGAACCCAAAGAGGCCCAACCAGGATACATTGTAATGAAAATGTCAAGAATTAAAGATAAAGGTAGGGGCTGGCCCCACGGCCGAGTGGTTAAGCTTACGTGCTCTGCTTCAGCGGTCCAGGGTTTCACCGGTTTGAATCCTGGGTACAGATAAACCACATTGAGGTGGCATCCTACATGCCACAACTAGAAGGACCCACAGCTAAAAATACACAACTATGTACTAGGGGGCTTTGGGGAGGAGAAAGGAAAAAATAAAAAGTAAAATCTTAAAAAAAAAGATAAAGACAGAATCTTAAAAAGTTCAAGACAAAAGCAACAAGTTACATATAAAGGAAATGCCTTTGTATGATAGTCAGCTATCAGCTGACTTCTCAGCAGAAACCTTACAGGCTAGAAGGAAGTGGCATGATATATTCAAAGTGATGAAAGGAAAAAACCTACAGCCAAGAATACTCTACCCAGCAAGATTATCATTCAGAATGAAAGGAGAGGGAAAGAACTTTCCAGACAATCAAAAATTAAAGGAGTGCATCACCACTAAACTGGCCTTACAAGAAATGTTACAGGGACTTATTTAAGTGGAGAAGAAAAGGCTACAAATAGGAATAAGAAAATTACCAAAGCAAAAGTATCACTGGTAAAGGCACATATACAGGAAGTGTAGTGGATCAACCACCTACAGAGTGAGTTTGAAGGTCAAAAGACTAAAACACTAAAATCATCTATGTCTATGATAAGAGGTTAAGAGATACACTAAAATAAAAGTGGTAAAATGTGATATCAAAATCATAAAATGTTGGGGGGAGGGGAGTAAAAGTGTAGGGCTTTTAGCAAAAGGTCAAATTTAGGAGATTATCAATTAATATAGACAGTTATTTACTTAGGTTATTACATATATATCTCACGGTAGTCACAAACCCAAAACCTATAATAAATACACAAAAATAAAGAGAAAGGAATCCAAACATAGCACTAAAGAAAGTCATCAAATCACAAGGGGAGAGAGCAAGAGAAGAAGTGAACAGAGAAGAACTACAAACATATCCAGAAAAAGGTAGCAAAATGGCAATAAATAAATACTTATCAATAATTACTTTACATGTAAATGGACTAAATGCTCCAATCAAAAGATATATGGTGGCTGAATGGATAAGAAAACAAGACCCATACATATGCTGTACACAAGTGACACACTTTAGACCTAAAGATATTCACCAACTGAAAGTGAAGGGATGGAACAAGATATTCCATGCAAATAGAAATGAAAAGAAAGCAGAGTGGCAATACTTATATCAGACAAAATAGACTTTAAAACAAAAACGAGACACAAAGAAGAGCATTATTTAATGATAAAAGGAACGTTCCAACAAAAGGATATAACACGTATAAATATCTATGCATCCAACATAGGAGCATCTAAATACACAAAGCAATTGAATTTTAGTCATTCATTCAACACTTTTGAGTTCCTACTGTAATCTCAAGAGCTTAATGCATGAAGGGATACTCTCTTCATAAGACAATAGCTCTGGCCATCCAATAGGGAAAACACCTATTTCAATTTCTGTGAAGATGTAAGAGAAATTGATAACTGCCAGCAGAATAAGACTGACACATTTCTAATGGCTATTTCTTAAAAGCAACTCTTCCTTTTACTGGGTGCTTTAAGCATGGGAAGGATGGGATTTACATCTTAAGGAGTGTGATGTATGGAGAAAAGCAGAAGGGTAGAAAGAGCTTGAGTAAAGGTGGAGGCAGGCACGAACACATGAACAAGCAACCAGTCTTTGGCTTACCTGTACTAAGCATAGCCATTTCATTTTGGGGGAGCTGCAGAGGAGGTAATAGTGAGTAAATTTTGTGTTAAGAGTTAGCACCCTATGAAAGTGGGAGGAAGAAATCCAATGAGATGGCATGATCAGTGATGGGGAAATGAGACAAAAAATACAGATCAACCAAGTAATAAGAAGCAAACACATCAAATAAATGTTGTTATGAGCTGTCGAGTTGGCTCCAACTCCTGGCGACCCTATGAATGAGTGAGGTCCACAATGTCCTGTCTTCAGCAGCCCTACTCAGCTCCTGTAGTCTCATGCCTATGGCTTCTTTTTGGAGTCAATCCCTCTCGTATTTAGTCTTCCTTTTTTCCTGCTGTCTTCTACTTTTCCCAGCCTTAATTCCTTTTCCAAAGAATTCTGCATTCTCGTGATGTGCCCAAAGTTGGTCAGCCTCAGTTTTATCATTCTTGTCTTCAACAATAGTTCCAGCTTAATTTGCTCTGGGATCCACTTATTCCTCTTTCTGGTAGTCCAGAGTATTCATAGAGCTCTTCTCCAACATCATATTTCACATGAATCTATTCTTTTCCCGTCAGCCTTCTTCACTGTCCAGCTTTCACACCTGTACGCAGTAACTGGGAATACGAGGGTGTAGACAACCTTGGCCTTGGTCTCTAATGACACTTCCTTACACTTGATCATCTTCTATATTCTTTCATTGCTGTCCTTCCAAGTCTCAGTCTTCTCTTGATTTCTTGGCTGCAGTTTCCATTTAAATTAATGACCAAAACAAGTTAAACAAAATCTTTAACAATTTAATGTAGCACACCAAAAAACCAAAAGATTTTAGAAAAGTTGTGACTATAAATCATTCGGACCAGTTCTGAAAATGCCATGTGGCACATAGAGTGTATACATTCCCTACAGGGCAGAGAGGGAAGGCCAGTTGTTCACAGCTTTAAAAAGAACTATAGAAAATTTACAAGGTAGGGTGGATCCTCACAACTCCCTGCCTTTCCGATCTCTTACCCTTACAGCTGCTAAAAAGCATCTGGGTAAATAGTATTTACAAGTAAATGAGATCCCTCCTAATGTCACGTGATTTTAAGGGCAATTGTGATATTTAAAAGACTAAGCTTTCTAGTACTTGCTTCATTCATTTAATAACACCAATTAATTTCCCTTTGTTGTATTCCTTTCACATTTTCAACTGAATAAACAATGTCTCTAAATTTTAGATCCATCTCTAAAAGTGAATGAACAAATAGTTTTCATTGGATCCTAAGTAAACCCCATATGGGGAGATTCCTATCATTATACTCTCAAATTCTTAAAAGAAAAGAGTTTCTCCGTTTAAATGTGATAAAAGAAGCACTTTCAGCCACTCAGAATAATTCCCTTCCCCATGCACTTTTGCTGATGTTCTGAGAATTCCTTTTCTTCTTTCCCAGACAGACTCAGGACCACACCAACTCACAGCACCTACTTTGTCCTGGTGTCATTAAAAGTGTGAAGGCTCCCTCCCGAAATCCCGTGGGGTTTGTAAGTATTAATGAGAGCCAGGCTCTCTTTGGACATCAGCTTATAATTACACAGCTTATTGTTATGATGGCGATTGTGAAGACTATTTACTGACACTTTCAAAAGAGGCTTATGGGATTTCAGGGCTAATTTAATTTGACCTCCACTTTATTACACCATCAACCACGTTTTGACCCTTATCGGTGGTTGTGCATTGGTATTCCAGCACACCTGCTGTAAGTTAGGATTATGAAAATGAAGCATTTAAAATGTAGATGCAAAATGTGGATAGCAGGAATGTAAAATGGTGCAGCCACTTTGGAAAACATTTTGGCAGTTCCTTGAAAGATTAAGCAGAGTTTCTATAAGACCCAGCAGTTCCACTCCTATTTACACAAGAGGAACAAACACATGTCCATACAAAGATGGAGGTTCATAGCAGAAATATTCATAATAGCCAAAACAGTTGAAACAATACAAATATCCATGAAGTGAGGAAAGGATAAATAAAATGTGGTAAATCCATGCAATGCATTGCTATTAGACAATTAAAAGGAATAAAGTACTGATATGTGCTACAACGTGGATGGACCTTGAAAACATAATGATAAGTGAAAGATGCCAGTCACAAAAGGATACATATTGTATGATTCCATTTACATGAAATATCCAGAACAGGCAAACAGAGAGAGACAGAAAATAGATTTGTGTTTGACTAGGGCTAGGGGTGGGAGGAGTACTTCTAATGGATACAGAGTTCCTTTTTTTGGAGGTGATGAAAATATTCTAAAATTACATTGTGGCGATGGTTGCACAATGCTATGAATATACTAAAAACCACACATCGCACACTTTAAGAGGGTGAATTTTATGGTGTGTGGGTTATATCTCAATTTAAAATTTTTTAAAAATGTGGATAGCACAGTGTGAACAGCAATTGGGACCTTTGTAGCATCAAATGTTCTTTTGGTTTTATCTAATGTTCTCAGATCAGCTTCACACTAAATGAACCTAATAATGCATGTATTTACTCTATTTTTTTCTAATTAACTATTAGATTCACCTTAGGAAGGGTGACATCATTTCACTTTGCCTTTGCTTCTTTCAAAAGTTTTCATCATGAAATTTCAGGAACGTTCCTTTCAAAGAAGCAGGAATACGTATGAGAAAATGGTTCTGTATTTTGTAGTCTTTCTGCTGCATAGACAGACATCAGGTCAGGGGATAGCAAACTCTCGAGTAAAGGCTTTTTCTGTCCATTCAGAACATGACAGATTTTATCCGATGGCTTATACCAATGCTATCCTTTGAGGGATTATGTTTTATTACTATCAGATAATAGAGTTTCTTTTCTGTTTCTTTCCTTCTGACCCCAACTTCTTCTGAGTTTTATTACTGACCAACAGCAGTCTCTATAGTTTTAAAACTAGTATACTGTGAGTCAGCACAGCCTTGTGTCCTTGTCACAGTCTTCCAGGAAATTCAGTTTTCTCCAGTTCTTTATTGACCCAGCTCTATCTTTCAGAATAACAATAAAATAAAATTGAGTGTAGGGCCATAGGTTTTGAAGATAGAGACACAGAAACTTTCTGATATTTCTTCTTAGATTTTGAAAACAAAATTGGATGTGGGAAGAAATAGCCGTAATCTTCTGGGGGCACAATTAATAAAATAATTTCTTATTACAGGAGCACAGGAGCTGAACTTTGTGCAAGATGGAGGACCTCCAATCTTTGGAAATACCTTCTCTCTATCTCTTTAAAATATTTTCATTGTTAGTTACTATTTAAAATATGTAAAATCTAGTTACATGAATTTTCATTCAACACTGTCAAACTTGCAGTAGCTAACTAGTATGAGCAGTAAAAATTAAAACACATTTAGCTTACTTTTTAATGGGCATTCCTTCTAACTTTTCACTAATATTTTTGGTCTATATGAGGAAAAAGAAGCCAAAGTATAATATTAACTCCTCAGAAATAATGGAGATTTATCTATTTCCCTACCCCATAGGTTGTGATTCCATTTTGAGGTTTAGAAATTAACAACTTAAGATTTGTTGCCTTATTGAGCAAGAGGCCAAATTGTTCCCAACTCTGTACTGGAATATCCACTGCGTAGATTCCATTATTGTTTGGAAGTATTTTCTTTCTATCCCTACCCTTTCTCTCAGAGGATGGTAAGAACTTCTAAACTACTGCTTTGTGACTTACAGAACTTCCCTATGAGGAGAGCATACTTCATTGTCCCATTAATGCCAGGCTTATCCATGTGACTTGCTTTTTCCAATGCAATGGGCACAAATTGACATATGCAGAAGCTTACAAATCATCTCATGGTTCTGCCATTTCTCTCTTTTCCCTCTGACACAAGAACCTTGGAGCTCAAGGGGCCAGGTTACTATTTCTAGGGAGGAGAACCAGAAGCTAACTAAGGAGCATTCTCTACTCCCAGTGTTGAAAGTATTTACAACATCTGCACAGCAGAATTTCAGATTTGCTTTGGACCAGGGGCTATGGTATGCTTCCCATTCTACTTCTTTCTAAATAGAAGTAGTAATTGTGTTTGTGCTGCTTTTTATCCACCATTCTAACTTGAGTGTGTTTGTGGGAGGGAACAGATAATTTACCTTTATGGCTCATCAATTTCTGCATCCACAGGAAACTTCTCTCTGTGTGGTGTAGAAACCATCACAAGATTCTGGACTTTGAGCCTAATGCTGTGATTGGATGAGATCTTTGGGATGTTTTCCTTTGAGAATAAATGAGTATATTTTATGACCAGGAAGGAAAGAATCTTGGTGACAAAAAAAGCTGGGCTGTGGTAGATTGCATTAGTATTATTATTCCCAATTACTTTCTGCTGTTCCTGTAAGAGAGGAATCAATATACCCTCACCCAGCATTAGGTGAATTTTAGTATCTCCATGTAAGACGATTATATTTCCACACCACTGACATCAGTCTTGGCCATAACCCTTGGTCAATGCAATATGAGTGCAAGTGGTGGGTGACATACCTGAGCAGAACTTTAAAAGCTTTATGATCACAAGGATGTTCTTGTGTTCTCTCTTTCTCTCTCTTCAATCTTCCACAAGAATGGTATAGTCAGATGGGCCTGCTTCTTTAGCATAGGTCTTTAAGTGAAGACAATATGGATTCAAATCACAGGAACATGAAGAACACGTAACAGCCATGGTACTTAAACCTTTATATTATGTCACTAAAATTTGGGGGTTGTTTTTCATTGTAGCATAACCTAAAGAAGGCTGAATGGTTTACCCACTAAAATATAAAATAAAACAAAAGTAATAAAAGGCCTATAAATTAAATGTTGATTAAAAACACTGTGTCAAGCGGGGCTGGCGGGTAGATTTCTCTAATTAAATTCATCAGTATTGAAGATGGATTGAGAACAAACTCTTGACATTGGTCATCTCTCAGCTTCCCAAAACAAAACAACACAAATAATCTCAGAGAAAGTAGAAGGAAGACTCTGACTTATTTTGTCCTTTTCCACCCCACTTTGTTTTCCTACTGGATGTGGGGAATAAACAAACCAGGAAAATTCAATTGCTTGTCCTAACTTTGTGGCACCTGCCCTTGAAACCAGTGCTAGAATCGCACACGTGCCCATCTGCTGATCTACCTGAGCCTGTTCCACTCTAGTTCTTTACACCCACACTCACACACACACACACACACACTTAAAAAGGGAGGGTATATATACAAAAAAATCATATGTACACACAAATATATTTATAAGCTTATTTTCAATTGACATAATATTATCCTAAAGCCGCTTTTTTTACTTTGTTCATCACAAACATTCTTTTTACATATTTTTAAATCTCTCCTTTCAGAGATCTGTTAATAATATGGAAAAATGCTTTTATTGTAATGTTCTATAAAAGTCCAGAATGTCCGATGGCACTTTGACCTCGATTAGGTTGTTATGGGTTAAATTGTGTCTCTTTCCAATTTGTAGATTGAAGTCCTAACTCCCGTCACCCCAGAATGGGACCTTATTTGGAGATATGGTCTTTACAGAGGTCATCATGTTAAAGTGAGGTCATTAGGGTGGTCCCTAATGCATTCCGACTGTGGTCCTTATAGACAGGCGAAATTTGGACACAGAGATATACACAGAAGGAAGACAATGTAAAGATGCAGTGAGAAGATGACCATCCACAAGCCAAGGAGAGACGACAGGAACAGATCTTTCCCTCACAGCCCTCCGAAGGAACCAATTCTGCCAACGTCTTGATCTTGGATTTTTGGCTCCCAGGACTGTGAAACAATAAATTTCTATCGTTTAGGCCACATATTTGTAGTACCTTGTTGCAACAGTCCTAGCAAACTAATACACAGGTGAAACAGAAAAAATAGACCAAAGTATCAAGGTGTTTAAACACCAGGGGTTGCATGATTATACTTGATTTATGTTTACTTCTATGTAATTTTCTATAATTCCTATCCTTAAATTTTCTGTGATGAGAACATATGATTTTCATAAGAGAATATTTTTCAAACATCAGATGTACAAAACCTAAATCTCGAAAAATTTCTGGGCTTGGCAAGAAAGATCAGACATGAGGGCAAGATATTTCACTCAAGAATGAGTGCTTGAAACACAGAATCTTTAAATCTCACGTGCTCAGCCTCATAAAAAATTGTTACCTTTCAACCCAGTTATTTCCAATATTCCCCTTCTGATAAAATATAGGAAGGAAAGGATTATAAGACTAACCTGAGGATCACCATTTCAGGGTTATCAGATGTAGGAAATGAAGGAAACAAAAGTGAATTTTGTGACAATTTTTGGTACATTGACCAGATATCCTTCTATGATGACCAGCCACAGGAGATGAGCTCAACAAATGTAATTAAATCAAGTGGGATTTTTTTGAATTATGACCTGAAAATGGCAGAGCAGCTACTCCATTGCAAGCTACTTCTCTTATAACTCACCCAGAATTAAGGCTCAGGCAGTTCTTGGTTTGAAGATCATTCCAGACCTAGGGAAAGTCGAGTGGTGTTTTGGGCAGCTGCCACTGAGGTGCCTGCTGTTGTGGTTACAACTGTGGCAGGAAGAAAAGTGTTACAATGTTTGGGGAACACATCTTCAAACTTGAATGAGAAAGGGTTTTTCTTCCTAGGAGTTTGTTAAGGAAATTAAACTCCCCTTCTCCAAGGCCTTAAAAATATTTTGACAAATTCTGTCAGTAGAAAGTTCAGATGCCTTTTTTTTTCCCTCCATTGCTCTTGTGTGTGTGTGTGTGTGTGTGTGTGTGTGTGTGTGTGTGTTATGATTGTGTGACAGTCATTCTTATGCTCCAAATATATAAAATAATTCAATATTCAAAAATGAGGCATGTCATTCATGACATGTATGTTTGTCCGTGCTCTTTTATTACCTGGAACGCCTCTCACTCACTCTGATTAAATTAACTTCTCCTCATTTTTCCAAACAGATATCAGGAGTTTTCTCCTCCTAGAAATCTTCCCTAAATACCACAAATGCATTAAATGACCCTGGAGATAAAATCTTCTACATACAGTAACAAACTTCCATAAACTGTTCAACACACTATATTTTATGTTAAATTTTATTGTGCAAACTTCCTAGGAGGCAGAAACTGTGTTTTGTTTTGTTTTTACTTATGTAATCCTGACACTAAGTCTGTTATCTAGAGCTTAAAAAAATATTTAGCACAGGAATTTTGAAAAATACTCCTTCCTTTGGAAGTTTCTTGAAATGTGATGCATTGGAATTAATAGAACCAACAGGAAAGCAAGAGAAGGTTTAAAAGGTAGACATACATAAGGTGCAAAATAGATGCTCACCAGATACTAACTGACTAGTAGAAAAAAATATTTTTCACAAGCTATCTTAATTCTGTAGGATTTAAGAACAAGACAGTTATTAAAGACTTGGAGATGTTCATAGCTGGCTTTCTGGATGCTGAGGAAGCATTTGTAACTTAATGAAGGACATTGCAGTTCCTTCAACCAAAACTTCCAGGCCAGCCAAGGAGAAGAAAATGATCTGAAACACAATGATCAGGAAACAGACAAAGATCTTTTCCACACTGAACACACAGTTTAAGCTGTAAGAGGATTTAAGACACGACTAAACTCCATGGTGTCAAGAGGAGACCTTCAAATACCTAATTAATTTTTCATTTGTTTTATAGCTCTAGCAGATGTTGCATTTTTTTTCATAGATTAGCTCATCACTGAGGTGCAAGAGGAAAATAATTTCTTTTGTTAGATTTTGAATTAATATACTTGAAATGACATAGAAAACATATGATTTGTGTAATCCGGAACGTCCTGATTATCCTACTTCATAGTATGCATTTTAATATATCCTGACTTAAATATAAATAGAGATAAGATATTTCAATTTATTTCATAGGGGGAGAAATGGGTTTTAATACTATAGGAATGAATTTCTATTTTCTTAGTCATTCTCCAGATAGGCCGTAGGCCTCTGGTGAATACTTTTACTGATGATGCCATTTATATTTTGCACCTACTAATTATCAAAGGAAGAAATAGATAAATCACTTTGAATTTAAAAGAGTTGGACAAAATGAAACAGTGAGAAAAAGATGAAATATGACTAAGACATGGCCTTGACAATGACTTCCAAGGATCTCTGATCGTCTTGTGAGCATCATACCCTGAGGTCTCCAGCTTAGTGATTTGTCATATAAAGTGACAGCCATGTAATTTCTCCTGGAAACGTAACTCAGTGGTTGGCAGCCCTCTTGTGTATGGCTCACCCCACCAGAAGGTGAATGTATGTGAAATGGTCAACATTTTCTCGTCGTCCCAAATTCCCTCCACAGAGAACTTGTCCAACTCACAGTCTTGGAGAGGGGTCTTGCGATCCTTTGCTACCTACTTCCCCCACCTAGCCTCGTCTGCTCAATTTGCCTAGGGGAAATGGAACTAGAGATGGATATTTAACCTAGAGAGTCTGAATCAGGCTGACAATTTGGATGAGAAGCAACTAGATAAGTTAGCTGTGGTCTTTGGATCAGCACTTCCACATAAGTTGAGGCATTGTGAAATGTAACTACCTGGGGCAGACAGCTCGAACCATAAGTGAAGAGAGCAGGCTGGTCTGACTATAATGACGATAAACAACATTCCCTTCATAGCCAAAGACATGCTGGTTGCTGTGACCAGCACCTCCCAGGCCTGACCACATTCTCTTGCCTTGTAAATCTCCTTGACCTTAATAAGTCTTTTTTCACTTAAACTATTTAGAATTGGTTTCGTTTCTTTTTAATCTCTGATTCTTGGATAAGACAGTAGCCAAGCAAATTAAATTTTGTTTTATTTTCCCTTTTCAGGGGAATCTGTTTGCATTTAAAGTGAAAAAATGAGACAGGTAATTAAACTCTTGGATTTTTGAAATCAGATAATTACATGGTGAGAAAGGATGTCAGGGAAATGATTTATCAAATGTCAGCTATGTGACAAGGAGTATGTTAGATACTTGCACATAATCGATATAATGTAACCTTCACAGTCACATGGCAAATCGGATGATAATCTCTATGTTTTTCAAAAGAGAAAACTGAGGCTTAGAGATATTAGCAAGATTTCACAGCTTTTGAATCCAGAATTGTCTAACTAGAAATCCATTTCTTCTCAAAATCATCTTATAACATTAAAAAAAAGTTGCCTCATGTCAATATATGAAAGTCAGAAGCTTGTGGGCTGGGGGCCAAGACATTGGGCCTTACTTCTAAGAATTGATGAACTTCTAAGTCATCAATAGGATAAAATAGTCTTTATTGGTTTTATTTCATATATCTTTAAAGGATGTCTTGTCTGATTATAGGTACCACTTGAGTGTTCAGTCATTTTTCTCTAAACATATAACTATTTTCCTCTAAGTATTAGAGAAGAGTGACCCCCAAACAAATCTTTAGAGCTTATATTTCCTGATGGCCAGAAAAACATGCATAGATAAGTCCTGTTCCTGACAATGACAGTTATTTTCAAAGCCTGGTGTCTAAATGGCTTCTAGAAACCAGTTCTCTTCTGAGCAATAAATATAAGGCCATATTACTCTGGGAATGTATCCCAAAATTAGTTATGTTGTTTGACTTCATTCGGCCAATTATTCAGGACTAGCCTGGAGGAAGAAATAGTTATACATTTTTCTTAATGGAAAACCTTAATCATCAAATATCACAAATTAAGTTTAGATAAAACAAATCCCATATGATAGGGATTACAGTTTATCTCTGGTTTTTGTTGACTACATGTCTGAAATCATATGCCATCTGGAAAGTGTTCCTATCCACTACTTATGAATGGTACATTGGCATGATTCACGAATGTGGATCCCTGTAAGAATTCTGAAGAGAAATCATCCTAAATAGCCACCCCCTTGCCTGATGGAGTAGAACTGAAAATGCTATAGCTTGAGAAGAGAGCAAATGCTTTCATTCTTAAGAACTCAAATGTTGCCGAGCTAGGATTCTCTTCCCTCTTTCTAGATCAACTGAATGGCTCTTCTAGATTGTGCAAATATAAGGTAAGTAGACATCCTGTTACAGATACTTTATGGTCTAATGAAGGCCACTCTTCAAACATCCTTGGTAGTAAACCTGATGCCTGGAGAAGACACTGGTGCATTTGCATGAAGTTCACTTAGCCTCTCAGGAGGCAAGAGATGATGTCTCTGATTATTTTCTTTATGAGGTTCAGTATTATTAGAATCTTTCTTATGAAATGGAATAATACTTCCTTAGGTTTTCTAATAGGTGATAGTTCAAAAAAACCCAGTGGAGAAATTTTACTCGGAGAATGATGTCTGAACTTGGGTTAAGAAGTAAAGATGTTTGGTTGTGGAGAGTTTGGGGGTGCAGGACTCAGAACAGAAAGGTAGAGGGAATGGGAACAGAAACAGGTATGTGGAGACAGCAAGAAAATGTGTGTGTGTGGGGGGGAGGGGCGGTGTCTGTGCAGAGCTATAGCCCATCAGAGAACAGCTTCCTGTTCGTGTGGCTAAGAGTAGAATGCCCTTCAGTTTGACTTTAGAATAGTGGTGGTGCTTTCAAAACAGTCATTGACCACATCAATGTGAACTAAAAGATGAATATCCATGATAGAAGGATTGTTATAGCTATTCAGCTATCGGAATCAACAAAATCCCCCTTCTACTAGTAGACAGGTGTCTTTCGTGCAGGACACGACTATTTTTCAACAATAAAACTGAAGGGGTAACAGCAGAGAGGAAACCATGAGACTCTCTGTTTATCACATCCCCCAGGACGCTGGAGACAGACCTGAGTAAGCTTTTACAGTCCTTTAAAAATGTGGAATGATAAGATGGGTGGGCTCGGGCTAGGGTTGTGGAACAGACTCAACAGGAGATTCTGAATTAATTAACAGGTTAGGTGGTTAGAACTTGGACCCTCACTAGAAATATGAAATGATTGTGACTTATTTGTACTCCTAATTGGTGAAAGAGAACAATTAAGTAACACACAGTTGAAGGGTTCAATCTGATATAGAATTACTTGTATATCTAGAGCCACACTTTTATTTATACAAATAATAGCTGCTTTTTCATCTGTGTTATTCAGATCTTGATAACTTGAATGAATTGCTTTTTAACTCTACATTCCAAAAGAAATTTTCTATTTTAAAAAATAAGTTTGCACATTTGATCATAAGCACTTCTGTTTGGTTCTTTTACCTCTTCCTTCACACTTCCATGAGTTCTTTCTTATTTGTTTACATAAGGTATTTTAAGATTTATAACTGGATCCCTCCTTACTAAGGAATGATTTTTTTCAATTTAATGAAGATGAGTATAATATTCTAAAAGCCAAATTTGACATTAGCACAGTGATAAAATAATTCCAAAGTTCTCATTCTATTGAATTAAATGCAAGTACAGTGAAGAAATTTAATGAATTGGTAGAAAAAGACAGTATTTTTTTCACGTGATAGCACATAAACGTGTTTGATTTTGTGTGATTGTTAGTGTTAAAGGGAATGTACATGTTAGTAACTTGAAAGGGCAATAGAACATCCATATTCACAGGGGAAAAGTTGGATTGAAGGGTAACTTGCTGAAATCAACAAAGCTGAGCAAAAGAGGGGGAAAAAGGAAAATTAGGGTAAAAGAAATGTGAACAAATATAAAGTAAGGCAAAAATATAAGCATATCATATTTTGATAAATAAGAATATATCGGATCTTTCCATTAAAGAGAAAAATTGCTTTGAAAAGAAGACAGTATGTGACATCAGCAAAATGGCAAACTCATCTCTCCACAAAAACAGCAAAAAGCAATGGAAAAACAACTACCAACTGATGAAAATGCTCTGGGAAATCTCCCCCCAGTAAGATTGCTTTATGCAGAAGATGCACACACACACACCCCTACACCAGGATATTTGGTAGAATCCTAATTATATCTTCTGTATAATTACCTAAAAGAGCTCCATGAAAAAATGATTGTGAAAATGCCAAGTAATTATCTGAAGGGCGAGACTTCAGGTGATTTCATATTCTTATTAATATAATATAATATAAATATATATTTACATAAGTACATACATTTAATCTATTTATACATAGTCACACTTCATTTACAATAAACATTTACATTTAGGAAAAGTCGCTATTTCACTTTGGAAAATAAATGGATAATAAAATCTCTCTGATTGATATTGCAACATATGCAAAATGCCTTGCAGATTGTTTGGCACAAGCTAAGCATTCCTAAAAGTCGCCATTATCAATATTATTACTATTACTATTATACTATTATAACCTATTATATGCTTGTTCCCATATCTGTGTCTTTGGTCTGGTTCCTACTTCTCCACTCTGGTTTGTAACACTGTCCCCCAATCCTTGCTGTCTATTTAAATTTGTCATTTCACCTGAGTCTGCTCTAATCCTTCCTCCTTCATGAAGCTTTTTCCAACTGTCCTTTCCTTTCGCAGATGCAAGCTGTTGAGTCAGCATCGTGTTTAACAGAAATGGTTGTCTCTGCTATTATTACTTCCTCAGCCAGACTCCAAGCAACTTACAGAGCAAACACATCTTATATGTCTGGTTTGCTCATCAACACATCAAAGACAGTGCCACCGGGCACATAGGAAGCATAGTTCAATTAATACTGGTTTAGTGAAATAATTGAAGGCTGAAGTTCCTTGCAGAAATGTGGGTAAATAGATAGATAGATAGATAGATAGATAGATAGATAGACAGACAGACAGATAGAAATACCCTGTAAAGACAAACCCAAAGAATTAGTTTTTCTGACACTTGCGTTTTGTCAGTGAATGCCATTAATGAAAAATGTGACAATTGTTAGGAATTTATAATTCACACTTTCCTCTATCAAATACAGTCTTCTACTTTGATCAAAATAAACCATCTGCAGAGCTTGCTGATCTGATTCCTTGCTGATGCAGAGGGAGTGTTATGGAAATATTTGGAAAGTCATTCATCAAGCTGGCTGAAAAACTGCAGGTGTAAGGTTTCACAGGTTCCTAAGATGAATTGAAAGATGATTAGTACACAGATGACAGGAAGCATATGAGCAGCATGAAGGACCCACTGGGTTCCACTTGGACCAGGGTCAGTTCCATGGGTATAGTAGAATAGGCCATACATACAGGAAGACCAGGAATCCTTTTTCATTATAATTTCCCCCAAAGCTTGAAGTCTTTGCATTTTAATCTGTAAGAAACAATATTTTCCTGGGAAGGAAAATATATTTTATTTTTTAAGACTATTTCTATTTCTTATCTCACAAGGAAGACCAACAATCATAGCCATTCAGAAGTCAGAGATAGGAGAGTTGAGGTGTAAGTGTAAGAGTTATGAAAATGATGAGATGTGGATCAGAATGATCGGATGGATCATCAATATGGTGCCATCAGAGGCTCTCTGGAAAACTTGAAGCTATACCTACATTTTGCACAAATAAGACACAACCAGACAGAACTCACAGAAGTCTGATTTGATGGGAGAAGAGAAAGGGAGAGGCTCAACTCACAGCATGTCAGTGTAGTTTCCCGAAGAACACAGAAAAACTTCCCATTCTTCCTATCAACCAAGGAAAGAGGTTTAACTTGCTTAAAGAGACTCAAGGAGTTAAAAAGAAAAAAAAGAAGACATTGGACCTCAAAAATATCTTTATCTAAGGAGAACTGAATTGGATAGAAGGCTTTTAGTAGCAAGTTAAAAACTCTCTACGCGGGGCCAGCCCTCTGGCCGAGCAGTAAAGTTTTCCCGCTCCGCTGCAGCGACCCAGGGTGTTGCCGGTTCGGATCCTGGGTGTGGACATGACACCACTTCTCAGGCCACGTTGAGGCGGCATCCCACATGGCACAACTAGAAGGACCTGCAACTAATGTATACAGCTATGTACCAGGGAGGATTCTGTGGAGACAAAGCAGAAAAAAACCCCAAAACTCCCTATGTAATTTCTTTAAAAAGAGAATTAAGTGACACAGCATCAGAAAATAGCAGTAACATTTCAAGCTTCAGCAGGTTTATCTGGTTACTTAATGATGCCTTTGAGGACCGAGCTTTTGTTCATGTCTTTGCTCTGCAGTTCTGCTTTTCTCAACCTAAGACAGCTTCTCCTTGTGATTGTGAGTCAGTTGTCAGTAAACCGCCAAGGCCATTGGCCTCCCCATTCATGTCCAACAGGAACAACATTTTCTTCTCCCAATCTTGACCTACACTTACATTAGACATATTGGGTTACATTTCCTCCTCTGAACCAACTATTATGGCATAATTGGCTTTACTTTCCAAGTTCTCAGGTCCCTCTACATCTTGCGGTTTCCTCAGTAATAGCACTTATCACACGTATCTATAAACTATGATGATTTTGCTTCCATGATATCTAGCATAGCATCTAGTGCTCAGTACGTATACACCAAAATTTGACAAATGAATGAATGAATGAATGAAAACATGAATGGATGCATGCAAAAATAAATGTATGCCATAAATATTGACAGACCCAGGATAGAAGCAAGAGACCAAAGGTCTTTTGGATTCTAAAATTGCACAATTTCCTTGACATTTCACAAAAGCACGCACAGTTTCTGAAAGATCATTGAGAAGGAAAATGGCAAATAATTCAGCTCTCAGTGTAAGGAGTGAGGCCGAGAGAGAATTCCCATTTTATCAATCATTAGCTTCAGTCAACTTTTTTGCTTAATTACCATGAAGTCTCTGGTCTGGCCTTTATTACTAGGTGTCAGTCTTTTTAGCTCCTGTTTTGTCTAGCAGGCAAAGATGATAGCTTTGTTTGAAAAGATGTTAAGAGATGCTAAATATTCTACAACGCAGAGGGTAGACCCACACAACGAAAAATTGTTGTGACCTAAAATGTCAATGGCGACGCAGTTATGAAATCCTGCTTTAGATGCATTATCGTCCTTTGCCTAATAATATTAATATATTTGATTTATTTTTAAGAGGAGGTGATAGACTTAAACAGAAAGTATATTTTACAGCAGATTGGGAAAGAAGGTATGTGTCAGCATGAGTGCATTGCCAATGGGAATGAGGAATCTTTTTTATAGAGTGATATCAGGGAGGTTGGAAAATATCTCCCAATCAGAACTTTCTCCACAATTAGTCTTTTATTATACTTCAATCTGTAATATTAGTATAATGAGTTGAGCAGTGTCCCTCCAAAATTTATATGTTCATGTCCTAACCCCCAGTACCTCCGAATGTGCCTTTATTTGGAAACAAGGTCCTTACCGATTTAATTAAGTTCAAATGAGGTCATTGGGAGATTTCCATCTTGGACTTCTAACCTCCAGATCTGTGAGACAAATTTCTGTTGTTGAAGTCACCCACTTTGTAGTGCTTTGTAACAGCAGCCTGTGCAGACTAATAGAATTATCAAAGCAATCTTTTACATAAAAGACTTTCAACTTCAAGAATCTTTTGTGAAAATGAGAATACTCTTCAATGGGGAGCATGCGCCATTATCAATTATTAATATCTTTGTAAATGTGGTCTGTTGGATTGTTTTTAATACGGTTACTCACTAGCAGAGGATGAATGTTCTGATAATTAACAAAAAACGAGGGAATTCCCAGAGATGTTAAAGGAAATCAGACATAGGAAGAAGGGAGAAGGATGCCAGCAAGAGAAAGTCAACAGGGAGCAGGTGGCCCTGGGAGTGGGATGAGGGACAGTGGCAAAGAAAAACTTATCCATTTCCCTTTGAGGAGCACTGAATTACAAGGCAAGAAGAACATGAACTTTGAGTTAAACTTGACTCTAAATCCCTGTTCTGCCACTTATTAAATATGTAAATCTGCATTAAGTGTCTTAACCTTTCTAATTTTCAACAGTTAAATGGAAATAATGGTCTTTGGTGTAGGGCTGACTTCTCCATTAGGCTCGGTGCCTAGGGCCCGTGGTACTCTCAGGGGCCAACAAGCATCTTGATTTCTTTTAAAATCAGGAAAAAAAACCCAAACTTTTCAGTCAAAAAAGCTTTCAATGTATTACCCTATTTCCCTTTATATCAATATAATCATAAAATACAATTAAAAGATTTCTTTGGAGAAAGAGGCCCGTGGAAGTCATAATGTTGCCCTGCTTTGATGGGGTGGGATTGTGAAACAGGGTCAGAGAAGACACTATGCCAAGATTTGGTACACACTAGAGGGCAAATCTTAGTTCTCCTTCCTTTTAATCTCCGTACACTTTGTGTGTATTTTGTATTTGTTATTGACTTTGGGTTTATCATGTGCCACATAATATTCTAAGTGGTTTACATACATGGACTCAGTAAATTTTCACAACATCTCTATGAAAGGGTACTAATATCATCCCCTTTTTGCAAGATAAGAAAGTGAAGCACGGAGAATTTAAGCAATTTTTCCAAGCTCACACAGTTAATAAGTGGAAAGGTTGGACTTTGAAGTGGGAGATCAAAAGTCCTTAACTGATAGGCCAATCTTCTTCTCCATTGATACCTGCTGTTTAAACTGCTCTCAAAGCCCCCCTGACATTTTCTTATTGAAAGTGTTTTCTTGTTCAAATTCAACTTTCAATCTCAGATGTAGTTGCACCTGGTAGGTACGGATTATTTCTGCTTAAATTACTCACTCAGAACTTGTTAAAATATTATGGAAAGGCCATAGAACATAATTGCAAAGCATACATGTTCCCTAGTCATTTTTACACTGTAAACACACAATATGATCCACCATCTGCAGTGCGTCACTCTTCTGCTCTAGTTATCGATAACATCGCTGGGACTCGTTGCATCACTGTGTGCGTTAGCAAGACCCTTGGACATAGGGCTTGCTGCACATCTGGATTGTTCTATCATAAGATCAACTGTGAAGTCAAACAAAAGTGTCAGAAATCAGACATTACTGTATGTGAAAGGGTTTCTGTGCCAAAGAATTCCATTTTTTCCAGATGGGTCATCAAGTCACCGCAAGAACTGAATTTAAATTATGAGTTTAAAATGTGACTCCCTAAATGAAGAATGCTTCATCTTGAGCCCAAATTCCAGAGCAACAAAGAGCGTTAACACCGGATGGCTTGTTTTCCTATGGAATAAGAGAAGTTTTGAATTGGGTTTGTTTTAGATTTAAACCTGACCAAGGTTAGTTAAAGGAACATGGAGTCATTATTATTTAAGAGTTACTAAGAGCTTATTATATTCCAGACTCTGTGCTAAGAAACTTACATGGAATTAATCCATATAATTTTCACAAAAAGCTCAAAATTAGGTGAGTAACTCCTTTTTCACATGGGGACACTGAGCCACAAACTGAAATAAGTAATTTTCCTAAGTTCACACATCTTTAAACCAGCAGGACCTGGATCTGAATCTGGGTGGTCAGACCCCAAACCCCAGACTTTCAAACACTAAAGATGGTATTGCTTACAGAGTTCTTACGGTCTTCCCTTTCTTCTTTTTCCTCTCTGTCTATTTCCTCCTTCTCCTTTTTCTCCTTTTACTTCTTCACAGAAAAGAAATTAAAACCAAAAAATACTCTTGAATAGATATCATTGAAAGAAAGAAGCATGCTTTGTTTTGGAGTAAGAATGATAGCTGCAACGAGCAATTGGAAGGAGGAGGGGAACTAGAATTTCGGATAGGCCCGGATCTGTTTTGGAAAGTCAATGACTAACATGAATTAATGACTAATTACTTTTGGTTCAGGAATTCTCTGGAAGCTTCAGGGAAGGTTGCCAGTCACAGATCTTTGAAATCCAGGGCAATCTAAGCTAATCGCTTGTCCATTTCTCTTTAAGCTATGACTTTAAATGTTTAAGTATGTATATTCCAAATATGGATAACAATGCTATAACCTCCTTTATTGAGGGATAGTCACATTAAATCTAAATATTTTTTCAGTTCTGAGCATTCCTCAATTAGGAGAAAATGAAAAAAAGATATGACATTACCTGGAGATGGCGTTAAAAGTTATCACTTTTAATTATAAATGGAGGTAGAAAGGATGAGTTCCTTCTCTAGACAAGAGATTATTAAGGAGGGTAACTCATCTACATATGAACTGGGCTTATTTATGTTTTTAATTTATTTGAAAAATTGTCTTATTCTTATTTGAGATTGCATCAGAAAAACACCCGAGTTATGAATTACTTCTCGATCTGCCTTCCCAGTAGAGCGAGCTAAACATGTAACATAATGGCATGCTTATGGCGAGCAGAGCATGAATTCTGAGAATATATAGCAACTAAATCATAAGAAGGATTGGAAAAATCCATGCCCCTTCTCCTCCAGCCGGCACTCCTAACGACAAACGCAAATTTTATTCTCTGAATCCAAAAGTGAGGAAATTAAGATTTCAGAAATATAAATGCTACTTCTTGTATACTTCCTACTTTTTCAGGATATGAGTTTTTTTCTCCAAACGAGATGGAAAGCCCAATGAATTCCTTCATCTTGATTCACATAGCATTTATGAGATTGAATTGTCAATTTGGATTCATGAAATTTGTGAAATTTTCTAACACTCACAGTTGGGCTACTGTGCCAGCATGTTCATGAATTTTTTTAAGAAAAAACATTCCTTTGCATTTTTGCTACTTCTCAACGCTCACGCTGGCTTTTGTTTATTGCCTAACATAACTAATGATGATTAAAAACGGGAAATGCCCCAGTTGTATGTTCTGATGAGGATGCTCATACAGAATTGCAATGCATTAATCTGAGAGGAGAGAAGGTGAGCCAAGAGATGGAGCTAGTTGTTTCTACACAATCTTAAATCAGGAAGAATTCCAGACTGCCGTGCACCGCTCTTGTAATAAAAGAAACAAGATTAAAAGTCCATGCAAGACACAGCAAATCTCTCAGTACATCCCTAAATTTCCTACAAAAAATAAATTTGATTTTAATAAAAAATATTCCCATCCATGGATGATAACGTCAAACATTTAATGTAATCATCCAGATGCTCCTTTCCTCTTCTTTCAAATATATTTTGCCATTTTTCAAAATTCCTATTAACTTTTTTAAGGGAAATCGCATCTTCACATTGATTAACAGGAGCCACATTTTCCAATTATGTGGGTAATGAGTTCAGGAGCAATGACCCAGAAAATGGACGGGAGCCTGTTCCAAATGAATGTTAACTGTATTTTGGTGTTTTGAAATAGAAAAATAAAAGGCTCTGGATCTAATGATGACAGATCTTTACTGTTAATTAATCAAGTCTTCTCAAAATAGAGTTCAGCAGGTGGAGATAATTACTAGTTAATTGTCTCCTGTTTATTACTCTTCCAAGATACAAATCCAACCACTGTGCTCGTTTTACAGTATTTACTAAAAAGTTAATAATAAATAAATCAGAAGTATGGATGTTGTGATGGTAACAATATTTGTGTTTGCTTTCTGACACAATACAAATAGTATACAATAACAATTTCCGTTTGAATGAAAATATCTGTTAGGTGCATTAATTTGCTTTTAATAAAAAATTAATTTTCTTTTGTTTGTTTTAATATGTTTAAGTAGCTGATGTGAAACAGAGAAAGGACTTTTCAGCAGGAAAAACATTGTCAGTATGAATTCTGAGAAGACAGTGTGTATCTCTGAAAGTGTAGATTTGGTAAGAAATATACGTCTTAGAAATACAACTTTATTTGCTATTTTTAATCCTAGTATTCAGAACAAAAATATTCTTAGAATTTGCATATGTTGACTAGATAGTTCTTGCGTGTTTGTGTTTCAGATCCAAATTCCAATTTTGAATTTATTATCTGTGTGATATTGTCGTTCTTACTTATAAATAAAGATAAAAATAGTAACAATCCCATAAGGCTACACAGCATTAATGCAGCTAAGGAATTAAGATAATCTTTCACATTTAATACATGTTCAACTAAAACCTTTGTGTTATTATTACTTACTAATATTAATATAGTTTCAGGTAATAATCTTAACGTTTTAAAATTTGCCTAATGGCTAAATTCTTCATTTTGTTCTGAAGCATTTGAAACATTCTGAATCAAATGTTCAGATCGCATTTCTTAAAGTTAACATTTTCCTAAGAAATGGATACTAAAGGCAATTAAGGTACACAGAATAATATGTATATTAATATGAGTATACACTTACACATATGTACATGTATATACATACAAAAATGATTTTTGTCTCTTTTACATATGCTTTTCTAATCCTCACTTCCATATCTTTAGATAAATGTCTGTACTGCTATCTCTTTTTTTGTTTGTTTGAGGAAGATTAGCCCTGAACTAACATCTGCCGCCAATCCTCCTCTTTTTGCTGAGGAAGCCTGGCCCTGAGCTAACATCCATGCCCATCTTCCTCTACTTTATATGTGGGATGCCTGCCGCAGCATGGCTTGCCAAGCAGTGCCGTGTCTGCACCCATGATCGGAACTGGCAAACCCCACACTGTGGAAGTGGAACGTGTGAACCTAACCGCTGCGCCACCGGGCCGGCCCCTGTACAGCTATTTCTTGATTTGTCAGTTTGGACATTAGCTACTGTCTTCCTTTTTGGTAGTTAATAATTCAGCTCTCTTACATTTGCTCCACCACATGCACTATTTCCCCTCTCCATATTCTCTCATTGAGTTTCTTATAAAATTCTTGGTTAAATTGATGGTCAGTGTTTGTATTATTATTATGTCATCTAACAATCACCTTCCTACATACTCAAATGCAGTCCCAAACATTTCTGTCTCAAAGCTTTTCCTCTCTCTCCTTTTCCCCTCTTCCTCCCTCCCTTTTACTGGGAGCTTTCTCTCTTCAGCACGACATTCTCCTGCTCCAATCTAGCTTAGCTGCTTAGGGGTTGAAGTGCACAATTGCTCACCTGGCTACTTCACTCAGCAATCTCCTGTGTTGTGTTTTCTCCCATGGTTAACTTAACTTATCTTCTTGTTTCTTGGTTTGACTCACTATTGGAGGAGGCCATTGAGAGGGCATGACCACGGGTTGACCTGCAAGCTGGACAAGGGCAATAGGAGGCTCCTCACCCCGTCCCCTGCCCTTGAAATTTACGTTCTGTCCACCATTCCCACACTAGGGGCAATTTCAAGCCCAGAGCCTTGAAAGAGTAAGGTGTTATTGAGACCATCTGCACTGAATACGTGAGCGAACCGAGTTAAGACCTCTATTTAAACTTGTTTTGTTTTGTTTTGTTTTGTTTTTGAGGAAGATTAGCCCTGAATTAACATCTGCTGCCAGTTCTCCTCTTTTTGCTGAGGAAGCCTGGCCCTGAGCTAACATCCGTGCCCATCTTCCTCTACTTTATACGTGGGACACCTGCCGCAGCATGGCTTGCCAAGCAGTGCCACGTCCGCACCCGTGATCTGAACCAGCGAACCCGGGCTGCCGAAGTGGAACGTGCGCACTTAACCCCTGCGCCATGGGGCCAGCCCCTATTTAAACTTTTAAATGTGGAGATTTACTCATCTTGCAGCCACCCAAGACAAACTTCATATGGAAGTTCCTTGGCTTATAAACCTGCCACTTACCAGTCGGGAGTGGTCTGCCTCTTTCCTTGGTCTATCCTTGCCCTCCGCGTACTGAGGCCTGTTTCAGATTTCATCCGGGGAACTCCTGCAGTTTGGAACCAACACTCACTTTTCATGATCAGAACTTCTAGTAGCTTTCTAAGACGTGACGCATCATTGGGGTAAAATTTTTAAAAACGTTTTATGTCTGAAAGTGTTTTGGTTCTAACACTTTATTCGTAGTTTAGCTAGGTGTATTATCTGCCTTCTGAATTTTAAAAGAATTTGATCTATTTCAGTGCCCCCTTTCTTCTCTCTGGCTCTGACCTCTGCTCTCTTGTGTCAAGTGTCCCCAAGTACTTACCCTCATAGGTGTTATTTTTCCACAAAAAAACCCTCTAGCATCCTGCAAGGGTGGCAAAAGGTGCCCACCTAACTTCTGGAATTTTCCTGTGTTGGGGGAAGTCAAGAGATAGGTCGTGACACAGCTTTGAACTCATTCCAGTGTTTTCAGGTCTATGAATCACTTCTACAGTTTGGACTGGGTCTTGCCTTTTTTGGACCGGATCTTCCAAGTCCATAAGCTTTCTATGATTCTGTGAATCAACGTGTTTCTACACACACTGATTTTAATTTCCTCTTCTTTATTAACTCAGATAACATTATTCCTACATCTGATTTCCATCCTCACAAAATTGTCGATGTCTCTAATACACCATTGTCACATTTTCTATTCTCTTTTGATTTGTATGTTATGAATTTAAAATTTCCTTGTTTTTTTTTTTTTTTCTCATTTAGGGGAGTTTCTCAGAGGAGCCAAGATAATCAACTATATTTAATCTATCTTTCATTTCTGTTTTAAAATAATGTTGCCTGTGAAGTTAGAAAAAGTCTATAGAAATACTAACCACATCTCCTATAATGCTCCCATAGCAGGAAAGAGCAAATTAGTGTGCTGATTTGGGGTTCAGGATGAATGATCCTAATAAGAATGGCTACCCTAAAGACCTATCGTACCACTATTTGAAAGTGGCTTACAAAGGGCAGAACTATTGCTAATTAAACCATTCACAAAAATCAAATTACAGTTCGGAGCTTCAGAGTATCTGGGTTAAAATGTAAAAGAACACATGTAAACCAAGTATATAGGATGAGGATTGTCCCCTACAGACACGCTTCAATTTGCACCATAAACTATTTTCCACGAATCTCGATAAGCAGGGATCAGTGATGGGGCTATGGGCTGTGCCTGATTGGGACTGAACCACAAGCATAGTTGAGAGGAGGCTGGCAGTAAAGAATGGGGATCCTGGATGGGGGAGGTCAATGTAGAAAAATGCTTAAAATCATGGTAGATCCATGAAGACAATGGAGCCTCCGTCAATAAAATCTCCCTACATAAGGTGGTGGAAATCATGTTGGAGGGTGGTAATGATCTCACAGTTGAAAGAGCGTCCTGATTAATCAAATGCAAGGAGCAGTATTGTTGAATAGTTAGGTGTTTAGTATTGGAGCATCCGCCTGGGTTTAATCTCAGCTCTTACACGTACCAGCTTTTGTGAATTTGGGGGTTACATCAACAGGTGTTGCATCAGTTTCTTGGCTAGTAAAATGAATATGATAATAGTACTTATAGGATTGTTATGGGGATTGGATGAGATATGGTGTGGAACGCATTTAGCATGGTGGATAAAACACAGTCAAGAGCTCAGTAACCTCTGGTTGCTGTTCCTGGACTGTGTCTTACTCATGCCCATAAATCCTAGCTTCTCTGCTCTTGCTCAGATGTCCCCACCCCAGCTCTTCCTTCCACGTGTATAACAACTTCACACAACCAACTCTTGCCCTGCTTAGACAATGAGAATTATATAACCTCATGATGTCTCACATTGTGCTGAGGCTCTTATTATTCAAAGCAAAGGTTTGTAACTGAAACTTAGATATTTCTTAATACTTTTTATCTCCTTCATCCCTTATAATTAGATGTTTATTTTTCATATTGTATTGATGTTTAATTCCAATTCAAATATTTTTACTTATGCTACCTTTATTCCTTTTGTAAGGAGACAGGTAAGATAAACAAATAAATAAAGTTAAATCATACCTGTGCTTTAAAATATCTCTGAAATATCTCCTCTTCCTGTAACTACAACTGATCTTTTTCTCTTTTGAATCCTGATGAAACTCACTTCCATTTTATTGGCTATAACATACATATCACAGTATTGACTTATTGTAAGTGTGTAATTCAGTGACTTTTAATAAGTTCAGAGTGTTGCCAAGCAACACCACAATCCAGTTTTAGAACATTTAGAACATTTCTATCACTTCAAAAAGAAAGCATTAGCACCCACTCCTTCTTCCCACCCCTGGCCCTAGGCAACCACCAGTCTACTTTCTCTCTCTATACATTTACCTTTTCTGAACATTTTGTATAAATTGATTCATATAGTAAGTGGTCTTTTATGACTGAGTTCTTTCGGTTATGTATTTTTTTTGAGATTTATTCATATAGGAGCATGTATCTGTACTCTGTTCTTTTTATTACTGAATAGTATTCCATTGTATGAACGCATCATTGTGCTTATCCATTCACTAATGGATGGACGTTACGATTGCTTCCACGTTTTTGCTAATGTGAATGCTTCTCTGAACATTCATGTACAAATTTTTGTGTGGATATATGTTTTCTTTTCTCCTGGGTGTACACCTATGAATCCCGATAAAACTTTGTATATCCATTTTCTGTTCTTTTTATTTTTTTAGAGATTGGCACCTGAGCTGACAACTGTTGCCAATCTTCATTTTTTTTTTTTTTTAATTCTTCTCCCCAAAGCCCCCAGTACATAGTTGTATATCCTAGTTGTGAGTGCCTCTGGTTGTGCTATGTGGGATGCCACCTCAGCATAGCCTGATGAGTGCGGCCATGTCCGTGCCCAGGATCTGAACCTGCGAAACCCTGGGCCGCAAAGGCATATCGCGTGAACTTAACCACTAGGCCAGGGCCTGCCCCTCCATTTTTGGTATCATGTATTATATTCTATTTTAGTATGATTATTTTGGGGTCTTTACCTATACCAGCCCCTAAAATGTGGATGTTCTCCAGTGTCCTTTCCTCATCGATTTTTTAGTATGATGTGTGCTTTGATCAGCTTATCCTTTCCAAAAGGGTAATTATAATTTCTACCTGAGTGACTTAAGTATCTTCATCTTCAACTTTCCTTTGGTGTGCTACCTACATAGTCCAGTTTTGAGGAATGCTTACTAGAATATTAAGCAAAGCATAACATGTTGGGTGATAGAACATTGATACTGTATTTTATAAAGGCTTTCTACAACCATGATTTTAAAAGTATTGTCATTTTTAGGGAGTAAATAATACTTATATCAGTTCTGTAATGAAATTTATGTTTATTTTAAAAATAGTTTCTTTGAAAATACACTTCCAAACCCTCCACATTTGCTATGCCCTTATTTCATCTTACACTATCATTTATAAAAGATTCCTCTGAAGCAAAGAGAATTAGGAAACATCTACTTAGCCCACCTCCTGGGTGGTAAATGAACTATTCAAATTGCCATCCTTTATTTGCTATTGATTTCTTTTTTTATTTTTAATTATTGGAAAAAAAAATTTGTGCCTGAAATTGTTTTTTGCAAGTGGCAGCAGTTTTAAACTCGATGCTTGTTCTTGCCTTTTTCTTTATATCAAAGAAAAAAAAGTTATTTTTAATGGCAATTGTGTGCAAATTTGGTGTTGGTGGAGTCGGCAGGAACATCCATTATATAAAAATAAAGTGTACCTGGTTGGGGTATTAGAAAGGTGGTAATTTCATCCTTTGGATCCCACTTTCAGTTTATGGCTTCAACAACGTCAATGGAAATTACAGCTTGAAGCCCACGTGGTGTACTTTACTTTCTATTCTTAAAACCTGAGGGAGTAAAGGAGAGCTAAATTCATGGCAAGGAACCCAGTTGTTAGATTGATACTGGGGAACAAAATTTCTCAGTCCACGATTTAAAAAAAGAACCTAATAACATTTCATCAATTTTGTTTTTTTGCCTATTTTTCTCTCTTTTCTTTTTTGGTTCCTTATTTTACATTTTCCCCAATCTTCAGGTGAAATCAGAAAGAGTCCATTTTGATTTGCGAGCATTGTGTATTAGATTAAAGAGAAAACTGCAGTGTGTATTCTAATATTTTTAACCACAAAATTACATACTCTTAAATTGAATTATGCACCTTCCTGTAAAATATTATTATGAGTAAAATCTGAAGAATAGCCACTCCTTAGAAAGAGAGGGAAAAACAATGCTGGTTCTAGTTATACTGATATTTACAAGTGGTTGATAGGTAGCTTAGGGCTTTAGCACAATCTTTTAAAACTGTTGAGTGATATGAAAACCCTATTATTCTATTTTGTTCCCACTCTATGAAAGATATCTTTGTTTTGCTGAGGTAACCAAAGTTACCCTGAGAAGTTTGAGACCTGATGGTACCTGTCAGTTACATATATCGTGAATCCCAATATAAAGTGAACACTATTTAGGCCAGCATCAGAAAATACATTCTTTGAAAACTGAACGTTATAGTCTCTATCCTTGTATTGATGTTTATAGATCTTTACACAGGGGGAAAACATAAATTTTTGTTCTACATCATAAGCCTATCTGAGATTTGATTACAAATCAACACATCCTTTTCAGTTCTTCTCAGAGTAAAATCCAACCAGACCTTCAAAATTTCTCAAAAAATGTAATACTTTCAAGAAAACAGCAATATGGACATGCACACACTGATTAGGACAGTGTAAATTGATATAATCCTTATGTAAAGTGATCAAGGAATTTGTATATTTGTATTAAAATATTCTGGGAATATACCCAAATAACTCAAAATAAATTTTTTAAAGAAGTTCTAGCTAAAAATATCTTTAATGCAATATCACTTATTTTGAAAAAACATGAAAGAATTTAAATATTCCAAAGTAGAAGTATGGTTTGGTAAGGTCTAGTACGTTCACTCAGTGTTATCTAGTGATGCACTTAAAAAATAACGTTATAAATATGATGTACTCTACAGGAATTTCTTATTACATAATGTTAAGTAAAAATATGATGTCCAACTGGATTTACAGCATAATTACAAGCTTATAGAAAAATGAATGAAGGAGAAATTGACAAAAATGTGACTGAATCTTGGTTTTATTATAGGGTTTGAGTATGACTTATTTGATTTATTTCTATGCTGATTTTTAATGCGTTAGTCATACCCATACACATCTTGTTTATTAGCTGAACATGAAACAACACACTTATTCATTTAAATAGTTCAAAGTTGACTTTTAAAACCTGCTCTTTGAATTATTCTTTTCTGCCCTTTGATTAACTCTCGGGAAGATTATATCGCTTTTCTAGTTAATTTCAGATATTAAAAAGGCCAATTCAATCTAATAACCCAAGGATCAGTCCCCTTGGGGCCCTGAGTCCCTTCTGGACCTTGCCCTATATATATCTTTGTCTAGCTGTTCATTTATATCCTTTAATATCCTTGGTAATAATCCAGTAATTTAATAAGTAAATAGCTGTCCTGAATTCTGTTAGCTGCTCTGGTAAATTAATTGACCCTAAGGAGAGGTTCATGGGAACCTCAACTTATAGCCAGCCAGTTAGAAGCACAGATGACAACCTGGATTTGTGACTGGAGCCTGAAGTAGAGGGAGGGAGCAAACTCTGGGGACTAAGCCCTTACTCTGACGCTATATCAAGTAGCATCAGAATTGAGTTAAATTTATAGGACCCCCCACTGGTGTCACAGAAGTGCTTAACGTGTGGAAAACCCAGCCATCCGATGTCCCAGGTCTCGTGGTGTAGCAGAGTACTGAGAATAGAGGAGACAACAGGAAGTGCATTTTTCTTTTCATTCCATGAAGTGTTAGAACTTAAAAATATTAAATCTACTGCTGCTTCCTTTTCTTTCTCTTAGTCTAATTCCCTGGGATTGTTAATTATGAAATGAGCTAGATTCATTAGTAGACCCAGGGGAAATAGCAGAGATTTGTAATTAGGTAAATTTACCAAAGGAATAAAATGTTTTCTTTATTCCATAGTTAAGACATATATGTTCTCATGAACAGATGTTAAAAGAGAAACTGACGCACATTAAAATTTCGAAAAGTTTATTTGAGTAAATATTGGTTCAAATTGGCAGCACAAACTAGAAGTGGGTAAGAGCACTCTACCCATAGGAGCCAGGGGCAAGGATTTTAGAGGGGAGAAACAGAAGCAAAGCAAGGAAATTCTTTGATTGGCTATAGTTTCAGCAGTTGCATTATTTGGGCGAGGCTAGTTGGCTGTTAGTGATTGGTTCTTCTTAACCTTCAGGCATTTATAGAAATTGACTCTGCATTGGTTTTTGCTTTGCTTATGTAGGTGACCCACACATTAGAGTCACCTCAGTCTAATGCCTCCTTGTTTGGTTATTTTGTCACAGACATTATATTATTTACCTTGACATTCAGTTTCATTGCCACTGGAGCCTGTCATATTTTTATACTGATATTAATTAAAAATGAGGTGCAAGAATGCCCTTCTGGCTCTTCTACTTTGAAGACAGAAGGCTCTCAACAACTTTCTAAGACTCTCCCTCAAAAAAATCAGAACTTCCCTCCCACTTGGGATATTATGTGTGTGGCATTTTGAGGGTAGAGAGCTCTTTTTCCTAAATGTTGCTGCCACTTTTTTCTTCTTCTGTGACTTTTAGTCTTTTCTCCCATTTTTGTCCACCCTACATTTTTGTTAAGATTTTTTCCATCAGTTCAAATATCAATATATTACATATTGACTTTTATCCTGTGACCTTCCTGAACTTATCAGTTCTAATAGTTTTTTGTATATTTAGGATTTTCTACATACAGGATCATATCACCTGTGAATAAAAACAATTTTACTTTTTTCTTTCCACTTTGGATAACTTACTTCTTTTTCTTGCCTGATTATGCGGGCTAGAATCTTGAGTAGAATAGTGAATAGAATTGGTAAGAAGGACATCCTTGTCTTGTTAATGATCTTAGAGGGAAAGCATTTAGTTTTCACCAGTAAGGTTGATGTTGTCTGTAGGTTTTGTGAATGCCTTTTATCATGTTGAGGAAGTTCTTATCTGTTCCTAGCTTGTAGAGAGATGTTGTTGTTTTAATGAGTAGATGGTGGATTTTGTCATATGTTTTTTTCTATGTCACATGGTTGAGATGCTCATTTGGTTTTATCTTTTATTCTATCAATACGATATATTACATTAACTGATTTTTGCAGGTTAAGCCAAACTTGCATTAATTACTTAGACCAATCTGTAAGTAATTATGATGTGTTATTCTTTTATATGTTGCTGGTGTCAGTTTGCTAATAGTCTGGAGGATTCATATATGAATATACATATATATGAATTTCTCTCTCTCTCTATATATATATAGAAAGTGACCTATACAGAGAGACAGAGAGAGAGAAATTCATATATATATATGATCCTGAAAACTATTGTAGGGGAGGAAGACATTTCCTCTTCCCAAATGGGGGTTCGTCTGGCTGGAGAACGAATTAAATTCACATGAGACAGAACAGCAAGAGAAAATTAAACAAAGCTTTATGAGGAACCATGGCCCAGGGACTTTCTTCCCGAGGGAAGAAAGGGCACCAAAGAAGTGGGGTGCACAGAGTGGTTATATACCCCCAACAGGATATTTCACATATGATTGAAATGTCCCTCCCACAATAGTCACAAGATTGCCCTGTTGGCACAGCGCTTGATGGACACGGCAGATAGTGGTCTGCTGTCTCGGTGGGCGTAGCAGGAGGCAAGTCTATTGTCTGGAGCTGGGCAGTCACAGGTGAGCGCAGCAATCAGTTCCTAGCCTAAGGAAAGATGCTTAATCCTTAAAGAAATGCCAACGTTGGGAGGGGGAGGGAAGTCAGTTATAAGAGGTTACCAGACAAGCACAATAAAATGCAGATTTAAGTCCTTGCCTTTGGTATTGAGCAAGAGTTTCTGGAGAGAAGGTCATCCCCTTTCCTCCTCCTGGCACAGAGAGGGAGGCACCCTTCACAGATAGAGATTTACCCTACAAATGCAAATGTGTCCCAACAAAGGGCAAGTTCCATTCCTCAGAGCCTCCCTCCCTGTCCCAGTCCCAGTCCATCGAAAGCAATCAGCCTCAAATAATCCTGATGCCAAAAAGACATATCTTGGGTGTCCAATTCCAGGTCCCTACACTATTAACAAAACTGAATCCACATAGAATAGAATAGAAACTGAATCCATATAGAATAGAATAGGAACTGAATAGATAAAAAGTGACGTATATGTATATATATACGAGAGAGAGAGAGAGTAGTGGATCAATGAATCAAGGGTAATAAATTGTTAACAATTGGCAAATCTGAGTGAAGCAAAATTTTTGTACTGCTCTTTCAACTTTTCTTTAAGTTTGACATTGTTTCAAAATGAGAAAAATAAAAAAGAATTTGGCGAGCATTTATTGAGCATTCTGTATGCCGAGAAATAAGTAAAGTGCACAGAAAAAGCGTGGTCTTTTTACATACAACAAGCAGACTTTGGGAAGGGGACTGCCATGGTTCAAATGCACTTCATCACTTGGAGCTTCCCTGTTGGTCATCCAGGGTCATCTGCTCACCTTGTAGATGTCCACAGCCTCAGATTCTGAAGAGCTTTCCTTGCGGTGTTGAAGCAGGACAAGCTGAGGGTTTCTTCCTCCCCTAGTGTGTTTATTAAAAAAATGCCAATTTACTAGGTCAGCATCGGGCATTGATGTGTACCGAAGAGGGGAAACCTGGAACCCCAAGACACAAGTAGAGTGTGTGTCTACACACAAACGACTTGACATAATTTCTCTCCTTTTATGAAATTATTTATTCCCGAGAAAGTGAAAATACCTCACCTGAGTAAAATGGTAACATTTAAATCATGTACAGCTAATAACCCCTTAGCTAAATGGCACCTAATTTTTGTAGCAATCCCATATATAGTTTTAAAAGCTATCTCATTAAATCTAGGCATATATATGTGTATGTGTATAGCTGTGTAGAGAAATATATATAGTACATAAAATTTTATATATATATATTTCGTATATGGTATATATACATTTCATATTTCTTTCATGTATGGATATATATTCTCTCTACCTACATCTATCTATCTATCTATCTATCTATCTGATATATTTATCTTCTTTTCTTCTTCAAATTTTAACAACCACAAAAATTCCAGAAACCACCTAGTTCTGAATGTTGTAGGACCTAAGTGGGAGGAATAGGGTGGAAAGGGTTTTCTCAGTTTGTATCTTCTGGAATATAATCAGACTATACCTTGAGATGTTAGAGCCGCATGAACAGATATTTGAAGACCAGAATGTTGTGCACTTCATTCATCTGGGATCTACACGTCGCCCAAAGGGCAACATGAAATACAACAAAATGCTTTCAGCTGTAGCACCACACAACAAGCATATCTTGTTTGAGAAGAGAAAAGGTGAGACCTAGAAAATCTATTTGTTCATTGATATCTAAAAATGATGGTAGATAGGCTGCTAGAGTGTAATGGGATTCTGGGGCCCGGGGCAGGAAAGGACAAAAGAAGGATTCTTAATGTGGAAGATGAATATGCATAAAAGACAAACTTTGGATGATTCAAATATTTTGGCTAGGCTCATCCTCGGTAGTAGTAAATAAGAAAAACAACACCCCAAGAAACAGTTCTCACAAGTGAGGAAATTTAAAATAAATATAAATGAAGTCAGGGCTCCCTTTCTAGAGAAGAGCACAGTAGAGACACATGTCTGAGAGCAAAGGATTCTGAAGTGCTTTGAGATTTGAAACTTGAACCTATTTCTATACAGTCAGTTAGAGACTGGGTTTCAAACTTCCTTCTTTCTTTTGCCTTCTTTCTTATCTCTTACAGCCCTTCTTTATCCCCCCTCATATTCTCCTTTATAATATAATGAATTATAAAATTGAAAGGGTAGTCCAGGCTTTTAAAACAAGCATGCAATTTATTATTTATACTTGCAAGCCCATAGATAAAAAAATATATAATCTAAGTGTTAAATAAGTACTTCCAACTGCTTGGAACCATGCATTACTTTAACTAATAGGAAATGATGAAATACATGTGAAAAGACTATACATCTCTAATATACTACTGGAATTTTTCATTATTATTTACTCATGTCTAAGATTTAGATAGACAAGAAAATACTAGCTAATTCATCCTTCAACTGGTATATAACCATAATGAAAGGTCCTTTTAGTATTTGTCTTCCAATTGAATATATGACGTTTTCAGTTGCTAGAAGTTACTTGACCACTCCTAGGACTCATGATTGCATTTGAGCTGTTTTGTCAGTTTATGAAACAGAAAGAAACAAATCTATTAGTTGGACTTGGCAACTGCTGTTTACATATATATTTATTTCAATATGTATATATACAGACAGATATATTCAGAATCTGTGAATATGGTGGGATATCACTTGTATGATTATATTAAGTTATATGGCAAAAGAAATTCACAGAAATAATTAGGGGCCCCTATCGGTTGACTTTGAGTTCATCAAAAGGGAAATTATCCTGAGTGGTTCTCACCTAATCAGTTGAGGTCTTCATCCCTGTTCCGAGTGCTTGGAAGAAAGTAGAGAGCCATGATGTGAGAGGAAAGAGCAACATGACAAAGATCTGAGGGAGGCCTCTGGGAGCCAAGAGAATCCCCTACTAAAATCCAACAAGAAAACAGGGACCTCAGTTAATAAATGCTGCCAAGAACCAGGGATCTTGGAAGAGAGCCGCAAGCCCCAGGCGGTGTCACAGCCCCAGCTGACACATTGATTTCAGCCTGGTAATATCCTAAATAGAGGACACAGCTATTCCATGCTTTGCTAATTCACGCTGCTTCTCTGCATTCCTAATATGATAATCTTGCCTTGAGGAAATTCATTGCTAATTTGCAAAGCATAAGTTAAGGATTTTGGTGTGATCTCAGATTGTAAGGGAAGATTGTGTATGGTCTCCACACTATCAACAAACAAGAAATGGCCTGACTCTCATAGCAATTGTATTGCATTGAGGAAGCAGACATTAGCTATTATGCAATATACTAGAGTGTATTGATGGTCTATATTATCAATACAGATAATAGTCCTTATTAGAAATCAAGAAGAATAGACAATACTTTGAAACTTGAACTGAGCTTTGAAGGAAGTTCATACCTTACTGAAAAACAACCCACTAGTGTATTTTCAATTTACAGAAATCTTGTTGGATATATGCCCAATAAGATCACAGTCTTGGAATATAACTTTTCATTTGCTCAGCCCTTTTCCTGTTCATAAATTTACAGAAAATGTGACCTAATCTATTGTTATGATTGTTATAATACCATACAAAGGAAACAGAGTCATTTTAAGTGGAAATGTTCCTCAGCTGAAGTAATGAGACATTATAAATTTCATATTGGACATAGTTAAATATCATTTATAAAGCAAGTGTTATATGCCTCCATAAGTGGTAGACTGAATTATCATTCATAGGACTTCAACCCTGTCTGTATCTGAGACCTCTGCCACATGACATTGAAAATCTTACCTTTAGTGGCAGAGTATATTTCCCATCCCATAATTAGGGGACTTATTTTGACCAATGGACTCTGGGACCAAGTGACAATGTGTCAGTTTGAGCTTAGACTTCAGCAGAATCATGTGCTAGCTATCTTGTACTTCTGTCGTCACCAAAAGATTAACTTGACCTGGGACACTTGCTCTGAGAAAAATGGGAGCTACATGGATCAGAACTTACCTGAAGCAGCTCTCTGGAGCTGAGTTCAATCGAAATCAGCCTAGATCAGTCAAACCCTGGCTGACCCGTAGAGTCGCAGCCTCCTGGACAGCTGACCTGTGAGCATGAAAATGAGTAATTGTTGTTTTAAGCTGCTGAGTTTTGGGTCGTTTTGTTACACAGTGTTGTTGTGGATGTAGCTGACTTATTTAGCTGACTGTCTTTCTCTGCTCTGGCTACTCCTTGGGAAAATCACTTTTTCATGCGTTCTCTCACAGCTCATTGGTGTGTGAAATGATGGGAATCTCTTATTTTTTCTGTGGTCAAGCAGTTCAATGTTTATAGAAAACTAAGATGATTCAGAAAGTCCTTAGGTATTCAATCAAAAGACACATGATTCTAGATTTTTTTGATACAAATTTCAATGAAGAAGCTGAACCTACTTACATTAGAATTCAACCCACACCCTAAATTCTGATACACAAAATCCACTCTGCCACTAGTCAACCAGAGTTCTTAAATGCTCTTCTCCCCATCTTGTTCTTCTTTGGTCCCCCAAATCCCAACATTTGAGTAGGAGAAAGAAAATGAAAAGAGTAAGAAAAGCTTACTGCTCTCTTCTCAAATATGTGTTTATCTTCTAGGTGATATTGCATATCAGTGTTTATTTTCTTGTGACCTTAGATATTTTAAAAAGGAATGATTTCAGCTGTGCCACTCAGACTATTAGTAACAGGAGCTCAGCACAGGCAAAAAAGATGCTTAGAGACATAAGTAAAATTGTGTTAGTAGAAGAAATCTTTATTTATTGATCTATCTTTTCTATCTATCTATCAATAACATTTTTGGTGATGTGTAACTCCCATCTATCTATCAATAACATTTTTTGGTGATGTGTAACTCCATTAACTCCTCATGTCCTATCTTGTGACTGAAACAAAATATGAATTTTTATACCATCTTATATTTTACATAAGACGTTTACCAATCGATATTAGATTACATAATGGCATTTCTCTTAAATATACATCTCATTTTCTTTATTAAATTCCAGCATTATTTGTGCCAATGGATTCATCTTCTCATATGTTACTTCTACTCAACCTGAATCTTTCATTACTTATTTATTGTTATAGATTTTGTTTTTATGATTTTTTTGAGAATCTTGTATAAAGAGAAAGAAAAAGACAAAATAAAGTAATAAGCACCTATGTACCCACCACTCAATCCTAACATTTGACTTTCAATCAAAGAGGTCTTAGAGAGAATCCTTATAAAAATGACCACTCATTGTTTTCAAGACAGAGAAAGCAGACTAAGAATTTTCAGCTCTATCATCTACCTAAAATATATTCTGCAATCTAAAAGCCAGAATGGCAATATTTTAGGACAAGAGAAAATGAATCCAACATAACTGGACATATACACTTCTTTCTGGAACATGCAGAAAACCTTGCCTTTAAATTATGCCAGGTTATGCTTGCTCCATATTGAACGATAATAGCAACTCATGTTCAAATAATTGTTGGGGGCAATAAGTGGGTTAAGTTAGAAGTGGCGTAAAGCTAGAACCACGAGAAAAGAAATATAAAAATACATGTTATATTTTATTTTAAAAGTCCTGGTTGCTAGGAGAGAATTTCAGTGATTCTCTGGGACCTAAATAACAATGAACTGGCTCTTTTCTCTTAAGTAGATGTGATATTTAAATAGATGCAGGCTTAGGAACCATATAAAGTCACTTCATAAATGGTATTCATCTATCTACATTTAATTAGATAGCTTCTGCTGAGTTACTTTCAATTGAATGTCCTCTTTTCTTTTAAAAGCTTTATTGATATACAATTCTGAAATTTCATATAGATGGAATTATATATTACGTGGCCATTTGTGTCCTGCTTCTTTTCACTCAGCATAATGTTTTTAAGGTTTATTCACGTTGTAGTGTGTATCAGACAGTCATTCATTTTTACTGCCAAATAATATTCTATTGCATTAATATATCACATTTTGTTTATCCATTCAGTGAATGAGGGCCATTTGAGTTGTTTCTACTTTGGGCTATTATAAATAATGCTGCTGTGAACATTGATATAAAAGATTTTGTATAGACACATCTTTTCCTTTCTCCTGGAGTGGAATTGCTTGGTCATATAGTAACTCTGAGTTTACAGTTGTGAGAAACTGTCAAACTCTTTTCCAAAGCAGTTGCACCATTTTACATTCCCAACAGCAATGTATTGTAGGGGAGGAAGACATTTCCTCTTCCCAAATGGGGGTTCGTCTGGCTGGAGAACGAATTAAATTCACATGAGACAGAATAGCAAGAGAAAATTAAACAAAGCTTTATGAGGAACCATGGCCTGGGGCCTTTCTTCCCGAAGGAAGAAAGGGCACCAAAGAAGTGGGGTGCACAGAGTGGTTATATACCCCCAAACAGGGTGTTTCACATGTGATTGAAATGTCCCTCCCACAATAGTCACAAGATTGCCCTGTCAGCACAGTGCTTGATGGACACAGCAGGTAGTGGTCTGCTATCTTGGTGGGCGTAGCAGGAGGCAAGTCTATTGTCTGGAGCTGGGTGGTCACAGGTGAGCACAGCAATCAGTTCCTGGCCTAAGGAAAGATGCTTAATCCTTAAAGAAATGCCAACGTTGGGAGGGGGAGGAAAGTCAGTTACAGGAGGTTACCAGACAAGCACAATAAAATGCAGATTTAAGTCCTTGCCTTTGGTATTGGTTAAGAGTTTCTAGAGAGAAGGTCACCGCCTTTCTTCTTCCTGGTACAGAGAGGGAGGCACCTTTTACAGATAGAGATTTACCTTACAAATGTAAATGTGTCCTAACAAAGGGCAAGTTCCATTCCTCAGAGCCTCCTTCCCTGTCCCAGTTTATCAAAAGCAATCAGCTTCAAATAATCCCAATGCCAAAGAGACATATCTTGGGGTGGCCAATTCCAGGTCCCCACAGTATGAACATTCCAATTTCTTCACATCTTCACCAACACTTGTTATTGTCCATCTTTTTGCTCGTGGCCATGCTAATATGTATGAAGTGGTATCTCATCATGGTTTTGATTTTCATTTCTCTAACGACTAATGATGTCGAGCATCTTTTCTTGTGCCTATTGCTGATTTGTTTATCTTCTTTAGAAAAATATCTATTGAAATATTTTGCCCATTTTAAAAATTAAGTTGCCTTTTAATTATTGAATTGAAGGAGTGCTTTATACATTTTGGATAACAGTCCTTATCAGATATATGACTTTCAAATATTTTCTCCCATTCTGTGAGTTATCTTTTCATTTTCTTGATGATATTGTTTGTAGCACAAAAGTTTAAAATTTTGACCAAATCCAATTTATCTAAATTTTTTGTCAATTGTAGTTTTTTGCCTCATTTAAACATGGCTTAACCCAAAGGTATGAAGATTTACTTCCAAACTTTCTTCTAAAATGTTGCATAGTTTTAGCTCTTATTTGTCAGTTTATGATCCATTTCGAATTAATTATGTTTATGGTGTGAGGGGGTAGTCCACCTCCGTTCTTTTATACGTGGATATCAGTCTTCTAAGCTCCAGACTTGTCATAAATCAATTGACCATAAATTTAAGGGTTTATCTCTGTACTCAATTTTTTCCATTGATCTATATGTTTATCCTTTTGCCAATTTCACACTGTATTGTTTACTGTAGATTTGTATTGTTGATCTTAAACAAATAGACAGTTATTTCTCCAGTAAAAATGGATTTATCTGGGATCAGCAAAGAATTGTAATTCAGGGTCTGCAACCATGGCAAGCCCCTTACAAGTTCCAGCAGCAAAGAGAGGAGAAACTTTTATGGTGGGAAGGGGAAGTTGTGAGGCTATCGTAAATAAAGATTTAGAGGTGTACTGGCTTTTCACTGGCTCTCATTGACTGCGCTTCTTGCTGGTTAAGAAAAGAAAGTCTTTCTTCTTCCTGTTGGTCCCTGCCACGGTAGCAGGGTATGAGAGCTCCTCTTTTTGGTTTCCTGACTCCAATTTAATGAGGTTTCTGTTTATTAATTTCCACAGTATTAAGATTTGAAATAGGGAAGTGTGAATCTTCCAACTTTGTTTTTCTTTTTCAAGATTTTTTTTTCTCTTCTGAATCCTTGTATTTCCATATGAAGTTTAAGATTAGCTTAACAATGTATGCAAAAGAGGCAGCTGACATTTAGATAGGGATGGCATTAAATCTGTAGTCAGTTTCGGGAGTATTGTCATCTTAACAATATTGTCTTCTCCAATCCATGCACATTGAACATCTTTCTAATTATTTAGATCTTCTTTAATTCCTTTCAACAACGTTCTATTACTCTGAGTGTTCAAGTCTTGCATTTATTTTGTTAAGCTTATTCCCAAGTATTTTATTATTTTTGATGCTATTTTAAATGTAATTGTTTTCGTAAATACATTTTCAGATGATTCATTGCTAGTTTAGGAAATTTTTATATATTTTTGTCTATTAATATTGTAAACTACCACCTTGGTGAATTTTTTTATTAGTTCTAGTAATTTTGGTTTTACTAGTAATTAGTTCTAGTAGTTTTGGTTCCGTGTGTGGGTTTATTTAGATTTTCTATTTACAAGATCTTGTCATCTGCAAATAGATATAGTCTTACATCTTCCTTCCCAGTCTGAACACTTTTATTTCATTTTCTTGCCTAATTGCCCTAGCTAGATCCTATAGCACAATGTTGACTAGAAATGGCAACAGGAGATGCTCTTGTCTTGTTCCTGATCTTATGGGGAAAGTTTTCAGTCTTTCACCATTACATGTGATCTTAACCAAGGTTTTATCAGGTTGAAGAAGTTCCCATCAATTGCTAGTTTGCTAAGTGTTTTTATCACAAAACAAAGCTGGATTTTGTCAAATCCTTTCCCTGTGTCTGTTGAAATAATTGTGTTTTTTTTCTCTTTGTTCTATTAATATGGCAAATTACATTGATCTATTTTTGTGTGTCTTGTATTCCTGAGATAAATCCCACTTGGTCATAGTGTTCAATCCTTTTCTTATACTGCAGAATCCAGTTTCCTAGAACTTTGTTGAGGACTTTTGTGTCTATCTTCAAAAGGGGTAGCAATCTGTAGTTTTCTTTTTTTGTGATGTCTTTTTCGAAATTTATTGTCTTCTTAAGGTAACATTGGTTTATAGCGTTATATAAACGTCAGGTGTACATCATCATAGATCGACTTCTCTATCTGGTTTTGGTATCAGAGGGCCCCATAGAATGCATTAGGAAGGTTTCTTCCTCTCTATTTTTTGGAAGAATTTGGGAAGGATTAAATATTTGGTATAATTCACCCATGAAGTCACATGAGCTTTTCTTTGCTGAAAGTTCCTGTTGTTGTTGTTAACTAATTCAATCTCTTTACTTGTTATAAGTCTATTCAGATTTTTTATTTCTTCTTGAGTCAGTTTCAGTAGGTTTTCTTTCTACAAATTTGTTCATTTCATTTAAGTTATCTAATTTGTTGGCCTACAGTTATTAATAGCATTGCCTAATAATCCTTTTTCTTCTGTAAGGCCAGTGGTAATGCTCCCTATTTTGTTTCTGATTTTAGCAATCTGAATCTTCTCTTTATTTTTCTCGGTCAATCTAGCTAATAGCAATTAGGTAAGAATTGTTGGCTAATAGCAATCTTGTTGACTTTTTCAAGGAAACAACTTTTGGTTTCATTGATTTTTCTCTACTTTTTACCATTTCTGATTTTGCTTATCTCTATTCTAATCTTTACTATCTCCTCCCTTCTGCCAGTTTTGGATTTTCTTTATTCTTATTTTTCTCATTTATATTAAGGTGGAAGTTTGTAATATTATTTGCGACATTTCTTTTTAATGTAGGTGTTTATAGATAAAAACTTTCCGGGGCCAGCCCGATGGTGCAGCAGTTAAGTGTGTACATTCTGCCTCTTGGCTGCCTGGGGTTCACTGGTTCAGATCCCGGGTGCAGACATGGCACCGATTGGCAAAAGCCATGCTGTGGTAGGCATCCCACGTATAAAATAGAGGAAGATGGGCATGGATGTTAGCTCAGGGCCAGTCTTTCTCAGCAAAAAGAGGAGGATTGGCAGCAGATGTTAGCTCAGGGCTAATCTTCCTCAAAAAAAAAAAAAAAAGAAAACATTCCTCTGTACGTTTTGGTATGTGGTATTTTAATTTCCTTACATTCTCTTGTGAGTTCTTTTTTGACTGATTGATCATTGGGAGTGTGTTGTTTAATTTTCACAGAATTATGAATTTCCAGATTTCTTCTGTTGTTGATTTCTAAGTCAATTCCATCGTGGTAGGAGAACAAACTTTGTATGGTTTAAATCCTTTTTAATTTATTGAGGCTTGTTTTATGGTCTAGAATATGTTCTGTCTTGAACAAGTTTTCACATGTTCTTGAAAATAGTGTGTATTCTGCTACAGTTGTGTAGACAGTTCTATAAATGTTTGTAAATTGTAGCATTGTTTGGCTCTTCTATTTCTTTGTTGATCTTCTACCTAATTGTTCTACCCATTACTGAAAGTGGAGTATAGAAGTCTCTAACTTTTTTTTTTTTTTTGAGGAAGATTAGCCCTGAACTAACATCTGCAGCCAATCCTTCTCTTTTTGCTGAGGAAGACTGGCCCTGAGCTAAAATCCATGCCCATCTTCCTCTACTTTATATGTGGGAAGCCTGCCACAGCATGATTTGACAAGTGGTGTGTAGGTTTACGCCCAGGATCCGAACTGGCGAACCCTGGGCCACCAAAGCAGCACATGAGAACTTAACCACTTTGACACCAGCCCCTGGAAGTCTCTAACTTTTATCATTGAATTTTCTATTTCTACTATCAATTCAGTTTTTGCTTCAAGTATTTTAGGGCTGTTTTTAGGGGACCATATTTTTATAATTGTTATGTCTTCTGGGTGGAGCGATTGTTTAATCAATATCATGATCTTCATACCTTGCTTTAATTCTTTAAGCCTGGAGCCTGGTTTCCTTTAGTTCTTTGAACATATGTATTATAATGCTTTGAAGTCTTTGTTTGCTAAATCCCTCATCTCGCTCCCTTCAGTTTCTATTGCCTTTTTCCCCCATGGTGTATGAGTCACACTTTCTTGTTTCTTTGGATGACTCATATTTTTTTGTTGAAAATTGATCATTTTTGATAATACATGAGAAACTCTGGAGACTCATCACCACTCCCAACAGAGGTTGTTGTTGCTGGTTGCTTTGTCATTTGTTTCTTTCTTTCGCGACTTGGTTTAACTAATTCTGTGAAATCTTTTTCTCTCAAAATGTGCAACAATGTCCCTCTTCCGATTTTTCCCCTTTGTTTTTATCTCTTAATTTAACTACCTAAGAATTGCTCCTGTCTCACCATAGTCCACTTAGTGATCACAGGTTGTGCTTAAGCCCTCTTAGTCAGAGATAATTACCTATTAGCATCAGATAGATACATGGCTTGTAGGCTACTTTCAAGTTTCAGTGAGTGTAAGTGCTTGTTTATGCTTCACATTTAGCCAGTGACTTGCAGGTTGGATGTTCCCTCTCTGATCTCTCTCAAGAGGCTGCAGCTTCGGGCACGTATATGGTCTTCCAGAATGCCAAGGATGTGTATATTTTTTTTTTGAACCTGTTTTCCTGAGAGTTTCCTTTGAGTCAGAGTAGCTTACTTAGCCAGTGTTTGGTTGAAGGTTGCGTTTAGGCTTCTTTGCCAGGGAAGCTTCTGTCGTGCCTTGATGGATCTGTGTGCAGTTGGGCAATGCTTTCAAGTCTGACCCAGCTCCTGAGTGATTGCTAGTGAGCAGGGGCAGCCTATCACAAGTGCACAGCCTTCCTGACCCCTGGGGGGCTCTTCTTGGCTGTCAGTTTTCTTAATTTTCTGTATTAAACTTCCTGCTACTCTGCCATTTTGTTGGTATTAAGAAGCTACCAGTTCTTAATTCCTGTCTACCATAATCTCCATTGTTTTCAACAATGCCCTTAGGCATGGGTTTCTCCACTCTTTGTTCTAAATAAAGTCAGTCTCCTCAGAGTTCTGGAGCTTTTTAATCCAGGGGACATCCTTTCACCCTAGGCAAAGCTTTGGGCTACTTCTCAGAGCTGGTGGCCAAATCAGAAACTGCTTTCCGTGGAATGACACCCTTGCTCCTGGAGAGGGAGGGATGTCTGCCTCTTCCACATGGAACCTCCACCCTAAGAGACAGCTGGGGCGTGGACGATCAGGGACTGAATATTATTGGCCTACAGCCCTTGAAATAAAGTTTCCACCTATAAGTGGGGATGAATAAAAGGCGGGGCTATGATTGGGGGTTGGGTAAAACAGGAAAGTGGAGGAACAGCAATCAGTCTCTCCTGGCCTGAAACTGTAATCCTAAACTTGGATCTAGGGGTGTAAGGAGCCCCTCTCTTCTTGGCTGTACACGACCTGAGTAGAGCATCTGTCAGGCAGAGCTGGCCTGGGCAGCAGAGTAGAGTAGCTATCTGACTGTTCTTCCCAAGAATTAGTATGTTTTCTTAAATGAATGTTTCTCCATTTGGACAATTTGGACATTAAGTGATTGTTTTAAAAAATCTCCACCATTTAAATTGCTGTGTTGGTTGGTAGAGGGTCTGCCAAGCTCCTTACTCAGAAATCCCACCTCCTGAATGTCTTTTTTTGTTTTTTTTCACGATGTTGATAAAGAGAATTATGGTCTAGCCTTTTCGATTTTCTCCATTACTCTTTTAACTGCATCCCCTCACATGGGCCAGCACCACCATCTCACCGCAATCAGTCATGCACATTCTTTCCAAGCCCACCTTGGAGAGCTGAATCCTCACTATAAACACAGTATCTAATCTATTGCCAGAGCCCATCACTTACTATCCAGAGGAATCAGAGGAATGTGTCTCCTCCTCCTGGTCGTAACTGTTATATGCTTCAACGAATCCAGCCACAGCTATGTGGATTGCACAGCCTCCACTATTTTCTTGATTACCTTTTGATTTAAGAATAACAGTGAAAATCATTACGTTAAAGATTCCGATCATATAGGCTCTTCATACAAGTTTACCACTTTCCTCAAGTGGTCTAACTGAAAGAAATAAGAACGACTATTCAGTCTTCAAGTTCCTCCATCCATCTGCTTCCCTCTTATGCTTAAACTGCCACTGTACTCTGAATTGCTCACTTAAAATAAACCATTCACATATTTTTTTCCTCTCTTCTATCTGTCAGCTATTTAGAAGGTTAATGGCATATTTTTCTCTCTTCAGAACAGTATTACATACTCACTCTCTCCACACGTTCCTCTAGGTACATCTCCATTTGGCTACACTCCTTGTAGGAGTCTTTTCAGTGTATGTTCATATCCCTGTAAGAAACTGAGTATGTTAAATATATTTGCTCTCTCCCTTTTTTTTTTTTTTTGCTGAGGAAGCCTGGCCCTGAGCTAACATCCGTGCCCATCTTCCTCTACTTTATACATGGGACGCCTACCACAGCATGGAGTTCCAAGCGGTGCCATGTCTGCACCCGGGATCCGAACCGGCGAACCCCAGGCTGCTGAGAAGCGGAACGTGCGAACTTAACTGCTGTGCCACTGGGTCGGCCCCAATATATTTGCTCTCTTTAACTTTTGCCCTGTAATTTAAAAAATCTGTTTCTTTCCTTAAGACTTTTAACATCCCAGAAGTATGATTGTATCTATACTTTCTTGTGTCTAATGTACAATTAGCAGTACTTTGATATACATTAAGTTGAGTGTTTAATTTTAGTAAAATTTCTAAGTAGGGCACATTGGGAAAAATAATAGAAAAGTGTGCTATGCTATTTCTCAGAAATAGTTTGGCTTCTAATCTTTGGAAATTCCATTATATAAAGGAAAATCAGTATACTGTCATTAAGAGATCCAAATTCTAGCCTCAGAAAATCTTATTTCACAATTAAATTAACATCTTTTGGAAGATTCACACACACATTGCATCTAGTTGTCTGGCTTTGGGCAAGTTACTTAATGTTGTTAAGCTTGTTTTTCCACATCTACAAAATAAAAAAATCTGGACACAGTGATTTCTAAAGACCTCCTCTGTGCTAAAATTCTCTCCTTTCTATACCCTAGAAAGATGCCAGTTATGGTTGACCATAATTGACTTGCTGATGTCAGAACCTGGCTTGGTTGATAGTGGGATGTTTGTCACTGCCAAGTCCCAGCCCTGTGGTTGAGTGCCCTCTAGAGCAGGCCATATTTGGAAGTTTCCAGTATAACTTGCTCATAAATGGCTATCCCATTTCCTAGGGCAGGCAGGACTTCACTGTCAGCAACTCGCTCTACTCTTAATATGTAAACCAGTTCTATGTTTCAAGAATTCCAGGAAATTAAAAGTAGTTCAGATTAGGCATATTCTCCACTCTTCAAAGAGAACTTGCTTAATACACTTTAAAACTTTTAATACATCACAATTTGCTTATTTTCTCCATCCCCTGCTTCCACCACACACAACCTTTTCAATATGTCCAAGACTACTATTATCCAGCTTGAAATTAAGAGTAGAGGGGGTGGTCGAGGAGACTGGAGCCAAAAGCAACACTGAAACTAATAAGGAATCCCAATTTGTCAAGTCCACACAACCACTTGCCAAACAACATTTTAAATGATTTAAATAGCCCAGTGCGTATTATAGACCAGTTCCTGAGTTATGTTAACCTACACTCTGACAAGTCATGTGGATTTTCACATGCTAATTTACAAATGCACTAAGAAAGAACTAAAGAATATATGTATCTTTTCATTCTTTACAAGCAAGTTATAGAATTCTTTTCCTGACAACACACATGACTCGGTAACCACATCAAGTCAAAACATATCTACCGCATTAGCCTCCCTATCAGGTTACATTCAAAATGGTCTCCTTATAACACTCAATAAACAGTCTCAGATGTGTACCGTAAACCCTTGTTATATGTGCCAGCCTGAGAAAGAGCAGAGGAGCTCTGTGGAAGGTTTCAGTCCCAGGTCATTCGCTCACAGTTCAGTCGGAGGATGAACAAGGGTGTTTGGGCAAAATGAATTCAGCAATGTTATTTGCCCAAGAGGCTTATAGAGCTATATGCCAGTTTGAGCTGCAAGGTGAGAGATCAGAAATTAAAACCGGCAGCCTGCTTCGAGCAGGTAATGAGTGAGCTGTGTATGGTTCATTACTCACTGTGATAGGGAATTGCTATAATGAGTAAGCTGCCTTATTAGGTGTCAATCTTATAGAACTTAGGGACAACTTTTTAAAGAGGACCTCTGTTTTGATTCATTCTGCACTTATTCAGAAATAGAGGGAATAACCATTATTTAGCTTTGAAATGGGATCTCTGCTAAAGGCACAAAGGGTTATGCCAACTGAGGTTGAGTTGCCTTGAAACTGAGATCTTCTTGACCAATTTGGCACACCAGCTAAAGATATGGTGATGTCCACAGACCCCTTAAGTCAGGTCCTAAGATATAAGTAGAGAAATAAGATATGAGGTTTTGTCCTGGATAGTAAGCTCTGAGCTATAGTTTGTTTTCCATAAAATTATAAATAGTCAAGGACATGGTCTACCTCTATTTGACAAATATTTTTAAGCACCAATTATCTGCCAGGTGCTCAAATAGCTAGACACTAGACAAGATTTTGATATTAATAAGCTACTATAATTTATTTGGTGCCTGATATAGGCAAGGAGATTTTTTTTTTAGCACAAGTATGATCTCTTTTAATATCTTTACCAGTCCTATGAGATAAATATAATAATGTATCCTCTTTTACAGATAAGAGAATGGAGACATAGAGAATTTAATTAATAGATTTTTCATCACACAGCTAGTATATAATGGCAAACAGATATCAAGTTTCTAAAATATGTTTATTGTCAATATATGATAATATGTATTATCTTATATAGTGAATATATCTAATATATCTAACTTCCAATGTCTAAGATATCTAACATATCTAATATATCTACCAGATATATAGATAGCAAATATATCTGATAGATATATCACAATATACCTATTGTGATATAACATAGTATAAAGTATGTGATATATATCATATATGATATACGTATTGTATATAATGATGCACACATCATGTTTATATATATCTTGAATGATATATATGAAAATATATTTATATATTGCTTACAATAATTTAACAGCATATATGTCATATATGTGATTTACACAAAAATATATACATATTCATATATATGGAAAGAGCAAGACAATAAGTTCATTTATGGAGGCAAAAAATAAGTTTTAGAAGCATAAAACTGGGATGGATATTGAAAAGCATAACATGGAGGAGACATTATTGATATACAGAGAAAATTCAGATAAAAGCAGATGGTGAGAAAAATAAACTAAGTATGATGTGACAGTGGAAGAGAAGAAATGCCTCAAGCTAGGGCAGAAAGTGATAACGTCAAACATGTTATTGAGTTTTCCAGCCTCTTAGAAGCACATAATGTCTCTGAAAGTTTTTTCAAGTCTATCAACCATCCAATAAAAGAGTCTGTTACACTTCTGTTTTCCACCTTAAAATGGAGAAAATTTAGAATTGGTAGGTGCCTTAGCGGCATCTTATCCACAGTATCCCCAAGAACAGAAATTAATTGATTTATTCAACTATTTTGTGAGTATAGTTGTAGGGAATTCTAAAATAAAGATACGTTTTTGTTGTTTCTACCTTAAGATGACTAGATTTATGCAACAAAAGTAACAAGTGTCATGAAACATTGAAGGCATGGAGAACACTGAATCTAAATCAAACGTCAACAACCTGTAAGGCCTTCGAGCACACTGCGGACCATCCTAAGCAAGGAGATTTGAGAGCTCTAAGAAGAGTGCTAAAATAATGGTCACAGCAGTGGAAATGGAAGTACAGCAATCATGCTGAGAGACGATTTGGGGGGATCCCCTAAAACTTTGTCATTTAGAGCCACTGGATATTTCCAGTAATGGAGATCTCATTCAGATAGCTCTAATTAGCAGTCATTTCTTGTGGTATTAAGAGGGACATTTCCTACATGGAATGTATCCATGAATCTTCACTATGCTTTCTGGAGTTATAGTGAATAAATAAATGCCCTCTCCAAGTATTTAAAATAGCTATCACTGCGTTTCAACTCTGAAGTCCATGAAGCTCTCCTTCAGTTGTGTCTCTCTCTCACCCTCTAGCCTAGATGATCTCTCACACTCTAGCAGACCTGCATGAACCCTGTATCTTCCTGATTTCTGAATTCCTCTTTTCTCCACAATAGAAAAGTATTCGATTTTTATCAGTTACAGTTGCCACAAAACTCATTTGCAGTTGAATAAGAATTTTAAGGCAATAATAATCTATATCTCCATCTTCTTCAAACTCTTTAGCTTTATGTCACTTGAGGAGTTAACACAGTTAGAAACCCTAAGGTGTTTGCTCCATTTTGTGAGTTTAACTCTATCTTTAAGAGGGGAATATCAGTGTAGGTGGGAGTGTATGTTCCAAAAGCAGAAATCTTCATCATAAAGGTCATATTAGTCAGAGTAGGCTAGTGGCTGAAACAATCTCAAAATCTTAATAGCTCAAGAAAAAAACTTTTTAAGTTTTAAGGAAAAAAAAAGTCCATTTCTTGTTAAGGTCACCATCCAGTATGGTTGGTTGGGGATACAAGATTCTAGTGGGTCACTCAGGGGCCCAGGTTTTTTCATTTTGCTCTATCATCTTCTAGCGCTTTAGCATCTTTCATGATTTTTTCTATATCTAGGCTATAAACAGTTTTTCTGAGTAGCATTCATCATTTTTATCCACATTCCATTTCCAAGAACTCAGTAACACATCCTCGCTTATTCAGAAAAGAGAGATCAGGAAATAATTTGGCTGTGTGCTGTGTGCCTAGGGAAAAAGAGGAATGAGTCTGTAATCTCCTCTTCTGAGGATTAAGCATTGGTGTATTTAAGTAAGGTGGGGCAGAAAAACAGAGATGGAAGCAAATGAAGACCGTGTATTGGGGCTTTTGATCCAGAAACAGTGATTCATAAATAAGAGTATATTTATGTGATATATGTTATTGATGATGATAGTAATGGAATTAAAGAAGAGACTTGGTATTCATGCCATTTAGATGGCTAAGCTGCCTTGTTTAGAACTGTTTTCCCCATATTTGTGACTATTCTGGCATATAGTATAAGCTCACAAAAAGTTTTTAAATGAAATTACATATAGTGCAGATTTAACAAAATTAAAATAAAGACCTATGTGGACTGGCTATGATAAAGTAATATTATCTCACATCTATGCTTATTACTTACTTTTATGTCTAATTACTATAGAGGCAATAAAGATGGAGACGTTGATTATATACTACACAAATTAACATACTGTAAGGTTTATTTGATGGCAACAGCAAACTGTAAAAATGTACTCAGCTTTCTAATTTGATTTTAGAATACTCTGGGCTTCAATGTATAATGGACAAAACATAGCAAAGTCAGAGATTTAGCTAAGTTAAGTTCACTACACAGAGTGTACTTTTGAGATGATTCTTTTGTATATACCAATCATAGAGCAAGATGATGTTCGAAGAGAGAGGAAGAAAATGACAAATTCACCTGCTCACATTTTGCTTAAGACTGACCTTGGAGTTTCTCTTTCAGATTGTCTCTCTATATATAGTCAATACTTGATGTCAATGTAGGCCTACAAAAATTGGCACAATTTAGTTTCCATAGCATAAAAAAATGTTTTGAAAGGTGAGAGTTTTTCCTGTAGGAAAATATCTTGGAATTTTATCAACTTCATATCTTTCTTTCTCCAAAAATGCAGTATTTTTCATTCTGGTTAAGTCAAATAATTTGAGAATGGTTTTAATTTTCCTTTTCAAGACAGTTATCATAATGGTGTCATAAAGATGGGGTAAGAGAACTAAGAAATTTGCAAAGGTTAAGAAGATTAAATTACAAAACAGTAGAAATGTGTCAATGTCATATTTTGTATATTTGCAAATTATTCATTATCAAAATACAGTTGTATATAATAGCAAACAAAATATGTTATATTTCACATACATTCAAACAGATGCCTATATGTATTAGTTTTAACCATATAAAATGAATATTTGACTGTTTTTTAACCTATAAAAATGATAATTTCATATATTCCAACCTAACACACACACACATCCAAACAAACACACATACACACTCATTTTATTCTCTCATAACATATCTTTTCATCAGCAGTGGCCCGGCCAGATGGATTCATTCAACTTGAATTAGTGGTAAAAAAGACAGGCTTAAAATTACATTAATTTTATGCTGACAGAACTCTTTTGAAGAAGAACATTTTTCCACTGAACTTATGTGAGGACCAAATTCAATGTGTCTATAAGTTATTTCTGACTGGTTACGTGTTTTGGCATTTTTTTTTTCACTTTCTGTGTCATTACCAAGTGACTCAGAAATACCACTAATGATGCAGTAAATTTATCCCAGAATTTCCATGATAGCTGTATTTGTTTGGAGATTTGTGACAGGTTTTCAGAAGAAAAATTCTTTAGCGTTATTAAGTAAAGCCACAATCTTTCCACGTAATTTCAGAGACGTTTTAGACACATCCCCCAGTTAGATATAAGGTAGGGAAAAGGGACAAAGTAAGTCTCAGCTACAGAGGAAACGTTATTTTTAAACTTGAATGGGCTGATAAACTACTTTTGAAGAAAATGATCTTGTGAAGAGCTTCCTTAACAAAATGTTACACAGGATTTCTAGGACTAGTAGGAATCACCACTTTTAAAACAAGAGATGTTTGTAACACCTTCTTTGTTCCCCAGATATATCATTTGTGTTAAAATATTTGCTAAGGATCGAATGTTTGTGTCCCCAAATCCATATGTTGAAGCCCCAATCTCCAGTGTGATGGTATTTCGGAGTGGGGATTTTGAGAGGTAACTAGATGGTGGGTAGAGCCCTCATGAATAGAATTAGTGCACTTCTAAAAGGAGACATGAGAGAGAGCAACTCTTTCCTCCACGTGACACAGCAGGAAGGCGGCCATGATGCAAACCAGGAAGAGGGCTCCAGCCAGACACTGGATTTGTGAGAGCCTTGATCTTAGACTTCCCAGCTTCTAGAACTGTGAGAAAGAAATGTTTGTTGTTTAAGCCACCCAGTCTATGGTGTTCTGTTATAGCAACCCAAACTAATACAATATCACTTCGAGTTTTATTTACCTCAGCTACCTAAACTCAGGAACACAGTCACCACTAAGGGATACTTTGTGCAAATTTAATGCATGAATCACCAAATGGAATCGAGGAGGGTGGTAATTGATTGATCCTCTTCCTTCGGACTGATAGTGTCACCTTCATTATGTTCAATTTCATGTTCAGCCCAGGAACAATGAAAAATGCATTCCACCAAAGGGACTGACAGAATAATAAGCCGACAGAATATTCTTAGAATTGTAAAATCTTAATGCCTCTTTTTTGTTATCTTATTTTCTTCTCTAAACATTTTTACCGAGAATTATTTCCTACTATATTAATTTGAAAAATTGCAGACTTAGTTGCTCGTGCATAGTGTGAATCATATCATGATTGCGGTCAATGATACTACTTACTTTCCTACTCTGCAGTTCCTCATATGACGCTCAGTGCACTCTTCAACTTGGTCTTGTAGCAGATCTGACACCTAACTGGACACTTGAAAAACTGAGTATTCTATAACATGGATGAACCAGTTCATATTCTATGCTCTAGTCCTTTAAACATCCCTTGCATGCATACTTAATTTTTCATGTGTTTCCCCTTTATCATGTTTTTCAGCCAACATGCCTACCTCAATTAAAATAAATCTCTGTCTATTTTGTGCCTGCACTCAAGTAACTGAAGATATTTGGATAACAATTTGCATTATAAACTTCATTTTAAAATTATATCTACAAATTTCAAGTGGGCCTTCAACAACATCAAGCAATTCTACTAAAATTTTCTAATCAAGTGGCTCTCCCAGTCATTGAGATAATTATTTTACATTTTCTTTTATATCATCTTCTCAAAACTTCAACAATTTATTTCATTATTGACAAAATAGAAGCAAAAGAAGAAATATATCTCATATCCTCACCAGTAAATCGACTAGACTATAATCATCTTTCCTAGCACAGTCTAATTTTTCTTCCATCACAATAGACAAACTATTCTTATTTCTATTAAAAACTATCCTGTATTTGAGATTCATGTCCCATTCTCTCTTGTCAACTCCAAGAATTAGCTATTAAAGTGATCTCCTTTCTCTATGGCATCCTAAGTTTTACTCTTGCTAAAAGATCATTCTCTACAGCCTAACATATCCTTAAATAAATAACATCTATGTATTGTCTCTGTGTCTTCTCTGGAGCTTCCCCATCTCCCTTTTTCTCTTTAGAGTAAAAGTTATTGTAAGAGTTGTCTTTTGTCACTATTTCTACTTTCTCTCTTTCCATTTGGTCCTTATCCACATCAGTTCTGTCTCCCCACTAAAACTGTTCATGTCGAAGTGAACTTCAGCTTCCACGTTGCCAAATCCAACAGTCAATTTGAAGTCTTCACAGCAGTCTTAACTTCAGTTGCACCAAATCTTCTTTTCACTGTTTCTAATTGATATCATGAGACAATATGAAATAGACACTGGAGTTTTACTTTAAAACGTCATTTTAAAAAATGTACTGTTGTTAAAATTTGTCTGGCAATCTTTTTCATTTCTTTGTTGGAACAGTGTTAAATTTCTTCTATAAACCTAACTCATTAAAGAACCTTGTCCTTAGTGGGTCATGGATTCCAATTCCCAATTTGAATGGGTCTTTTACTTCAGGAAGAAATGCATTTGTAACCATGGATTGCTCCCTGTCTACTTATTGTTGCATGAAAGGGAAACCTCTAGGATATCTTAAATATTAAGGGAAAAAAAGGGTCTTTAATAGCACCATGATAAACAAATAATTCCCTGAGAATGTTACTTTTTATTTTAAACCCGAGCAAATGACTTTATACTTGTACATTATTTCTAAGTCAAAATCTTTTGAATTGATTAGAAAGATTCCTCATGTATTTACAACTAGATTCAGCAAGAACTGAACAAACTAATAAGAAATATTGGAGTCACAATTTTTGTTTTACTTTTGGAATCTCTTGAGGTTCTAACAAATTATGTGAATAAAATTATGTAATAAGCTGTGTTCCTAAACTTTAAATGAATACATATTGGGATTCAATATTACTAATTTAAATCCTACTTTTCAATCAGTTATTTAAATTATTCTGTATAGTAATCTAAGATTTCCTAAATGGACTCACTTTATGATTCATACTGAGTTTTTATCACTTAAGTTTTGTGGAGTTTCATATTTTTTTTGAAAATACATAGACACACAAGAAGTAATATAATAAACATCCACATTACCACTATGTAAAGTTAAAATCTTGCTACCATTGTATCATAATTATTTTAAGAACGATTTACAAGAAAATAATTACTTGTACATGAAATTTGAGTATCTTTGGCTCTCAATCAATGGAGAACTCATATGCTCACTGTAGTTAGTACTCTAAAAAGAACTTTTAGGAATTTACATGAAATATATTTTACCATATATAGGTTGCTATGCAACTCTTTCACTTAAAAGTATTCTTTTAGTTCTTCTCATGTTATTTCATCTAGTCCTTTTGTAGTACTACACTATATAAATTTTTATATTTATTGTCCTTCTGATGGATATTTAGTTCATTTCCAATGTTTCACTATCTCAATGTTACATTAATCTTAGATACCACAAAATGGTCTCCAGAGAGGTTATAATAAATAACAGAAAAACTTAAAAAGAAAAAAAAGATTGGAATAAAATGATGGTGGAAGCCACACTAGGCAAATATGAACCAAAAGAATCATAGGATACAATTCGTAAAATCTATCAAAACAAAATTTGAAGCAAAAATATATCACATGGGAAAGAGAACAGTAATACATAATGGTAAAAGAAACAATAGAACAAGAAGACATACCCATCATAAACAGACATATAATTAATGGTAAATTTACACAATATATCATACAGAGGGGAGTGTACAAGTCATCAGATTTAGTTGGTCAATCAAGCAGGCAATATAAGAAGAAAGATTGAAGATCTGAAAAATAACATTAATAAACCCAAGCTATTGCATATTCAAGATACAGAATTATTCTTTTCATGCATGCATAGAATATTAAGGAAATTAGAATATGTCTAAGGTGACAAGAGAAGACTCAACAAACACTAAAGGATCAATTCCATAGAAATGACATGCGCTGAGGATAGTGCAATTACATTTGAAATCAGAGGAGTAGTCACAATGGTTATGCATAAGGAAACTATATTACGCATTTTGTTTTTGGAGGAAGATTAGCCCTGAGCTAACGTCTGCTGCCAATCCTCCTCTTTTTGCTGAGGAAGACTAGCCCTGAGCTAACACCCATGCCCATCTACTATAAAGTAGAGACTTTATATGCGGGACACCTACCACAGCATGGCTTGCCAAGCGGTGCCATGTCCGCACCTGGGATCCAAACTGGGTTAAGTGCAGAAGGCGCACACTTAACTGCTGCGCTGCTGGGCCAGCCCCCCTGTATTACACATTTTAAGTGAAACATGGCTTTAAAGATATTCAAAAGGGGAACTGGAAGCATTTAGAGCTAAATGATAATGGAAATCTTACACACCATAATTTATGAGACACAATTGAGCCAGTGCTTAGAGAAATTTAAAGGTTTAAATATATTTATTAAGAAACAGAAAAGGTTAAAAATAAGCCACACATTTTGCCTTGGAGGCAAATCTTCCCAAAAAATGAAAGCAAAAACAAACAACAAAGAAAAATACAAAATTCATTAAAATAAGTATCCAAAGTAATAAGTAAGTTTAATTGAATTGAGTTGTTTTTTATTAAATATATATACTTAGTCACACCTCTAACAACGCTGATTAGGAAAAACTTTAAGCACATTAGGAGTAGAAGGGGATATCTTTAAGTTATATATGTTATAAACCAAAACTGACACAAAATATTTTACTTCATGGGGAAATCTTTAGATGGATAATTTTACTACCAAGAACAAGACAAGGATGTCACTATTAGTGCTGTTATTTAACATAACACTAGAGGTGCTAGACAATGCTATTGAAAAGGAAAAAAAAATACTACGAGTGGATATAAGTTTTGAATGGAAACAGAAAATATGTCATCACTTGTAAAGAGTTTATGATCATTTATTTCAAAAAATGAGTATAATCAGAAATCTGTTAAAACTTGTAAGATAATTCAGCAATTTTGTCAAGTAAGTAATCAATCTATAGTGTTTCTTTACATCATCAACACCAATGAAGAGATATAAAAACAAGATGACATTTACAATAACTACAAAACCAGGGAGAGTAACTAACAATTAACCAAATATACACTCATCTCTATAGAGAAAAAACCTAATCCCAAATGAAGAGTGTTAAATGAATCAATGGTAAGACCACGCTTGCTCATGGATGGGATAACTCAATAAAGGCAGAACTTAATTCTCTCCAAATGGATATATAAATATAATGTGATTCAATCAAAATTTCAGTTGAATATTTTTAAGATATAGGTAAAATTATGCTAAAATGTAAAATGAGTAGTTAAAGCCCACAAATAATTGAATATAGTTTATTTAAAAAGATTGATTGTGGCCAGCCTGGTGGCATAGTGGCTCAGTTCATGTGCTCCACTTTGGCAGCCCAGGGTTCAAGGGTTTGGATCCTGGGCGTGGACCTGTGCACCACTCATCAAGCTGTGGCGGCATCCCACATACAAAACATAGAGGAATATTGTCACAGTTGTTAGTGCAAAACAATCTTCCTCAAACAAGAAAGAGGAAGACTGGCAACAGATGTTAGCTCAGGGCCAGTCTTCCTCATCACAAAAAAAAAGATTGACTAATGGGACTTGCCCTATCAGAGATTGACATATTTTAAATAATATCAATAATAAACACAAAACCACTGTGCTTTTTGAAATAATAAGGCAAATAGACAATTGGAATATATAGACAGCTGAAAGCCAGACTTTTATATGTATGTGGCAACTTATATGATAAAAATAGTTCCACAAATGATGAGGGAAGGAAGGATGGTTAATGGATGATGCTGAGAATATTACATGGAGAAAAAACAACCAAACAAAAAACCCCACAAAACTTGATTCCTGCCTAATCGCAAATAAAGGGCTGAGTTCGGATAGACTGAATATGCAGGTATGAACGGTAAAATTGTAACATTAATAAGACAAACTATTGACAAATAATTTTGTGACCCAAGGGTGGGGGAAGTGTTTCTTAAATGGTTCAAAATTGCAAAATATAAGGCATAAACAATGGTGAAAGCCAATTAGACCAAAATCAAGGCGTATATTCAAATACACAACAAGGTCATTAAGTTAATGAAAAGGAGAATGATATTTACAATGCCTCAAACTGACTTGTAGGGTAAATTCTTGCCTATGTATACAAGAGGAGAAAATTAAAGATGCTACGAGCGATGCATTAAATACCCATATAACAGCATGCATGAATCTTGAAAGCAGAGGAAAGTGAAAAAAACAACAAAGAAATATGATGCTGGAAATAATGTCATACCACTTCTGTACATAGCATAATAATATACATTTGGTTAGTATACAAATTAAATGATATGCATTGAAACCTTTAAAATGGTTCTTAAAGATAGAATGACCATAACTCTCCATTTGCTTGGGACAGTCGGGGTTGTAACTGTTTACCCATTTTCCTGTCCAATTTAGGACTTTATTGTTTTATCAAAGGACTTTTTTAATTATTGCTTTAAAATAAGCTAAGGTGGGTTTAGTAAACCTCTACTTTGTACTTCCAGCCTCTGCCATGGACTCAACTAATAGTAAACACGTGTGGAGTGAATTCTTATTTTAACATGGTTAGATCTGAAATACGACCGCATATAACTTGTTATTCTTTCCCCATCCTTCCCAAATACAAATTAGTGTCTCCGTTTCCAGACCATCAGTCCAGGCTCTCATTAACAAATCTAGTATGCTCTGCAAGGAGTATTTGAGGACGCCTGGTTCCTTTAGGACCTGAGGAATTGTGAGAGAAGCATTAAACATCACTGTTCCTGTTGGCCGCTTAATACGCCAGCAGATGTGCAGCGGCCTGAACTGTGGCCTGCAAGATGCACACATCCATCAGGCACCAGTTATTTGGGTCAACAGAAACATGAGAAACTGTAAGTCGGGTGTCTGTGGAATACGCTTGTAAAATGGAGCTTAACCACTCCTGCCGTAGAGCATATAGAGAGCAGTCTGAGTGTTTTTGCTAGAGTGGTGTTATCATTTATTGTGGAACAAACATGTATAACCACTTTTTAAAGTTGTTGGTAATGCTTTTAAGCTTTGGAATAAATCTTTTCTCAAGAATGAACTCAAAAATTAAAGTATGTTTTTAGTGTAAATTACTTAATTCTAGCCTCTCAAGAAAGTTGACAATGAGTGTGTAACTCGGGCAAATATTTGTTAACATTTACCATTCACCACGGAAGCCGCTTGCTATGCCACTGTCTACATAAAAACCAGTAGACACAGGTCTGTTGAAGAAGTATTAGCATCTGTTTCGAGTTAGCAGTTGATGTAAAGACACTGTGTCCAAAGACACACATATGACTCTCGAAAGCATGATCTTTCATTTAGATCTAATGGTGTACTCCTACATTATTTCATTCACTTTTTAATTTGATTTAATTTTTTTTTGAAGAAAATTGGCTCTGAGATAACATCTGCTGCCAATCCTCCTCTTTGTGCTGGGGAAAACCAGCCCTGAGCTAACATCCATGGCCTTCTTCCTCAGCTTTATATGCAGGATGCCTGCCACAGCATGGCTTGACAAGTGGTAGGTAGGTCTGCACTCGGGATCCGAACCGGCAAAGTCTGTGCTGCCAAAGCAGAGCACATGAACCTAACAACTACACCACCAGGCCAACCCCTGTAATTTAATTTAAGCCTATGCATGAAAAGTAAAGAAACAGCTACTATGATGTTGATTCCATTGGCAGAAAAAAACATTCAAAATCAGTTAATTTCTTCCATATTTTATATCAGTGCCATCATATGCTTTAAAGAAAAAGTTAGTTAATTCTGATAAGGGTTTGATTTTTAAAATTCTCTTCAAGAAATCAAAACAAAACTTTTGAGAGTTTATTCTGTCAAAAGTGAATTAACTGCCATTACCGAGAGTGCTATTATGAGTTTAAAGTTAAGAGGACATTTTGAAAAATATATTTTTGAACACAAAGAAATAAAACAAGCAAATTAAAATTAAAACTTCCCTGTAGTAAAGTATATTATTTAAAAATGTTTAAAAAACAAATTTCAAACTGTATCAAAATATTTGGGATACAAAAGTACTGAAAAACCCTTAGTATCCAGAATACATACAAAAGATTTATAGACCTTTAAGATAAAGTCACAAAAGAGTTGAAGTACAGGTAAAAGACATAAATGGGTATTTTCTAGTAGGGGAAAAAGGAATGGCTAACACAATAGGAAAGCTCAATCTCATTAGCATTCAACGATTTGCAAATCGAAATCACAATGAAACTTTATTTTATTCCTACATACTAGAGAAAAGAAAAAGTCTGCAACATCAAGACTTGGTGAGGTCATGGAGAAATTTTTGACAATGTGTACCAGCTGGCATGTGTAAGAATATTTATAATTGAATTCCTTTTGTGAAAGACTATTGTCTCTCAACCTAAGAATAGATAAATAAATTGTGGTGGATTAATACAATAACATACTATACAGTTGTGAAAATGAATAAACTAGAACCACATGTATCAACATGAATAATCCTCACAAATACAATGTTTAGCAAAATAAGCAAGTCACATTTGGAGACACAGCCAGGTATGATAATTATTCAAAATAAGACACTATGCTATTTAAGAATTTATACAAATTTAAAACAAAAAAAACAGGAGAGCCCTGGTGGCCTGGTGGTTAAGTTCAGTTTGCTCTGCTTGGGTGGACTAGGTTTCGTTCCCTGGCGTGGACCCACACCACTCGTCTATCAGTGGCCATGCTGTCACAGAGCCTCACATATAAAATAGAGAAACATTGGCACAGATGTTAGCTCAGGGAGAATCTTCCTGAAGCAAAAAGAGGAGGACTAGCAATACATGTTAGCTCAGGGTGAATCTTCCTCAGCAAAAAAAAAAAAAGCAAGCAAGCAATAGAAGGCAAACACAAAATTCATCATGGAAGCAAGAAATGACATCAAGGAAGTATTAGTTGGAGCATTAAAAGATTCGGTCACTCTGAATTCTACATTAAATGGTAGATGTACAGTTATTTGTTATAATAAATACTCTTTATAGATTTTATAAAAACTTCTATATAACATTTTGTGTATTTTAAGTATTTCTTAAGTTTTCCTGTTAAAAGAAGAATTAGGTAGATGTAGGAAATTAACATAAACAATAATCCTTGCACTTAAATAAAGCTATCCTTCAACTCTAAATATAAGAACAATGTCAAACTTTGGGGCATGAATAAGCAATAAGTTAAATAAGAAACACAAAAAGTCAGAATATACAGAGAAGAAATATAAATTAGGGAGCGCGAAAATCTGGTAGAAGAAACAATTGAGTGGTCAAAAGATGATAGGAAATAAGAAAACTAAAGAGATATGAAGGTTATATATAAATAAATGAAAACATTCAGGTATTAAGAGTCCCAGAAAGAAAAAATATATATATATATATATGTACATATAAATATATGAAAACATTTGAATAAATTATGACTAAAATTTTCTTAAAATTAAATAATATTTAGCAGTATTATTTGGCAATTATTTGGCATTTCCCATGTGCCAGGCACTTTTCTAAGACTTTTACATTTGTTAATTCATTTAACTCTCAAAAATCCATATGGAGAAAGTATTATTATTATTATTATTATTAGCCATGTTTACATAAGAGAGAACTAAGCAAGACAGGAAGTCACACATTTGGTAATGATCACACTACAATTTGGACTTAGTCTTCCTTGAGCCAGTTCTCTTAACCATGATAATAATCTTTCTCTCAAAAATACTAAAACATTATCAATTAATGATTAACTTTATCAATTATTAAAATTAATAAATCACCTAAAAGTAAGGATCAAAGTATGTTGGTGCATTTTATTACCTTGATGAGATTGTTCACCAAAAATATACAACATACATTAAACTTGACATAGAAAATTCAGATTTATTTCCTTTAAGATTAAGGACAAGCATAACCATTATCATCAACTTTTAATACTCTACTGGAAATCCTCTAACACTACAACATAAGAAAACAAAGACGGATGTGCAGATCAGAAAGGAAGATATAAAATTCTCATTATGGGCAGACAATGTCGTCCTCTACATAGAAAAAGCAGCAGAATCAATGAATCATTCCAAGTGAACAAGATTTCTAGATTCATGTACAAATTGAAAAGAAATCCTTCACAATTCTCTATAACCACAATAATCAACAAAAGTATCAGAATGTAATATATAACTTACAGTATCAACAGAAATAATCAAATGCACAATAACCGACAACAAGAATGCGCGATATATACGTGGAGAGTAAAAATTAACACAAAGAATTATATACAAATGAGGATACATATGTTCATGCATGTGGCAAATTAACGATGTGGAGATAGCAATACACCCACATCTAATGTATGAATTCAGCACGATCTCAGTAATATTCTAGCACGTTTTATTTGTAAATTAAATAAATTCATTTTAAATTTATAAGGAAGAATATGGATTCATAAATAGCAGGGGCAGATATCGCAATATACTAAAAACACATTGTAAAAAAATGTGAAGTACTCCTGTAGGAACTGAAAAGCAAACCAAAAAAAAAAAAAAAATGATTATAGATCTCTGAGGCCCATGTATGGTGGTGGGAAACTGAAATCTGATAAAGGTGGCACCACAAAAAAACGGGATGAAGTATGAACTGTTTGGGAAGAAATGATGCTAGGAAAATTTACTCATAATACAAAACAAATCTAACTAAATATTTCATACATATAATCATGCACTCCATTTGAATTAAACTTACATGTGAATATTATAGGTACAAAACTAACAGAATAAAATATACACAAATATTGACGTGGCCCATTGGTAGAATTGCTTCAACAAGACCTCAAAAGCACAAATCACAAGGAAAACATTTGATGTGTGTGTAATTCTCTCAAAAATAAGGACTTAACATAACATATGAGACCCAAAGTCTTCTTTTTATAATAAATATTGTGTAAAGGTCTCCTTTCTATGCTTAAAAATTTGATAGTATAATTTACTATCATATATAATTTTAAAAAGTACAATATATTACTGTAATATAAGATGAAATGAATTAAATTTATAATAAACTTTGGTACTGGAATGGTACGTTCTTGGTCAGAAATATATTAACATCTACACTTAGACTCATTATGCCTTCAAGGCTACGATGTTAATTACATGGGAGTAGTTTATTTTTCCTCAAATACCAAGAGGATCATTTGCATCAATTGTTTGATTTTTTTTAATAGATTTTATTTTTTCCCGGTACATAGTTGTATATTCTTCGTTGTGGGTCCTTCTAGTTGTGGCACGTGGGATGCTGCCTCAGCGTGGTTTGATGAGCAGTGCCATGTCCACGCCCAGGATTCGAACCAACGAAACACTGGGCCGCCTGCAGCGGAGCTCGCGAACTTAACCACTCAGCCACAGGGCCAGCCCCAATGGTTTGTTTTTTTTAACAGCTTTATCGAGGTATAACTGACATACAAAATACTGCACATAGTTAAAGTACGCAATTTGATGAGTTTTGACATATGCACACCTGTGAAACCATCAACACCATCGAGATAATCGATATATCCATCACCTCCAAGAGTTTCCTTTGCTTTTGTTGTTGTTTTGTTTTGCTTTGCGTGGTAAGAATATTTACTATGAGATCTACCCTATTACCATATTTTTAAGTGCACAATACAATTTTAACTATAGGCACTATGTTGCATAACAGATCTCCAGAATTTATTCATCTTGCATAACTGAAATTTTATACACATTGAACAGCAATTCTCCATCTCTCCCTATCCCCAGCCTCTGGCAACCACCATTCTATTCTCTGCATCTATGAGTTTGATATTTTTAGACACTACATATAAACGAAATCATGCTGTATTTGTCCTTCTGTGACTGACTTATTTCACTTAGCATAATCTCTTCCAGGTTCATCCATGTTGGCGTGTATGGCAGGATCTCCTTCTTTAAGTCTGAAGGATATTCCATTGCATGTATGTACCACATTTTCTTCATCCATTCATCTGTCAATGAACATTTGGGTGGAATGCAGCTCTCTCTTCAAGATCTTCATTTTAATCCATTTGGATAGATACCCAAAAGTGGGATTCCTGGATCATATTGTAATTCTATTTTTAATTCCTTCAGGAACTTCCATACTGTTTTCCATAGCAGTTGCACCATTTTACATTCCCATCAACAGTGCACAACGTTTCCAATTTTTCCATAGCCTTGCCAACTCTTGTTATCTTTTGTTTTCTTGATAATAGCCATCCTAACATGTATGAGGTAATATCTTGGTGTGATTTTGCTTTGCATTTCCCTGATGATTAGTGATGGTGAGTATCCTTTCATATACTCAATGGCCATTTCCATGTCTTCTTTGGAGAAATGTCAGTTTAAGTCCTTGATCCATTTTTTAAATTGCGTTATTATTTTTTTTCTATTGAGCTGTAGCAGTTTCTTATATATTTTGGATATTAATCGCTTATCAGATACATGGTCTGCAAAAATTGTCTCCCATTCTGTAATTTTTTTTTCATTCTGTTGATGATTCCCTTTGCAGTGCAGAGTTTTTTAGTTTGATGTAGTCCCAGTTGTTTATTTTTGCTTTTGTTACCAATGACTTTGATGTCATATCCAAGAAATCATTGCCAGGACCAATGCTAACAAGATTTCCCCCTACGTTTTCTTCCATAAGTTTTATAGTTATAGTTCTTATGTTTAAGTTTTTAATATATTTTGAGTTGATGTTGTGTGTGGTGTAATATAAGGGTATAATTTTATTCTTTTCATGTGAATAACCAGTTTTCCCAACACCATTTGGTGAAGAGACATTCCTTTTCTCATTGTGTATTCTTGCCACCCTTGTCAAAGATCAGTTGATCATATATGTGCGGGTTTCTTTCTGGGCTGTCTATTCTGTTCTGTTGGTTTATATGTCTGTCTTTATGCCCGTATCATACTCTTTTAATTGCTGTAGGCTTGTAATGCATTTTGAAATCAGGAAGTTTGTTGCCTCCAGCTTTTTTCTTCTTTCTCAAGATTACTTTGGCTATTCTGGGTCTTTTGTGGTTCCATATGAACTTTATATGTATTTTTTTATTTCTGTGAAAAATGTCATTAGGATTTTGATCAGGATAGTACTCTATCTGAAGATAGCTTTGGATAGTATAAACATTTTAACAATCTTAAGTCTTCCAATCCATGAACATGGGATGCTTTTCCATATATTTGTGTCTTCTTTAATATTCAAAAATTGTCAATATCTCTTGTGTAGTTCCAAACAAAGTCTTTTTTGATTTACATTATAAGTTCATTTATGTAAAAATCCATGTATATTAAAATTATGCAAAAAATTACTTTGTGATATATTTAAAATGGAATGGAGTTGTAGGACAAATAATTACAAGCATTTTCTGGCCAAATGATTTCAGATTTAAAATTTCAAATCTGAAAGTTATGTAGAATATCTAGTTTTCCTGGTTGCAGACCACACCATGCCAGGGCAAATCCTCCAGTCATTGGATAACCAAAAACACCTTCACAGATCTTCAAAATTCTAAAGGGAAAAATTATCTTCTTTAACATAAACATGACAGATTAAAAAAAGCCATCTCCCATGTTTTAAACTCACATATATTTTATACCTTGTCTATATGAAGACTTCCTGAAAATGAATAAGAAATTGACAGAAGCCACATTTTTTAAAAATAAGCAAACGATACATATAAACATTTCTTGGAAGTTGAAAACTAAATGGATAAGAGAAGAAATGTCAAATTCAGTAGTAATCAGAAAAACGGAAATTTCCCCAACAATGAAAGCTCACTCTATGCACACCCAATTGGCATAAATTAAACAGTTAAACTAACTAATTACTGAGAAAAATATACATAAGTAGAAACCATTGAGTTCTGTTCATCGAGTACAGCCTAGTTTAGGTCGTCTGAAGAGCTATCTGTTGGTAGTCAACCAAATTGATTATGAATTTATTCTATGACAAAGATTCTACTCTATGGGGTGAGATTCATGAACATGTTCAACATGGTATCAATAATGGTGGCAAGCAGTGAGATGCAACCTAGATGCTCAAAACCAGAAAGAAAGAAGGAATCCCTGTGACATAAATAGATAGGATTTGGAATACCTTTGCAAGTAACTTATAATAAACAAATACAAATTCCTTTAATTAAAAAAAAAAGGAGACAGAGAGAGAGGAAAATAGAGAGAGAAAAAAAAGAGAAAGAAAAAGAGTATCAAGATCTGAGAGGTTCCTGGATGATGGCAATGTTTTTTCTTAGGACAATAAGACACAATGACTTCTACTTAATGGAAGGAAGAAAATATAGAAAAAGATTTTTCCAGATACCACGCTTTCTCTCTTCTGTCGGCATGCAGCTTTAGGATCTACTTTAGATGTTTAGAGACTTTAGAACATTTAAGCCTACTAGCTAAGGTCTGAAATGTGAAAATATTTAAAAATCTAGAAATAGTACAGAGGAAAACACGAAACTGCTGGACTGTAGATTAGGGAAAGCTTCAGAGAGGAGATAACGTCTGACCTTAATAGACAAACAAGGAAGAAAGACAATCTAGTCAGAAAGCAAGAGTAAGTGCAAAGCCCGGAAGATGAAAAACAGCATAAAATGTTTTGGAAACCAAGTTGTTTAATATAGCTTGAGCACAAAAAACTAGGTTTTGGAACACAAAGGTAATGGAAGAGTGGGAAGAGAAGATGCTTTTCCAGCCAGAGTCTATGTATCGCTATAGCTGTGCACATGTGAGTATAGTTGGGAGTGTATAGAGTCATGTATATTTATCTGTCTGTTTATGTATCTATCTAAGTGTCCACGTATCTATGTATCTATCCATCCATCCATCTAACAATTTATTGTAGTGACACTATGTTTTTAATAAATAGCATTGCCTTGGTTTTTTTGCTTTAGTATGCTTAAAAATGATGGAATCCAATTATTTGGATGCAAATTACAAACCAAATGCAAGAACAATTTTTAGTATGGAATCAGAGAAGAGTAAGAATACATTACATGCGAAATATGGTTCCTTGAATGCTGTTTTTCAGTATTTACAAAAAGCCTCTTCTTCCCATTGCTTTTGTGCTCTTGAAATGTGCTGAATCCTATTAAAAATGCATGTATATTGATGCGTTTTATTTTCCACTGCCACTTATATGACCTCACTCATTGTAATTTATAAATTTCACAAAGGAATAATATGCCAAAATACATAAAGCGAGCTAAATTGTATCTTTATCCAAACTGTAATTTCTTTACCAATTAAATAATTTTATTGGACAAAATACATGGAATAATTTATAAGCCAATAAAATTATAAGAATACAAAATGTGATCCACATAATTATACAACTTCTTTGGAATACAGTTTCTAATATTTTCTAATCCATGGAGAATTACTAGATTTTATTTTCCATTATAAGCATTAATGTTTTAAATTTGCTGGTATGTTATAGAAATGCTATTTAATACTTGGCTAACTTAAAAGGCATCCTACCAAAATTTCTTTCCCTGGAGGTTATGAATGCAGACCACCAAATGGGAGAGAAACAAATGCTCTGACAGTGATCTAGGGCTAAAGCTTCCTCGTGTGTACTGTCCCATTTACCATAAAGACCATCATGAAAATGGATTTATTTCTAATTATAAGGAAAGTTTGGAAGGGGAGCATATTGCAGCCATCAAGTTAAATGCCAGAAAAAAAAAAAAAAAAGCAAAGACTTTCTCTTAAATATCATGAGTAAAAACTCTTAACTGTTTTTACTTAATTTCACACATCAAATGGACTTTTGGATTTTTATGTAAGAATGTGCATCACCCATGAAGTTGGCCATGAGATAGAGGGGAGGGTACAGGCAAAAAAACCCACTAAGTCAGCTCCTAGCCTCAGGTCTGTCTCTGATATATTTTAACACTAACTCATTTTTACTGCTCTGGGGCCTTAACTTTGTTTATCTATAACATGATGGAGTTAAAACAGACTGGTGGATTTCAATGAATGGACCATAGACATTCAGGATTCACTGTACCTATGATTGACGGTTGAGGAACAGAAGTTAAACTCAAAGTGCATAATTCTCTGTGTAGGAATCAAACAGTTCCTCAGGAAGAAAAGGAAGTCAATGAGAGTTCTGAATTCAGTGACCATCACCAATGACTTGACATTTATTGAAATGCATAGACTCTTTGAAAAGTATAGTGTTTTAGTTCAGACTTAGGATGTCCCTACCTTCTCTCCCACCTGCCAGTGTAGGATCCACAAATACATGGAACACAGTAGGAGCTCCAGAAATGTTTGTTGAAAGAATGAATATGTGCTCAGTTAATTCTCGTTTACTAAGTCTGTGACATTGTGATTTATAATAAGAAATATATATTTGGTCTTAGTCTCTCATTTCTAGCACAGAGCTCCTAAAACCCTTAGAATTTCCTAAATGAAGAAAGCTACAAAGGTGTCTTTTGTTTTTTTAAGGAGGTGACATTTTGACAACACCTAAGGATAAGGGCTTTTTGCCAGGAAACTCAACCATGTGATTAGAGGGCTGGATCTTATAGTCCCATCATCCTGATCTCTGGGGAGGAGAAAAGGGCTGGACGTTGAATCCATCACCAATTTCCAATGATTCAATCAATCATGCCAATACAGTAAAGCCTCCATAAAAACACAAAGGCCAGGGTTTGGAGAGCTTCTGGGTTAGTGGACATTTGGAGGTTGGGGAAGTGGTGCACTCTGAGAAGGCAGGGAAACTCCATACTCTTTTCCCATACATTGCCCTCTGCATCTCTTCCATCTGACTTATAACCTTTTATAAGGAATTGGCACCATAGTAAGTAAAATGTTTCTCTGAGTTGTGTGAGCCTCTCTAGCAAATAAGTCGAACCCACAGAGAGGGGTCATTGGAACCTCCAATCTATGGCCAGTTGGTCAGAAGCACAAGTGACAACCTAAAAAAAGGGATCAGGAAGAACCAAGTTTGGAGGATGTTATACACTATGAGTCTTCTCTAAGAGTCAATATGAACAAACATAAGAAAAGTTGAAATCCCTTAACTGCTTAATGTGTGCCAGGTACTGTGTGAAAGACTCTATATGTACCATTTCATTTAATTTGTACAGTAATATTAGAGTTCTCATTTTATCAGTAAACACACTGAGGTACTATAAGGTAGAGAATCCTGTCCCAAGTTTCTACGGGACAGTAAATGCCAGAGCTGGGTTTAAGGCAGGTTCACACCAGGGATGAGCTCTATAACTTTCCCTCCACAGCCCCATACATTAGTCTATAAAAGGCTCTGGAAATGCTGATTTGCTTCATCTAGAATTTTCCTAGTCTTTTGACAACGGGGTCCCATCAGCCTTTCATTTTCAAATGTGGCTTCTTGAACATTTTCAGTGATAGGAAATACCATCTGCTAAATACCCGCACTAGCACTCTTAAGTTCCTTTGTGAGATACGTGGAAGGAAGCAGCTTTATATCAGAACAATTGTCTGAATGATACCTATTATTTGAAATATATTGAGGCTTACTTTATAACCTAGTATGAAGTCAATTTTTTAAAATATTCAATATATGTGAAAAAAAAGTGTACTAATTTTTGGATGCAGAAGTTTAGATGCAGAATTTTCTGTTAATTAGATTAAATATAAATTATATTCTTCAGATTTTTTAGGTTTTTGCTGATTTTTTCCCTTAGTTTATCTGAACTGAGTTACATTGAATTTTCCTCTCTAAGAATGATTTGTCTAATTCTTCTTGGTGTACAAAGAAATTTTGGTTTACATATATGGGGTGCATACATGTTCAAAATTCCTTTAACTTCCAGATATTAAGCCCAAACTAAACATTGTGCCATTATTTCATTGCCTTCTCTATTATAGATTGTTATATTTATCAAAAAGTACATTTTACCTGATATTAATATAGTTTTCCAAGCTTTATTAGCTATTATCTGAGAAATCTTTCCTCATCCCAGGATTTATGCTTTTATTATATTTCCTGTAATATTACAATTAGCAATATTTTTGTTTTACTCCAGTTGACAATCTTGACTTTTAATTGGTACTTTTTTCCATTCAAGTTTACATTGAAATGATGAATACATTTGGATTTTTGTTACCATCTGACTTTTCATTTTGCATTCATTTTATTTTTTGTTATGTTTCATTTTTTTCTTGTTCTTGTTTTTCTACTCTTACCCTTTATTCCACTTTTCATTCTAGTGATTTTGATGTTTTTATGATCAAAGTTATCATATTTGTAATTTTACCGAGTATGTTGAACTTAACTAGGACTTAAAATTAACGAATTAGTGATTGTCTGGACTCTCCCTCCTGAAGAAAAAAAAACTTTAGATTTGATATGTTTCATCTCAATTTACATGATGCTGTTGCCTTATTTTTTAGTTATGTTCCTTCTTAAGCGTAATACTAATATTTTATAAGAAAATATTTGTCTGAATTTATCTACTTACTTGGTCATCATTTTTTTTTATCTCAGATCTTATTTGGGAATTTCATTTAGAGAAAATCTCCTGGTGGTAACTCCCTGAAGTAACTGTAAATGTTTTTATTTCCTTATTATAGTTTTGCAGTACAATTTTAGATGAACAGTTAATTTTGCATAAGTTTGTAAATTATTAAACTGTGTCATGGATTGCAATTGCTGTCATTGCAGTATTACTTTCTGGGCAAGCTTTTCATTCTCTCTAGCAGATTTCAACATCTTCCATTTGTCTTTGGTGTTCGATATAATTGGGAATGGAATTTTTAAAAAACTCTTGCTTGGGACATTTTATGCTTCTTGTGTGTGTGGGTTCATGTGTTATATAAATTCTTGGAAATTCACAACCATTATCTCTTATAATATTTCTTCTCCTATAGGCTCTTTTCCTCTGAGGCCTTCATCAAATATGTTAGACTTTCTTATTTTGTCTTTCACATCTCTTAGTTCTATTTCACTCTTTCCACCTTATAAACATTCTTTACTACATACTACTTACTATATTTCACAGACTGCTAAATGTTGCTAATTTCTTCTTCAAGTGTATATATTCTGCTGCTTAATCCATTGATTGAGTTTTTTTACAATTATATTTTTCATTTTTATAAGTACCCCTTTTAATGATTGTCTGTTCATTGCTAAGAGTTTCCTTTTTTAAGTTTATCTTTGTATTTGCATTTTTTCTAAAAACATTTTACTTATCTACTTTCTATTTTGAATCTCAAATCACAACGTCTTGAGTTATCAGAGACAAAAAATTATTGTTTCTTTTCTTCTCCTGAGTTTCAAACATAGTGGCTTGCCTCCTTGTATATTTGATAATCTTTGTGAAATGATGCTTGTTGTTAATCTGTGGGAATCTTGTGAAACTTTCTTGAAATTTTTGCACCAAAGAGGCTTTGCTTCTGACTTTGAGAGTATTCAGAGGACAACTCCAGTTAAGATCTACCTTAACCTCTCTAAATCTTAAATACTTTAGTTCAAAGTTAGAACCTCAGACCCAACTCCAAATCTAGTTCCTATTCCCGATATCAATATTCACTACTATGATGCTATAGGAATTGGCATTAATCTATACTCCTCCCTATCCACATTAACTCTCTGTTCCCCACTTCGCTGACTCCCAGCTACTCCAGTCCAGGTTCCTAAGTTTAAATTCCACAATTCTCTAGCATCCAGCCACAGTTTGGGACATTGGAATACTAGATTTTGACTACTCCAAAGCCAACAGCCCCCACTACTTGACTCACATTTATTTTGTGAGCCCAGTCATGGCCCTAAAAGTAGATCACATCTGAGAGCTGGTTTTATGGAGCAGGACCATCACTCAGAGTTCTTACTCACTTATTCTAAGAGGAACACTAAGCTTCCTTATATAGATGAGTAAAATGAAAAGAAACACATATAGCCCATGAAAAAATGTTGCATCAAAAGAAAAGGAAAAATATGCCTGTAGGATTCGCTCTAGGAGAAATAAATATAATCAAAAATAGTACCACACAGTTCAGCGTAGCCTAGTTTACATTGGAATGAATGAGTGATCACTAATCTCAGCACACACAAAGTCCTAATTCCTTTACAATACATATCCAATGAAAGTCTATGGGGAATGCGGTTCTCCATGACACTGAAGGCTTCAAACTGATGGAGACTTTGCCATAGTGAAAATGTGACCTCTTTTTCCAATTTGCTAAGGAAGAGAGTCCATGAAGATCTCATTCCTCCATTCTGGGCCTGGAAGTAACAAAGGTCACTTTGCCCAGATTCCACTGATTGGGACTATTTACTTTGCCTTGCTTAACTCCAAGGTAACCGGATATTATTGTCTTCAATATGTCCCAAATGCAAGGATAACAAGTTACTTTGATGTGATTCCAATAAAAACCATAATGGTAATTTTTCAATTAATAAAATAATTTAAAAAATTATCTGGATAGAAAAAGATACAAGAATACCACAGGGAATTGGAAATAGAAAAGTAGCGATAGAGAGATTGACCCTAATGGATTTCAGATTTTTTAAATAAATTAATAAATCATTAAAAATATATTATACTAGGCTCAAAATACAAGGACAATGAAAGAAGTAGTTTTAGTGAAAATTGACTCAATTTTATAAAATAACTAGATGCAAAAAGTTATCCCAAATTAATAAGGAAGGCAAATTTAATAAGTACAGCTTAGCCAAATATTTAATTATTTGGAAAAAAATCAATGCAAATCTTCATCTCTCACTTCATAAACCTAATACTATAGATTGACCATATAGTACATGATGGATTAAAAATTAAGTCTAAAAGTGAAAATATCAAATTGATCCATAGATAGGGAAGATTTTCTAATATTATATTCAAAGCCAGATGCACAAAATAATAGTTCAGAAATTTCAGCACATAAGAGCTTTTAAAATTATGCCCCTATAATAGTACCAAACTTAAAATGCAAATACCAAGGAGTAAAACTAAATGAAATGTATTAAAACATATAGGATTAATATGTTCTAAAGAAAGCATTCTACAGACTGATGTGGAACATTATATCCGCAATAATATATGTGCAAAACTTGAACAAACAACTAAGAAACAAGTATGGATAAAGGAAATATGAATAACTGACACATCTTGGAGAAAATATTAATACTCATCAGTATATTAAAAAACACAAATTTCTATTTCAAATCTCAAATAATAAAAGCTTAGAAACAATAATACTCAAAGTACGTAGTATATTAATATGGAAAGTTAAATTAGCATAAGTCTACATCTGTATGCATCGTAAGGTGTCCATTTCATTTATATAGAAATTCTACTTCTGTGAATCAAATTAGAGAACATAATTTAAAATATAGAAAAGCCTTATTTAAAAATAAATTTTTTTCATGATAATTATAATCTTAAAATTATAGTCTTAGAGTAGGAGTAATCATTAAATTATAGTATTATATCCAATGGAATATTAACAGTTCTTAAAATTGTAAGAATTTTTAAATTGCAGAACTTTAAAAAATTTCAACTGGGGAAAAAAGTAATACAAAATATTGTACACACTGCAATCATACTGAAAAATAATGTACGTTTTGAGGAAATACATAAAATGGAAACTGGCTAACTGAAGTGATGGATGTGAGAATAGTTTTTCTTTTATAAATTTTAGTATTTCTACACTTGTATCTTTCTACCATTGTATCTTTTTATTAGAAGATACGTAATTTAACTAATTTTTAAGTGGAACTGAAAACTAATATTTCAGATGTTGTTTCTGCAGCCTGAGAAAGAGAGGTCATTATCTTCCTATCTTTTCACAATTATTGTAGTCTAAAAATATATTAGTTTATTTTAGAATTACATAATCCTATAGACATATCTTGATGTTGCAGCAAATTGAACAGTGTTTTGCTGTCTTGTTTTGTTTCATTTTTGCCTCTATGTTTTCTTTGTTGTTGTCAGAGTTGCAAGAAGAAGTTATGTTTAATCATTGTTGTTCATTAGCTTTCTACTACATGATTTCTAATACTGTATTATAAGTGATATAGAGACATATAATGAAATACTTAGTTTCTCGGGAAGCTTGAAATCCATCTGAGGATACTCTGGGAATTTGAGCCCAGCATAGCGAACAATTAGGGAATAGCTATACACAAAGTTGAAGGGGATTCAGTCAAAGAATTGTGGCAGATGAAGGATGATAGAAGTCTTCCATCTACATCCCGATCCAATGCAAGGATGCCTTCGATCATGTTCTTGACAGAAGGTATAGGTGATTTCAAGGCTTCCATTGTAATATAAAGCAACCCATCTCATTGTTAGAAAATTCTAAAAATTATGAAGCTTATCCTCACATCACTGGCATATCCCTAAGCACACCTCTTTTCTTGAGATAAACATTTTAATACTCAAAAAAAGAAGGGGGCATTGAGACACTGTCTCCCATTGTACCTATCATTGCATCTTAAATTTCTGAGGTTCCACATGACAGCTTGAATTCTCCTAACGTCATCCTGCCTTACTTTCCTTCTCTGCCAGCTTCTTTATCTCCTTTCATTATTTCAAGATCTATGACTGCCTTCTCCTTTCCTCAGGGTTTCACTTCCCATATAGCTCCAGCCTCTCTCTCTTGATACACCAAAACTAACACAAGACTTGCGCATGTACCTCATTAAGAGAAGGTTTTGAGATGAGAGAGGGAAGCCGCATCCCAGCAAGGAGCAGGAAACAATTTAAATTGAATATTAGTCTACTTCTTTCTTAAATTCTTTGGCTATCCTGCTGTGACAAATTTTTTATTGTCCACTTTTCTCTATAATCCCATGCACACGCCCTTCTATGGGAACAATTTTCACCTACTCTGTGCCCAGAAATTTTCACCATCTCTCTTCTTCCTTCAGGTCCACGGACCTCCCAAAACTATTTTCCATCATCCACCAGCTGAAAACAACAATGCAAAGATGTTCTATAATGTCCTTGCAGAGAGCTTGTTTCCTCAAACACCAGCAGTCTCTATAAGCAGAAATCTCTTCTACTTCATTCCATAGCAAATGCCCATTATAAGTCTTGTTTTCTTTCTAGTTGGAATTATAATGAAATCTAACATGCTATCCTGTAAATTTCTCTATGATTTGAGCTGCATATTCTGGAAAAACAGGGATTGTATTTGCCACTTCTTTTATTGAAGATATATTTGTTTATCTGATGAAAATGTCTCTCCCATCTCTAGCGCTTAGTTTTCTTTTCTCCTAAGTAAATACTCCCTAATGTCAAAGAGCCTCATATTTTTCACTATCCCTTGCATATTTCCCTGGATGCTCAACAGTTAAGGCTTCATTAAAACCCGATAAATAGAAATAAAAGCAACGGTCAGATAAAATCTTGCTAGTACAGATAATAGTGGAACTAGGCCTATAATTAAGGGATGTTTAGCATTTAATTCAAATGAAAGCAGAGTAAGTGACAGCTCTTTCATGTGGTTGTATGAGCACAAGCAGTAGAGTTGCCAGATTTAACAAATCAGCATAGAGGACACCAGTTATCTTTGAATTTCAGATAAACAAAGAATGATCTTTGTTTAAGTATGTCCCATCCCTATGTTTTATCTGGCAACCTTACACATGAGATAATCAGCGAAGCAATTAGGTAACCCCAGGTGAGTTGCTAGAGACAGAGGAGATTGTGGGTTTATATGATGGAGAAAAGGATTTTAACCAGCCATCCTCCACAAGAGTGGAATCAAAGTGTCACGGGATGTTGGAAGTTTTAGAAAGTCTAATTAATTCCTTTCCTTCCATTTTATTTGAAAATAGAGTCAAGACACCAAATTGGCTTCGAAATAGGACTTAGAAACTGCAATGTATGCTAGTGCCAAAATGGAGCTTACCCCTGAACTGAAATTTTCTGTGCCTTTCAAGTAGAGTTATATCGGTCAAGAATCTTTTGACTGTAAAAAACAAAAATAAAAACAAAAATGACCAAAAAACTCCTCAAATCAAATCAAGTTGGTTTAAACAGAAAAAGAATGTATTGCTTTCTTTTATTGAAAGGCACAGAGAGAGGCTTCGGTAGTGGCTCGGTTTTCTACTCCATTTTGCAGTATCTCCCCTGTCTGTTTTATTTTTTCATCGTATTAAAGCAAGGGTTTTTGCCTGTGGTTGAAAAATGGCCAGCAGAAAAGTCTTGCTTATGTTCTCTTCTCTCAGCAAGTTCAACAGAAGAATTGCTCTCTTTCCTAATTTTTCCAGGAAGATCCCAAGATTAAATCTTATTGAAATTACATGTTTTCATCGCTTCCTCATACCTGAACTCGTTCCTGTGTCTAAGGGCTGGAGTAAGCTGATTGACTAGGTCCAACCTTGAAACAAGGTTGGAGACTGCCCCACAGAGCTCATGGAGTGGGACTGAAGAACAGGTGGTCTCTAAACATAAATCAGAGGGGGGATTACAGTTTCTGAGATGACAAAAATAACAGATATTCACTGTCAGAGGCAAACATAGCTACCAACCTGTAGGCATGATGGCTTTAGGATGTGTGTTATGGAGAAAAATACATGCTCCACTGTTTTGCACCGTGTGTGGGGCAGCCCAGAGGCACTCCAAATCTTTCTCATTTGCAATAAGGACAGGTGAGAAAGACTTTGCTTTCCAGTGGTTAGTGGAACCCTTGCAAAACTTATCCTATTAAAGAGCTTTAAAGAGAAAATGAACAAGAGGTCCAAATGGACCATCTTAAAAATCAGGTGAGAGTGTATTCTTCCCGAGAGAGGGACCTAGTTGGGGCTACAGGCAGCAGAGTTTCTTCCATTACTGTGTTCACTCACAGAGAAAGTAAAAAACGCACAGTTTTAGTTAAACATGTAAGTATCACTTCCTTCGGCTGTATTTAAACCTAGGTAGAGCGAGGGAGAAATAAGACTCTAAACTCAGGCCTGAGTCACAGATTCAGCAAACCTAGATGAAAGTGTTGAAAAACAGAAAATCCAAGGGCTGCTATAGGAAGCACAGAGTTATGTCTGGCTTGGCTAAGAGGTTAAATGTAGCCAAAAGCAGCTTAACAACTGAGAACCCTGGGAGGGATCAAACGACAGAGACCACAGGCATCAACTGATTTGTTCCATACGAAAAACCAGATGTTTAATTACTTGACATTCCCAGTCATTTACTTAATTTGAGTCTCTCAGAAGTCTCTTAAGGTGAATGATGGAGGCTAAAAGTCCATCCTACTAAAATGAATGAATAAAATTGAGAGAGCTAGAATTAAGGTCAAAGTAATCCACGATGTGGATTCCTCGCTTTACAAAATACAGTGATTTTTTTCAAGTTTGAGGGATGTTACTTAAAAACAAATTTTAACCATGAATCATATTTGAAACAGTCAAAGCACGTATTAGATAGTATTCCCATTCTCTCCAAACAATGTATCATCTTTTGCAGTCTGGAAGTTTAATCAGTTAAGATTATTAGAAGAATTTTCCGTGTTTTCTTTAAAAAGAAAACACTATTCTTTAGTGTATCTAAGATTTTTACCCTATCTTATTTCAAAATAATCAGTAAGAGTTGCCATATAAACAAAAACCAAAAAAAGCAAATATGTACTAACACCAGTAACACAAAATGAGAGGAGATGAGGAGTTGTCAAGAAAAGGCTATGTATGGTTTAGATGTGGAATAAAAAGAAAAGAGTGTAATATCTGGTTTTCCAATTTCCACTCTGCTGTCCTGGACAAGTTACCATTTCCTCATCAGCGTGTTGAAGTTAATGATAACATCTCACTAATCATGTTTTTATGAGGATGAAGGGAATGTATGCAAAATCTAATTATAAATTGTAATGCCCTGATGATCAGTAGAAATCAGCAGAATTTCAATCTTCAAACCATTTGCATATGAAAATCCAACTTGTTTTCTTTATTTGCTCCATTGTAAGAATTGATTTAAACCATCCTAGAGTGGAGAGACAGTTTTGTCAGGTTGAATAAAAAATCTGTTCTTCCCCTCAAGGAAGGATGTCACGTGGTCATGTTCCTGAAGACTGAGTCCTCTCTGAATTCAAGGAGGGGAGAAGCAAATTTCAGTTGTGAGTAATTTGTGGTCTGGTTTGCATGGGAAATTTAGATTCTTGTTGAACAGTTATGGGGGCCTTCCAATTAAGAAAAGCTGACAATAGGGCTTGTAGTCTTCAGGGACAAAGAGGTGTACGCATGAAGCAGAGAGGTTTGGAAGGGAATAAGAAGGATTAAGGAACTGCGGTGATGGGGAGCCTCAACTAGGAAATTGTTTTGAGATGAAGACAGTTGTTCAGGAGGTGCCAGTAAAAGTCTGGGCAGAGAAAGTCTATAGTTAGAGTAACTGGTTGCCTTCCCAGAAGGTCTGTTGCCTTGGAACCCTCACCAACTGACTGGGCTATTTGAACATAAATGGAAAATTAACATCGACTGGACTAAGAACCTGGGCCAGTCGACCATCCAGTCTTGAAGAGAGTCAGGACTTCTAGATGTTTGCACCAAGCCTTCTTGTGGTCCAGCTGCTAAGTAGGAACCACGTGGTGCAAGCCATGACTTATTCATGACTTATGACAATTTCCTGCTACCCCATGGACATGCCTTCCTATAGTGCTCCAGAATAATTTTGAACTCACCACATCCTTTGCCCTGAGGTCTAGCTGAGTTTCATGGGACAAATAAACCTCTCTATTACAGTAATAATTATTTTTATCATTAATTATTAAAGATGAATTGGATGTTTTATCGGAATGCCTGAGCTAAGGAGATTAACTGCAGGTAAGCTTAAACATTAGCAAAGCGCTTCCTGCCAAACAGGAAGGAAACTGTCATACACTCTCTTCAGGTAATAACATTTACGTAACCAGAGATGCCTTCTCCCAGTGGTGCTATTGTGTAGATTTGCATCTTAGAGGGAGTGAATAACATAATGAACAATTTCTGAAGGAATAGTTCCATAAAGGATGCAGAATATTCTTCACGTGACACATTTTTAAATCTCTGTGCTTGATATAAAGCTAAGAGCATAATCAGAAAATTGTAGGTCTAGGAAAGCATTTTGAAGGGAACTGAGAAAAAAATGATATCAAGGTATTGATTTTTCAGGAAACCTTTTTTTAAAGTCAGAATCTTTATTTTCATGAGTAAAATGGACTGATATATATTACGTAATATATATAATAAAATTCATACATACATAATAAAGTATATATATATATATATTGACTACACATATATAGTGTGTGTCTATATATACAGTCTGTATAAAAAGAGAAATCCCTCTCTGTTCTCCTTTTGTTGTTCTGTATAAGATTTGCCAATGTACTAGGTGTCCTTACAGCCCCAAATATATTGAGTGCCAACGAAAATGAAATGCCTTTTCACAGCCGAAGCTTTCAGCAAGCAACAGCCAGTTATAGGTTCTTTGGGGACTTTCTAAGGTAGATTTGTTCTCCATGAAACGCTGGATACTGACATTTGAAATAAAGTGACGTTCCTTCAGGTTTGTGGCATCAAATAAGTATACACTGAGTTCAGTCAAGGTTCCCATAGCTTTCATCACATTGTCTATAGGAGAGAAACTGGAACTGCAGAAAATTCACTAAAGGAAAAAGAAACCCAACAAGCAGGGAATACTCTGATACCTCAGAGGAGTTTCATTTTCTCCCTTCTCCTCTCCACCACGAAGGTGGATTCCAGCTGCTATTACAGATAGAAAAACACCACCCATGGAAACTGAATAAAAACTAACAGGCCAGGCCTCCCAAACGCCCATGCCTTCTGCTCTTGCAGGAAATTGATCATGATTATGTGCATCTGATCTTCACGGATAGTCCCTGCTCTGAGCCTCAGGGGGAACCGCCACAGAGGAGAGGAAAAGGCAACTCAAGATCTCTGCCAAAATGCCCAAATGCCCAAATGCTCTGAGGAAGAAATTGTTTCCTTGAGTTAAATCTGCAGATGATTTTAGCCTTGCGTTTAAATGAAAAAAATAAGTCAATAGTATTAATATCTAATTCTATTTATGCCCCCGCAGAGCTGTGGTATTCTATCTGTAGGAAATTACCAAGTTTTCATTTCAAATCCTTAGAAAATTAACAGTTTGTTAACATCGTTCAAATGATCATACAAAAGACAATTAAAAATTCATCAAATATTCACAAATAAAAACAAAGAATATATAAAAATATTATTGTGAAGTCGGGTGACATAAATTCATCAACTAACCCCAAGAAATGTTAGACACCTTGGAAGGAGAGTTTTTTTTTCAAGCTGGGGTTATATTTATCAAATTAAGTAATGCCATTCTCCTAAAGAAGATGGATGCTTCCAGAATAAGAAGAATATTTATTATGAATTCTCTTCTTAGGAACTAGAATAGATTTCTCATTGTTCTTTTGTAATATCTCTGGTTTTCTTTTAGGCCACTGGGAATATTGACGCACCAAGTTCATGTTACGTGTCACTTCACTATCCCCCACTCTGAGTGGCTTAAGTTAGGGTACACAACTTAACAAGTTTTATTAACACAGGGCTACAATTTGAGCCATCTTTCCTTGGAACCCTAAATGAACAAGGAAATGAATAATGTTCTCTTACAAAAAGAATTACAATTTTCCTAAGGAAAATAATTAGAACAAATGTCTCTGAAAGGAAACGCCTCTGGTTATAGTCTAGATGGAAAAAGTTCCGCTATTTTTTTTTTTCTATATATTCTAGTAGTAGGAATTTGGACTTCATCTCCAATTCTCAGAGAAGTGTATTGAAAATCTGAAAGAGAAAATGAGAGGGAAGGTCTTGATATAGAATGGGTCATGAACGTTCTGGTGGCAGCTGGGAGGCCTAGGGAGGGACATGACCATGGAGAAGCTCCCTGTGGTAAGAAATGGATCAAGATTTTCCAAGAGCAACAATATTTGACATTCACCTTAAAATTGTGTGCTGTTTATGCTGTATTCTCCATTACCTCCAAATGTTCACTAAGCCTCTATTATAAATTACAGGCTTGAGTTCCTGGAACTTTGTGGGATGAGGGAAGAGGTCAAGAATATTTTACCTCTGGAGATGTCCAACAGCAAAATTGGGAGGGACTGAGGAGATGGTACTATTGTGTATACATTGTTGATGTGGACATACATAAATTATGTACAGGTCTTAAAATGGGGGTCGCATAGAGTCACAGGAGGCGAGGACAGACTGGAGGGTAACTACGCAGGCATTAAACTAGAGAGAGAATTACCGGACTGACAATCTTCCCTAAATCATGCAAAGCCCTTTAGGTAATATTCTTTGAGAAAATCAGACTCCCTCCCATATAATTTCCTAAACTTAAAACGTGAAGAGCTGTGTCTCAAATCACTGGTTCAAATTTAGGCCAGGCTACTACAAGTATGCTTGGAGAGAGATCCTGTTTTCTGATTAGGTCTTAGCGAGTGTGCATATTCCATCACCAATTCATCATGTACCTCCTCTGCTTAAGAATTTTTTTAGCTTAGGAGCAGTTAATACGTTCAGTAACTACAGAGATTTTTCATAAGAAAGAGAGTCCCACTTTGTGGGTTAAGATAATTATAGGAGATTATGTTAAGAGTGATGCATGTTTTTATTGCTATATATGTGATTTTTGTATATTTGGCCCTTCACTGGTATTCAATTTGAAAGTATATTATTCTGTTTCCATAGAATTATCTGATATCATTAACTAAAAATGTGCATATGTCATATCAATAAAATAAAGATTGTTTCTTCTTATTCTATTTCTCTAGAATTATCTGATATCATTAACTAAATGTTGTATCAATATAAAGAAAGATCATTTCTTCTTGCTAGGCCAAAATTTCCAATTAGAATTTAAAAAACTTGCAGAAGGAAAGATGATAGATTGACTATATTTTAATATTTCAAATAGAGCAGTACATTTCAAATAGGATAGTAGGATGTATAGAAATTGCAGCTCAATATAATACAGAGTTTCATACAATAATTCTTTGAATTTTGCTTTTAGGAAAAAAAAATCTAATACTAAGTACCACCAACACTATATCATATTTACATAGATTCACTCTATATTTGTCAATTCCACAGATAGCTTTCCCTAAACTATGGAGATTCATTGTTATGTGAATATATGTAAAAAGTAGTTTTCTTAACATTTTGTCATAGGCTTTCTTGCAAAATTTAGCATTTATATTCGTATTAGCACCTTTACAGGTAGTTGCTGGGCTCATAGTAATTCTAACCATCTCAACCCCAAAGGCAATGATCTGGAAGTCTTGCTCATGCAATAATTTCAACCCTTCTAACCACAGTTGGACAGACATCCTAAAACAAACTCCTCACTTTTGCTTAAACTAGTTCAATCTTGCTTATATTGAGCATGCTCACTAATTGGCAGGATATGGGGAATCATTTATAGTAACTAAATTTCTAAGGCTTACCAAAGAATAATGCATTTATTTTAAGAAAACAGATATTCAACTAGAAAAAAAAAATCTTTGCAAAGAGGCCAGCCTCTGAAAAGAGATACAAAGGGAAGTTGAGGAGAATTCACATGAGGTCAATTCTGTATTTGAAGCAAAGCAATGCATCTGCCATCTCATCCTGTTCAAAGACATAATCCAACTTGGATCTGTGCTAAACACGCGGGTGTGAACTGACACAAGTCAAAGAGAGGGTAAACGTGTGGGAGTCTTTGTTGTCCCATCTTCTGAAGCACCTGTGAAACCTGAACCACATGTAAGACTAGTTTCTTATCTAATCATTTATAATGTCCTTTCTGATCTTTCCAGGAGTTCTTAACCTGAAGCCACAAATTGAAATCTATATTCAAGGCAAATATAACACCATTCAGTTCTGAAACGTTCTCTCTTATCTCTAGATTTTGCACATGTAGTTTTGTTGGATGGTTCTGGTTCAAGTTTTCTCATGAGGTCATATTGAAGACGTCAACCAAAAAAGCAGGGATCTGAAGCCTTAATTACTGGGTCTGTAGGATCTTCTTCCAAGATGACGTTGGGGAAGAAAAATAATTTTCCCTCTACCTTTTTTGGTCCTTGGCTGAGACCACTCTGTAATAAAAGATAAATTAACAGGAGAAAAAACAACAGAAGTTTAATAACACATATAAGTCCTCCATACATGGGAGATAACCAGGAAAACCGAGTAATTCTCTAAAAAGGCCCAAGCCACCACCTTAAATACCATCTTGAGCTAATGACAAAAGATATTGAGGGAGGTGGAAGCCAGTTATGGGAAGTTATCAGGCAAAGCACAGTAAACAACAGTAAGCTTGTTAGGCAGATTTAAGTCAGTTGCTTTCTTCACTGATAAGAGTTTCTAGAGATTTGGTCATCCCCCTCATCTAGAAGATGAGAGGGAGACATCCTGAGAAATGAAGATTTCCCTTATAGTAAGTATAAATGTCTTTTTTAGAAGGGTAACTTCTAGTTGGTTTTCAGAGATTCTTTTATGTCTGCTGTTTCTCAAAAATAATCAGCTCAAGAATCCCTATGCCAAACGGGCATATTTGGGGTGATATATTTTGCTCCCCTTCAATGCTAACTTACGTGGCTGGTAAGTTGGTATTGGCTCTTGGTAAGACGTCTTAGTTCCTTGCCATGAGGACTTCTCAATAGGGCCGCTTGAGAGTGTGGGGCATGGGAGCTGGTTTTGGTGGCTGGCTTCTCTAGAGTAAATGATACAGGAGAGAGTAAGGGAGAAGTAACCATAGCTTCTATGACCTAGCTATTGGGGCAGGGAAAAATCCCCTTTCTTCCTTTCTTGTGTTTTTCTGGCTGGAGTAGTAATAAAGTTGACCCAAGATCACATTAACAGCAGAGAAACCCAGTTTAATATGTACATATTGGGCGTCGTAAAGAAATGATACTGGGAGAGTGAACAAAGCAGGCAGTATATATATATTTTTTATACAAAGAAACAATAAATTTGTGAAGAATTGACAGGACAAGGAAACTTAGGTTTAGGGTATATAATTAGTGAGGAATTTAAGTGGACTTGAGGCTTGAGGTAGAAAATTAGCAAAGTTTTACGCAGACTTCTTGGCCTGAATCCCGAGCTCTGGTCATAAGGATGCAGGGAGAGCACCTTTCACGTGGGAGATGTATTTCTTGCTTTCAGTGGGGACAGAGACAGGAAGGTCCCATGCCCTTTTTGCTTCTCAAGTAACTTTAATTCAAAATAATCAATATGCTATTGTGGGATATTTGGGGATGGCCTGTGCTAGGCCCCAACATCACCTAGGAAGTCACATACCATAATTTCTGCAATGTGTTATTGCTGGAACAGATCACTTGTGAAAGGGAACATATCATGGTGTGAATATCAGAGGACGAGAATTATTATGGACCATCTTGGAGCCTGGCTATCACAATGGGTTGAAAATGCAAGTTCCCTTGGTTAGTGTGCATGTGAGAAAGTTTTCAAAGTAATGCCCCTCAACTCCATTCATACTCTCTCTTGTTGAACATGTAGAAATTATTGCCTAATTTTGTAATTATAACAATATAATACTCAAAACAGTACTTGTAGAGTTTTACATTAAAACAAAATATTTGGTCAGTAGGTTATTGTTGACCTGATGCTATGTACAGGTGGTACTTACCTGTGTGTGTGTGTGTGTGTGTGTGTGTGATAATACTCAGATAACTTTGCTACGAAATGGGCACTATCCCACTCTGTAATTCACCAACCATTTTCTCTTGAATTCCTACTCTAAAAATAAAAATACAAATAGATTATAGCCCCCAGCCTGTACTCCAAAAACACCCTCTTGACAAATATAAAGAGAGACGATCAGATACATTTTCTACTTATTGATTTGTGGTATATAGTATGATATATAATATACAAATATGATGCTATTCTCAAAAGGGTCACTTATCTCCCTTTTTATGTTATGCAGACCATACTAGAGGCTGTTCAGTATTGCGAATAAAAAAAAATGAACAAGGGAACAAATCCTGTCAGTTTGATGTCTGATTTTACATTTAATGGGAAAAAATAAAATAGATATCTCTTTACTTTTAGCAGGAAGAAGGTTACCGAAAAAAAACATCTGACTTGAGACCAGGAACATTTGCTTATGCCTTATTTCTAATTTACTACTTGTTGCATTTTTTAGGTGTTTTTTTTCTTTTTTAATGTTTCTGGATGTAACTCAAGTCTTTATCTTCCTTGTCCTGGAGAAACAGTCCCTGTCGGGGTCGGGGATCTTGGTTCCCCAGTAATCACAGCGGAGTTCCTCAGACTAAGCCATAGTTCCCACAATGTGAGTCAAGGCTTCATTGTTACTAAATTCCAACAAGAAAATGACAAAATCAAAATAATATCAAGAACCACAAACTAGCGGTACATTTCATTAGGTAAACGAAAGCAATGAAAGAAACGTTGTAATGTTCCTACATTTCTGTGACTATGTTTTAGGGCTAACCCTAAGTATTTACCACATAACTTTATGCTGTTTAAAAAAACAAACAAGTAAACAAAACCAAGATAAACAAAAGCAGTACATGCAGTTAACTCTGCTTTAAAAATGCACGCTTTTGCAATTTGCTAAGGATAGTTTTAAAAGTTTTTCAAAAGTTGGAAATATATTGCACAAGCACTAAATTTTGAACACTGAGTGGATTACATTAAATTGCAATAAATGACGCTCTTCATTGAATAGAATTTGGAATCAATATGAAGGATGAAATTTCTCCATAAAAGTTGGCATGTTTACATCCTTTGTGGCAGTAATTAAGTGAGACCAATTGTCGTTTCTATTACATCACAAAAGAGAAGTCACGTTAGTGATGGAAAACAAAATTAGCACCAGGTACTTTTTCTGTTTTTTGATGAAATAACATATGTGAAACACATTTCTCATATGTGAAAAGAGAAGAATAAAACCTCCCTATTACTTCTTAGGTGTTGTTAGCATATATTAAGGATAAACAATTAAAAATTGTATTAATGTATGATGTTTAATGCAAAAACAGTCTCAGTGCATAGTAGACAACCAATAAATACTTGTGAAATAAATCGATGGATTTTTTCCAAAGACATTTTGGCAAGAATTAATTTGCTTTCCAATTTTAAAATCGCTTACAAATCCAGCGTTATTTTGATTCAATATTAACCGCATAGACAACAGCATTATTTAGTGAGTTAAACCTTTGAAAGCATCTTAAGCTATTGTCGTGGTTTATTTGTTGATGAATAGCTTAATTATTTTCTTGCATTTTATCACTTTGGGTAGAGGACTATGGAGGGGCTAAGAGACTGTGGAGATGATGCTAGCTGATCACCAAGGCTCTTCTTTTCTTACTGGTCCCAGAGTTCGACTGTACTTCCCAGGCCCTTTTGCAATTAGGTGTGACCATGTGTCTGAGCCTGGTCAATGAAATAAGTGCCTACCTCATGTGTATGCTTCTAGGACTCACCCATAAAAATCCCCCATGGTCCCTCTTACATGCCTTTTCTATCTTTAACAGCTTAATGATCTTGGAAACCATTTGTTGAAGAAGAAAAAATAAGGTGAGATCTGGTGCTTGGAATCACTGCTTAGACCAACCAGGAACCCTATTTTAGATTTAATTTGGGTGAGGGGAGAAATACATAGGTTCTATTAAGCCTCTGAGATTTGGAATTTTTTTCTATTAGAGGTGTGAGCAATTCTCAAATCAAATGGTGGGGGTTTCTTTAGATCTAAAAGCAAGTTAGTGATAATCTGGGATAATTCTTCATGATTTTTTTAACAACTTCTTTCTTTGTCTAGTTAAAATTAAATTTAAATTAAACTTGTAAATCTTTCTTACCTTTTGGGGAAATATTGGTTGACATGGAATAGAATGGAAAAACATGATCTCTCTAAGATAGCATGCATGTCAATATTAATATTTTGAAAGATGACAGAAGCCACTCATGTTTGCAGCATTTTCTGCTATTTAAATGAGACCAAAAATGATATAGAAGCGAGAAACTCAATGTCCTTTCAGCATCTTCAAAATAATATATGCCCTTTAATTGTGTATATTTTTGTTACGCATGTCAAAAAGATTAAACATTCAGATGAGAATGATTAAGATATGTGATTATATGGAGTACCTGCTGCCAGAAAATGAAGTGACAAGAAGGGATCTGAAATATCTCAAAAATAGAAGATAATTTCTCTTATATTTGGAGAACACTGTGAAAAAAATCAGCTCACTACATAGCAAATAACTAAAAGATGTACATACGTACTCTCTCTATATATAAAAGATATTTTTATATCTATATTTAAATAAATTATACTTCAAAAATTAAATAAATATATAAAACTGAGGCAAGTGTTTTTGCACCTAAAACATCTTCAGGCTTAATTTTTCTTTTATGTCTTATAAGCAGACGATGCTGTTGTTTCCCAAAGCTGTCTCCACTCCCCATGTCTTCCTTGCAATGAAACCTCAGGGTTGTTCAAATACTAGGCAAGAGTCCTTGATGTGAAGGAAAATAGTGCTCCCCCCTCATTCTATCAGCTCAATGAGGTATTAAGAAGAAGTCAGCTGGGAGGATTCTGGGGGAGGTTTTCCTCTCCTGATAAAAGAGAGACTCACACAGGGAAAATCTCTGCTGAGCATCACTCCTTTGCTTTCTTTGATTGAAGTTAAAAGAACACAAGACTTGGAGATACTATACCAACTAGCAGCCATGACAGAAAGGTCAAGAGAACTACAGAAATGCCATCCAGAGCTCCCACTGCGTCAGTGCTGTTGGAATCAATGCTAGCAACTGCTAATCTTGGGCTTTCAGATATTTTGAGAGGGACCCTGTATTTTAATGCCTCTGTAGCAGATGCTATTGGTGCCCTGTCCATGCTCTCTACCACTTCAGCGTGCACTGGCTTGCCTTTTAATTGACAACACTTGTATTCTTTCCAGTGCTTTCCCAGTCCACCAAAGCCTGTGTTGCCACCTGATTAGCAAACCAGAAGTGTGTTCAGGGAACACTGCCATCCTTACCTATAAAAGCAAGTCACAGCCAATGACAGACAGCAGTTGGTGTATAAAAACTGTCCCTCTTGAGTGAAATAATGTGGTTTACACTAGTGCCCAGAGTTTTCAGCATGGCTAAGCTCCAGATGTCTACAGTGGTATTAATTGCTTGGTAGCAACCCTATTGGCTGGCTTTGCATCCTGGTCTCACTTCCTCTCTGCTTTACCAGTGTTTCCTGGGATCACCTCCAAAATAAATGAAATATACTCTAATCCTCACTTTAGGGTTTGCTTCTGGGAAAATCCAAACTAAGACAGCTTTTATAAATTAAATTTAAAATGTATACATCTTCAATATGATTTTCTTTTTAGAGTCAAAAATATAAAGTGTTATTCTAGTAGTTGATATCAAATACAACACAGTATGTTCGATTTTCTTTTCCTCATATTCCTTTACAGTGTGATTCAATCTTCACTGTATCCCTGACTTATGGTTAAGCGGTTGAGCATTCCTTTATCAATATAAGTAATAGCATTTGGCTGGCATCCCCAATGAAACATTCCTAAATGCTCCCTAAAATACCTTTGAAAGAAGAAAAAAATAAAGGAAGGAAATAAGAAGTGAACAAAAATAACAATAAAGAATGGGACTGACAGTTACCTTACTTCCTGACTCTTGGAAGAATTGTCGTTTAGTACAAAACAGATGAAAATAAATTTTAGAAAAATAAAGTGAAAACTGGGTTTCCTGGGGCTGCCACAACAAATTACCACAAATCTGGCAGCTTAAAACAATATAAATTTATTATCTCAGTTTTGGAGACTAGAAGTCCGAAATCAAGGTGTCATCACAGTTGGCTCCTTCTGGAAGCTTCTGAGAGAGAGTCCCTTCCATGCCCCTCTCCTCCCTTCTGGTGGTTGCCAGAGATCCTTGGAGTTCTTTCTATCTCTGCCTCCGTTTTCACATGGCCTTGCCTCCATGTCCCTGTATTGCAAATTTAACTCTCTTTTCTTTTCAAAGGATACCAATCATTGGACTCAGGTCCACTCTAAATTCAAGAAAATATCGTCTTGAAATCTTTAACTTTATTACATCTGTAAAGACCCTATTTCCACATAAGCTCATATTCACAGGTACTGGGGCTTAGGACTTGACATTTTTGGGATACAATTCATCCCACTACAATGGGTAAAATCAAATCGAGATACATGAAAATTAAACATCCAGGAGAAGAATTTAAAGCTTCACGTGAGGCAGAAAACAGCTAAACACAGTGCGAAATTAAGTCAGTGAATGTATGATAAATAAGACAAGTTCTTCCAGAGGCAGGGAAACGGACAAAGATTTCAGATGTAATTAAAAAAAAAAAATAATGGAAAGCCAACCTTTGAATTATAGCAGGATCCGAAGAAGAGTGCATAAAGCAAAACAATTGAAACAGAAGCAACACTTACAGACATCCTTGAAGAAGAATTTTCCTAGATGAAAAAGACATAATTGTAGGTACACTGATTAAAATGCTTTGTCATGATTTAGGGAAAATCAGTCTTAAGAAAACCACTTGTCCTTTCATTAAATGGGAAAACAAGGTGCCCTGTAAGCATCTATCCACAGTAATAAAAACATAGCGCTAAAAACAGAATAAAATTCAAGCCAACTTCAGATTTCTTCTCTAGCATATTAAATACTAAAAGAGAATTTAGAGATTTGAGGGACAAATCCTGTGACCAAAGACTTTTCCTGCTAGTCAAATTGCACCCTTTCTATAAAAAAAATTCAAGGAATCTTGTGATGATAATAACTGGATAAAGTCAAACATAAAGATTAATAGTTAACCAGCTGCAGTTTATTTAATTCCTTCCACAACTTTGTGAGTTAGATAACATTGTCAGCCCCATTTTTTCAGAGGAGGGATGTGAGGCTTCAAGAGATCAAGAAATTGTGCTTATAACTAATGTTCTAGGTTATTTGTGTAGGCAAGAAATCAGGAATCATTTCCACCATCTAACTTTTTCGGAAATATTTCTTAATTCATGCAATATGGACAGATAAAAATAAATCAAAATTAGAAATTCAAGACCTGCTGTTGAACACTAAAACCAGTTATTTAATAAAGTACTGATGATTGTGTAAATAAAAATACCATTTATACTCTTGAAAAGGGAGACATGAAATGAAAAACCAATATTTTACCAACTATAATAAAAGACGAATACTCTAATTTAAAAAAGAGAATGGTGAATTTGATGTTACATTTCAGGTCTTATAAAGAGGCTTAGAAGTATCCTATTTAATGTTTTAGTTATAATAAAAAGGGAAAAGCTGAAGACTGTTTTTGACAAACAAAGGGAACTGCTACTGGACTTGAAAACAACACACGGATCTTCCAGCCGCTGAGGAGAGAAGTGCACAAAGTAAAGTCCACCTGGCTGGGAAACGTTAGCCTTTCGGGAAAATTTACCTTGAGGTCTCTTTTCAAACTAAATAACAAAGAGGTGCAAGAACACGTATACACTCTCTAACATTCACAAAATTAAAGGGATTAAAGAGTTAAATATCAAAAAGTTGCAAGAGTCAATATGTATTAAAATGTATTCAATCTTCCTATGAGGAAGACTTCTATAAGGTAAATATAATGGAGGAAATCAAAAGAAAAATAAAGGAAAATTTGACCACCAAAACATTAGAGATTTTCTCAAAAACTGTATAAACAAAAGTAAAAGGCAATTAGCAAACTGGGAAAATATAAAAATCACATAAATGAGCGATTAAAATCCAACCTAAAAACTAAGTGCATATCAGTTGTCAAAAAGAATATTTAAACTCCAACAGAAAAACTTGTATTTCATCCAAAAGTAATTCAAATAAATAGAAATAAAGTCAAAGTGGCCTTAATAATAATTTGAGAACGTCATATTAAACAAACACAAACAAAGATCTGAGCACAATTTTCCTCCACCAAATAGATAACAATCAAAAGACACTAGTCAGGGTGTCATCATCTAGGAACAAGCATATTGCTGTGGTGTCAATTGGTAAAATGTTTCCATAAGATGATATAATAGTATGCAGTAAAAGACTTTCAAATATGAACTTTAAAAATAAACTCAATTCTGCATCTGGGAATTTATCCTATGGACGTAATCAGAACACAGATGAAGATTAGTTGCTGAAATATTCATTGACATACTTTTTTCAAGTAGCCAACTATTTAAACAAAATAGAAATATTCGATATGTCAAATTGTGAATGACTAAATATTCCGAGTAGTTTCCTTTTTATCTTTATATTTTATTTATTTGTTTATTTATTTATTTATTTATTGGTGAGGAAGATTCCCCCTGAGCTAACATCTGTGCCAATCTTCCTCTATTTTGTATGTGGGATGCTTCCACAGCATGGCTGATGAGTGGAGTATGTCTGCGCCCAGCATCCAAACCTGCAAACCTGGGCTGCTGAAGTGGAGTGCCCAAAACTTAAACCACTCGGCCGTGGGGTGGGCCCCATATCTTTATACTTTTATATACTTCTCTTATTTCCAACTAACAGGTTTTTTTTTTTGAGGAAGATTAGCCCTGAGCTAACATCTGCTACCAATCCTCATCATTTTGCTTTGGAAGACTGGCCCTGAGCTAACATCTGTGCCCATCTTCCTCTACTTTATATGTGGGGCACCTACCACAGCATGGCTTGCCAAGCAGTGCCATGTCAGCACCCGGGATCCGAACGGGGAACCCTGAGTCCGCCGAAGTGGAACACACAAACTTAACTGCTACACTGCCGGGCCCGTCCCCACAACAGATATTTTAGTCAGATGAAAACAAAGTATTTCTTCCTTTTCATCTTGCTCAAAATTGATGTAGTAAGATAACCTTAATATCTTTTATTTAATAATATGCTTGTTATTGTGCTTACTACTTGGCATAGATTATCTGAATTAATCTTCACAATAACATAAAATTGCATTAAGAAGAGCAAAATATAGTTCAAAAAATATATATAGCTCAGAATACTGATCTCTCAGACCTGCCTGTGAATCTCTATCTATGTGATTCCACTTTTCTGGGCAGTTTCCCACTGCCTCCTGGAATGATGGTTAGCAAAAGGCTAGCAAAGGGTAGCAAAAGCAAAACTTACACCTACTTTACCTTGCTTCCCTCAACCTATTATAGGGGAATTTGCTGGAGGAGGTGGTAGGAGCCTTAAGATATATGCATGAATGGTTATTAGTGCCCATTACCCAGAGGAAATGCTTCCAAGTGTTAAAAATGACCTTCTTTTGCTCTCTCCAGATGGTGTCAGTCAATTGCAGCCAAAATATATTTAAGAAAAAAGTGGAGGGAGCTTGTAGACTGACCAATGTTTGAGAGCATTCAAAGAAAGCCAATTTCTCTATAATTATCTCTAAAAGAACAGTAGCTAATAACTGAGAGAATATTAAACAGGAGAAAACAATCTCTTCTCATGTATTCCCTAAAATATATTTTTTCAATGATAATTCCATATTTGATCATATTGTATACCATATGTACACAGTATTCCACCAAATTATATGTATACATATATATTTGTGTGTGTATATATACACACACATAGATGTTTAAGTATATATATGTGAAATATAAAACTCTCCATACCAGATGCATCCTATTGTCCTCCTCCCCTGAAGAGATTAATATATGACAGTGAAAAAATGCATTTAGTCAATTGAATTCATTTCATCAAGGGTGACTTCTTAGAATGCAAGTGTCATGAGGCAGAGATCGTTTACTATGCCACGTACTCATATATATGAAATATTTAGAAGAGACCTGGAATCTAGTAAGTGTGCAATAAATACTGGTTGAATAAGTGCGTGGCAGTCAGAAAGAGACACACAAAACAAGGGATAAAACGTATTAGAAAAATTAGTGCCCATTCATGTATTCATCAAATATTCACTGAGTGCCTAATATATGTGAGACAATGGAAAATGCATGGGCTAAGGGATGCCCATGAGAGATACTCCTCCTACCAAAGGGAATTAATTTGATTTATTGTAGTGGAATTTTTTTGCAACTGATGAAAGAGATACCACTAAGAAATGACTAAACATCTCTGAATCTTTCCCAAGAAATAAGAATTTCTAAAAAAAAAATGCATCACAAAGTTAAGCCTCAAAATTTTAAAGGTAACTTTTTTTATAGAAATCATTAAGATAGATATTTCAAGTGTTTTATGTAAATGAGATGAGATTATCATTCTTGTAGTCTCCAGGTTATTTCTCTGAGTAACTTTTTAACTGAGACATTTTTTCATACAATAACATTTATTGATTACAAGAAAAATTTATAGTACCGGCATTTTTAATAAATTTTCTATAGTAAAAGTTAATTTTTTCCAAGCTATGAAATATTTTACTCTAATGCTGACTGATACTACAGTGAAAGTAGTTTTAATCCCTTGGTTAGGACAGTTTTTAACATGATCATCTCACCATAAGAACAAGAACGTTGGCCTAGCAAAGAAAAGACACCATTTTCAAACAGCATGAAATGGATTCCATTCTCCTTGTCTTATGAATAACTACCTTTGAAAGGGTGGATAAGGTTGCTCTAGTCTAAAAGGGCAGTCTTTGTCCCCATTGCATTTTGACAATGAAGAAAAGTGACAAGAAAAGTGATGAAAAACACATTAAAAGTAAATGACTGTAAATTGAAATCGACTTTAATGGAAAGTTTCCTGTAATAAGAGAGTCTAATTGAAATAATAAGCTATTGAACCTGGAAGTGGCACTTTGGGGAACACAGAAAACCAAATGGAATCTAACCAAACCAAAAGGAAGACATTTCCAGCAAGGGCCAATCCAGAGCCACTATTTGTCTCTTTAGGTGATGACTACCATCATAGTGGCAGAGGATCTGTGCACCATCTCAATCTGAAGGCTATTTTCATAATAACACTGGAAAGATTGAGACTGGGAATGTATGTATGGAACCGATTGCCAGAGCCTGTAACCATTGCAATAGCAGAAATGATGAATAAGTCTGTTGCTTCAACTTCTTTTTATCGTCTTCTTCACTTTATTACATGTGACACGTCCTTTTGTGGATGGCCCTTGCAAAGTTACAGACAAAGGCAAGTTCACTAGTTTCACATTTCCTGAAGAAAGCCCTTAAATCGTAGTTTTAAAAAAGTGGTATGAATTGATAGTTTTGGCAACAGAAGCACGACATCAGTAATGATGAGGTTCTGAAATTGGTGTGGCATATACTATTTGTCTAACCTGAAAATGATCTTTCAGATATGAATATCCTCCTTAAGACTGACCTGGCATATTAAGGATGATGAGGCATACTATTACAACATTTTCCTCCATAAACTTCAGCTAACGATCATGAATAATGAGGATAAAATTCTGAAGATTTGGCTTCTTGGTAGTGATCTTTTAAACTCCTGATAACATATCTTCGCCGAATATTTCCTGTGACAGAGCCAAACGTTCTGTTTGGAAAAAGCTACAGAGAAATGCTTATTACTTTCCATTGTTTACTATCTTTTTAAGGTTCCAAAAATCAATATCAAATAGGAGAAACCTCAGCACATTCAACAAGATGGATAGAGAATGAAAGAGGCAAGATATTTATATCACAGTATAACCCTGCAGGTCGTAAGTAACCCTATGGCAATGATCAACTTAATTAGGTAGAAATGCGCATATTTACCTCAAAGTCACAGTAAATCTTGGCTCTGACAAGGGGAAGTACAACAGATTATTTATACATTGTGAATCTTGCTCAAGAAAAATGGACCCTTCAAAGAATCTCCTAGTTGAATTGTAGAAATTAATGTGATACTTGAATGCCATGACAAAAGGAGTCTGACAAAGACGCAGTATTCCACTGGATCTTTTGTTCACAGGTAATATAGGGAAGGAGGTGAAGAGGATAAGCTATTAGTTTTGTAGTAGAGAGAGGTTCTTTGTAGTATAATATTCAAAAATTTATTTGGAAGAAGTAGATTAAAATTGTTAGTATCTTTTTTTTTTTTTTTGCCATAAAGTAACATAAAAGCATGACATGCTGCCTTTCCCTATCTTGATTGAAAGTGACAAACAATCAATCTACATATATTTCTGGAACAAATGTATTGATCCACCCATTCGTTAAAAATTATTAAGCATCTACTATGTGTCAGGCACTGTTCTAGGCACTAAGGGATAGAATGTGTCCAAACCAAAGGAATTCTGTCCTCATACACTTGGCATTCTAGAACAAGGAGACAGAAATTTAAAAAACAAGCCAAATATAGAGACCAGTAGGATAGTAATGAGGGTTATAGAGAAAAAAATAAGCAGGGAATGGGGTTAGACAGTACAGTATTTGGGGAGTGAGTTATTTTAAATAGAGTCTTCAGGTGGTTTTCACTGATAAGCTCACATTTGAGCAGTGACCCGAAGAAAGCAATGGCATGGGCAAAGCCACGTGGCTGTCTGGACTATTTCATTGAACTATGAAGGAAATCTGTCTGCTCAGTCCCCAAGGAGACTTTTATTCTGACTTGATATATGTGACTCAATTTATAGCAAGGATGACCCTGCCATGCCAAGGGGAGAAAATTCAGGATTTGTGTTCTCTGTCAAGGAAGAATAATCTGGTATCATGATCACACATGATATGTTGCACCAGCATGCACTTTTCTCAAAGACTTTGCCTACAAAAATGAAGGATGTTTTGTCTTTAGAGGTGATTGCAGTAAACGTCATCAAAGCCTGTGGTCTAAATCATTGCCTTTCCTATGCTTTTTAAAAAAGAAAATATACCAAGAACACTATTCCTTTCCTTAGAAAAGAAGGGGGCTTTTTGTGAGGCTGGATTTCTAAAATACGTGGAAAAAAAATGCCTCACTTTCTCACAATAAAAATAATTCACTTAGTTAATGAGCAGAAAATAGAGAGCTTATGCTGTACCTCAAAATTTGACAAATATATTCAAATACCACAATGTGAGGATGAGATGAGCCAGAGAGAACGCAAGGATTTTTATTAGAAAACTTCTAGTTTGGATAAATTATGTTGAGAGAAAAAAATCGCTACTTTATTCTTCTTGATGAATTTTTTTCTGAAAATAAAGGAAAACTCATTGAAACTGAAGTGGTGGTGGTTTTATACAGTTGAGTAAGCCTTCTTGTAAATATTTTTCCAATGGAGATCTGATGTGGCAAAGACAAGAGTGTTGGATCCAGTATTCTTTAATGTAAATTCTACTAACGTTAGTGATTTTCATAAAATGCGACCATATTGAATTGGTTCAAAAGGATTCAGAGTGGAATGTGTGAATTACTGGTGTGGTTAATTAGTAGTTTGGACAATTGGTGAAGGTAGAGTTGTAGATCCTTGTACCACAGTTTTATGTGATAGAAGTTTCGAGTATTTTGCACATGAAATCACAGCCAGGAACAACATAAATGTGAGTGATAACATGTATGTGGCTATTGTAAATATATTGCTACTTTTATAAGCTCCTTGAATTAAAGCTCTTGTACAAATAAGCTGGTAATCTTTGTAAAAACATGTAATTCTTGGTATAACTAGCATAACTCAAAATTAATATTAAGGGCAATTATGTTGCTCCTATTCTATAGGTATTGACAAAGTTAAATTTGAAGGACTAAATTATTCTTTTTTTTTTTTTTGAGGATATAGGTTGAAACAAAATGGATGAATGTTCCAATACATGTTTTCTTAATTTGGATCCTATGGAAATAGACTCTGAGACTGAGAGTTCTATGCAGGCATGTTATTGGGAGGCGCCTTCAGAAGAGGGAAAAATAAAAATTCACAGGAGAAAAACCTGGCAGATGCTACTTGAAGCAAATGATCAAGGTTAATGTCAGTAGTAAGTCATGTTGCTATCAGGCACCCTTGCTATGACGCAGTGTGGAGAAGGCTTCACATCTGAGGTAGTTTTACCCCATCAATAACCCCGGTGTGATGATGAGAAAACATCTGACAAAGCCAGAGTGAGAGACATTCTACAAAATACCTGGCCAAGACTCTTTAAAGTTGTCAAGATAATGAAAAACAAGGAAAGACAGAAATTGTCATAAATTAGAGGAGACTAAAGAGCTAGAACTACTCAACGCAATGTGGTATCCCAGGTTGGATCTTGGAACAGATCTTGGAACAGAAAAATGACATTTATGGAAGAACTGATGAAATACAAATAAAGTCTTTTAGGTCAGTTTAAGAAATGTTTTATATTGCTTAAGCTAAAGATACATACATATAAATATATAAGAAATGTATATAATTGTCAATTGAATACAAACCTCCCCCAAAAGTGAGGAATATTGGTCGGACAGTGGAAAGTGATTAAATTCCAGTTACAATTGAGGTTTCCATCCATCCTACATGGAACTCTGGGACTGGAATGGTCCTTTGGAGTTCACCGAATGAAGCAAGGTGAGTCTGGGCTTCTACATCCTTGCCTCAGTCAGTCATTGGCTAAAGATGACCCCTGGGAGGGGCCATAACCTTAAGCAAGTCTATCTGAGGGCTCAGCTATGAGCTGGCAACAGCTGATCATCAGTAGCCTTCTTTCTCTATGCAGAAAATTGTATATCTTCTCCAAGTATCCATGGAGCAAAATGAAATGCCCAGATAATTAAATGATAAATATTATGGTCAAACTGAATAACAATATTCATAGAAACATGTGTGTGTGTTTGTGTGTGTGTGTGTACACATATTTATAAAATGCCTCAAGTTCTAAGATTAAATAGATATTCTATCAACTCTCCAATTCCTTTGAGGATAGGAAAGAATATACATAGAGGAATTTAGGGAGCTCTCTGTGGGCATTCACCTCTAGTTATAAAGCAAGACAACTGAATGCAGTGGAAAGTGCAGGATGAGGATACAATTTTAAAGTTATGTTTTTATAATTTTGTTAATTGTTTTATTTTAGATTTCGTGTTTTTTTCATAGTTGGAGATACTTTCTCTTCCTCACACAAATTAATTACAGAAATGGTTTGAAATGGTCTGTATAGCTTTGTGTTCACACTAAGTGACGATATCTCAAAACACTAAGGAATTGTTTCCATACCTTTCTTTTGTGAACTGAATATCCTTTCCTCCACAGACATATTTCTCCAATTCTAAATATTCCTTGATATCTTTACAAAACAACTGATAGATTGGAAATGAACAATAGCCTCATGAACAACAGAATAAGAAATTGATGACTCCATTTCTTGGTCTTGAATCGCAGCCAGATAACCATCATCATTTGGCTTCTCTGCCTCAGTGTCCCTATCTGTTAAAAAAAACTGTCTTTCTTTTAAAGAATCAAGCTAGGTTAGCTGAGAGATTTGAGGAACGTTCCTTCAATTCCTAGGAGGAAAAGTTATAAGAAATTACTTGTCATCAAATTCTACATGGGGGGTAACTAATCTAGAACTCATGGAGTTCATGTGCTTTAGTGTAGGGTCAGGCTTGTCTATGAACCCTCTGTATGATGCACTTTGTGTGCGTGGGGAAATATGGATGGGGGAGGAATCAACAGTCTCTACTAAATTCTTAAGTGATCTGTGCCCCCTCAAATTTTAAGGCCACTGTCCTCCACAATACTTTTGTCAGACATTCTAAACCAGATGCTACTTGTCTGCAATGCTGTCTTTGGCAAGGCATCTGCAGAAGAATCAGAGGTCACATTTCAGAAAGATTTTACTCCTTGAGTTTGATGGAATACACTCATTCCTAACTGAGAATCCTTCTCTCTGCGGGCCTCCCGTTGCCATGTAATTCTCAGAGGGCGCGTCTTATAATGAGAATGAGAGTCTCCCTTCTGAGCATCAGCCTTTACCCTTCACTTCTGGTCTGTCCTTGTAGCAGTGTAAAGACATTTTATTATGTGTTCTCCCTTCCACCCTGTTCCTTAATTACTTCACTGCTTAGACAAAGGCCCACGTTCAAACCACAGTAGACCTCCCTTCCTCTCAGCTCACTCTGCATCTGAGTGGCATTTGAGTTTAGAGCAACATTCGTATTCAAGACAGCCCCAAACAAATCCTCTTAGGGTGATTATCTGAGCATCAATTTAGACTCACCTCTCCTATACCTCCAAACACTGCTCTGAAACTTGACCCCACTATGATGAGTCCCTAATCTTATCAATGACCCCTGTCTGCATGCAGCTGGCCTCCTTTTTATTGAGATTCCAGCCATAATTAGATGCAGCTGTGTGTATGCCTGTGCCTGCCCTATAGGAAAGGTTCCTGGGAGGGGCCACCTCTCCATCCTACCCAAGTGGTCTTAGTCACTGGAGGGTGAAGCACGTGTCTACCCCAGCATCCATTAGGAACACAACAGGTAAAGAAATTCCTGTATGAAGAAAGAGTTTGCTACAATATTTGTTTTTCTCTTCTAATTTATCACTCAGCCTTGGGGCCAGACAGCAGTTTAAAGAAGGCAGGTTGGTATAGAACTTTATGAAAGCTGAGGGCACGCGTTGCAATCACAAAATTTTCAAGGCTCACAAAGCTTGCATAATTACACAGGCTGCCGGGGCCTTCTGGCACTTTTCAGCTATAATGGCAATCTGGCTAATTTCCCACTGGCTTAATCTATAACTTAAAAGACTCCTACAGCAGTTGCGATTATTCTGTTTGCTTTTCAGGTGACCTACACCATTTGTATTGAGCGGCCAAGTTCTTGAGTTGATTCATTAGAAAAGACCTGTTTTAATTTAGGATATTTTTCCTAAATGTTGTTTTTCCCTAAAAATAATCTCTAGATGATACAGTAGCAAAACACTTCTGATCAAGGGTCACTTTTGCAAGCTTCAGGATAGTTGAAGACCAACTGTTATCTGATTTTTTACAAATTGCAACTCCTTACTGAAATACCAAATAATACTTGTTCAGAATATAAAACTTGGAAAATACACAAAGAACATAAAGAAGAAATATTAAGTCATCAAATATTCTACTGCCTGGCCATAACTAGTATTAGTGTTTCTTGTATTTAATAATTAATTCAGTAGATGCCAAGTGGGCTATTAGGAAGCACGGTATGCTACTTGGGGTTGTGTATGCTTTAGTAATTAAAAAAATATATATTTTTGCATATTTATACTTATAATATTTATTTTCTTCATAGTCTTTTCCTTTCTTTTTTTTTTAATAAAATTTGGATCACGTTGCATGTCTAGTTTTGTATCCCGCGATTTTTTTCTCTAGTCTGTGACCTTTCCCATGCTATTGCAAATTCTTTAAAAAACATTATTTGAATGGATGTGTAATATCTCTTCCTACGGGTAATCATAATTTATTTAGCAAATTCTTGGGGATTTACATTATACATAAAACGAAATGAACCCTGATTATCTTTCTCCTCTTGTATTTTAACTCTTTTCTCTCTTTGAAACTTCTCGTGTACACCTAGTCAGGAATTTTGACTCTTAATCTCTTTTCTATGTTTTCCATCTATGCCTTTCTTTTTCCACCAAATAGAAAAAAAGACTTGAGGTGCCATTAGGGAGTCAGCAAAAATTTTAAAAGCAGCAAAACATTGGCGAGTTTCCTTTGAGATGAGAGTGGAAGATGATACCTTGATATGGTATTTTTGTTTCCAAACAAAATTGCTTAATATAACCCCATTCAAGCTAGAATAAGTTTCCTAAATAAAATGTGTAATGTTAAGTACATCATAGCTATTTCTTAAATGGTTAATATTAGGAATAAAGATAAAATACACCAAGTCCTAACATATAATAGAAAAATCGATTAATATGTGAGTTTAGTAGTAAGTGTCCATACTGACATAAATAAAGGATTGAGTAAATAAAGAATAAATAAATGAGATAAATAGGGCAGATTTTTCTTACAGATGAATTACAAATAACAAATGTAGAAGAAATGAGGGAAATCGAAATTAACCATAAGGACAGGACAGCAATAATTTTTGTAGGCAATTGATGAGTGACAAAATTAGCAGGCAAAATGTTAGAGTAACAGGATATTTGGCTAGCCTCAAAGTGTTTCCTCCAAAATATTTATTAATTACTGTGATAGTGTTAACATACAACTACAGATTTATTGATACTCTTCCCTGCAGAAGGGGGAGCTTAATTCCCCTCCCCTTGAGTGTGGACAGGATTTAGGACATAGAATCCAAGGACTAGAGTATGGAAAGAGGAAAGCAGTAACTACTTACTTTCCCCAGCAGACAGCACTTTATCCAATTGATCAAGGTTAACGCCACCAGAATAAGTCACGTTTTTATCACGTTCTTCCTGATATATCGTGAGAAAGGCACCTCACTGTGGTATTCTGCCCCAAAACCTATAACCCTTGTTCAATCATGGGAAACATTAGACAAGCCAAAATTAAGGGACATGCTGTAAGATAACTGACCAGTACTCTCCAAAAGCGTCCAGGTCATGAAAGACTAAAAAAGAAAAAAGAAATTCTCGCTAATTGAAACAGATTGAGGAGACATGATGTCTAAATGTAATGTGTTATCCTAGTTTGGATCCTGGACATTAGAAAAAGGACATTAGGACAAAATCTGGTGAAACTCAAAATAAACCTGAAGTTTAGTTAACGTTATGTGTCACACCAATTCTCATTTCTTAGCTCTCATGAAGATACCACAGTTACGTAAAGTGGTAATATTAGCCATGGCTGGGTGAAGAATGAAAAGAACTATCTGTATTATCGTTGCAATTTTTCTGTCAATCTAAAATTATTTCAAAATAAAAAGTTTTAGATACTATTCTCATCGTCTGTTAAAACTGGTTCATAAAGCTGTCAAATGTGTTTACAGTATAGAGGGTTTGTTAACAATTCAGTGAGATAGAGCATATGTAAGAGTCTATAATTATCAACATAATGTCTGGCCATTTGATTGAACAAGCAGGGGTACCTCCTAATCTGTTACCATATGATGTAGAGATTGTTTTTGACCTTTCTCATTTTAGATTTGTCTTTGTACGTTAGGGAAATATAATCATTGAGCCCTCTCAAGTAATGCATTGTAGTACGCTCTTTGATCCTATCATAAGAAGGCCTACAAAGTTCTATCTTTGGGCTATGTCCCAGAGGACTTACTTCAAAAGACCCAAAGCAGGAAAGGGACAGATTATTTTATTCATGTATTTAGTTTTTTGGTTTATCCATGCTGTTAAGACTATTTCTTACAAGTTTCAGCAAGTAGTTCTTTGAGAGGGGACCACCAGAAATCAAAATACAAGAAAAGAGATTAACTCATTGCCATCATTCAGAAACATGATGTAGTGCCTTCTAAAAATAGTTGTGCTTTCTACATGTTTTCTGTCTTACAAACTATGAAGATTTTACTGTACCTTTACCAGTAAAGAGAAAGTGTTACAGGAAACCATGTCTGCCCAGCAATGAGCATCGAATGCAAGCATCAAAATTGACTTACCTATCCTCAGATCCCCTTCTATGGAATGGACATAAAATTTTGGATGTGTCTTACTTAATTTTTAATCACAATGATAAATCATCAAGGAGAAGACATATTTGAAAACTGAAATTGAGGAAAATACATATAAATCTCTAGTCTATTTCAATTAACTGTGATTTTTGACCAAAAGGAGAAATTCAGTTACTTCTAATTGTAAGGAAGTATTGCTGGGAAGTGTTTAGAACCTTGTCGAGACTTATTTTACCTATTTATTTATCATTTTATTTACAAGTATTATTTTTTATGAGCTGTTAATTTTTGAAATAAAAATATCATCAAGAGCAAATGTCATCATTTTGGTTTTGCCATGTGCTAGATATAAGTCCTTGGGGGATTTATATAACTTCTTCACATCTCAGTTTTCTCATCTGTAAAACAGGAATAATATAATTTTCCCAAAGGATTGTTGGAATAAAATTAAAAAATGGTAAGTAAGTGCTCAATAAATATCACTGTAAGTACTCTTTAGGTATTAACTATTTTTACATATTTCTTTACAAATTAAAATGTGAAAAACAATAACATAATTCTAAAAGAGAGAATTTTTAAAGAATTATGGCTTAGGGAGAAACTATTTTGTTTTAAATATTTAGTGATATCATCAAATGTATGTACACTTTCTAGAGTGGGGTTTGATGTCAGTTATCAGTCGGGAAGCTTAACATTAGATGCCTACTTTTCAACTTTATGTTTAACAACAGAGCCGTCCCTCCCTGTTTCTGGGTACATCTACTCTCATTTCAAGCCTTCCTAAGTTACCCTTGGATGTTGAAGATTGAAGATCTTCTAAGGACGAGAACACCAGTTGTGAAGAAGGATCACATACTTGTTTTACCTCTTCTTGGAGAAAGTTATTAAACTTTTGGACATACTAGTTCTTGTCTGGAAAATAGACTTGCAAACATCCACCTTGGGGTATTGCTGTGATATTTAATGCAAGTAAATTACATGAAGCAAGCAGTATAATGTATGTCTCATTGTCGACAGTCATCAACTATTCGTTCTCCTGCACCCACTCTTATTTATAGCGCAGAACGTTTAGCTGAAGTATTTTAGTATCCATATGACCCACTGGCTGACTCCCTGGGGCAGCTTCTGCATGTCACAGACCAAGTCTGTATACTCTCAGGCCACATTGAGACAGGCAGAGAGTCAGTGCTCATTAAATATTTTATGAAATGAAGGAGATGGAGAGGCCCAGTAATAAAAGCATTAAGTAGAGTCAAAATATGAAATCAAAGCTAAATTTATTGCTTGCTAAGCAAGGGAGAGCTGTAGGAGTCAGGCAAAATATTTCTGAACAGAGAAACAAGGAACTGAGTAAGAAACTGATCTTGTGTCGGGTTTGAGGAAGCATGGAGTTCAGGAATCTGCAGGTTTTTAGAAGCAAGAGTATTTAAAGATTGGCTCAACTCTCAACCTCTCACAAGGATGGTCACTGAAGCCAAAGAGTTGCTGACTGGCTGAGAAGTGAGGTTAATGAAGACAAATTGTTACTGAAATGAGATGGGTTAAAAACAGCTCTGATGAAGGCTTGGGACCATGACCATGACCGAAGGACAATCTTTCCCTTTCTTGAACTTGAAAGATAGGAACCTTTTGTTCCTGATAATCTAATACTTTAAGGTTGGAAAAGTCTTTAAACTCATCTGTTTCACAGCTTTATCTCCAACCACTTGCCCATACATGCATCGTATGACTTAGCTATATAGACTGACATGACCCTACCTGCACTGCAAATGTGCTGAGTGCCCATGACCCACTGCCATTTCTCCATTTGGTAAATTGCCACTCATTCTTTAAGGCTTGGTTCAAATGTCAATGGAATTTGTGAAGCTTTCCCTAAGGCACACACACTTGCTAAGTGAAGCATTTTCTGACTCCTCCACCACTGCCCAGACAATGTCAACACCTTCCTCCTCTGAGTTCACATGGAATGTTGAACAGCTCTGGTCAAGCATTCCTCACTGCATATTGTGATTATGTGGGCATGTGTCTGTCTCCCTTCCTGCATTATAAATGCCTCAAGGGCAAGCTCTGCTTTATATACTTTTTTTTTTTAATCACAGTGTCTGGTTTAGTTTCTATTGGTAGGTGCTCAATAGATATCTGCTACTTTCATGAATGATAAATTTATCTTTTCATTTCCAAAATGAAAAATGGGCAATAATTAGGCTATTTATTTGCATCTTCATTTGTCAGTGAGGGAAGGAAAACATTAAATAATTTGCTCAAGTGTACACTTTTATGAGTGGCAGACCTAACCAACCCAAACTGTAAATCCCCTTATCTTTCTCCTATTTCCCCCATATAAAGGGACTTCATGCAACAATATGAGGAGCTTGCCTAGGTAGAGAACTCGAGGCACTCACTCTGAATGTGTGTCACAAACTGAGAAAAATGCACCAGCACAGATAACACTTTCTATCAGTGCCCTGGGGCCACATGAAGGCATCATGCCATGTCCAGGAGATACTTCCAAACACAAGGGGGTTTCCAATGTGCATAAACTTTAGCAAGTTAGATAGGGAGCAACTTTTCTCCTCGGCGAGTTTGTGCTAGCTTGCTAGGACTGCCATAACAAAGTGACACAAACTGAGTGGCTTAACAACAGAAATTTCTTTTCTCACAGTTCTGGAGGCTATAAGTCTGAGATCAAGGTGTTGACAGGGTTGATTCCCTTTGAGGGCTGTGTGGGAGAATCTTTTCCATGTCTCTCTCTTAGCTTTTGGTGGTTTGCCAGAATCTTTGGCATAAGTCCTATCTTCACGTGGTGTTTTCCTTGCGTCTCTATCCGTGTCCAAATTTCCCCATTTTGTAAGGTCACCAGCCATACTGGGTTAGAAGTCCACCCTGCTCCAGTATGACCTCATCCTAACTTAACCTGGTTTATCTGCAACAGCCATATTTCCAAGTAAAATGACATTCTGATGCTCTGGGGATTAAGACTTCAACCTGTGAATTTTGGAAGGACACATTTCAGCCCATAAAGAGGTCAAGGCTCTTTCAGGGAGGCTGTAGCATTTCTAAAGGAGATATTTTTCAAAGAAGCAGGACACTACGATAGCTGAGGGAAGGCAAGAAATGACCGAGGTGGCATTTGTGCCAGTCTTTGCTATGAAGGTAGTCTACGGGGAAAAGTCTATGTGAGGAAAACTAGAGTGGATGGGGACCAGGGACCTGGACTCGGTTCTGCAACTGCCTTGAGTGTCTATGGAAGCACTTGAGGCAGTCACCAGAGTTGTGGAAACTCCATTAATAATAATAAATATTTATAATACATGCCAAGCACTGTTCTAAACATTCTACTTATTTCACTGTTTATAATCCTAAATGCAACCTTATGAAGTAGGTGCCATGTTAGATCCATGTTACAAATGATTAAACAGAATCATCAGGATCTTAGTAAACTCAGACCACGATGCGAATCCAGGCAGTAAAGATTCGGGGCCTTCGTGTCACATCACCTGCAAGTGAAGCTTTTAGACATGTACTGCCTTTCTTTTCCTTTTCTTCCTTCCCTTCTTTCTTTTGATTTTCTTTCTTTTCCTTTCCTTTCTCTTCACTTCTCTTCCATTCCATTCCTTCCTTCCTATATTTCTTTAAGGACTAAAACCAAGAAATAAAAACTTCCATTTTTATACACACATTTTCACCGAAGAACTTAATCCTTGCTAATGCAACTCCACATTAACTATTCAGGATAAGTAAACTCAGTTCTTATGGATGTATTCTCCAGAGATGTGAGTATCCTCCAGAGATGGAGGGAGGGCCTCCTCCATGTGAATAAGTTGCCTTGATTTCATATCCAGGCTCATTTTGACTCCATCAAGTGACTTGACCAGTCAACTTCTACCCTTAACCCCTAGGGGTAATTGGGAAACTAAATTTATATTTTCTACTTCAATGTCCAAATCCAGGGTCCTTCCTGCCACATGATCTTCAGAGCAAAAGCATCAGGAAATTCTTAATCTAGTTTGTCTCCACAGCTTATAAGCAGCTGTCGTTATAAATAAAGGCTAGTGTCACTTTCATCAAACTTGAAATTTAACACATGCTTTTGCCAGTCAATGAGGGATTTCCTCTAACACAGTTAGTACGTAAATCTCCTGTTCTCCAGTGGTTTCACTTTGGTATTATACTGCTATTTAACCCCTTGGGTGACAAAGACTTAACAATCTAAAAGAGTAATAATGAACCTTGAAAATAAGGCTGGAAATTCCAAAACATAAGATTGTTTTTCATAAAGTTTGCCATTTTCATCTCCCAAGCCAGAATTATTACCAGAAATCAGACGTCTAAATCAAGTTGCAATCTGGAATGGGAAAATCACGTAAAGTTGACTGTTACAGTCTTAGAATTTATTTTAAGTTTTTGGTTAATCAAGGGGAAGTTTTCCTAAAGATATTATAAAATAATAAATAAAATTGATAAAGTATAATAACTTTTAATGTAAGATTTTCCAACTATTGTACAGTTAAAAAGATGTTAATTCAGTAATGGAAAGTTTCTCATGTCTGATACGTGTAAAAAAAGACAGAAATAGATTTGTTCATCTTTCTTTTTTCGTATTTCAGTCTTCAAATAAGAGCATTAAAAATCTTCAATGTCTGCTCACCCTTGAATTTTTACCTTACTTAACCAATTTTAACTGCATATTTGAATTACTCTGTACATACATAAACTGTGTATGCCCTGAGTCAAACAGAGATAAAGGAGGAAACACCTCGTAAACATATTGTAATGGCATCCACACTCCAGTGTTTAGTGTGTGAGCATTGCATCGTCGTTCCCAGAGAGGTTTTAGAAGTTTACCTAGTCTACTTCCAATGTCTTGAGTCAAGACTTAATTTGAAATCTGAAAGAAATTAATATTTTATAATAGACTCTGAAATCGCAGATGCTGGACTCAAACTAGTGTCTTCACAATCCAAGAATTTCAAGACTGCAGAAGAGGAAGGATCAGTTACCTTCTTGATTGTAAGTCACAGAAACTGAATATTGATTTCTCAGACACCCAGGGAATGTATTGAAAGAATATCAGGGATTCACTGAATTCATAGGATGCTGGAAGGCTAAACTAGGTAAAACGACAAGAGCCAAGATTTTGCACTAGAAGTTAGGGCGTAAGAGCAACAGCCAAGGTCTTGTATTTTGGGGAAACTCTGGTCTTTGTTTTGCTTATTCAGGATTCAGTGTCCTTAGAGAGAATGTGTGATTGGCTAAACCCAAGTAGGAATAGAATAAATTGGCCTACAGAGCTTTTGTAATGTGATGTAGGTACTACTCTATCCAAAGCATTCATAATAGAGAATTATTCTTCAAGGAGAACAAAATGAAATAAGAGAGTTGGGATGAGGAATGAATAAGAAGAAGGACAATGCAAAAGTGACTAACATTCACTATGATGTGGATATGTGTGTGTGTGTGTGTGTATGTGATGGCCTTCTCTGTTAATGAGAATAATGTCTGAATGCTCATATAATAACTCCATATAAATGCGTCAGTATCCAATCCCTAAAGACTCAAAGGCATCAAAATGCCATGTAAAGTGTGTGTTTAGAGTCAGGAGGCTGAAATTGGAATCCTGACTATGCCACTTTTAACCCATGATTCTGCTTCTTGATCTTTAGATACTTTAGTTGAAAAATGAGATTTATATAAAACTGACAAGATAGAATGTTGTGGGATGAGAATGTTCTATGTAAAAACCATTGCTAAAATACAGAACACCACACACAAAGTTAGTTTTTCATCATTCAGATTCCTTGGGTCTACTGAGGGAGGCTGATGCTTTTTTTTTCTTCCTTTAAGAATAGATCTTCTGTGCTAGCTCATTTCAAACCAGAAGGACTCCTGAACAGGCCTCTAAAGACTGTCAAACGTTTTCCTTTGGCTGAGAGAGAAGCGTCAGTTGAACTGAAGAAGCAGTCATAGGATCATTTTTTTAAGTGGAAACAATCATCTTAACCAGTGAAGAAAGTCAGGTTCACAATTTTAGCTCTAAGCAAAGGTGTGGCTTGCTCATTTTTATTTATGCCTTTAAAAGGCCTTCTTGTTTTGTCCTTTATGTGACTTTTGCCAATTAGCTTGGATATATTTTATACCGCCCTGTGAGGAATTTTATAAATTGTTTATTATATTTCTTTTCCAAAAAAAGAGTTTATGAGTCCCAGACTTTTCCCTTTTCCATGTGGCCCTTATTAGTCTTCCCTGGGGGCTTTTTTACCCCCTGCCCTCCAACTTGAGGCTTAGCTGGGATGGTTCTTGCAGTCATAATTGAAAATTAATGATGAGAAGCAGCCTCAAACTACACCATTCCCTTACCCCCTCCTCAGGCCAAGAAGTGTACAATGCAGATTTTATTTCAGGGACTGGAGAGGTGATTAATAGTCACAGGGTCCTGACACTGGTTTCAGATAAGTGGCGTAGTCTGGCAGGAGCACAAATATGTGGACACCATTCCCATTAATCTCCGAACACCACATGGAAAGGAAAAAGTCTTTGCAAGGCCTCTATAAAGGGAGTTATTATTATGAGGCCAAATTTTCTATAAAGAAAGGCTAATTTGTAGCCTCTATGAGCCTACCCAGGAGCAAAGGAGTTTCTGCACTCTACTTATAAGGGGACTTTTCTCCAAATGAGAAGATGTAAATGGAGTGTGAGGGTGAATAATAAGAAAACAAAAGTATGAGGAAACTGACAATAAAATCTATGGAATCATTACTACTGGTCTGTGAGCTCTAGGAGACTGGCCAGGAGCCACGATTTTGTCATTGCTCCAGCTGAAGCACACAGATGGCCCTCAGTGTATGTTGAGTGAATGGATGAATGGGAAGTTGGCGTTTTTTGGGTGGACACTCATATTTGATAATTGATAACTGAAAAAACAATATAAACATAATATTGTATTTCTTCAATCTTTGCTATTATCATTTTCATACTATTATGTAACAATATCATGGTCATCTTTGCTGTCTGTTATGTTGTGGTCTTTATAAAATTATTAAACAATGCCATATGCTTCCACCTGGAAAGCCCCAAATGCATCATTCTTCAGGTTGACTCATAATTCCCTTACTGCATAAAGTCTATTACCTCTTGTCACTGGTGTCGCTGCACGGGGTAAATACTTCATTTGCTGTATTTATAGATGGTGCAAATTAGATGTTCAGACTTTCTCTCTGATCAGCCTGTAAACTCCTTGAGGCATAGATCACAGCATGCTCTTCCTGCTAGCCCTGGCATTGCATCTAATAAGGGGCTCAGTAAATGGTCCTTGAATGCAAAACAATATCTATATGAATAAATAACTTTGAGCACAGTTTTGCTCCTGCCTCTGACTTAGTGATCCACAAGAGAAAAGTTCTCCTTCTAATTGTTAAAAATATAGCTATTGGATGGTCTTATTCTGCATGGGACATCTCTCTTCCCTTGATGGGAGACGGATGTTTGTCTTGGGGAGCTATATAAACGCTGATTTTTTTCTTTCGTGCAAAGTATGGGGGCTTTGCTGAGTTGGAGATGGCACAAAATTATTCCCATGTAACACTGAGAGTTCAGGAGAATGATTAGACACAAAGTCCGATAGTTTCAGAGATGGATGATTTTTAATCTGTTATATAGGATATCTTTCTATGTATAAATACTATTTATACTTATTTACACTACGAGAAGAAGACTAATTTACTAATTACTTCATTCAGTAAGCTAAACCATTCTATAATGATTAAATAGGTCTTGAAATTGATATCAACTGGTAGTATTCTCCTTTTAAAAACTTGTATTTAGAAATATTTCTAATGAAGAATATTCTAATGAATATAGAAGAGTTCACAAAACATGCTTGGAAAATATTAAGAAAATAAAAGCTACATAAGCATTACCCAAGTTTGGACATTGCCAATAATTAGGAGCTTTCTGTAAGCTGTGTCTGGGTCTCATCTCCTTTTCTGCCCAATCAGGGTAATCACTCTCTTGACTTCTGTAATAATCATTCCTTTGATTTGTTTTATAATTTTATCACCTATGTATATATCCATATACTATACATTACTCTAAATAGCCAGGTTGGACTTTATGTAAATATAGCCAGATGGTGTCTATTCTCTTATTACTCATTTCTTTGCCTCAATATTATGTTTATACATTTAATTCAGGTTGGCAGTTGTAGCTATAATTCATTTTCATTGCTGGTTAGAATTATATGACGAGACCACAATATATTTATCTATTTTATTTTTATTCACATTTAATGTATTTATTTGGGGCCTTTACAAATAATGCCTTTTTGTGTGTGTGTGAGGAAGATTGGCCCTGAGCTAACATCTGTTACCAATCTTCCTCTCTTTGCTTGAGGAAGATTGCCACAGAGCTAATGTCTGTGCCAATCTTCCTCTGTTTTATGTGGGACGCTGCCACAGCATGGCTTGACGAGTGGTGCTAGGTCTGCACCTGGGATCCGAATCTGTGAACCCCAGGCCACTGAAGAGGAGCAGAAGAGCACACGAAGTTAACCACTATGCAACTGGGCCAGCCCCAAAACAATGCTCTTTTAAAAACCCTTATAAACGTCTATTGACATATCTTTGCAGACATGTAGGGTTTCTCTAGGCTATACACCTAGGAATGGAGAGCATGTTTACCTTTGTAGTTAATTTAACTATTTTCCAGAGTAATTTTTCTAATTGACTTTCCCTCTAGCCCTGTTTGAGTGTGAAACTGTCATTCCAGTTCTTTACCAACATTTAGTACTATCAGACATTTACATTTTTGCTTCTCTGGTCATGTGTAAGAATACCATAAGGGTTTTAAAATGTAGTTCCCTAATTATTGAGATTTAGTATATTTATTTGTTTATTGCTATTCAGTTTTCCTTTTTAGTAAAATGTCTTTTAAAATATGTACTTATCTTTCTATTATAAATGAAATTGTTTTTTAAATTTCATTTTCAGTTTTTGCTCATATGCATAAAATATTATTGATTTTCATGTATTGACTTTGTATACTACAACCTTGTTAGAGTGACACAAATTGTAACAGTTTTTAAGTTTTGTTATATTCTCTAGCATAGAACTAAGATTTTCTTCATTTTCAGAAAATAAAGTCTCTTTATAGTTTTACTTCTTCCTTTCCCTCTATCTGTGTTATATTTTTTCTGGCTTTACTGTGCTAACAATAGGGCCTCCAGGGAAATGTTGAATAGAAAGGATAAAAGAAGAAATGCTTACTCTGATCCTAATATTCGTTACAAATTATTCAGTCTTTCACCATTAAGTATAATATTAACTATCGGGTTTATTACATGTCATTTATCAGTTTCATGAACTTCTATTTTATTCCTGATTTGATGAGAGTTCCTAAGAAGAATAGGTATTGAATTTTGTCGATAATTTTCAGCAGCTATTGACACACTTACATGTTTTTCTCCTTGTTTTCTTAAGATTATGGATTACATTGATTGATTTTAGAAAAATAAACCAATTTTGCCGACATGAGATAAATACCACTTGGATATGATATAGTTTTCTTTTGCTATGTATGTATTTTTTAAAGATTTTACTTTTCCTTTTTCTCCCCAAAGCCCCCCGGTACACAGTTGTGTATTTTTAGCTGTGGGTCCTTCCAGTTGTGGCATGTGAGACGCCACCTCCACATGGCCTGATGAGCGCTGACGTGTCCACGCCCAGGATTCGAACCAGTGAAACCCCTGGCCGCCGAAGCAGAGTGTGCAAACTTAACCACTAGGCCATGGGGCCAGCCCCTCTTTTTCTATATTAACAAACCAATTTGATAATATTTCATTAATAATTTGCTTGTATATTTAGGAGAAATATTGATTGGTAGCTTTTTTTGTTTTCTCTTGCAATGTCTTGTGGGAAGTATTCCTTCCTCTTGTATTTCTTGGAAGAGACTGTGTAGAATTGGTATTATTTCTTCTTTAGATATTTGTATCATTTACCAGCAAAAGTATCTGTCCTGGAGATTTCTTTTTGGGTAGGTTTAAAACTAGAAACTACATTCCTTTGATAGTTACAGGACTATTCAGGTTATTTTATCTTGGATGCATTTTGGTAGTTTATGGGATTTGAAAAATTGGTCTACTGTAAGTTGATGAATCTATGTGCATAACGTTGTTTCTAGTATTTTCTTATTATCCTTTTAAAGTCTGTGGGGTCTGTAGTGAAATCCCTTTTTTTCATTCCAGATATTGGAGTTGGGAAGTGCTTTTTCCTCTTATATTTTTGAAAGAGTACTTTAGAATTGTCTTATTTCTTCTCTATATGTTTGAAGAAATTTATTTACCAGCAATGATCTCTGGGTTTCAGTTTTGTCATAGTTTTTGTGGTGATCTTCTGTTTTGTTTTTAGAGGAAGTAGTGAATAATGAATTCTTTTTTTTTTAATAGACACAGGCCTAGTCAGAATATCTGATTTTTTGAGTCAGTATTGCTAATTGTCCCTTTGAACGAAAGTTTCCATGTTACATATGTTGTCTAAGTTCCTAGTATAATGATGATTACAATAGGCCATCTTTTTAACGTCTATATAATCTATAGTGATCTCTATCTTTTATTTCAGTTCTTAATAATTATTCTTCATTCTTGTTTCCTAATACTAATTTTATTGAGTTATTCAAGGAACCAGATTTTATTTTCACTGATTCTATTGTTTTTTACAAAATTCATTAACATTTCATTCATATTTTTATTCTTACCTTCTGTCTACATATTGTGGCATTAATTACTTTTTAATATTAGCTTCCAAAGGTGGGAGCATAAACCATTAATTATACATCTTTTTCATATTCAATAAGAGCATTTAAAGCCTGTACATTTCCATCTATGCTTTGCTTTAGCTGTTTCCCACCAAGTTTGATAAGATGTATTTTCACTATCATTCAGTTCAAAATAGTTTCTGATTTTGCTCATGGTTTCTTTTTCACTCATGAGCTTTTAAATGTGTTGCTCGATTTCCCAATATTTCTAATTTTTCTCATTATTGATTTGATTATTTATCTTCTGGCTTTTGTTATTTGTACTGTTAGCCATCATTCTTTTTATGGTTCCTCTCCATGTAATGTACCCCTTTTCTCTGACTCTCTTAAATATTTTTTCATTACTTTTTGTTTTTAGCAGTTTGTATAGTAATCAACATTTATACACTATAGGTTAATTTAAAATTTTCTTATTAATAGACATATGGGTAGTTTTTTGTCATATCCTATTAAATTTAGTACTTCGCTAAATAGCTCTTTATATAGCTCTCTATATTTTTGCCAATTTATCCTTGGAAAAGATTTCTAGGGCTGTTATGTCTTGGTCTAAAGATAAATGCAATTCTGTTTGGAGAAGATATGGACAAATTTTCCATCATGTAAGTCTTGTGATTTTCTGTTTCTATCACCAATGTACAAGAGTGTCTGTTTCCCACAGCCTCGTCAACAAACATGTCATCAAAATTTGACTTTTCCTCTCTTACTGATAAGAAATTTTTTCTCAGTGTCACCACTGTTATAAATCAAGTGACTCTGTATGTGTGGTTCTGTACACATACATTTTTCCCATATTTAATACAATGATAACCGATAGCGTAAATCATGTGTTTCAATTCATGCGTTAAAATTTTCTCTGCTATTCTTGTTCCTTTGAAACTCCATATAATTTTTGAATCATTGATAACATTTACACACTCACACAAGACTCACATACAGGTTGGATTTTGACTGACATTTCACATAGGTCAATTTGGAGAGATTTGACATGTGTTTATAATCTTGACTTCTCCAAACTTTGATCATGATGCGTGTTTTCGTTTGTTGTTTTCTTTACATTTTCACAATGTTCTTAGTTTTCAGTTTAGAGGTCTTGCACATATTTTCTTATGTTTATTTATATAATCTAGAACCTAGGGACATCGTTACATTTATGAATTCTAATATTTTAGTTGTTTTCTTTTGTATTTTCTGCATGTACAAATGTGTCAAAAGCAAATAATGATGACTGAGTTCATTCCTTTCCTTGGATACCATTTTTACTTTTATTCTTGTCTAGTGCACTAAATAGAAATAGTTTCAAAGGTCACTCTTGGTTCATCAGAAATCATATGGAATGTTTTCAATATTTCACCAATAATTTACTTGTTTTCTCTCAAATAGGAAAGTGCCTTCTATTTCCAGTTTCCTACAAATATTTGCATCAGAATGTGTTGATTTTTATCAAATGTTATTTTCATCTTTTTAGATTATCCATTTTGTTTTGAAGTTTTTCTACTTTTTTCTGTTTATCTTATAACTTAAACTTCTTTTAAATGTTAAACCAATCATTAATGACAGAAATAAACCCCATTCAGTTGTGACATATAACTTATTTTGTGTGTTACTGGATTTGACTTGCTATTTAAAAACCAGTTTTGCATCTATTTTCCTGAGAAAGCTTTTCCAGTAATATTTCTGTCTTTGTCACATTTTGGTACCAATTTTATGTTAGTCTCAAAAAATGAGTTTCAGGGGCCGGCCTGGTGGCTTAGTGGTTAAGTTCAGCATGCTCTGCTTCAGTGGCCTGGGTTCACAGGTTTGGATCCTGGGCATGGGACTTACACTGCTTATCAAGCCATGCTGTGGTGGCATCCCACATAGAAAACAGAGGAAGATTGGAATGAATGTTAGCTCAGGGCCACTCTTCCTCAAGCAAAAAGAGGAAGATTGGTAATAGGTGTTAGCTCAGAGGCAATCTTCCTTACCAAAAAAAAATGAGTTGCCATGTATTCTATCTCTTTCAATCTCTGAAATATTTTTTCTAAGTCTATTTTTTTCTTCTTTACTATTTTAGATGAATTCACATTCAAAACATTGTAGGTTTGGATATTTCTTTGTGGAGAGGTTTATAATTACAGATTCATTTTTGAAATAGATATAAAAATTTTACTATTTTCTGGTACTTTTATTGACATACTTTTTTTCTTAAAGATAAGTCTATCTCATCTAAATTTTAAAATGTATTATCAGAGGAGATTCTCATAATATGCTCCTATCCTTAAAGCCTTTAGAATCCATAGCAATGTTTCCTTTTTTCCTTTATATGTCTACCTTTTGACATTTTTAATCATGTATCCTCTCTCTCTGGTTCTTAATATTCTTGCTAGAGGTCCGTCATTGTTATTAGTTTTTTTTCAAAGATCCTTTTTTGTTTCCTTGTTTGTTTATTGAATCTATTATAATTTATTTTCTAATATGTTGCTTTATCTTTCTAATTATATCTTCCTTCTAACGTTTTTGAGATTTTTTTAAAGTTTATACTAGCTTCTTGAGTTACAAGCCCAAATCACTGATTTTTCAGCTTTTATTTTTGAATATATTCATTCATGGCTGGTTATTTTCCTTTAACTAAGCATCATGTTGACTTTGTCTCATAAATTGGATATATCATTTATCATTTTAAATTTGTGATTTTATTTTCTACCTATGGCTATTTAAAAAGTGCATACCTTAACTTGCAAACATTGCATAATTTCCTAGTTACCCTTATTTCGTATTATTTTTGTTTTAATTTCACTCGGAGAATAGAACATATTATAAATTATTGTAATCCTTTAAAATTTGTGTAGACTTGCTTTTTGTCCTAGCATATGGTCAATTTTGACAAACAGTCCTTGCAAACTTGTAAAGAATATGTAACCTGTCATTGTTCGGTATAGTGTATTAAGTTTAGAGAAATATGCTAGTTATGTTATGGGAATCATCTGTATTCATACAGAGTTACTTTGTTTAGTCTATCAACTATTGAAAAGGAATGCCAGTCTTCCACTATGTAGATTTGTCAATTTCTTCCTTTAGTCTGTCAGTGTTTCCTTTACATACATTATGCTATGTAATCAGAAGCACATACTTTTAGAATTGCTATATCTTCCTAAATAACTGAGGTTTAAATCATTGTAAAATATCTTCTGTACTTTTTAATCATGGTTCTTACCTTTAGGTCTATTTTTTTTGATATTCATATATCTATATATCTATACACCAGTATACCAACTCTTTAAGGTCAACGTTTGTGTGGTTTCTTACCTCCTTTTACCTTTAACTAATTACGTATCTTATCAGAGACAACTCTTTCTGTGTCTCTTGTGGGAAGTATAAGTACATATGAGTACACATATACATAAATGAAGGTTTTTATTTCATTCTGACAATATTTATTTTAGTTGGATTATTTAGTGTGTTTATATGTAATATATTTAAATAGCTACATTTTTACTGTTAGTTTTAATTTTTCTGTTTTATTTTCCTTACAGCCCTCTTTTGGACACTAATTTATACACTGTTTTTACTGTTTGTTGAATGTTCACCTTATTGCAGCCTGCATCCTTGATTTCATGCATTCTCTTCACTATGCGTTCTTCCTGCCAGAAAATGCTAGGACCTTAGAGATCCTATGCTAGGATCCTAATGCTAGGACCTTAGTGGGTCATGTCATCCTGTTTTCTGTGATATTGTTACTATGCGTTTTAATACTGTCATAGCCCCCATAATCATTACCTTTTCTGTTCGTTTCTTCCCTATTTTCCACGTTTCTCTCTGACTTCATTTTCCTTCTGCCCCAAGAACTCACATTAGTATGACTTTTAGTATGCACATGTCATCTCTCTTTGACTGCTTTTGAGTTTTCCTTTTATTAACTGATTTCCAGAAATTTTATGAAGGTGTCCCTAAGTGCACATCCACAACTTTTCTTTTTATTTATCCTGCTGCTTCTCACAGTGCCAACGCTACACATCAGTTTTGGAAAAATCTTTGCCATTTTCCCTTCTAATAGTGCTTCTGCCTTATTCTCTTTTTTCTTCCAGGATGTCAGGGAAGCTAGACCTTTCACCACATCTCTCTCCCACTTTTTTCTGTGTTCTCTGATCTTTTATAATTTCCATGAATCTGCTTTCATGTTTTCTACTCAACTATCCTCCCTTCAGCTAATTCTCTTTTCTATTTTGTTGTCTATGCTGTTAAACCCATCTATTAAGTTGTATTTTTTTTTTTTTTGAGGAAGATTAGCTAACATCCACCACCAATTTTCCTCTTTTTACTGAGGAAGATTGGCCCTGAGCTAACATCTTTTCCCACTTTTCTCTATTTTATATGTGGGATGCCTGGCACAACACGACTTGATGAATGGTGTATAGGTCCGTGCCCAGGATCAGAACCAGTGAACCCCGGGCAGCTGAAGTGGAGTACGTGAACTTAACTACTATGCCACCAGTCTGGCCCCTATTAAGTTGTATTTTTAATCTTATGTCTTCTATTCCATTTTTTCTATGGATTCCTGTTGTGTGGTGAATTATTTATCTTTTTACGTATTTTCTCAAATATTTTGGTCACAGTTACTTCAATTTCTCTGATATCTATAATTCCTCAAATACCTGTGGATTTGTTTCTGTTGTTTGCTTTTTCACTTGACTCATTGTGTGAGAAAATATATATACATTTGAAATGTATTATATCTAAATGTAATCAAATGCAGGACATTGGGACATTGGGTAGGAAAAATATGTAGTCTCTGGGTGCTATTATTTTCCCTAGTGGCTTCAGCATATCCTCTCGCAGGCACACGAAGTGATAGCCGATGAGCATGATCCAGCTGGGGGCTGAGCTGACTCTAGACCAGTTTGCAGTTTTTGCAAAACTTCCTCGACTTCTGATTCATGAGTGCTGGTAGAGTGCAGCTTTCCAGGGTTCTTGACCTAGAGCCTTGGATCTTATACTCTGATGTATTTTGTTTCTTCCTGGCACCGTGAAACAGCAGAGAAGGTACTTTTGTTTTTTCTTGACTATAGTTGGAAAACCTATAGTGGTTTGCTTTTAAGTAAAGTGCTTGCTTATCGATTAAGATATATACTTTATCATGTTAATGATGCAGCCATTACGTCCTATTTTATTAAGTCGATTTTTATCACCATGTGTGCTGATATTTGGCAAATGCCTTCTCTGCATCTTTGGACATAATCATACATTTTTTCTTTTAAGATTTATTTCTTTGATCTTATATATGACCCTATTTACTGCCTTTTGAACACTGAACAACACTTGCATTACTGAAATTAATTACAATTAACTTGTATTATTTTTAATGTGCTATTACGTTCTATTTTCTAATGTTATATTTAAAAATTTTTCATTGACATTTATAATTGAAAGGTATTTATAATTTATCAGTTTAGTACAATGTATAAGATAAATGTTATATTCACGTTATAAAGCAAATTTAGAGGTTGTCCCTCTTTTCAACGCTCTAGAACAGCTTATATGGTGGCAAGATTACCTGATCTTTAAAAACGTAGTAAAATTCCTAGTTGGAATCAGCTGGGAATGGTGGTTTTTGGTAAGGGGATCTTTAACTACTTTCTACATTTCTTCTAAGGTAATTAATCTACCTTCATTTTTTCTATACTGAGTTTGGTTTGAATAAGTTTTGTAAGAAAATGATCCCTTTGATCTGGGTCTAAATTTTTTCTTTGAGACCAAGATAGAATTTGCAAAGAAACTAAATGAGGCATTTATTAGTTCTAGCGTGTATCAGTTTTCTAACTCATTTATTTTTGTTTTTATCTTTATGAAACTTTCTATCAGCTTTCCTTTCATTTATTTTGTCATTCTGTTCCTAGTTTTTCAAATTGGATGGTTAATTCATTCAATTTAATTTTTGTCTCATTTTTATCTACGGGGTATTTAATACTATAATTTTTTACTCACAACTGTTTTAACTGTACATCACAAATTCTTTTGTGTCCTGTTTTTATTATCTTATTTTCAAGTAATTCTAAAGCCCCTTTATATTTACCTTTTGACCTGAGAGTTGTTTAATATCATGTTGTTTATTATTTTTATTTCAATATGGAAAGGCATTTCCTTCTGATTTTTTTTATTGATTTCTATTTTTTTCTCATTGTGATCAAAGAATGCTATTTTTATTATTTCTATACCTTGGAATTTATGGAGGTCTTCTTTAGAGAAATGACTTCAGTAATATTTGCTTGAAATAGGTGTTTGTTCCACATGCACATTAAAGGAAGATATATTCTCTATTTTTGGCAATCAGTATATTTTAACTGTGTGACAGACTTTTTGTCTAAATGAAGAGTAGAAGCTAAATTATAAATAAATTATATTTACCTCCAGAATGGACGACACACCCTTTCTTATCTCATGTCACAAAGGTAGAAGCCAAATGGATTTAATTTGTAGTAAAGTCAGGTCTGAATGAACCATGCTGCAGACCTGGTTGACTTCAATAAAATACTTCGAGGGATGAATCAAGACCTTCCCTTTAGCAGAGACTAAAAATCTAAAAGCTGGTCGGCAGAGGTGCCCCTGTTTCATAGCTGAGACTGCGCCATCTTGGGCTGTTAGACATTGCTCCCTGCGCTGTCACCTAGCTGCCTACTCTTTGGTCCCTGGGGAGTTCTCTTGGCTCTCCATACCCACCCTCTCCTTTATCTTGTCTCTTTCAGTCCTGCAACGCTCCCTCACCCCTGGACCTTCTCAGGGTGGCGTCTCTAGCTGCTGTGAGGACCTGCTATGCCATGGAGGGATTGCTCTCAGCTCTCACATACCGCCATGGTATTACTTGGGTGACATTTCAGAGTGTGAGGAAAGGGGAGAAGATTCTCTCAGCTCTTCTGCCTCATCCTCAGTATCAAGCCCAGAGTGCATCTAATGGATTTCTCTCAGTTCTGCTCTGATTTCAGACTGTGAATGTCTCGCACTTGCTGGAAGCCCACCCCATGCATCTCGAGTGCTCTTTCTCACATCTCTTCCTCTGGCTTTGCTTTCAGGATGCCCTTCCTGAGCATTTAATGAATATCCATGGCAAAGAGACTCCTCACTCTTTATAATCTATGACTCTTGACCACACGTGGTCATTAATATTTCATTGGAAGCTCAGCTCATTTTTTCTTCCCCTGACTAGGGCAGACTCCTCCTCCTCTTGCATTTGCAGCAGCAGCGAAGGCAGCACGAAGTTACTTCTCTCCCGTGAAGGTGGCCTCATTTTCCGGAATTTAGTTCCTTGGACATCTTTGTGTTCTCGGCTCTCAAATTATCCAGCTTGCTGTGGTTGTTAGGATGAGAATGATTCTCACCTGTTACTTTCTGTCTCAGCTGAATATCCCTCGTCTCCTTTAAATTTTTATCCATTCCATTTTCTTTCGTTCTCTCTTTTTTTACTTAAAACTATCTGCAGTGATTTATTTTTTTTGCCATTTTGCTCTTTTCTTCTTCATTTTTGCTCTTATCTCTTGAATACCTTTTTAAAATTTTCTACTCCATTTCTAAATTCTGTCAGCTCTCTTTATAAACCTTCTTTTTCCAATTATATAATTTCTAGTTTTATGTAGATGTTTGGTTTTGATAAAAGAGTTGCCATTTTTTTTCTTACATACGTCAAATTATGGAGATTTGAACCTGTGTTGCTGCCATCATCACAGAATTCTGGGAACTAATTTCTGTTAAGTATGGTTTCCAAATACATAAATTTCTGGTCTCAGTACCATTTATCAAATACCCAGAGTTTTCTCCACTCATACGAAATATTAAATCTGTCATCCATCAAGCCTTCATATATACATTGGTCTATTTCTGAGGTTTCTATTTGGTTCCACTGATCTCTGGCATTTCCTTTGCCAGCCTCACAGTTTTAACTGTATAATATTTTTATAATAGTAATAATACCATAACTGTATAATACTTTTGTCAGGAATTACTTGGAATTTCCTTAAAGTAATTTATTTTAATCTAGATAGAATTAACATTTTTATAATATTGACTATTTCTATCCATGAATACTGTATATCACAGTTTTTGTGATATCTTTAATGGCTGTAGAATGATAGATATAATTTGAATATATGTATATTTCTCCATAAAATTATACACCATTTATTATTTTTGTTTTTAAGTGATTTATAATTTTGTGTCTGTCTGTTGGAAATTAGATCTTATTTAAAATTTTATTTCCTAACTTTTGTTGTTGGTGAATTGGAACATAAGTTATTTGGATATGTTGTACTTACTTTTAACAATTACAGAGAATTATCTTATTGACTATCATAATGCATGAAATATTATATTTTTGCTTCTTCTTTTTACACCTTATATTTTTATTCTTACAAACATTAGAAGGACCACCGAAGAAATGTGGGATAGAAATGATGATCTCGGTCATTCTGGCCTGGTTCCTCATTTAAAGAAAACGTGTCCAATATTTCAAAGTTAAATATTATATTTGTTACATGTCTTTGAAAGATCACTTTTTGGGATTAAGGTTTTCTATTCTATTCCTTATTTACTAAGGTTCTTATTTTTGGCTTTGTTTGTTTTGTTTTTGCCTTAAATTGTTGTTAAACCTTATTGTTTTATAATCCATTACAGTCTCATATGGTAAAAACCTTAGATATTGTTTTCACATCATATCTCCAGAGCCACAGAATGCTTGGCAGATAGTAGCTGTTCAATAAATATGCTTTAGTGAATTATGTATTTCAATATTTTTTCTATCTATTTAGATGACAGTATTTTTTCTTCTAAAAGTTAATGTGATAAATCATATTGAGATATGCTTATAAAAAATCTTCCTTCAATTTCTGGAGTCAAATTGACTTCATGATATATTGCATTTTTTATTTATTGCTGAATGTGCTAATATTTGCTTTAGGTATTTTGCATCTTTGTTCAAATGTGAGATGAAACTTTACTTTTCTCTAACATTTTTATTCCATTTGATACAAAATTATTCTAGTCTGACAATGTAAGAGGAAATCATTTCCTCTGTTTTCAACCACTAAAAGAGTTTATATATGACAGAAAGATCTTGCATGTTAATTATGTCATACTGGAAAAACATTTGGACCTGATTTGTTATATGAATGAATGTGCAATTGCTAATTATAATCATGTTTGGGTAATGATCTTAGGGATGTTCAAGTTTTACATTTCTTCTTGTGTCATTTTGATAAGTTATGTTTCTAGAAAATTGCCCCGTGGTCTAAATTTTCAAATTTATTGATATAAAATCCATCATTTACTCTTATTTTAAAATATAACTGAAATATATATTTATGCTTTTTTATTTCTGGTGTTATTTTCTTGATTATTTGGATTTTTGTCTTTGTGAAATTTTTTAACCATGAAAAATATAATTATAACTCCTAAAACCTTTATTTAATAGAAATTTCCCTTTTATTTTTTTCTCTTAAGAGAAAGAGGCAAATATAAAAGTTTCAATAATATAAATAACGGTTTATTAAACTAAACTGCAGTCTTTCTTTCTTTATAAAATAAAATGGAATCTTCTTCCAAAAGTACAACTCTGCATCACTTATTTATTTCAAAGGTGGCTTGCTGATCTTGAAAAAAGTAAACAACGATCACTTGTCAGAGGGTGAGATGAATTCCTGGACAGTGTGAGGTTGTTGATAACATGTTGTGCATTGCTTTCAGCTCACTAGCAAGGCAAGTCACAGTTAAATTTTTGGAAATGAGTGGCTTGTTTGCTACATATTGAATGCTACTCTAACAGTAACTTAAAGTTAAAGGATGATAATAGTTCTGTACCTTAGGATCTTCAAGTTTGTAATAAAGCTGAATTATTTATCAGGCTGGTTTAGCACAAATTTTACCTGAAAATAAGCACAAGGAAGCAAATATGCTTTAGTAAGAACCACTTGATATTCTGCCCTACACTTTCCTTCCTCTCACTGCAGTTTCATAGGCAGAACATTGGTTCAATTCTCAGACCTCAGGCACCATCTTGAAATATGGTCTTGTTTATTCATTCAACACATATCTATCGATTACCTCCTGTGTGCAAGTACTATGTAGGTTTCTGTGAACATGAAACTAAATATGTAACAGTCACTTCCTTCTAGGAACTTAAAGTCTACTTGATCATCTTCTGTTAGGATTCCTGTATTCTCATCTGCATATTAAGCTCAAAGAAAATGTCCTATATTATTGTTTTGACCATACCAAGTCCTGTAAAGTTTCCTCATATCCAACTAAATAAAAACATTATTTTAAAGCAATATTCTAAACCCTTTTTTATCTCTCTTGTTTTGTTACGTGACTCTTATTGGAAAAGAGGATACTCCATTTTATAGTTATCAGTAAATATGCTAGTGTCTTGGAGTTTTCTTACTAAATCCTTAGCATATTTCCACATTTAATTCTGTGTAAGAAAAACTCATTAAATAATTTATTTAACATATACTTAGTGCTACCTAATTGTCAGATAACAGGCACTCACTGATGCTTAAGAAAATGGATACAATCCAGGACATCATAGTCAGATATTGTGAAAAACAGCTAATGTGAACTAACTACAACGTGGTAGATGCTACAAAGGGAAAAATGCATGGTGCAATGAGAACGACTAATCAAGAAAACTAAACAAATCTGAAGACAGAGAGTTATTTCCCGAGGAAGTAACACTTAAACTGAAATTGAAATAGTTAGCGTTGCCTGAGTGAAGAGGAGTACAGCTCTGCAGACAGAGGGAGCAATCCCTGTGGAATTTCCTCAAAGGGAAATTAATCAACTGAAATATTCAGAAAAAAAACCTAGGAATTTCCAATTCACTTTTTTTTCTCTTCTAAATAGACTTTTTTGGAGCAGTTTTAGGTTCACTGCGAAATTGAGTAGAAATCTAATTCAATTTTCAATTCAGTTTCAAATGTGAACTTTATGATAGTACGTGGAAATAGTCATTGTAAATTGAACTTTATGTTCTTTGATTATTGAACATCTAATGTGGGTTTTTCAAAACTTTTTGTTTTGAAATAGTTGTAGATTTAGAAGAAGTCGCAAAGATAGTACAGAGAGACCTGTGTCCCCTACATTCCATTTCCCTCAGTAGTTACATCTTACATAATGTTCAATATCAGAACTAGAAAACTGACGCTGTCACAATGTACGATGACGACAACAACGTGATGGTTAATTTTATGTATCAACTTAACTGGACTGCGTTACCCAGATATGTGGTCAAATATCATTCTAGATGTTTCTCTGAGGGTTTTTGGGTGAGATTAACATTTAAATTAGTAGACTTTTAGTAAAGCAGATTACTCTCCATAATGTGGGTAAACGTCATCCAATAAGGTGAAAGCAAGAGGTGAAGGCAAGAGGGAATCGTGCAGTGGACATCCTTCAGACATAAACTGCAATATTGGCTCTTCCTGGCTCTCCACGCTGACTACATTTGAACTGGAACTGGAACTCTTTCCTGAGTCTCCAGCCTGTTTTGTATTCACTTATTATCCTTTTCGTGTCTAAAGGGTCTGTAGCAGTGTCCTCTGTTTCATTCCTGATATTAGTAATTTGTCATATCTTTTCTTTTTTGTTAGTCTTGCTAAGGTTTATCAATTTTATTTCTCTTTTCAAAGAATCAGCTTTTTGTTTCATCGATTTTCTTCTTTGTTCTTCTTGGGTTTTAATTTCACTTAGTTTGGCTCTTAACAATGTGTTTTTGTTAGCTTGATTTTTGATTAAGTGATTGGAAGTAAGGAGTAATACATTCAATTAACAGTATTAATTAGTTGAATCCTGTACTCCTAATCTCATAGGAGCATCCAAAGATATAGTCGAAAAAGGCAGAGAAATTTTTGGTAACATGGCAGATTACGCTGATGAAGAGAATCCCTCCCCATGCAAATGATTATGTGTAAGCCTTTAAATATACGTGGCCAATTTCAAACTAAAGACAAGAAGCAACCATAATTAAAGAATAAACTTAAAACAGTGTAATATATATGATAGCAAATAGCATTGCTCCTGAAGTCTGTGGCAATTTCTATGAGAAATCTTGTTTACCTAACATGATGGTAAAATTTCACAGGAAAGAAAACAATGGTCCAAATAGAAAAAGACTTGGGCATCTAACCAAACGCAAGGTGGAAGAAAGTTTATTGTTATGTGCTTAATCCCCCACTTTGCTTGGTTGGACCTGTGCTTGAATGTGGTCACTATAAACGGAATCAGCAACCGTCTTGGCACCAGCTTGAGCTTGGGGGAAAATATCAAGCCACAAGTCTGATGAAAGCAATTAACATCTGAGGCAGAAAAATAAGTTATCTCCTGAAAATTTTATCCTCATTATATCTTTTTCTGTACCCACAGAGCTAGGTAATTACAATAGAGGCAGGAAGCTCTTAAAAAATATTAGGGCACAGTAAGGTGCTGCGAGCAATGTTACAGCTCCTTCTTCCCTGAGACATGTCACCACCTGACTTGGAATCCATGAGATGGGACATAAGCTAAGGCTTGGGAATCTTACCTGAGTACATATCACTAAATGTTATGACAGCAACATAGAAAATTCAGAGAGCAGGTGTTCTTAGGAATTCATGGACAAGAGAAAATAAATTTTTTATAGAAACTAATTCATTACCTTCAACGAGATTAGAATATTGAAAAGATGAACTAGGAGCAAGGACTCACAAAGTATTAACACAGAATTAAACCTACGATGGTTGAAAGAAAGAAATCAATAAAGAGTTGAAGAGTGGAGTTGATACAGCTGAAGAACAAATCAGTTTGTTAGAAGATTTGTTTGAGGATTTCCCATTAGGCATCAGAAAGAAATTAAGTGCTAGAAAATGTAAAATAAATGTTAAAAAAGTAGAGATTAGAAGTTTAAATATTCCTAGAATAGTTTTCACAGTTGGTCAAAATAAACAAAAGGAGAAACACTTCAAGAAATAAAGACCAAGTATTTCCAGAATTATTTAAAAAATGATTTATTATTTAATAGGATCTATTTAGAATCAAACAGGGAAGTTAAGAAACACATGCATGCATGCAATGTATGTCATAGGAAAACTTAAGAATATCAAAGCAAAATTTTTAAAACCTCACAAAAATAATAAAAAAAGATCACCTGCGACTGAACAGAAATTGAAATTGACACCAGACCTCTCAACAAGACTCCATAGAAGAACATAATTGAGTAATATCTTCACAGTGTTGAAGCTTTTCTTTTTGAACCGCACAGGAAAGGAAAGATAAATGGCTCTTAAATATAGGAAAAGGTGAAGAAATTCATTCTTAATGATAGCAATGCAAGTTAAAACTACTTTGAGTTATCATTTTTAATATACTAGATTGGCAAAGACAATATGAAAATCTGCTGTTAATGGAGCAAGAATGTGGAAGGAAAGAGATGTGGTCAGAGAAATGTAGGCAGAGTATCGTGTGCCATATCAAGAAACATGGATTTTATTCTTCATGCAGTGATGAACGAATGGAGACTTGTAAAACTTGGAAGATGAGGAAAGTCAAATATATCAGCATTTAATTTGACGGCTATATACAACACGGCTCTGCTATCCCAAATCCCAATGGCTTAATATAATAAACATATATTTCTTCCTCAGGTCATATATCATACTGGGTCAACAGGAGGGCTTTGAGAATCATGATTATGCAAGAACCAGACTGAGCCACTGAAGCAAATGTTCATTTTGATGTGTGCACCTATTGCCATGGCAGAGGGACAGCAGAGTGCAAAGGGCATACTGTTTCTTTAAGCTTCCACCCTGAAGTGATAGATCACATCTGCTCACATTGGCTGAAGCATGTCATAAATCCACACCTAACTTCAGAGGGGCAGGAACCTACAGTCTTACTCTGTGCCCAGAAAGAGGAGGAGATTTGTGAGGATGCCTCTGAAGACTGCTCAAGGGAGCATTAATGTAATGTACTCTTTCTACAGTGAATAGAAGAATCTATGAATCTATTTATTAAGCAGTCACATTTAATTATGCTGATTTATCAAATTAATAATGTGTGCTGGGCCTGCTTGTGGGCATAGCACTGGATAATCTTACACAAAAAATTATCTACATCTCTCTCTCTCTGTACAGAGATATATATAGCAATAGGATATTGCTTCTGTTTTTTCCTGGTTGGATGGGGAAGAAAAGTTGAATGTGTCTTGTTCATGAATATATCATAATTATAATTCTATTTGGACAATTTATTATCAGCAGTGGTTTTCTGCCTGTAAAACTGATCTGCTCAAACATATTAAGCAGAGTGCAGTCTTCAAGAAGAAATTCATTGTCTTGTAATGTGGCTCAAATGAAGCTTATTCTACTCTACAGACAAGGGAATGGTTGAAACTCATAATAATCAAATAAAGTCTGGCTTAATTATGACACTACTACCCCCTTAGTCTGTGGAGCTTCTCACTGCGTCTATCAAAACCCTGAGGGAAGAAAGAATTGATGACTTTCACGAGTCAATGCTCCTATTCAAAGACAGGGTAGGAGTAATAAAAAGTAGCCACCAGGTAGTTTATACACATTTATCTCATTTACTTCTTAAAACCAGGCTATAAAGGCATTATTACTAGTAATTGGTGGCAACCATATTTGAACATAGCCTATCCTACCACAAAGCCAAGCTTTTAACCACTATGTTGCTCTGATTCCTTTTTTGTCTGAATAAAGACCGATTACTGCATAAATGACTCAGATACTATTACTATGATTTGATTATGACCTGAGATAGGAAACATTACCAAAAACAAAAAAGCTTTTCAGTTGCTTAAAACCCTCACGGTTTATGAGAAGATAAAAGAAACTCATTGGTAGATATAGACCGTGATTCTGTCTTAGCAAACACGTAGTTTATCTTTTCAACAAGGTTGTGTATATGTCTTTTTCTTTTCTTTCAATTTTCAGGTCTAATGGTTTAACATGCACTCATACTAGTAATTTTGCTAGAGCCATTAATTCATGGAGAGCTGAAGCTTATAAAAAGCAAATAATTTCTCTGAAAAAAAGAGGTCACAAAAATATCATCATAGAAGATGCAACAGAAGTGAAATCACTGCTTCCTTTTCACCAGAAGTTAGTGAGTGCAGAATTAAAAGACACTAGAGTTGAAGATGACCAGAGACATGTTTTAGTACAACCCCTCCCTTGTCAGAGAAGGAGAAACTGAAGTTTATTGGAAAGGCCTGAAATCTAATTTCCCCCAAATTGCACAGCTGTCCCGTGGAAGAACAGCTTAGTAAGGTTTCTCAGCTAGAGGTGAAGAGTCCCAGTAACAGTGGGTTACTTCGATATTGTGTAGACGGAATCATGAGACTTCAGATAAGTGTTTCTTGGCCCAGCTAGAGCTGTGAGTTGATGAAAGAATACACACCTTTAGGGTCCTTTCACCATAGACCCCAGCTTGTTATCACTTTAAAAGAAGAATAATTGTATCTTTCCTGAATCACAAATATATGCTTTTGCCCAAGTACGGTAGGAGAAATGAGCACCAAGAGAAAGTATTTCATCAACCCAGATGTGCTTGTAATGAATTAGAAAAAACTCAAACCACCTATGGATAAATGAAATTATAGACCTGCAAAAGTTTCTGACCCATATCCATCAAAATGTCAAAATGATATTAGTAGACAGCAGGCGTGCAACCTGGAAATAATAGGGCAACTATTAATCTCTTATGCTGCTTGATTCTGCTTCGGGCAAATGGGACACAGACGATATATGTGCCTAGAATGAGAAATATTGATTTCTAAAGAGCAACATACTTGACCTTTTTGGTTTCTGGGGGAACTATCACCATTAACTGTAAAAAGAACACACACTTTGTTCAGTTTCTCAATTGTCGGGTTCTCACCGAACATCTTTGCTTGGGATACTGCAGTGGCAAAAATAGGGACATTATTCCTAAAATCAAACCCCAGCCTCCAAGCTGACTGTGAGCTCTTGAGAAAAATGTCTGGACCCCACTTTTTTCATGAGTAAGATGAAGGAAATAGGCAGTATCTGCCTCCCAAAGCATCTATGAGAACTCAATGTGATATCCACAAGGAATATAGGGAGTGGTCAATAAATGCAAACTATGCCATTATGATCTTTATTTAATGTTCATGTAAGATGAAACTGTAACACCCTCAAGAGTGATGCACAAAGTTAACAAAACTTTGCTTATTGAGACATGTCTAGAGGAAAGGAGAAAATGAGAATACAATTGAAAAAGAGAAGAAGTGACTCACTCAGCTGACAGAGCACGCCTTAGGGTCTGCGATGAGCTCCAATATTATTTTGCTGAAGGGAACGCCTCCCAGGCACTGATGCCAGAGCCCTCTGCCTTGGTCAGCAAATCAAGATGGAAGAGTCTTCCTTTTGTGGGTACTGAGTCTGCTGCTAGCAATTCCTCAGGCAGTAGCTCTACACTATTACATTTAGAAGTGAAGTTAAATGATGTTGAATCATAGACTGCTTCTTTTCTACCTGACTCTGCTTCGAGGATTTAAATCTCATATATATTCTAGGTTAACATGTTGCAGTCTTTACATCTTCTTTAAAAGCAGGCTTTTCAAATTGTTTTGAGAATTAACTTTGGAGGCGTCAGAAGTCAAAGAAAGTATGAATTTAGGAATTCAGAGGAAATGGAGTTACAGTTTCTGCAACCCAGGTACGCAAATGTTCCTTCTTTAACACGTGGGTCACGCTGCTTTTGACCACACATACTCATATAGACACTGTATTATGATGTAGTTTTTCTTATTCTTATATTATATATATTATATATTTACCAGTATATATGTATATGTAAATGAAAATCAAAGGATAAACATTAGGTATTCTCCCCTATGAAAATAATGCAATTCATTATGCTATAGGTAAATAACATTTGATCAATAAAAACATGTGAATGGTAAACATGGAAAGAAGTAATGTTTCAAATTGAAGGAGAAATAATGTGCTGATTTGAAAGAGTGCTTTATGTATCAGGAAAACTATCCCACACAGTTGGAATCACATGCAAGAAACATTTAAGAGAAATAAAAATAATAATGTTTCAAAAATAAAATGGAAATAACAAATATCTACTTCATAGTGAGTGCTTTGAATATTTTGTTTCATTTTAGCCTCGGGGTAACTCTGATAGGTAGACATTATATCCCTTTTACAGAGGGAAAAAAGGAGTTCAGGTACTTTCTGAATATTACAGATTTAGTCTGCCTTAATAAATAGTCAGCGTTAAGAATATATACATATTTCTATTCTAAACTTAATGCTTTTCATTTGTTTGTCTGTTTTCCACCTATATCTCGAGTTCTCAAACCTATTGGATCCAACAATATATATGTATATTTTTTGGTGAGGAAGATTTGCCCTGAGGTAACTCCATGCCAATCTTCCTCTGTTTTGTATGTGGGATGCCTCCACTGCATGGCTAATGAATGGAGCAGGTGTGCGCCGGGATCTGAACCCACGAAACCAGGCCACCAAAGCAGAGTGCTTGGAACTTTAACCACTCGGCCATGGGGCTGACCCCAAACAACAATATATTTTAAAAATCAACTTCATTGATGTATAACATACATAAAATAAACCGTGTCCATTTAAATTGTACAATTAAATAAGTTTTGCAAAATGTGTACACTCGTGAACTCACTGCCACAGTTAAGGAACAGATTTCCCTCACTCCTAAAAGATTTCTCAAGCCTTGTGGCAATCTATCACCCCCTCTACCATCACAGACAGAAAACCATTGATCTGTTGTCTGACACTATACATTAGTGTGAATTTTCTAAAATTTGTGTAAGTGGAATTAGTATGTATTCTGTGTAATCTGGCTTCTTTCACTCAATATACTTATTTTGAAAGGCTTTCATGTTGTTGCATGTATCAGTAATTTGACCATTTTTACTGCCGAGCAGTACTCCTTTGTGTGGATGTACCATGTATTGTATATGCAATCAAATTTTGGAAATTAAGATTTTTTTCCATATTTGACTATTATGAATAATGCTGCTAACAACATTCATGTAAAATCTTTGTGTGGATATATGTTTTCACTTTTCTGCAATAAATACCTAGAAGTCCAATGAATTATTCTCAAAGTGATATAGTTTAACTTTTAGAGAAACTTCCAAAGAGTTACAAAGGTAATTGTATCCTTCAGTTCCTCAACTGTTAAACATAGAGTTACCAGAAGACCCAGCAATTTCACTCCATTTCAAGAGAAATGAAAACAGATGCCCACGCAAAAACTTGCACAAGAATGTTTAAAGAAAAGTAATTGTATCATTTTACATTCCTTCTAGGAATGTATGAGAGCTCCTGTTGCTACATGTTCAGTCCAGCTATTGGCATTATCAGCTTTTTAATTATTAGTCACTCAGAAATTATAGAGAAGTATCTCATTGTGATTTTAATTTGCATTTTCCTAATAACTGACTAATGATGTTGAAATGCATTTCATTTGCTTATTCCTAATTCAGGCATCTTCTTTGTGAAATGCCAAATCAAATGTTTTACGCACTTTTCAAAATTGAGTGGTCTTTTCATTTAATTGTCAAAGTTCTTTACATATTGTTGATATGAGTCATTTGTCAGATATTGTATTAGAAATATTTTCTCCAGATCTATCTTTTAACTTTCTGTTTTCTTAATATTGTCTTTACAAGACAAAAATATTTTAATTTTGAAAATGTCAGTTATTACTTTTTATGTTTAATTCTTTTCATATCACACCAAGGAAATTTTTGTGTAATGCAATGTTTTCTTCTAGAAGTTTAATCAATTTAACTTTTATATTTAGATTTCTAATCTATTTTTTTATTGAGTTCATAGTAGTTTACATAATTGTGAAGTTTCAGTTGTACCTTATTTTTTGTCTGTCACCATATAAATACTCCCCTTCACCCCTTGTGCCCACCCACCCACTCCCTTCCCCTGGTAACCACTGAACTATTCTCTTTGTCCATGTTTTTGTTTATCTCCCACATAAGAGGGAAGTCATCGGGTGTTTGTCTTTCTCAGTCTGGCTTATTTTGCTTAACACGATACCCTCCAGGTCCATCCATGTTGTTGCAAATGAGATGATTTTGTCTTTTTTATGGCTGAGTAGTATTCCATGGTGTATATATACCACATCTTCTTTAACCAATCACTTGTCAATGGACACTTGGGTTGCTTCCATGTCTTGGTTATTGTGAATAGTGCTGCAATGAACATAGGGGTACACAGGTCACGTTGGATTATTGATTTCAAGTTGTTTGGATAGATACCCAGTAGTGGGATAGCTGGGTCATATGGTATTTTTATTTTTAGTTGTTTGAGCAACCTATTTTGTGTTTAGTTTTGTACTATGAGAGGTAATGGACTCTGTTTTCTTTTTCTTCTTCTATACAGATTCTTAGTTGTTCCAGAACCATTTCTTGAAAAGACTTCCCTATCTCTGTTGGATTATCTTGGCACTCTTGCCAAAATTTAATTCGCCATATTTGTGTGAATTTATTTCTGGATTATTTAGCATTATACTAATGCTACATTATCTTTATTACCATATATACTGATGTATTAATGTGTATATATATATATATACATTTATAGAAGTATTACATTTTATAAGCAATACGTTGAAGTTCATAGAGTAAGGGGGCCTTTGAGTCTTGCACACCTTTTGGTAGAATCATCATTAAATATTTTGTGTTTTATGATGTCTTTGTAGTTGAAAACATCTTTTAAATACATTATACATTTTTTAATTGTTTGCTACTTGTATATTGAAATTTTAACCATACTGCAGTGCAACCAACTGTGGCCTGCCTTCAGGATAAAGCTTAACAAATGAGAAACTTGCTCTTTCTGAATTTTGCTAACCTTTGAAAATTGGGCTACTTTTGTTCACTCTCTAGAGAACTCAGTTTTGTTTTTGTTTTGTTTGTTTTAAAAAATTGTTGAAGTTTTATTTACGGGGAAAATGATCTGTTACTAGCTTATTCTACTATACGGGTAGCAGAACTCTTGCAAGAGTTTTAATTATTAGAAAATAGCATATATTTGAATAATATTTGAAAAAAATCTGAATACTTAGTTTGGTATCCTGAAATGAAGTATAGATAATATGATTTACCTATTCCCTAAGAAAACTAAACAGACTTTATCATGCCTTAATTGTAAACTGAATGACATAGAAGAGATAATAATTAATTGTAAAAATTATTTGGGGACTTTTACTTCTGCCTAGAATATATAAAGCTTGAAAGAGCATTGTTTCCTCCTAAACAATGAGAAAAGTTCAGATAACATGACTTCTTAATTGTATCAGAGTGCTGAGTTGATAGGACCATCAAATAGCCTGAAATGTAAGGCAAGGTGGATGTCTCCAAGAGGAGATGGGACACAGTACAAGCTCACCTGTGGCAGAACATGGAAGGAAGACTTATTGTATTAGTAGGTAGAAGAATTCAGCTAAAATAGTTAATTTAAAAATTACCTAAAGGCCTAGTGTAGACCATCATGGAAGTATAGAACCTCTGGGAACTGTAGACATAAGAACCATTCACAGGCTCTTTTCCATGAGCCACCATTGGGCACCTGTGATAAGTATAGAGAACAGGGTGGGAAACTGGAGAGAGCCTCCTTTGAAGGTAAATACCTGGAGCAGCAGAGTGGGTGCTACTGCAGGAAACACACAATGTCCCAGCTGAACCCTTCCCCTGGACTTTTCTAGGAAACAAAATCTTCACACTGCTTAGGAAGTGTCAGCAACTCTTATCCTCCAAAGGAACTGGGCAAGTTCCATTGTGGCTGGAGGAAGGATAAAAGAAGAAATCCTCTACCTGGGGAAGGAGCACAGAATCACCCTGCACCCCAATCTACGTGGTCTCCGGTCCTTGGAAGAAAGGCAGAAATCACTCTGCTGCCCAAGTTTCACCAAAGATAAGAGGAAGAGTTTGGTAGCTACAGGGAAGAGGGGCAGCATCCCTGAGAAAGCCTCGCTCCAGGGACCCAGGAATTCAGGGCGTGCCTAAGACTGAGCCTGCACCAGAGTTTCTGCCCCTAATACCCGTCTGATACACATGCAGTCACAACCAATCTGTTGCTGGGGAAGGGCCAGAGCGTGGACAGACAACCCCACTGAGGAGCAGGTCTGCAAGAAGACCAAAAGCCACAGGTGGAGGATCTTCCCACTCGAAGTACAAAGTGACAATGGAGGGATTGGAAACTGGGCATGCACTGAAGGTAACTCTATTATTTATTTATTGCTGCAAAACAAATTAGCCTAAAACTTAGGGGCTTAAAACAATATGTATTTATTATTGCAGTTTCTGTGGGTAAGGAATTCAGGAGTAGCTTGACAGAGTGGTGTTGGCTTGGAGTCTCATAAGATTGCAATCAAGATGTCTTTTGTGGTTACAGCATCTGAACCTTTGACTGGGGCTGGAGGCTACCATTCCGAGATGACTCATTCACATAGCTGTTGGCCAGTGGCTCAGTTTCTCACTTCCTTGTCTAGTAAAACAATTCCAAAGAATCTATAAAAAGCTACCAGAACTAATAGGATAATTTGGCTCTTTTACGGTATATAATAAGTTCAATATTTTAAAAATATCCAGTACATTTCATATCCTATCAATAAAAGTAGGAAATTTAAATAAAAAAAGCACTATTTAAAATAAAACACTTAAGTATGAATTGAGCAAAATATGTGCCAGATCTGCATGCTGAAAAGTGTAACATGCTTATGAAAAAACAAAACAAAAGAAACAAACCCGAAAAAGATCTAAACACCTGGAGAAATATGTCATGTGAATAGACTGAAAGACCCAATCGTGTTGAGATATCAATTTTTCCCTAAACTAACCTATATATTCAATACAATCCCAATTAAAAAAATATCTTTTTTGTCTTGCTTTTTTTCTTTTTGGAAATCAGCAAGCTGATTCTAAATGTTCTATGAGGAAGTACAAGATATAGAATAGTCACAACAATTTTAACAAAGAAGAACAATTGGAGGACACACAATACCTGATTCCAAAACTTACTAAAAAGTCACAGTAATCCAGACAGTGTTGTGTTGGCAAAGGATAGACACCTAGATCATTGGTGTGCATAATGACTCCAGAAATAGACACACACGATATGGTCAATTCGTTTTTGACAAAGGTACAAAGCAATTCTCTGGTGAAAGAAAAATGCTTTCCACAGATGATTCTGAAACAATGGAGTATCCAAATGCAAAATAATCCTCAACTCATATCTCACACCTCAAGCCTAAACATAAACCCTAAATATAAAATTACCAGAAGAAACCATTGGAGAAAAATATTTTTGTTCTTAGATTTGGCAAAATAACTTAGACATGGTACCAAAAGCAAGGCCCATAAAAGAAAAAGCTTGATAAATTTGATTCATCAAAATTAAAAACTTCTCTTCAAATGGCACTATTAAGAAAGTGAAGAGAAAAGCCACAAATTGGGACAAAATACTGTAAAACAAATATTTGATAAGACTTGGATTGGCAATGCGTTCAGAAATCTCAAAAATCAATATAAAAAATAAATAACCCAATAAAAATTGGGCAAATTTTTGAACAGATAATTCACAAATGAAGATATACAGATAGCAAATTAAGACATGAAGAAGTGCTAAACATTATTAGTCAAAGGGGAAATTAAAATTAAAACTACGGTATGATATACTACATGTCAATTAGAAGCAATACAAAAAGAAATCTTGATGAATCCAAGTCCTGGTGAGGATGTAAAGTGTGTAGAAATCTTACATATTGCTGGTGGGAATGTGAAATGACATAGCCTTTTTGCAAAACAGTTTGACAGTTTCTTAAAAAGTTAAACATATGCTGATCATGCAACCCCAAAATTTTACTCCTAGGTTATTATCCGACATAAACAAAAATTGATGTTCACACATATATAAATTGTATATAAATGTTTGTATAGGATTTTTTCATAATTACCCCCAAACTGAAATTAACCCAAGTGTCCTTCAGTGGATGGATGCATAAACAACTGGATAGATAAACAACTGGATGGGTAAATGGATGGAGTATTCCATTTAATGGAATAATGGAATACTCTTCAGTAATAAAAATGGATGAAATACTGACACATAATGATTCACAAGAAGTGTTATAAGGGACATACTTGCTGTTTTTCAGTGTGTATGGTATGTGTATTATGTGGATGAAATTCCAATCTACAAATGGCACAGGGGAAATTTTGGAGGTTGATGGAACTGTTCTTATCTTGATTGGTGGCTACACAACTGTATCTGTGTGTCAAAATTAATAAAACTGTACACACTAAAAAGGTTGAATTTCAGTATATTAAATTATACCTCGATACACTTGACTAGACAAAATACCTGAATGGAGTGAAATAGAAAATAATATGCATTTCAATACGTCAATACTCAGCATGACACTAGGGTCATAATTAGCCATTTTGATGCTCATATTTATGTAGTTTGCTACAAAGGCACAGTGGTACAGGTGGGAAGTGCTGACAACTCAAGTATCAACAGCAGTGTTTCCACTGGAGGTTTGATTTTCTGAAATGATAATTCTTGGTTAGCTTAAAAAATAAGGATAACATTCCCTCATTTTGTATGGTAGTTACATTTCTGGAAAACTCACCGTACATTAAAATCCTACAGTAATGTTTAGTTTTGGTACGGAAATAGAGTTCGATTCTAGGCTCATAAAGAAAACGAGTATCGTGTGGTGATTTAGAGGAGAGATTGCCAGATTTCTTGGGCTCAAATCCTGGCTCTGCTTCTTCCCAGCTCTGAGACTTTGGGCAAATTATTTAAACCTCTGTGTGCCTCAGTTTTCTTCTGTCTAAAATGGAAACGGTAATATTCGTCTAATTGGTTTTATGAGGTTTAAATGACATCAATTGGAAAACACTTAGAATTGTGCCTTGCCCATACTAGGTACTAGAAGCATTCTCTGAGGAGTCAGCTCCTAGTTATAAATTTGTGTGTTTTCAGGTCTGAGCAAAGGTGATTACAAAGGCTTTCCCTCGCAGGCCTCACAGGAGAAAGCTGCCCTCCTCACTGGAGACTTGGTGCACAGCCGGCGCATGCAGCCTCCTGAAAGGAGGTGCTGTCAAGGGCTCAGGTCCTGCTGGCTGGTCGTGTTCTTACACAGGTTGTATTTCTAGGCCAGGAGTCTTCCTTACTAGGTCTGGGGCAGAAGTCCCGTTCAAGTACAGAGAGAGGAGAAAAAGGAAACCTCAAAGACACTTTTCCCCACTCTGACTCAGTACTCAGCACTCTTCTATTCTTAGTCCTCCCCTGTCAGACACCCCTACTTCTAACCTCAGGGTCCCTAAAACTCCCCGAGCCTTTTGTTCTTGGCTCCCTCAACAGTGAGACAACCTCCACATCTTGGCTGATCCACCTGACCATCAACCAGTAGGACGTTCCATGATGGAAAATGAAATCCGGTGAGCTGATGTGTTCTCAGGTTTATATGCCTGCTGGTGCTATCACAGTCAGCGATGAAAGGCTAACGCTTTCATTTTTGGCCTGTTTCTTTAATCGGTCACTCTGGTTTGTGACAGCCCCACTCTCTCGCTCCCTGCTTAACTGAGTTCCTAACCTTCTCTTGGTTATAATTAATAGTATTAGAATTATAATTGTTACCATTACCATATGTAATCATAAACAATTTTTTCTTTAAAAGGTATATCTAGCCAGATATTTAAAATCCTGCAGAACACTGAAAATATCTTTGCTGTACAAGAGTACCCTATGCTTTGCAGGAACTTAGCATTTCTGGCCTAAATCCACTAACCACTAGAACATGCTAGAATCCTGGTGACTAGGAAAATTATTTTGAGATCTACTTTAGCTGCAGGGCTTTAGGTAATAGTCAAAGGTGTATGTTTTAAATTCCAATGAAGACCTCAAAACATGCCTACCATTGAAAGGGGTCAAACAATAAGATGACTTGAAAATTCAAACAAAAATGAAATTGCTGTGTACTTTCTTAAGTCCTTGAAGTGAAAAAAGTAAATTCATTTTCCTTCTCAAGTGGTTTAAAATCAGCTTGAGGTGAAGATCGCTTTTGAAAATACATTTTTGGTTTCATGTAGAATTTTGAAAATATTTTGTTCACGCACTCAGAATTCTTAGTAATGTCTGAAATAGGCCATTTAAAAATCACTACCATGGTCAAATGGGCTTAAGCAAATTTCACTTCTGCACGTTATCTATAAGCAGAATAACTTACTTATCTGAGCCAGCACAAGTCTGAGACTCAGAACACTTGGATCTCAGGCAGGCCCTGCTGCAAATGAGCTACTATCTGATCAAGAGCAAGATATTTTTCATTCATTCATCAATAAACTGTGAAGGAGTGCATTCTAAACACTCAGCCAGGGGATAAAAAGCACATAAAATAAGTTCTATTATTCAGAAATTGAAAATCTAGTTGCAAAAACATTGTATGACAGAATGAATGACATACATTTAAAATAGTGCATAAGTTCTCTAAGAGTGATATCAAATAAGCGATATGAGAGTTAAGTAGAATGAGTAATTAGTTTTGTCAAAAGCCAAAGTAGAGAAAGGTGGAGAGTGGTACCTTCCCCAGAGAGGCCACTTTGACTTTGGGCAAGCAAAAGAGGACTTCACAGGTGGAAGGCAGTCATTATAGTTAATCAAGGAAGCATAGCACTTCCAACAGGAGTGCCTTGGAATATTTTTCCAAAGGTTCATCCAGATGAAAAAAGGGAAGATTGGCAATTAAGTGTGGAATCACTAATATGTCCACGTTTGGAAGCGTTTCAATGCACATTTATTTTTAAGAGGCTCTGAGATATTCAACAGTAATAAAATTTTATTTAATCTGTGTTTCTCAAAATATTTTTGCCACAGAATTAACATTACGCAAATGTATTTGTATACTTAATGTGCATGTTTCATTTATGCTCCAAAGAATGATCGTTGTCTTAAATGGATTTTTTGAGAGTGAGACTTAATCAAAGATGATGGAGAAAAGAACTATTTTAGAAGTAAAGAATAATATGACTGGTTGACTGATTAGAGGGTAGGTGAAAATGAGAGAGGGATATGTGGTGAATGTGTGATCCCTAAATGAAATGACTAAGCAAAACTTGCCATTCGTCAAGTAATGAGTCTCAGAAGAAAAAAGTATTCATTTGGAGAAAGACCTTTTTCTGCATGGTTAAAGCCAAGTTATGATTCTTTACACACACTTTGATACCCTGTCCTCTTAATTTCCTTCCCCTTGAGTGTGGAATGAATTTAGTCACTCACTTCTAATGAGTAAAGCATGGAAAATGAAAAATAGTGACTTAATGTTGAGAAACCTGTAGAAACCAGCTTATCCATGTGATCAAGGCCAACATCACCTATAATAAGTCATGTGATATCAGGTACCTGCTGATATAATGCAATGAGAAGGACATTTCTCCTCTGTAGTATTTTTCCAGCAAAACCAAGATTACCAGTATAATCAGGAGAAAATCTTAGACAATCCAAAATTGAGGCACTTTCTATAAAATGACCAGGACTCTTCAAAAATGTAAAGGTCATAAAACCAAAGGAAGGGTTAAAAACCTGTCACACATCAGAGACTAAAGAGATGCGAAGACTGAATCGGCTCAATGCAAAGTGCTTTCCCGGATCAGATTCTGGAACAGAAAAGGGACATTAACAAAGAAAACTGGTGAAATCAGAATACAGTCTGTAGTTTAGTTAATAGAATTGTATGAGTGTTAATTTCTTAGTTTTGAGAACTGTATCATGGCAATGTAAGATGTTAACATTAGGGGAAGCTGGATGAGTAGATATGTAGGAACTTTACTATTTTGCAAAATTTCTGTAAATCTAAAATTATTCCAAAGATGAAAAGTTTAATAATGATAAAAAATATTGATAGAGATAAGTATTAAATTATACAGGAGTCTTTGAAATCATGCTGATATAAATAAATAAATGAATAAATTGAAAGATTTATTAGTAGCAGGATATGTACATATTCTCAAATATGTCTCCACACACACTTACTAATTACAAAGGAAAAAATAGTAATTTCGTATTGGAAAAGTCTGGCAGACACCTTCTTAATCAAGAGATCAAGGTTAACATCATCAGAAATGGGACAAATCAAAATTATCTGCCACGTGATAGGATACAATGAAAATACAACATCACTTCTGTGATATTCTTGCCAAATATGCATAGTGTAAGTCTAATTATAGGAAATATCAGAACAACCCAAATGGAGGGATAATTTACAAAATAGCTGGCGCCAAATCTTTAGGGTCTAAGCAAGTCAGGTATATTAGCATAAGACAATAAGGAGCAGGAGGGACTGGGGCAAACTGGACCGTGAATGACTTGACTAAAGGAATGCAAATTCAATTAACGAAAATTAGTGGGTGAAATTAACCCTCTGATAAAAATCATAATAACCACAGCTAATACATTGCCGTGAATTTACTCTGTGCCAGGTTTTATGGAGCAGATGTTCAGAGTGTGGACTCTGGAAACAGGCTGCTGGGTTTGAGTTCCTGTTCTTCTGTGGGACTTTGGTCACATCACTGAACCTCTCTGAGCTTCAGTTTCCTCACCTGAAAGATGGCCATAATAATAATACCTACCTATAGGATTGTTGTGAGGGTTCAAAGGGCAAATACATGGCAAATACGTAGCACGTCTGTTATAGTAATGCTGACATGTAGTAATGGGGTTACTAGATGTTAAAATTAGCTACTGGTACTGCGATGTCTATCAAGGCTATTCGGGCACTATTTAGTTCACAGTTCTCATTCTTTGCAGAGCAAAGTTGATTAATAATTAAGGATTTTTTTTTATCCATTTACCTTTAATGCCTAATTCAAGATCTATATTGGTGTTTTGATTTCAAAATTCCACCTCATTGTCTAAATTCTGGGAACTTGGCCAATTTAGTATATCATTGCAAGTTGATCCTCCTGGGAAAGAATTCAATTAATTTTTTAAATTATGAAAATGAAACATGTTTATTGTAGAAAAAAATGAACGGCCATTAATTGAATTGACTACAACTAAAAATAAAGTCACCTATAACGTCATTGCACTGGAGATGATAACCAGTAACTCTGTGGGATATATTTTTCCAGAATTTTTCTTTTAGTGTAGCCCTTCTTTTTGTGAATAAATATGCATAAATAGAATTCCTTTACCAAATTGGTTTCACATTCTACACAATGTTTTTCAAACTATCTTCTCACTAAATATTAAATCATGCACGATTTTCATCTGATTTAATATTCATCTTGTACCCTTTTTGAACACTGCTTAGGATAGAAAGCGAATCAATAGGAAGCCTTACATATACCAGGGATATCCACTTACTACTTTCAGAGCCTAGAAACCCTTTAGGGATGCATTATGAGTGCTTCCTTGTCTTATTGACCTGGAAAGAGCAGATGATGTGGTTCCTGAGCTCTTTGAATAGCACACATTAAACGATCTCTGTTCTGTTCGGTTCTGGCTAAGGCTCCTTCTTTTGGAAAAAAATTCTAAAATTAACCTGTACAGATATTTGGAACTATACATCCTTATTTTATTACCAATGTCAGCCGTAGTACTGAAAGCTACTTAATTTATCTTTATTTGTGGCAGATAAACCCACTAGCTTCCATCATTCAGTGAGATCAGACACTCCTGAGTCCAACGTAGTAAGGTAGTGAAATTATTTAGCACAGTGAGAGGCAGTTGGGCGCAGCCCTTTCAGACTGTTAAACCAGACCCGATTAAAGGAACAAAAGGAACAACATGAAAAATGAGCTTGCCCTTAGCAGGACTCAAGGCAGCATACTTTCATATGTACATCTTCCTAATTTCTGTGATTTAAGTAAATCATCTCTCTTTACTGTCAGGGAGTTATTGAGTGGTTCCATCCTTATCTTTTTCTAGGTCAAAATATTTTTCTTTCATATTTTAATTATATAGAGTAATATTCATAATGACAAAATTTATAAGTGATGTGTATTTTATACCAAGTAAAAGGTCATAGAAAAGACTATTTATAAGTATATATATTTGTATTACTGTTTATACAGTTGTACAGATATTGACTTAGAATTTATATAGCAATTAAAGTAATTAGTTACATATTCTTTATTTTCTACTCATAATAATGATTTGAAAAGAGATTTCACCTCTCAGAGAACACTTGAGTTCTGATAGAGCCAGTCATATGTAATGGGTTTCTTTTTCCTTCCATTTTTATCCCTTTAATTATCTGTGTATATATACTTAACACTTAACATAATACTAAAATATTCCGTTTTAACAAACTTTTGAATAATGTCAAAAGCTTGTTAATCTGGATTTTAGTTTAGTCCCTCAAAACAATCACTTTGCATTAAAGTGCTTTGGATCAATACAATTCTTCAAGTTTCTAATATTAACTCACATCTTCTTTTAAGATTTCCCAGTTAGATTCAAAAAGACCTTAAGATACAGTAGCTATTCAATAAATAGATGTTAAATGAATGAAAGAATCAATGAATTAACTATTGGGGTCTCAGAGGATCCCCTTCTTCGAATTCCTTCCTGGAATATATAGTCTCAGGTAGTCTCTGTACTACCCAGTTAGCAAGTACAGTTTTCTACGTTATGCAGTTAGAATCCTGGATTCCCAGAGTTTTCAAGTTGAGGGGATACAAAATACGGTTGAGAAAAAGAATAGGAGTCTTAGGAACACAAAAAGCCTGAGGGGATACTCCCAGGGCACTCAGTTTCTCTGCAGCACGGCTGAGACCTGGGGTCCATTAGAATTTTCCCATATTTTTATTGGGCCTCATTTTGTCCAATGGATTGCAGTCTCATTAAGGCAAGAACACTTATTTATTTTCACTATTCCCACCAGTTCTTTGCACTAAGTGGTAATGTGTTCCATAAATGCCTCTTTATTGACTGATTCATTCTAAAATAGTGCCTCAATTGTTGACATAGGAAAAGATGAAGTTTTGGCTCAGTAATAGAATGTTTTTTAAATAATATAAATAAAAATAGTAGAAATAGAAATGATCATCTCCTTTCTCAAAGGAATCTCCTCCTCCTATAAGTTTCTCATCTTAGAAAATGTCACTATCACTAACCACTTTGTTGTTCAAGCCGGAAACTTGGGTGTAACATTTGGGAGACATTTACTAAGGGGATTCTGAGGTGTTGGCAATATTTCATTTCCCAGGTGATAGTCATTTTGGTGTGCTCATTGTGATAATCCACAGAGTTGTGCATTAGATTTATTCACTTCTCTGTATATGCCTTGTACTGAACAGAAATGTTTTAAACATATTTTTTCCTGAAAATCACAATCTCATATCATGGCCCACACCCCACATTCAGGCATTTTATTTTTATGACCCCCGGAAGACATCACTGCACAGTAAGGAAGCCTCCGTGTGTTTTTACAATCACTCCATTCTTTGGTACCCAGAAAACCAGCAAGGCGCAGTTAAAAGGAAGAATTCAGTGTCCACGGACTTGAATTGTGAACTGACTCACACATATGATGTCATCTTGCCTAAATTATTTAGTTTTCTTTGACTTGCAGTGGTAGGTACACGAGGGGTAAAATAAATGAGACAGCCTCAGTGTTCACACCTTAAAATGTGAAAAAAAAAAATCTGGTAACGATATTTTTATTCTACAAAACAGGATAAAATGCCCAGCAAATACACAGTATGTACAACACCGCAGGGTTTGTTTAATTAGTGCGGAGTGGCCCATCTTACTATTTTAGTTGCATGTATTACTTGGAAACCAAGTATTTTGACACATATTTTGGAGATTCACAAGTAACGAGCAAAACCACCAAACTGCCATCACTCTTATTGAAAACTGTAGGTGGTGATTTTCTTTGCATTCTTGCAAAAAAAGCCTGAAAAACTGAGAGGTCACACTCTTTTCAGCAAACTCCCACAAATATTTCTCATTATTTATCTCATTATATTTACAAGTCTGCCAAAATGATAGTATATTAGTTTTATTTAATATAGTTCTCTCCTCCTTAGTCTGTTTTTGGGCACATTGTAATGAACTTGTTCTTAAGACAAGAGAACTGATTACAATGGAAAATTATTATTACAGAACAGATACCTCGGTAATTAATTTTGGGTCTTCAGAATTAACAGATAGCTCATAAAATGATTTCCCTTAGTCTTCCTACTTTTGAAATGGAATATTGAGGAGTTGTAAAGTAATCACACTTCCATAATATGATACCAGGGATATTAATTTATTGTCTCATCAGCAAGATATAAAAAAATAAACGAGAAAGCTTTGAGATATTATACTATGTGTTGCTATTTACAAATATATGTGAATATGTGTATATATTCTAATACATATATATTAACATATTGAGCAGATGGAGGTAGCTAGCACTATTGTAAATGGTTTAGAGCAGAAGTCAGCATGGCCTCTGTTATGTAAATACATTTTAAAGGAGCACAGCCCCTCTCATTCATTTGCATATTGTCTACGTCTTACATATTAACATGTATTATACATTGTCTATGAATTGAGTAGTGGTTACAGAAGCTTTCTGACCCACAAAGCCAAAATTATTTACTCTCTGGCCCTATATGGAAAAAGTTTGTCAATTCCTGATCTAGAACAGTGGTTCTCAAAGTATGGTTTCCAGTGCAGTAGCATCACTATAAGGCAGGAACTTATTAGAAACGCAAATTCTTAGGCTCTGCCTAAGACCTACTGAATGAGCAACTCTGGGGGAAGGGCCCTGCAATCTGTGTTTTCACAAGCCCTACAGTGAATTCTGATGCGTGGCTACGTGTGAGAACCACTGTTTCATGGTAAACAACAAGGTTAAGAAAAGGACAAGGTGGCCAAGACAGTAATAGATCAGGTTCCATGAGACTGACCAACCACGTGCAGCTGACATAAATTACATTTGCTAGGTGGGGGATTATTAAGGGATGAGAAATGAGTTACTGTTGAGGATTAATGTATGTCACAACCCTGGCCATTCTGTACACTTCCTGTGCTCCTAAATGAGTGCAAGCCACAATTCTCTCTGGCCCAGGTCACACAGAGAGCATCTAATTGGTCTTTTCAACTTTTCTTCTAGATAATCATCCAGTGTTCCTTTTGAAATGTAAGTCAGCCCTACTCAAAATCCTCCAAAGACAGCTCATAATCATTAGATTAAAAAACTAAAATCCATCTGTGGCTTCTTCCTTCTGGGGTGGGCTTGCTGTTCATTCTAATGGGAATGCCTTTCTCAAAAATATCCTTACTATGATATCTCAAAGATATCCTCATATGTTGAAGTCTTCCACGTAAAGATCTTTTTTGACCCCCTCACCCAAAACAGCTACCACTTTAAATGAATGAATCATGTGGTACGTGAATTATGTCCCAATATATCTGTTGAAAACAAACCAGCCAACCTAAGGGCGAATGCTTCCTACAGTATCTGCTGTCACACATGATTATGCTCACATCTGTACCACAAAATTAGATAATACATGAAATGTTCATAGCATGGTGCCTGGGTTTTAATAAGGGCCCCAAATTATTTGCTATTGTTATGTTTTATTATATATATTTTATATTATTATATTATTATACAATATTTAACATTATGACTACTGTATAATCATATTTTACAATCACTTGATGCCAGCCTTGTTTAAGCTGAATCCTAAAGGACATGTTGTTGGTTAAGAGATTACTTAAATAGAGATAGGAGAAAAAGATAGAATTGAGTTGGCAGCAAGTAGTCAAAACATATATTTAAAATGGCCCATCAATTTAAGAATGAGACAATGCACTTTCAGTTTGCTAAGACATTTTAGGTCAGCCTTTTTAGATTTAGAACAGGAGGCTATAATTTATTCAATATCCTTTGGTTATAACCTGTCTTACAAAACATTTGCATCTTCTCAATCTTTCTATGCTGTAGCAACACTCTCCTCACTCCCAACTCATAAGGACCATTTTTATTTGCAAGCGTACTTCACTCACCATTATCAACTATTTTAGATAATCTTAAGTGTGGGCTCATTTTTATAAGAAGTCTAATACAAAGTCAAATGTTAGTATGGTATTATTATCCTTCAAATGTCTCAAATTTGAACAAATCCTTTATTTTTAATGTTTTGTTACTCTTACACTTAGAAATGTGCAGTAAATTTCTTGAAAATCTCTTAGGAAAAACAAGATGAGTTTTGTTAGGTTGGTGCTCCTCTTCTCAGGTACCCTGTAACTAGCAAAGTTTCCTCTACAATTAAGCTTCTATTACATAATTTAATTGTTTCCATATTACTGTTGGGAAAGGAAAATATCATAGGATACAATCAAAACCCCAGTCAATGCAGTTATCTTGAAAAAATATAAACTACTGAAATTACAAGACTGCCTTTGTGAGCTTAAACCTGGATCTGATGATGAGGATAGCTTTTCTGAAAGACAGGCTCTCACTCAGTTGGATTAAAGACTTTGTCTACATTCAAATGTCAACTCAATGACAGATCTAGAAACAGATGTCAGAAATTGTTACCTCCTGACTCCTATATGCTCTATTTAGTTTTTATATTCCCTGTTGTCATTAATTTTGTATTCTCATGTTTTTCATGAGTATGCAGAAATATTGAAAGAAGAAACATATAAATATTATAATGAGATTAGCAATAAATAGATAGTGGATGATAGCTTTTGAGGTACCTAAGAAAAAATTTGAAAAGCGGAATAATGTGACAGAGGGTTTTATCCTACCAGCATATTCATCATCAAGACCCTTGAGCCAGTAAGTTGTACATCAATCCAACAAACAAAAATGTGTCTTACCTCCTTCCCAAAAGTCATATGATTAGAGAAAATTGTACCCTTGTCATAAGAAACACTTAGTGCTGAATTTATCCTACTTAGCACTTTCTCTATTTTATCTCATGTAATTCTCATAACAAACATATAAAAAAGGAGCAGCATTCCCATTCAACTAGTGCTGAAGTGTGCCTAGGGAGGTAAGATAACTTGCCTCAGACTTCCTACTTAGTAAGTGGAGGAGCAAGAGTTAAAACCCACTTCTGTCTGGCTCCAAATTTCTTGTCCATAACTGTTAAGTGGTGCCATTTTTTCCAATAGTTTTTGGGGCCTTCAATGAGTACAAACAAACAAACAAAAAAACCCACAAGAAACCAAAATACCAAGAAATAAATAAATAAATAAAAGCCTAGCTTAGTCCTTCATTGCACTTTGCCAGTGTATCTCTGGAGATCCTAGGGCTGGAATTTCTGAAAATGTCAAAAAGTGATCATTCTTGTTTTATGTAAAAGATATTCTGGGAGATGAATGACTGCAGGAACAAGCCAATAAATGGAACATTTAGGCTGCATCTACATAGATAAAATGAAGAGCATTATCACTTTATTCAACAAACATAAGGGAACAGAAAGAAACTTGTAGGTCTAATTTTATTTCAAAGACATTTTATTTAAACTGACACGAATATGATCGCCTTTCACTTCCTGGTGTGTAGATAGAATTATCAAATGCAATAAGTGAATTCTTAAAAACTATGTAACTTATTGGTGGAAAAAATTTGGTAACATGGGAAATATCTAGACATATTTTGAGTTCAACCATTTGTAAAGAAAAATAAAGCATGTAAACTATTATTAGAGGTCAGAAGTTCTCTAAACCAAAAATATTTTTGTTCCTCTAGACTGCTGACACATCTTAACATTTTCAGTATGACGAGAACTTCAAATTATTTTTCTAAGTAGCAAAAATCGACTTAGTCTTGATCTCGACTTCTCAATTAACTTCCCTTGCAGCACGTGGACACTGATGTACAAAGTTTGAGGTGCGGTTTGTGGCTCTGCAGGAAGAAATTCTCCCACGTTGTGAGCTCCTGTCTTTTCCTCATTAGCTTTGTAATCCTGCCAGTGAAGGAGAAAAACCTAAGCATTTACAATTGTTCAGATATCAAAAATTGAATGAAAACCACTTGGGCCCCAAAAGTACAGAAAACTATGTTACATGAATTTATATGCAACACGACTTCAAAGTGCATGTAAAATACCAAAGCCAGTGATGTGGAAGGAAAGATGACCTGTACTCAGATCCCAATTACGAATATGCAGTCTGTGTAAACTAGGGCAAGTGGTTTTCCTTCTCTAGCTTCAGTTTCCAATTCTCTGAATTGCGGTTGATAATCAATACTATGTTGGAGTTTTGCTGGGTGGATTATATAAATTACCCACACAAAACAATGACCACGGTGTCTGATGTGTAGTTCATCTTCTCTTACATGACCAAGATGAAAGATAAATATCTGAATTATGACTTCTCAGAGACATTTCTTTCTTTTTTTTTTTTTTGAGGAAGATTAGCCCTGAGCTAACATCTGCCACCAATCCTCCTCTTTTTTGCTGAGGAAGATTGGCCCTGAACTAACATCTGTGTCCATCTTCCTCTATTTTATATGTGAGACGCCTGCCACAGCATGGCTTAGATAAGCGGTGCACAGGTCCGCACCTGGGATCAGAACCTGCAAACTCTGGGCTGCCAAAGCAGAATGTGTGAAATTAACCACTGTGCCATCCCACCGACCTTGAGACAATTCTAAAAGGACCCAATTTACCTTGAGAATGACTTTCACTTCATACCCTGAAGGCCCATTGCTCTTTCTTTCTCTTTTATTTTATTATTTTTTCTGGTATTTTGATGCAGTGTTATGCTGGGATTCATTGCCTAAAATTCTTTTTAGAGTAAGACTAAAAATAAGAATCCTTTTGATAACTTCTGGGTAATCTTAGGAGGACTGCCATTTTAATGAGCTTGGCCTTGGAACTGGGTACTGATTTGAACTGAATAAGGAAGCTTGGATGATTCAATTATGTTAGGTCTGTAGCTAAATTACGCATAGACAGTCTAGGGGTCAAGTGTTCCTTAATGTAAAAAAACAATGGTACCAGGAAGTGTGAAACGAGATTAAAAAATTCCTAAATACCTCATCAATATATGTATATTTAAAAAGAATAATGAACTGCCTGTGAGAAAATGAGGAAAAGAAAGAGAATAAAGACATAGGGAGAGAGAGAGAGAGAAAGTCAAACTCTCTTACAGGTCCAGGTGCTAAATTGGCATTTGGCAAAACCATTCAGGAAGAGGTTGCAGTTGCATTGACAACTGAACATAGTCTGTGAGTTACCAGCACAGACACAGTCCTGGAATGGTCGTTGCTCCCATTCTTTTCCCGCTACTGTAGAGACTGGTGGGTGGGTAACAGCAACTGTGCTCTCAGCTTCTGTTTCAGCCAGCAGCCAGCTTTTGCCTGAAGCTGAAGCGTGGTAGGGATCCGACAGCTTGAGTCTGATGGCCAGCCAGACTGCTTGCAAAGCCACTGCCTGAGGATAAATGCGGGGCGGCAACCATCTCAACAACAACACAGTAGTGGCAGCTTGTTCCTCACAAGCTGCATCACAACAGATGCAGTTGTAATTAAATTTGGGGTGGGGACGCTCAGACAGTCATTTTCAAATTGGCTGTCAAATCCAAACAGAACTGTGTCAAAAGCACTTCTGCCTGGCAGTCTGTGCTTGGGAGAGGATTTTATTCGTCAAGACCCAGAGGCTGAATTGCATTTAGTACCCAGCTCATGGATCCAGTGGGTTCTCTGCTGAATGACTTGCCTATTTTACTACAGACAACTGCAGGCTAGGGTCTTTAGAAATTGACAGTCTTTTGCCAACTGAGATCGGCTCCTGATTAAAAACAAAAAAGGGCCATCAATGAATGTGTGCTAACAATAAATATATTTTGCCTTACACAGCCACAGATATTGTCATTGATTATTCTAGAAAGACAGCGATATTGATAGGATCTCTATTAGGACTGTCCCAGGATGCACTGAGGAGAGAGACTCAGAGCAATGAGGTGACTCAGTGCTGAGTGGAGGAAATTCTCCTATTCCAGTGGTCTTTATACCATTCTGCTTCTTAAATTGATTCCTTTTCTTATAACCTTGCCACCAATAGATTTTGTTGATCCAAATACCCCAGAGCAATCATTTACAGGAGAAGCTCGAGGGCAGAATTTCCTGTTGCTCTCTCCTCAGTGAGCTTTGATGATAAGCATACTCCAATAAATACTAAACCTTCTCTTCATTATCATTCTCTTTCCAAATCGGCAGAAAGCCAGCCCTAGATGATGTTCCACTTCAATTCCTAACGTTTGTGCAGAATAATATTTGCAATGAATCTGATAATCATTCTTGGTCTGATAATTCACTGCCTGAAAAATAAACTTCCCCGAGGTTCTGAAAGCCAGTAAATCCTGGGTGGAAAATTATCTCATTAATTCTGAGCCTGAGTCTCAGGGAGATAAACAGTTGCAGGCTCTACTTTACAATCCAGACATTCCTAGAACCTCCCATGGATGCTGAGCTTTCCTCCTCTTTCACCTCCTTTTCATCTTTCATCCATCTCGGAAACGTGTGGGCCCACGCACACACGCAAACAATCCATACTCAAAAATAAGGAAGGGCTTAATCTGAACTAGAAAGTTAACTACTAAGAAATTAAAAGTCATGGAAGACTAGATCCTATGTGAAACATATAAGCAGTAATACAATAGGAAAAATAAAATGATATATAAGCATCCAGGGCCAATTATACAAAGAGAATCAACTTTGTGATTTGACAGTATTCAGAAGGAAGTTCTTGATGTGGATTAAGGCTGCCCCAACTAGAGAAGCCCAAGGTGACCTGGCCTACATGCCAAACTATATGACCCAGTGGACTTTTTTTTATGGTATGAATTAGGACTGCCCCAGGGAGAGAAGCCCAGGGCATCCTCACCTACATGCCGATCTATATGGCCAGATTCATATCTAAAGTTATATGACCGCACAATAACCAGACCCCATCTGCACTGAAATCATTTAATGACTTTTTACATCATCTTTTCTTTTTCCAGTAAAAATAAGTCACGTACCCATGCCTTATAAAATTAGCCCTAACCCTCAACTCAGGAGCAGCAGGAGCTCTGACTGCCCATGGGTCCTGTCCCCATGCAGCAGCAGCAGCAGAAGCTCTGACTGCCCACGGGTCCTGTCCCCATGCCTACAGCTCTTCACTGCCCATGGGTCTTGTCCCCAGGCAGCAGGAGGAGCTCTGACTGCCCATGGGTCCTGTCCCCATGCTATTCCACACTATTCTCTAAATAAAAGAGCACTACTGCCAGATCTTGAGAGTCTAAGAAATCTTTCTTTCGACTCCTCGGCTCACCGACCCTGCATCATTTCTGATCCAAAATTTCTTCCCTCATTTGATGATTATCGGTGCCTGACTCACTTAAAGAACTGAGATCTTATGCAAATACAATTGAGACTTGCATTTACTGAATTGGCTGGATGTTTATTGAACACTTACCTGCACACAATATAAGATGCTGCAAAAGATTTGTATACAATACGGCCCTTGATCAAGACTGGTCCACAATTCTTTTGAAAGGAGAAGACTCACACCCCAAACAGTAAACAACAATACAACGCAGAGTGTATCAAGGGTTAAAACTGAATCCTATATAAATTAAATGAACATTGCTGTTTTGATGAGCTACCATTTTTACGAAAAGTCCCGTAGAACCCATTCTAGGAAATAAGAGTCAGTAAAGAGGATATGGCTAGTTTAAATGTATCCATGAGGACAAAAGAACTGGGAAAACCAGGAGAGTCCAAAAAAACTCCAGGGCCTATGACCACTGTATTCATACAAAGGAAAAGCCCAGGAGGGGTCTGAGAAATTGTTTAAATTTGATAAAGTCAAGAGGTTAGACACAGTTAGCTGTAGTAGAATTGTCTGTGGGGTTTGTGGTCAGTGAGGAGAGCCATGAGTAATTTCACAGAACACAGCGAAGATGGGAGTTTTAAGAAACAAGAATGTAATCCCATAAACAGGGGGATCTGTCGATGACTGGGTGACAGACATATTAATAGAATGAAGGGATATGCAGTTGATGTTATGAGAAGCAGAACACTAAACAGAAAGGAGAGCCTCTGCATGTCACTGCTAGCAGTATTTTGATTGTTTGTTTACTCTTTTTTTATTGAGGTAGAATTAACATATAACATTATATTGATTTGAGGTGTGCAACACGATTCAGCACTTACATATTTTGCGAAATGATCATCATAATAAGTCTAGGTAACACTCATCACCATACACAGTTAGAAAACTTTGCCAGCAGTCTTAAGTTGGAAATATCCTCTAAGACGGAGGCATTTCTTATCAACACTTCATGTCAAGTAAGTTTGGTCATTTCAGCCAAATCTTCAGAGCTGACCAATATTGGGCAAACTACTTCAGGGGTTTTCTGGTGGATTTAGGGCAAAAACACAGGAATCCAGAGTCCACAAAGTATCAGGGAAGAGAGAATTCCAAAAGGACAAAAGATCACTTAACAAAGAGACTAGCAAAGTCTGAAGCATCATTTCATTCCTTTCCTGGCAATGGCCTGCGTTGAGCAGCATTTTGGATGTTGGTTCTCTCCTGTTAGAAGAGTTAGACACAGTTCAAGACAGAAGTGGGTATATGCCTACCTACCATATCAAAGGAATACAAATAATTCAACAGGGTAGTTAACGAAAATACTCCTATAGAAACAATGTAGAAAGCAAACAGTTTAAATCGCAGTGGAGAGAACGTGCCTTTGAAACTGTAGATAACTAATTTTATGAGTCAATCTTTATTGAACTCCAATAATGCTCTGGGTTCTTGCTGCTTTTCTCAGAACCTAGATTGGATGTGGCCTGTATGCAATGTTCATGCTAATAATTTTATCAGCAATAAGCTGCATTATACACCTAGAGCATTGAATGTAAGTATTAGTGATACATACACATATGATATATACATATAAAAGCGCCCATCCCTTCCATCTCAAGCCTAACTCTATACAGGTATTGAAGCATTTTTTCCATGTGACCTATCCTTTTAATCTTTATATCCCTTAACACAGTGATTCTCAAGATCTATCCTGGATGAACATCCTCAGCATCTCCTGGGAATCTGGGAATTTTTGATTGTCACTACAGGGAGAGGTGCTACTGGCATCTGCTGGGTAGGGTCCAATGATACTTCTAAACATCCTACAACAAGCAGAGCACCCTCTGTCCTCAACAAACAAGTATCTGGCTCCAAATGTCAACAGCGCTGAGAGTGAGAAACCCTGGTATGATTTACACTGCTTAGTACAGAATCAGGCACATATTTGGTGCGAAATATACTACCACTTTTAATTTAAAACTTATTATAAAAGGATCCAGAATTCATCCCAAAGATTCTTTAAGTAAAAATTGGATCTGCTCAAATTAACAAAAGTAACAAAAATATCCATGTGGATTAGAGGCTGATTCTCTTTCTTGTCAGCCTTTCCAGCTTTCAGCTAAACATTTCCGAGAGCACGAGGAGACCCAATGCAGCGAGAAGGCTCATTCCCGAGCAGACACAGTTCTCCTCGAGGTGACAGTGAGGGGATAAAACATGCGAAGACAGTTTCAAAAGGGATATCATCATCCTCAACAACAACTTCTACATGTCTCCAGATTAATGAAAGGACAACCTCAGGCTGGTTGCTGCCAGGCTTTCTGCCACCTGCACCTCTCCAGGAAAACCTGTATATTTGAGCACTAACTCTTTTTCAATCAGCATGGCTGAAAAAAATACCTCATTCCACCTTAAGACAATTTCAGATTTTAGCTTTAAGGACACCCCATTTTCTTCCCAAAAACAGTGAAGAAGAAAAGAACCCTGAGAAATGGTCACCATCACATCTGTGCTATGAAACCGCATGAGACATATCTGGCGGAATATATCAATATCTATATGTATCTATACAGAGAGAGAGACTATAACAGACTTTTCCACTTCTCTAGGTGTTAAAACTCATAGCCAACCTACTTAAAACCCCACTTTTGTAAAAAAGGCAAAAACACGTTGCCATAATGACTCCTAATTCCCCTATTTTTGTCTTTTGGAGGCAGATGTTTTTAATAAATCAAGGACTTAGCTTTCCCACTTCTCATCACTTCCTCGTTGTTTTGGGTGATCTGCTGTCAGGAAGCCACGTGTTACAGTGATGTATCGCTATCTTTCACTAATCCCTATGCCAATGTGCCTACATTTCTGTGTAACAATTTATCCTTAAGCATCTGTGTGAAACAACCGATACCAGCTCCAGTGGGAAAGGAGTTTTTCTATTGTTATTATGTAAAGCGTTTTATTTATTATGAATCTTTTACTTGGATTTCATTTTTCGATGTGGCAGAGTCTCATTATGAAGCAAATACATGCAGTGGAATAATGGTAGACCACATCAGATTAAAAATCAAAATATGGCATGGAGGGGGAAGGAAGCCTGTCACAATTTTTAAAGAGAAGAAACTGTTCAGGCAATTTCCAATTTGAACAGTATTGCACCATTGTTACACAAAGTAATTCTGCCAAAGTAATATCTTTAGTTTCTTTAGGACCTCTTCAATCCCAGAGTCCATTATGAATGGAATGCCATGACTAGGAGGGACGTCCTGATGGCCTTTGGACTGTAAGTTACTAAAATCCAGATGCCAATTCTGCAAGTGACACATCATACAAATGCAAATGCTATATCAGACTTCCAAATCCAATGATAATGTAACAAACAAAATCAGTCACAGTCCTGTGAAGTATGCCAAAGTCAATTCCTACCTCTTGTAACTGCCTTATGTCTCAATTTGTTCGCTGAGTACTTGCAACATATTCCTTTTGAAAAGACTTTAATAATGAGAAATACAATCATCCAGAGAAGAATGTGAGGGAGGCAGGGCACTTTTTAGTGCTTCTACTGGGTCTAAATGTCTTGATTTCTAGAGAGTTTGTTCCCTCTGACTCAGAGTTTTGCACCCTCCATGCCATTGACATTTCGTGTCACATAATTCTTTGTTGTCTGGGTTGTCCTGTGCATTGCAGGAGATGTGGCATTATCCTTGACCTTGACCCATCAGATACCAACAGCAGTTCCCCAGTTATGATGACCAAAATGTCTGCAGACGTTTCCAAATATCTCCAGGGGACAAAGACAACCCAGGCTGAGACGCAATGCAGTATAACTTAAAAAAAAAAAAGCCAACACGCACAATTTTGAAAGTCATTATAAGTTAGCTATTCTCTGCATCCCACTCCCCAACCCAAAGTTAGGGCAAATATTTCTTTTTTGTTTTAGGTTGGCACCTGAGCTAACATCTGTTGCCAATCTTCTCTTTTTCTTCTTCTTCTTCATCCCGCAGCCCCCCAGTACATAGTTGTATATTCTAGTTGCAAGTCCTTCTGGCTCTGCTATGTGGGACATCACCTCAGCATGGCCCAACAAGAGGTGCTATGTCCGTGCCCAGGATCCCTGGGCCGCCGAAGTGGAGAAGGTGAACTTAACTACGCAGCCACGGGGCTGGCCCTGGGGCAAATATTTCTTTGTTATGAGTAGGAAAGAGTGAGCGAGCTTGCTACAGAAGTTGGCTTATCAGACCTTAAATAATCCTCTGTTTCTCAGGAAGCTCTCTCTCTTCGTCTAGGTTGAGGGTGAGAAAAATAAAATATAGAATGACGTCAACTCAGGGCCTTAGCAGAATCGTATATACATCATGAAATCTCACCTTCTGGGGGAAAACACATGTTCATGGTGAGCTCCTTAGTTTGGCTTTGCCGCCACATTTCCAGCTAGAATAGAGGAGATTTACTACTCTCTTTCACTCTGTGCCTCTCCTTTGGTTTCCAAACTTCTGTCCCCTCTAGTGATTGATGGGAGTCCCTTTGCAATAGGAACTCCTCCAAATAGTTGGGAACATGCTATAAGAGCATGTGTGAGGGAGACTAGGCAGAAAGGCTGTACTAACTCCATTTTAACAGAAAAATAAACAGCTTTCACTTTTTCATCCATTTATTCATTCAACAAACACCTAATAAATGCTACTCTATGACAAGCATTGGCTAGGAAATTTCAGATAAAAGTTTTTCCATAAAAAATGACTATAATTCTCAACACAATGTAAGCCTTCTTTTTTTAAAAATCTATTTCATCTTCATATAGATCAGAAATTTTTTAATGTTATCCATAGCTAATGATAAGCATGAAAAATCTTGACTAGTTCTTTGAGCTAAAACTTTATATTATATTTTACTGTAGTTGATTCCGAGATGGTACATTTGGTCCCAATAGTTTTAACGTTCTAAAATATAATCGCTATGTGTGTTCTAGTTTCTTTCCTTTAAATGAAAAAGAAAGGGAGGTATTGGAAGGGAAAACATCTGCCCAAGTCCTATAGGTTGAGCACATGTTCAAATGTTTGGGACACATTTTGATTAATCATACCTTCAATATATCTGAGGAAGGTTAGCAACTCTTGAACAGAACAACATTATGGCACTAGTATCTTAAGTGACTTACATACGTTGCCCAGAATCAAAGAGTCATATCATCAATTGGCCAACTGGATTCTACTCTGAACACTGTGCAGGAGGCAAGTCACTCCGCGAGCTGTTTTCCTCTACCTTCACTCACATCCCGTGACCACACTTCACAAACCAGCATACCAGCGTTTCAGCCTTCTTACTCTCTCCCAAATACTTTGCCATGTGTTTAATTCTGCCGCTCCAGAATACCCCCTTCTCTGCCTATCTTAACCTTGTCCATCCTAATGTTAATGTTTGCCTTAATCACAACTTCCCCTGCAAATTCTCCCACTTCCAACCATACCCATATGGAAATCCCGTATATATATTTCCATACAATTGTCTTATGATACTATCATAGTCTCATACCCCCTGTTCTGTCTTGCGTAGAAGCAAATCCTGGAAAGCTGATACAAATAACGTTACACAGTTCCTGACCCTGAATAACTCCATCTAACTCTCTGAATGCCTTCAGAGTCTATTATTTATTTCTTGTACATATGAGTGGCTTCATTTTAAATGGGTGTGATGAAGAGGACCATGGAGCTAGTAACAGGTAAGCAAAGAAACCCTCCTCAGAGAATGTTGATTTCCCTTGCCTCTGTCATAAAGTAATATTGGTTTCTTAATCTCAAGGGAGTGGTTGTTTCTCTGTCTTCACAACACATTTACAAGCTCAGCATACAATGTTTAGTCAATATATTTGCCCATTTCATTCCTATGAATCTAGACAGATTTCTAATAAGATCCAAAATGGATTCTGTGCATTTGATTAATGTTTCTCGAAGAATAACCTCTTGCTGGTAAAATTCTCTGACATCTCTACATTCCAGAGGAGTCACCAGTAGATTGCTCTGTTCAGTCAAATTTTATAACCATTTGCTGATCTCATAATTTTAAGCCCTATAATGCTTATGATTAGCCCAATGTATTTGCTAAAATAAACCATGTCCAAATCAGTATCAGTGGCACCATCAGACATATACCTTACTGCATTAGCAGGGCCTTAGACAAGCTCGCTTAACTAAGTTGGAATTAATAATAGGCAAGAAAATCAGTTCAGCTTTCAGTTGTCCAGTAATGTAGGAGTTGAGTTAGGTCTTATAGCTACCACTGAACATCCATCTGAGCAATGGAACTGTCAGAAATATCTTGTCCAAAACCACAACATCCTCAAAAGGGAAGAAGCGTGAAAAGAGAGACATGAAATTTCGGGAGAAAGCTTTTATTTTTCCCACTTTTCTCGCATCTTTTCGAGTCTTTTGAGTCTAAACATTATTATTTTTGTCTTAAGTGCTCCATATTAAAAACATATGGAAGCGTTGTGTGTTAATATTTTAATGCAGATTTTTATTGTGATCAAAATCATCTACAGTGATATGCCAAGACCTAGTATAGTGTTAATAAAATTTCTTCCCATCTCTTGTTCTGCATTTCCTTTCTTCCTTCCTTCTTCCCTTCCTTCCTTCTTTCTTTGTTTTTTTTTTCATCTTTCTGAGAATTTTTGATAAGTTGATTTTATATGAATTTAGAAATAATTCTAATAATGGGCTGTGCATTCTCTTTAAATAGTAGGGTTTACATTTATTTTTCCCAGATTACTATTCCTCTGCATTGTTTTGGAAGCCTTTGCAATCCTTTTATAAAAAGGATGTGTCAGGGCCAGCCTGGTGGCATAGTGGTTAGGTTCGCATGCTCCGCTTCAGGGGCCCAGGGTTCTCAGATTCGGATCCTGGGCACAGACCTTACACTGTTCATCAAGCCATGCAGTGGTGGTGTGCCCCATACAAAATGGTGGATGATTGGCACAGATGTTAGCTCAGTGACAATCTTCCTCAAGCAAAAAGAGGAAAGTTGGCAACACATGTTAGGTCAGGGCCAATCTTCCTCACCAAAAAAAAAAAAAAAAAAAAGAAGGATGTGTCATCTATACATTGTCCTAGTAGACATTTATTGAATGGTGATTATGTGCCCCCAACTTTTCTTAGTATTTAACATGTATTTCATTCAATAAACTATGTGATCGGTGCTCTAATTATTCCTGTTTTACAGATGAGGAAATTGAGACACAGAAAAGAGATATAACTTGCCGAGATATTCAAAATTATTAAGTAGCCAGTCTGGATGATAACTTGGATCTGTGTAAATTTGAAGTGTATTTTTTTAACTACTGTACTCTGAGGTCCAAAGAATTTGTGTTCTGCAAGTTCATATAGGTGATGAATGACAAAACTACTATTTCAATACAGATATGAGAAGGCAGAGCTTGTGATTTTAGGCACCATGATACCCTGCCTCACGGAAATGGTGTTTGCCGATAAAGAATTTTATATGTTGGATTTAATTGAAGCTACATTCAATGCCTAAAATTTCACTTTTTGGTTATCATACCTGCCTTTTTCAATATAGAAACCAGAGGGCCTATTATTTGTAGCCAAGCTTTACATCTACTTTTATGCAAAATTATTCTTTTAATAAAATATGTTGTTTATTTTACCCAACATTGGGAATCTGGGGGGAAAAATTAAGAAACTGAAGCATACAGCCTATCATATTTTTCTACAAAAATAGGCAACTCCAGGGTCCAGCCCAGTAGCGCAGTGGTTAAATTTGCATGTTCCACTTCTGCGGCCTGTGCTTCACTGGTTCGGATTCCGGGTGCGGATCTACGTACTGCCTGTCAAGCCATGCTGTGGCAGGCGTCCCACATACAAAGTAGAGGAAGATAGGCATGGATGTTAGCTCAGGGCCATGATTCCTCTGTAAAAAGAGGAGGATTGGTGGCAGATGTTAGCTCAGGGCTAATCTTTCTCAAAAAAAACAAAAAACAAAAAAACAGACGGTCAGTCCATAATAGATTACAAAAGTAAAATTTTAACAGAAGTCATGATTTTGTGCCCTTGTGTTTCATGCTTTCTTCTTTCTTTTTTAGAAAATTAGCACTGCTAACAGATGCCAGGATATTAGACAATGCTGCAGAAGCTCAGATCTGTCAGTGTCCTTAGTGCTGACCTGGGCCCGTCCCACCACCTCCCCCTCTTTATTTCTCTGTGATGCTCTCTCTGAGTCCCAGCCCCGTGAGATATGGTAGAGCAGCGTAGCAAGTCCAGGAAGCCAGAAGGATCTGATAGGAAATCCAAAATCTACTTCTGACTAGCTTGGTTAACCTGAGCAAGCTTACTAACTTTTCTCAGGCTCCATTTCCTAATCTATAAAGTGGGGATACTAATTCCTACCTACAGGCTTGTTTTGAAGAGCTAACGAGCACGGTATCTGGCATATGGTAAGCACTCAGCTAGCCCTCTGTTCTCTTCTCCTCCCTTCCTTCTGCTTCATTTAGGTCCCATTTGGGATGCTGTCTCTGTCAGTGCTCTGTGCAGGTGCACGTCCTTCCCTGACCCTCAGGGAAAGTGAGTCATTCCCTCATCTGTGTCCCCGCGTACATAACTCCAGAAGGACACCCTATTCCCAGCGTCCTTTGTTTGGCTCTTTTGTCTGTTAGACTACAAGCTTCCCAAAAAAGAAAGCTTAGCTATTTGTTAGCTGTACCCTGCTCATTTGCAACAGTGCTTGGTGCATAGCAGCCAAAACATAAATAGTTGCTGAAAGGAAATGAAGTTGTTTACCTTTCTGAGTCTTGGTTTCCTCGTCATTAAAATTACGGTAATGAGTCTGGCCCTTTAACCTTACAGGATGGTAGTAAGAATCAAAAGGGATATACATTATCATAATTAATAAAATAATTTCAAATATTCAGTTGCAATAACACCTTTTTGGACAATCATTATACTGTCTTCTGAAGTGGCATGCTATTCAATATCGCAATACTTGTTTGCGTGACTCTGTCCTATATAATTTAGTACGTTATTCAGAGCTGAATTAGAGCTCCTATCTCTTAATACTTGCCTTCTCTCAATAAAATTGACTTTCAGTTGTCCCAACTGTATTTTTGCTTTGGAAGCAATTTTGTCCTCAGGAAGACATGCATTGTTTTCTGTGTAACCATTGTCCCGTGTGGGTAACTACCGAAACAGGTATTTGAAGGGGATAATTTTTCTTTGACGTTCTAAGGCATTTACATTTGTCAGACATTTGATTAATTTTAGGAGGTAACTCCAAATTTCATCTTTTTTTTGCGAGGAAGATTGGCCCCCTGAGCTAAACTTTGTTGTCAATCTTTGTCTTTTTGCTTGTGGAGATTAGCCCTGAGCTAAGATCCATGCCAATCTTCCTCTACTTTATATGTGTGTCGCCACCACAGTATGGCTTACTGAGTGGTGTAAGTCTGTGCCTGGGATCCGAACCTGTGAACCCATGCCGACAAAGTCGACAAAGTGGAGCAGGCCAAACTTCACCACTACGGCACTGGGCTGCCTCTCCAAACTTTATCTTTTCGATGCGCATCAATTTGTGCAACTTTCTCAGACTAGGAAACCAAGGGATATTTTTTTTGTGGCAGATGAGGTCACAAGTGGGTTTGTAGCCAGGATATATAGCGTCAGACCAAAAAGAAAACTCAGTGATAAAGTAGGTTTGCTAACTTACTCAGACCAATCTTTAGCATTTGCCCCAAGCTATCGAATAACATCTGGTGACAGTTCTTCTTCAGGACCACTTACAGAGTCTTCCCACAACTTTGAAAGCAGATTCTCCCATCAATTGGGTTGCTCTTACACATCATTCAGATTTCTCATGAAATATCATCTTCTCAGAGAGACCGTTCCTGACCGCCGTACCCAACATTGATCTCTCCTCATTTTTAAACTTCACTTTCTCATCCTCTTTACATTTCTTTTTGGCATCTGTCACTCTCTGGCATTGTTTCCTTTTTGGGGGTTATCGTTTGGTAATTCTCAGTAGAATATAAGAGCTAGGAGGGCAGCAGCATTGTCTTTCTCACAGATTTCTGAATTATCAGAAACTTGAAGAGAGCCTATCACATACAGATGCCTAAAACATTTGTTTAGAAAATGAATGGGTAATTGAATGGAAGAGTTTTTTTGAGAAAACAATAGTGGCTAAATGAATAGCTTCTGTGACTTTTATTAAGAACTCATTTATAGCTATGTAACTACGGAATTGAAGACAATTCTTCTTTGAGCAATGGGGTTTATGCGAATCCACATGCTACTCCATAAATCTTGCCAGTCCTCTTTTACAAAAAGCATTAAGAATATCGGTGCAGGCCTTGTAGGCAGCTCCAGATGACTAGCGCCACTCTTAAAAGGCTTATTAGCAAAGTTTTTAAATCTTATGTTTTAAGATTAGAAATGTACATTTATACAAACATAGACATCAATGGACATAATTGGATATTTTGACCTTCTTTTTTTCTAAGTGCATTTTTTTCTCTTTTTTTGAAGAAGATTAGCCCTGAGCTAACATCAGCCACAAATCCTCTTCTTTTTGCTGAGGAAGATTGGCCCTGAACTAACGTTGGTGCTCATCTTCCTCTGTTTTATATGTGGGACGCCTGCCACAGCATGGCTTGCTAAGTGCTGTGTAGGCCGCTGAAGTGGAGTGTGCGAACTTAGCTGCTACACCACTGGGCTGCACCTTTCTCAGTGCATTTTTGAAAGAATTTAGGAAAGGAAAAGAATTTGGAACTTTTTGAGTCTTAGTTTTTCTGACCTAGTTACCAATACTATTATTGATGGATTGATAATCATTTGAAGGTGAACTCAAGAAGAACATCTAGATTAACCAGATGAGATGCATAATGTATTATTCTGTAAAAGACATATATATTCACACACACATCTAATGACAATATGTATTCAAACTTGATCAGAAATAAAAAGGTAAAATGACTCAATACTTATATTTTTAAATTAAATATTATTTTTAAACTATGAAGATTACTAACCAATTTTGAGGTTTTCCAAATAATGTTTTGTATTTACTTCCATTTTTTCTTTTATTCCAGCCTACCACTTTCTTCCCAACGAAGGGTGGTTCGAACCACGTAACTCTAATTGAGCTTTCTTCTTTATACCTCGGTCGAGCTGGACTTGTCCTCCTAGCGCCTCAGTGTGCTGACCCCTTCCCTGGATCAGAGCCCTATCCAGATGGTTGCTATTACCTGAGACTGTTTTTAAAAGGCAGCAGTTACCCTGTGGATGGAGATATTCCAAGGCTGTTCTCAGAGAGCTAAGCAGGCCATGTTCATTACCGAGGAATGTGAACACCAAATTTCACTTTATTTCTCCCACAGTAGAGTGTAGAAAGTTGTTTTAGTCACAGAGCATGCCCTACGTCTCTCCATTGTGAGGCCTCGGCTTATGGACTGTGTAGTCCTGCAGGTCCCGTACTACGTGAATAGTGAATATGGAGAATCGCAGGTTGCAACGTAAGTTTTTGAGCTAAGGAGAAAGGAGGTGAGCCAAGGCTCAGGAGGGACATTACCTTCTACTGTAAGGAGGTCCCAGATGTTTCATATATCGTATCCTACTCCCTCTACTTCTTTTTCTACTACTACTATGACTATTACTGCCGTTAATACTAACACCATCACCACAATTCTGCATATCCACATTGTGCAAGATATTGTTCCAGGAAATTTATGTGCATTCATTAGCACGTTAATTTCTTCCAGAAACAATCAAGGTAGGTATTATGTACAATTGATGGGTAAGAAAACTGAAAGTCGCTTACACAGCCAAGGAAGTGTAGACATAGACCCAGGGTTTAAATCCAGTGAGCTTTCATCCAAAGACTGCTGCTCTCCCACTGTGAGTCTTTATATTCATGTAGAAGGCCCGACAGATCCTATTCTGCCTTGCTTTCTGATTTCTTAATGCATAGACTCTATGCCTCTCTCCCTTCAGGGCACAAAAGAAAAAGAAAAACCCAAAAAACTGTAAAGGAATGAAGAACAAAAAGTTTTTATTGAGTTTTCTAGGTACCTACTAAAGAGACTGAAGAGGCTCTTTTCAGCTTCTTCATGCGCAGAAGGAGGAGAGGGTCTCAGAATCTCCTATTTATTTATGCAAGAAGGAATTCAAGCGGTGCTTGTCAGCTTTGATCCACCCAAGCCTTGTGAATCGGAGCAAGAATCATACAGCAAGTTGAAAGAGGGTCAGGGGAATGGAAATTTGTAGGAGCAAAAAAGCCACAAGTGGTAGATAAATTGTTTTCAAATGAGTACAGAGATTTTGGTAAGGTCAAAAGTAGAAAAAGAAAGAAAGAAAGAGAAAGGAAGGAAGGAAAGAAATAGGAAAGAAAAAGAAAGAAAGAAAGAAAGAAAGAAAGAAAGAAAGAAAGAAAGAAAGAAAGAAAGAAAGAAAGAAAGAATTTAAAGTAATTGCCTTCAAGTTCCTTGATGGATGGGATGAACCCCAAGTGTCCTATCCATGCTTCTATTCATTACTTGTTCAATTGGGAGAAAAAGATATTAAGAATTTTACTTGGAAAAAACTCTTCCAAATATTTGGTAGCAACAGCTAACCAGTTAATATAGGCAGCATATTTTCTAGGAAATAGTTTTAAAATGTTAAAGATATGATAAGACAACTAGCAGAATATTCAGCAACCTGCAAAAGATCCCCTATATTTTTGTACATAGACTGGACTATGGTATCTAGCTAATAATGTGACTAAGAGGTGGCCAGCCATTTACCATGTCCTCATTTGCTTGGAATTTGTAAAGTTGAAGGCAGATATATTTTTCTCCTGTAGGAGTTGATGAGGGAAGTTACCATTTTGGCAATAATGCTTGTTCTTTGGAAGATGGTTACCTTGTAAATATGATTTCTTATGGGGTGAGAACTTTGACAGTCTTGAAACTTTCCTTTTTTCTATATAATGTCCTATTTCAGACTCAGTTTCCATGATGGGAAATTATTAAAGTTGATGAATCTACCTAGATCCTCGGGTTTCATCACACACATACAAACATATACACGAATTTCATTGGAAAGAAAGGTAATAGAGATTTTTCTACCTTAGATCGGAAGTTAATTTCTTTGGTTTTTATGACATATTATTGTATTGTAGCAAATATGTTAAGGAGCAAAGATGGAACAGAGAAATAATAATAATGACATACCTCCAACTAGATTTATATTCCAATTAAAATTAAACCTTAAAAACTCTGTCCTTGTTTTATTTATGTTTAGCTAAGGATGCAGTCACTAAGTGCACCTTAGTGTTTTTAAAAACATTAAAGTTGACCTATTAATGAGAATACTGTATCTCAATCTGTGGACCAATTTCGTACATGTGTAATTGGGATGGCGGGGTGTTGAGTGTCAGCTAGTTGGATAGCTTATTGCATCCTAGTCTAACACTATGAAAGCTGTAGTATCTCTTTTGAGTTGAAAGGAACCTTAATTTTGTCTTCTAATCCATCGTCCTCCCATTGAAAACATCCCCTCTGAAATGTCTATAACTGAAACATCTCTAAATAGATAACCTAAAGAACTTAAGACACTTCATTCTCTCTTCCCTCAAAGGGAAGAGAGATGGCAGGCATATCTTTAGGCCAATAGCTCATTACTTTGCTGACTCTACTTACTGGATCACTTTTAAACTTCGACTTTTCTCTTTTTGGGGCTAGAGCTCCTTGATAAGATTGAGAGTCAGGGCACTGACTCTGCTATCTTTTGTTGTCAGTCATGAAAAATCCATCACCTCTCTTCAGAATGGGAAGGATAGTGATTGCTATTATTTTTCCATCTTTGTGGTTTCAACCGAAATTCAAGACACAAGACCTTTAGCCCCAAGGTTGATCGAGGTAAAAGCGTCCATATATTGTGGCTTTTGTCTTTTCGTTTCCCATTTTTAGCAGAGTAAATTTTATTGCCAGCTTGATTCTGTTAACATATTTTTTTCCCTGTACAGAAAGCCATGAAATGGTTGGAAACAGATTAATTTATATCAGCCTTTTGAAAGGCAATGAGTGAAGAAGAGAGAAAATTTCTAAAGGCAGGAAATAATACTTTCTGGGCCATTGGTCAGGATTTTCCAATTTTCAGTTTATTTCACTTACTATATAGAAAAGCATTGAGTGTAGGCACATTGTAAGTCAGCTTTAGTGTATTTAATGGATCTGAAACCCCTTGAATTCCATTTATGCACCCTTCCGTTAGTATTTTAAGATTCTAATTGTATTCCCACAATGAGTCATTCTATATCAGTGGCTGACAGTTGACAATCAGGGTGGCTTAGAAACGAACATTTTTTACCTATCAAATTGGGCTTTGTATATTTAATAATTGCTAAATGAAAGACACTGACAAAAGTAATTTGATCACAATGTGGATTACCAAAATCTGCTTCTCATTATAAAACATTTCCAGACGCCATTAGGAGAAATACTGGGGATTTGCAATGCAATAGATAAGCAGCAACTGGCTCAAATCTACATTTTAAAGTTGACTGGAGTATTCCATATTCCCTTTAATATGGTATTCTTTAGATCTTTCTGCTCAACATGGGTTGACTGAGATGCATAGTTGTGTATGCAGTAGAAAAACTTTGATTATTTTTTTCTCCCATTATGCGGTACCATGGCTGAGGGACATGGTTCAGGAAAGCAATGTTAGGCTTAATAGCTTTGTGAAAGCAGTTGGGTAGAACATTTAGATAGTGAAATTTCCCCAAGTTCAACCTCATAAGATGTGGTGACCTCTGCCTTCTAAATACTTGTTTAAAATGTCATAATCAGTTTCTCGATTATGTCGGTTGAAAATACAGAGCCGTACCAACCACAAATTCTGACTGTAGTAAGTGGACCATCAAGTGCAGTGTCAACAAATATTCAAAATAGGAACCCTAAAAATTACAAAGGTAATGTTGTCTCACAGGACTTTAAGGCAAATAAATCCAGAAAGAAAAAGCACAGCTTCACCTAATACTTCCCATGGGGAGAAAGATAAATGTTCCTAAACTCTAATAGAAATGACAAATATTTTAAAAACACTATTTGACTAGACAGGTTCTGAGAGAGGCGGACAATTAGAAAGCAATCATTAAAATTATGATATTTAAAGAGACAGGGACAAAACGGAAATCAGGGTAATTTCAATCCATCAGACGATGGTAACTGTTTCCTTGCGTCTCTGGTATGCAATTAATCTCACAGAGAAGAATATCAATAAATAGTTGTTGATTAGGTAACTGCATGACTTTTCTCCTGCTGGATTGAGTTTCTCTTGGTGAAAGTCCATTACGTATATTTTTTTTTATGGTCCCAGCACCTGGCAATAGAGAAGAGATTATGTTAATGAACCAAAAGTCAATGCAGTAGGTCTAATGGAGGTGTCTGTGCAGACTCAAATGAGGGAGGGAGGAAGGTAGGGAGAAGCTGAGGCAATAATTCCATTAAGATCAATATCTTTCATAAAAGGGAGAATTGAAAAATACAAGAATTGCACATATCCAGGTAAAACGATAAAGTTTAGCTTTCAGATGATCCAAGCTGCAATGTTAAGCAGGATAAAAAGAAACAACAGAGCATGTCTCCACAGCTTGGACAGTCATCAGACTGCTGCTTTCCTGAACCGTTGCATATTGTTCTATAGAGTTCACACAAACAAAAATCTATTCTGTTGATCTCTGATTCTAAACCATTAGTATGTCTGAAGAAGAAATTTCTAAGTGCACGTGATAGGGTCACTTGACAGCAAACGTCTGATTTCCAAGTTCCTCTCCTGGTTTCTCAAATATAGTTTGATCTAATTAGAATAATATTAAAACACACACGCAAACAGACATACACTTGACAAATGGTTAAAGTCTATGTAACTGCCTGTTGCTTCTGTTATCATCATTATGGACATTCTATCTATAATATGTAGAATATAGGGCATATAAATTAACTTGAGGCTGGTTTGTTAGGAGTGTCTGTTAATTCTAGTTGCTGGTAATGTTGCAATTCATTTCTAAGTCAGGACTGCTAATTTTTATCCTTGTGAGAAAACAGCAGCTTTGTGTGAATGCTTTCCCAGAGCAAAGATAGGGCAGGTGAAATGAGACAGCAGAAAAACAGGGGTAATGCATTATCTGAATTTCTTCTTTTAGTAAAGTATAAAGAGATTAGGTATGTTGTAAAATTGAAGCAATCATGTTCTGTCTGCAAGGCTATTCTTCAAAAAGACTTCCAGGAGAATTGGCCCAGTTCTAGTGCAGTTACACCCAGGGAGCCACATGGGCTCTACATCTTCATGTCTCCGCTATTGCTGTTCTTCTTACCTATAAGCCATTTCTTTTCCCTCCCACACTCCTCTCCCAGCTGCTTGCCGGCTACCTCATCATCTTTTCCATCCTTGGATCCAGTATGCACTCCACTGTAAAGCCTTCCCTGATTTCTCTAAGGAAAATAAATATTTTTGTCTACGTGCATCCTAAAAAATAAGAAACTTCATTACCATCCCTTTTTCAATATTTCCCTCTATTAGCAGACACTACATTTTATTTATCTGTGGGTGTATGTCTGTGTGTTTGTGCACGACTCCACTACCTAACAAAATGGCTGGCACATAGAAAGGATTTAGTCAAAATTTAGTGAATAAAAAACGACACACAAAAAAATAGTAAGGTTCAGATTTAGGTACCTGACTATATATCCTAGCTCCACCACCGAAAATATGTGACCTAACAGTTAAAGAGAGGACGTAATATTTATTTTGGAGGAGTTGTAGGGAGAGTTAACTGAGGAGAGATATCCTTAATCCTGAATCATTCCTTGCATATATTAAATTTCAAGGCATAGAAAATATTTCTGAAGAAATTTCTATATATTTCACATACAGATCTTCCTCGACTTATGATGGTGCTATATCCCCATAAAGCCTCGGTGAGTTGATAATATCATTAAGCTGAAAATGCAATGAACACACCTAAACTACTGAACATCATAGCTTAGCCCAGCCTGTATGCTCAGAACACTTACATTAGCCGACAGTTGGGCAAAATCATCTAACACAAGGCTCATTTTAATAAAGTGTTGAATATTTCATGTAATTTGTTGAACACTGCACTGAAAGTGAAGAATAGAATGGTTGTGTGGGGCAGAATGGTACTAAGTGTATCAGTTGTGCACCCTTGTGATCACAGAGCCTGACTGGGAGCGGCGCTTGCTGTCACTGAACAGCATCACAAGAGTTTCATACCGCATATGGCTAGCCCAGGAAAAGATCAAAACTCAAAGTATGAAGTACGATTTCTACTGAATGCATATTGTTTTTGCATCATTGTAAAGCTGAAAAATTGTAAGTTGAACCATTGGAAGTTTGGGACCATCTGTATTTATGCAGCTCAAGGAAACAAAACACATTCAAAAGTATGAGCAAATGAAACTGTGGCTTTGAATTATTTTAGTTTTCTATTAGGCACATTTATTGCCATATAACCTTGAAAAATCTATCCCAATTCTTTTCATCATTAGTGTGATTTAGTGAGACAATTATGGAGTTAATTCTCCATAATGACAAAAAAAAAACCACCCTCACTATATCTGTTTTTTTCTAATTTACTTTTAAAAATACCACAATCAAAGCATAACTCTCTAGGTTGTTGATCGTGGACTTAGGTGGACTGAAAGCAGGAAGAGAATACGGAAATGGATTTCACATTGAGCCCAGTCCTCAGAGTAGAGGGAAGATGGGAGCGGAAAGTAAAAATGTTGTTATCCAATGTCTAATCATCATGAATTGTGACTGGCACTGATTCTAAGGGCTTTACATATCTTAATTCCTTTGACCCTCCCACAAAACTCCCACGCTGTAGATCTTATAATTATTCCTATTGTTATAGATTTACGTAACTTAGGAAACGGAGGAAAATTTGCCTGAGGTCACATAGCTGGTAAGTAGAGCTGAGATTTTAACAGAGAGTCAGAACAAACTGCTTCTATATGGTAGTCTTTAAGTTAATAAATTGACAATTGCGCTAAAATACACGTTTCTAGAAATGCAATTAGTAAAACTAAATAGATAAAAAGTAGCAAATCTCTTTAGAACAATAGCCATGGTAACACACATGAGAAAGAGACAGTTCATCAAAAATAAAAAATAAAAAGGATTTGGGCTTAGATGGCTTCGCAGCTTAGTTATTTCAAATGCCCATAGAAGAAATACTTTTGATATAATTTAAATATTTTTCAAAACCTTAGAAAAGTCTGACAAATAATGCAGGTACTTGAATGAAGCTAGCATAATCCTCACAGAAACATGGACAAGATAACAGGAAGGTACACACACACATGAGCCACGTACACATGCATATACTATCTTTTATACAAAAATCTACAGGCTCTATTCCTGTGAGTTGTGATACAGAAGTTCTAAATAAAAGACTAGCAAGCAACATTCAAAAGCATGTTAAATTAATAATACAGGAAGATTATATGCTAGTAAAACAGATGTGAATTTGCCATTTGATATTCAGGAGTGAGAATTATCTCATTTCTTTATTTTTCTAAATGAAATTAAAGCTGGGTGCATGTTCCACTCAGTCATTACCCCCCAACACACACACCCACCAGTCTCAAGGTGTCCTGTAAGCAGCCTAGTGACAACATGTTCCCAGAGCAGGAATGGGGAATGGTCACGTTCCCTCTATCTTAGTGGTCTCTACTTTTTCTCAAGCATTTTCTCTTTTAAATCACACCAGTCCTGGGCATCTTTGAAATACTGATGCTCCAAGCAACTCAGACATACGCTCCTCATGCTCAGGACACCCCACCATGCCCCTCAAAATCTGAACACCACGTGCCATCCCTGTTGTTGCTTCTGTTTCTTCCACGGCCCTTGTGTGGGAAGCAGGTATGCACACCTAAAAGAAACCACTGGCCTTCTCTTCTTCCTCTCTCCACTGTCCGTGGTCTGGCCAGCTCCTTATTCTTGTCCGATAGCAGCCTCTCTCTTGCATTATCTGTAGGTCCACTCTGGTCTTATTCCTTGATGATTCCTGCTGTCAGACTAACACCCGCATAGGTATTTTCTTTAACTCAGCCCCCAAACAGGAAGAACTGTTGGGCTGGTGGGTGGAGAGGTGCGGGGTGGAAATGACTGTATCTTCGAGACCTAGGCTTGTTCTGCTTTCCAGAGTGGGGGGAGAGAAAAGGACAATTTGCCTTATACTCTTTCTCCCTACAGCAGCAAGAACACATGAAAAATTAATAGTAGATTTTCCTAACACACCAGGAATACAGAGATAGTTCAATATTATTAAAGCCATTAATATAGCGTATCACATCAATATGCCAAATATGCAATAACCATATGATTATTTAAGTAGGTGTTGAATGAAAAAAAAAACCTAATAATCTAATACCTATTTGTGGAAAAGGCTTAGAAAAATAACTTAGAATTGAAAATGAGAAAATTATCTGAAATTAGAATCCAATATCAGCATTAGTGGCAAAAGACTGTAGACAATCTTGCTTAGTAACAGCAGCAGTTAAACATAGATAAAATTTTGCTTAATAGGCTAGAATGTAAAAGAAATCTGTGTAGGGGCTGGATATGGCCCTGGAACATTGTTTTCCTGAGAAACGACACGCATATCTGGCAATGCACTGGAGTTAAATCTTCTGAGAGATATCTTCCTACATGAAAATATATGACCCAGCAGGTCTGTCTTTGCAGATGTGCGACATGGGCAGTGGCACAGGGCCCTGGGCTTAGAAGGGCCTGTGCCTATCTTATTGTTCTGCTGTCACCATCTTGAAATTCTTGATAAATTTTGAACAAGAAGTCCCACATTTTCCTTTTGCCCTGAGCCCACAAATTATGTAGCATGTCTTGGACTCCAGCCTGACAATGGGGATCTGAAAAGCTCTGATGGTCTTCCCCGTGTAACAGCTGGAATGCAGCTGCTTGTCCAGAGTGGAGAGCTGAAACAGAGAAAGTCCTGAAATCTGGGTCCAGCCTTCACTGGACGGTGGTCCAGGAATGATGTTTTTTAAATCCACAGACGGAGAATCCAGGGTCGCTACTATTAGACCTGGCGCTGAGCTCTGGGATCTCAGCAGAGAGTGAAAAATAAGCTATTTAAAACTCTAGAACAATTAGAGTTGAAATAAAATTGTCTCAGGAAATGCCATGGTTCTTTAAGTATAGAACAATGGAGGAAGTAACAAAGAAATATATAGTTGCATAGATAAAAATGAAAATATTCTATATGACAAAAAATTATGCAAATAAGGGTGAAACATCATACAGGTGTCTCGTACTAGCACATGCAGAAAACAAAAATGTCAGCAATGGTGATGTGTATCTAGAGTGTTAATTGCATGTATATTTTATCACAGCAAATGCCACTTCTACAAGTACTCTGTTGTATGATAGAGCGTGGATTTGAAAATCAGTTAAACAGTTTCTAATTCTAGCTCCACCAGTTTCTAGCTGTGAGAACTTAACCAAGTTATTCAGTTTACTTGTACGTCAACATCTTTATCTGTAAAATGGGGAACCTGTTATTCCTTCTTATAATGGCTGTTGTGGGAACCAAACGAGATTACAGTGTAACATATTTATCATAATTATTATTAGTTTTGTAAGAAAATTATTAGCTAAGTGATGAAAGATGTATTTCAAATATTTAATTGCAGAAATATTTATATTTTATTTCTGTAAATAAATACTCTATATATCTTATAATAAGAAATTATTTAAAGGTATTATAGCATATAAATAAAGGGAAATGTTATGGCATTGAAAATTATCTTTTAAGTAATACGCTATTCAGATATACACAAGTGGCCCCATTACTACATACACATCATAATCTCTACGTATTTTAAATATGTATAGGAGAAAAGGTAAGAAGTTGTAAAATACGTTGTCAAAGATAATTTCACCTATTGGTGAGACATATGGGTTTTATTTTATTCTTTTTACTCTTTGTTTTTTCCAAAAGAATCATCAGTGAGCTTGAAAAAGTTGTAATTGAAAATGAAAATATTTTTGGAACAGCATCCCACATTGTGAGAGTGTTGTATGTGCTCACACACACACACACACACTTCTACATTTATTTGGGAAAAATGTTGTCTTTATATGAAAAAAACATTCAGAGATAATTGAAACTAGGAATGTTGGGAACAGTGAATAATCCTAGGAAAGCTTTAAAAATATTCTCCTCAAGAGAAAGCATACTTATGAGAACTTAAAAATACTGTCTTTTATATTTAAACTCAGTAGAGCACATAGGAAATGCACTAAATTGCTCTAACCATAATAAAATTGATATAGTTTTGAGAAATTATTACTGATTTTAAAGACATGTTTCTGCATTGTGTTTTAGTTTGAAATGCTGCTAAATTTTTTCATGAGAGATATTGTTTGTTTGGCCTTAAAATGTGTATATTAGTTCTTATTAAAATGTGGAAAGTGAACCAGTTACACAGATGGTGAAGCATTGGAAAATCTTTCAAAGTGGAAAAAATATAAGCGGAAGTAGCAGACTATAGCAGAGGTCATAAATAAGGTGATATTAAGAAAATGTGTTAGTTTGTTAAGAAGTTTGTTTCTCACCGAATGGTTTCCTTATTTCCTGTCTTTATCTTCTATGTAAAAAGTTGTAAGAAGCCAGTCAGTGTAGCTTTCCATTAAAGAACATCACTGCTGCACTCAGTTATTAATTTAAATTCTGGCCTGCCCCTTAGCATCTCTGTACCTTTGGTATGTTATGTAAACCTGTTTTGCCGTGTCTTAGTATTTTCAATTTTTTTTTCTATTTTAAAGACTTTAATGTTTTAGAGCAGTTTTAGGGTTACAAGAAAATTGAGAGGAAGGTATAGAGATTTCTCATATAACCCCTGCCCCAACACATGCATAGCCTTCCCCATTATCAACATCAGTCACCAGAACGATGTATTTGTTATCAAGGATGAAGCTTCATTGACACATCATAATCACCCAAAGTCTATAGTTTGGCTTAGGGTTCGCTCTTGGTGTTGTACACTTTTGGGCTTGGACAAATGTATAATGACATGCATCCATCATTATAACATTATACAGAGTATTTTCACTGCCCTAAAAATCTATGATCTGCTTGTTCACCTCTCCAGCCCCCTACCCCTGGCATCGTTGATCTTTTTCCAGTCGCCATAGTTTTCCCTTCTCCAGAATGTCATATAGTTGGAATCAAACAGTATGTTGCCTTTGCAGATTGGCTTCTCACACTTAGTACTATGCATTTAAGTTTCCTCCAGGTCTTTTCATGACTTGATAGCTCTCTTTCTTTTTTAGCTCTGAATAATATTTGATAATCTGGATACACCATAGCTTATTTATGCATTCACCTATTGAAGGACATCTGGGCTGCTTCCAAGTTTGGGCAATTATGAACAAACCTTCTATAAACATCCATGTGCAGTTTTTGTGTGAACATAAGTCTTCAACTCTTTTGGTAAATACCGAGGAGCATGATTTCTGGATCATGTGCTAAGAGTATGTTTAGATTTTTAAGAAATTGCCAAACTGTCTTCTAAAGTGGCTGTACCATTTTGCATTGCCACCAGCAATAAAGGAGAATTCCTGTCGCTCCACATCCTTGCCAGGACTTAGTGTTGTCAGTGTTCCAGATTTGGGGCATTCTAATAGGTGTGTAGTGGTATCTCATTATTGTTTTAATTTGTACTCCCAGAATGATATATAATTCCCTTAATTTTTTGAACTTTAAAATAAACACAAAATCTACTTCACTAGACTAGAATAACTGTTTAAATGATATAGTGTATATAAAACACTTAACCCAATACTTTTTCAACAGTGATTATGATGATGTTGGAGATCACGATGATAAAGAGAAAATAAATGAGAGGAGAATTATCCATCAAATGTGAACTACAGTAGTGATCTCAAAAGTATGCATTATTTCAGCCATAAAACTTATCATTTTTCTTACTAAGCATTAATAAAACAATGATTTTTAATAAATGCATATAACAGAAACTGTGTACAAAATGTAAATCTCAGCTAACAGCAACCATGTTAATATTAGCTGCAAAGTTCTGGGTATGTCACTTCTTAGAAAACCAAGTGTATTGGTAATATTGTAACCATGAAAGGCTAATTTTCTTCATCCACCTTGACATCTCTATTGCAGTCCTGTGGCAAACACTTTCCACAACCTTTCAGTGTTAAGATTTAAATTTGTGTCAGCGATGGCAAATTGACTACCCTTGAAAGATCAAGCAATTTCATAAATGCTAGCTGGGAATAACATATCTCTCTTGGATTTTTCCATTCTAGTCATTAATGAGAGCATGATCTCCATTATAACAAAGATACAATCACAACAGATGAGAGACTGTCTCATAACAATGATCACTGTGCAAAAGTAGGTCACTTTTTCTCCACCCAAGTTGACCCATTAAAATATAATTTATGTACTGCAAGAAGCATCATACAAATATAACAGTATATCACTTTCAGAAAATAAAATTCTTCCTTTTCAATACTCTTGCCCTCTGATTAAGAGAATCCAAGCATTCTTGGAAGATATCAAAAGGTCATACAACAATAATAAAAATGCAGTTTGCTTTACATGTCCTAATTTATCATTATAAAAAGATGAAAATGATGTATGATTAGAAATGCAAGCTCCTACAAGGACGCCATGTGTTCTTTTTCATGGAGAACTGGCAATCTCACTTTTTCTAGATTTATTTCTCTAGTAGAACATTTCGTTTTCATGCCGTCTATATTATATGCTTCCTGAGCTTTTGGAATTCTGTAACAACCAGCAATAAAACTTACAATACAAGATCAGAGGCATTCTGATATATTGTGCTCTTTTATGTTAAATAAGAATGATCATTAATCATATCAGATTTTATCAACCTTTGATGTGCAGGAGATTCACAATTTGGAGAGCCAAGAAATCTTCTGAAATCTGAATGATTTCCAACATATAATTGAGACCCACTATAGATCACTCTTATCCACAGATTCACATAATCACAGCCAAGTTGTGTCATTAAAGTCACAATAACCAGATCTTTGTAAAAGTTTTGGGCAGTCAGAGCTCTATGTTGAAGATGATATGACCACTCTCTGAGAGGACATCTTCTTGTTTTCAAAGCTATTATTGTCAACAATTTTGAAAAAACAGATTATTAATAAAGTGGACCACATACAGAGGAAACTCTATTTTTCCCTTATATTGTTTTCTGGGAAGTGAGAATGGAAGGGCAATAATAGCGCCTACTGTATTTGTCTTATTTCTGTATTCCAATCTATAAATGTACCTAACTACACTGTACAGTTACAAAACAAAATTATTCTGTCTGTATATACTTACATAAGAGATGATGCTACATTGTTTGGAATAACAAAGCAAGTAACACTATTATCTTGTGACCTGTGTGTATGTTATAGGCATTAGTAATAATCACTACAATATGACAAATTCTCAATCCACAGTATTTGTCTTTAGAGAATGAATTTAGGATTGGAGGATGGACATTTTTAGTATCTTCTTTTATATACTTTAATATACATAATGGGATTTCAGTGAACACGCATTTCTTTTTTAATAAAAAATAAATAGTAAAATAATTCATCTAATATATAATTTTTGTTAATATTAATTTTAGACTCTGCCTAGTATGATGTGAGGACTACGAAGCATACCTATTTTGTTTGAGTCCAAAGAGAATAGAAGATAGTGACTTTCATCCTGTTTTGCGCATAGAGGTTCTGAAGAAACATTTTCAGAATTGAATGATTAGTGACCAGGGAGATGGAATATTAAACAGGAATCAAGGTTCATGCAGAGAAAATATTTGAAAGTACCACTGTGATGAGTAGAGCCTGACTTGCACAAAATAGCTAAGACAAAGTGGTGGGGAGCAGGGAAACTGTTTAGGGAGGAGACTATAGCTATTGGGCACTTAAAACCCGGGCTCTGTTTTAGGTGTTTTAATGTACATTGCCACAGTTAAAAGGATTGTTGAGCATCAATCAAGGCAAACTAAAGACTTACAAGATGAATGCATAATGAAGCACCTTGGCACATTATTGCATGTCACTCCAACAGTATTTGTCACACCAGACACAAGCAAGAAGAAAGGACATAGTGGATTGATCTGGGTTAACATAGCCATGCAGAATAGGACAGCTGTGCCATAGTGGTGTAAAAGTAGGAAGGGCCTAGAATATTAAGGGCCGTTGTCCTCAGAAAAGACATCAACAGGATTCAATTGCACATATGCGATGGAGAGAAAGATCATAGGTGGAAAGTTGCGTTAGTGAGAAGATGCCTAAAATTCAGTTTGGTTATTGACAGATCCTTGCGAGGGATCTGCTTTGACTGGATGTACTGACCAGAAAGTGATGCATGAGTAAAAAAGCAAATCATGGCTTTAAAAAAGTAAGGAAAATAACCTCAAATTGAAGTCATCTGAAAGTTTATTCACTACAAGAAATCACAATGCTATTAAAGGATTATAAGAGGACATTATAAATAAAGGAGTGACGTCAAAACATTTTGGAATAAATCCATGAGGCAGTAGACAATGGCAGTAATGACTGTGGCAGGTGGGTGGAAGGGTATATAGCCTTCATCTGGCATAGAAAGATTTGTGGAGCTTTGATGGGGAAGTGGCGGGAGTAAGAATATCTCTAACTATAGACGTGTGAGTCATTTTTTTAGATAGGTAATTAATATTTTTCAAATTATTTTATTGAAGTAACATTGGTTAATAACATTGTGTAAATTTCAGGTGTACATCATTATATTTTGGCTTCTGTATAGACTGCATCGTGTTTACCACCAAAAATCTAGCTTCCATCCATCACTGTACAAATGTGCCCCTTTGGCAGATAGGTCTTGAGTTAGTGGACAAGGGTAACATCACAGTTAATTTTCTCGATTTTATATCTTTTAATTTTATTGATTTATGCTCTTACATCAAGTATTTTCTCCCTTACTTTGGGTTTACTTAGCTCTTCCTCTTCTAGCTTTTGTGATGCGATGTTAGGTCATTGATTTCAGACAGCTATCTTTTTCAAATATAAACATTTGAAGCTACACATTTCACACAAAGCATCACCTTAGGGACATCTCACATTTTTGGTGTGTTTTACCATTGCTATTATTCATGATGAAATATTTTCTATTTCTCTCTATGATAACTCTAAATCGTGGTTTATTTGAAAGTGTCTTTTTAAAAAATTTTCAAGCATTTGAGGATTTTCTAGTTATTTTTCCATGTATTCCAATTTATTGGGCTTCCCATAAGACAAGCAATAGATATGTTAATGGGATGAAAACTTCACACAGTGATGGTGAAAGGGGCTGTGGTAAGAAAGATGTATGAGAAGGTTTGGTGGAGAGATTTAGACTTTGAGTAAATATGGGATATATTGGGATAGATGGGGGTGGGTAGTGTTGTCTTCAAGGATGTGATTCTGTTTTCTGATCATTTACAGCTTTTCAGGCTTAGGACTGATGCAGGAGCTGTACCTAGCCATGAGACAGTGAAATTCAGAGGCAATATCCAAGAAGAAAATGAAGGTGCTGTCTTGGATGATGCTGAAGTTCTAATGTATCCTAACCTCCCCGGACAAGCCAGTATTTCCAGGCCACTCCACAAGACTATTATTTTCTGATGCATTAAGAGCAAGAGTTTTCTGAGCAAAACATTTGTTTACCTTATAACATTTTCTTTTCTCCAAGAGGGAATTCAAGACTAAAGAAAGAGTAATATAATCACTTGTTTATGTCTAGAAATCAGGCAATGTCTGCACAAGTCCTATTCGCCTTTAGAATGTCTCTGGATTTCTTTGAGACTAGGGTTTAAACACATAGCCATTTTTACTATGTATGCTTACATGTTTGTGTCATGGGTCTCTCTAGGTGGAGGAGCAAAGTTGTATTTATCACAGCCCTGAATTCTTACAGGTGGTCTGAAATGGAATTGGTCTTCATATCCTGATGAAAACGTCATTTCCTCCCCAAAAAGCCGACTGATCCATACACCAAAATTCAAAACCAACTCTGTGTAAGTTGGTTGATCCTAAACTTCAAGAATTAGACCTATACAAATTTTCTCTTTCAATACTTTTTCCTCATTCATGTTTGTCCCCTTTGAAACATGAGCACACAGACATTTTTCTCCCTCTCTCTCTATCTCTGTCTCTCTCTCCTTCTCTGTTTCTATTTCTCTCTCTCTCTTCCAAACTAAGGTTTTTGGTGTCTGTGTGCTTGATTTTAATCTATGCTCTTTACCTACACTTACACAGCTAATATTGCTGTGCATTGCTCCTTCTCCAGAATTCAACTTCAGAAGCCCTATAGTCAATTAACTGTCCTGCCCCAATCCTCGCACAAGCTTGTGTGTTGCCTAAACCACCTCCTCGCCCAGGAAACCACAGGTGTGAGAGATGAGTTGTCTGTTGTTTGGTGGTTGTATTTTTTCTATTTCTAGGGCTCTTACATTTGAGCACTTGGTGGCTATAACCCAGCAGGAACCCATAAACACCAACATAGAGCATTTAAATCAATCTGAGAGAACAAGGCTCCCAACTGTAACTTTTCTAAACTTAAAATATATTGTTAAAGGCTACAAGAAATCTATTGCATTCCCTATATCGTTTTATGAGTGTCACAGAAGTTAAGCGTCTCCTGACTCGGCTGGTGGGTAAATCCTCTAGGCCAGTGCTAAAATCTTGTCATGCAGCAGATGGCAGATGCAGCAGACAATCACATACAATGAGGGATCCAGGCTGGTTCTCTAACCTTTCATCACCAGAAATCATTCCCATTGTTTAACTCTGCATCTGCAGCCTATTTACATGAGAGAATTGACTCACTGAATGTTTATGATGTGTTGAGCTGGAGGGAGACACAAGCTGCTCAGATTTTTCTCCGATGACCGTTCCAACCACCATGCAAAGGTCATTGCTTTCAGGTTGTGGTGGCATTATTGTTATTATTTTTTGGTTGTAATTCCCTAATGCACTTTGAAATATGGCTTTTCAAATTGGAACCCCTAAACATAAAGTCATTTTATCTAACTTCCTCTGAACTTGTGATCTTACAGCTGTTGGATAAATCCACTGTAGCCTGTGTCACTATAATCACACTGTATCCTGAAAGCTTGTGCTCAATTTTCATTCTTCCTGTATGAAATATAACAAGGACTCAAGCACCCAGTGAATTCTGTTGTGCTGTGCTGGGAAAAGTTCTCACTGGAAGCACATATCTGGCAGGAGAATCGGGCGCTTGGAGAAATGGATTGAGTGTCTCCGTTCCCAACTTTGCTACTGACCCCATAAGCAACCTCAGACAAATCACTTAAATTCCTTCCCTCCAGCTTCCCTTTTGTGAAATGAAAGCATAATTATATACTATTTCTGTCACAGGCTGGGAACAATTGAGCTGCGTTCATTTTACCAAATGAGCGGGCGATACCAAATTCATTCTGGTGGGGATATGCTTTATTATGTTATGCTCATGGAGTTACACCAGGAAATATTCTCCTTTACCAGGGTGCAGATGGATGAGGAAATACAACCATAGAGAAATAACTATTCTTTAAATCAAGTGATTCCCTGGGCCTATATTGCTGACAACATCTAAATCCTTAGGACTCACACTGGCCATCCATGAAAACAATTATGGGGATCAAGGCCTGGTATACTGGATCCCAGAACAAGAGATTGAGAGAGCCTAACGAGTTGATGATCTTGCATTATGTAGATCCAAACCCACATTATGTTGAGAAAACCCTACATTTTCCTTTTTAATATTCAAAAAAGTTTACAAATTGTTGTTACAGGCTAATAAATGATCACAAAGTGAAGACACCCTTGAATCAACAGCCAAGTCAATTATAGAAATAACCCACACCCTTAAAAAGCCCCTCTCGTGCAATCCTATAATCACTACTAATACCCTTCTTCCACCCTAAAATGTAAATGGCTGATAAACGGTATCCTACAGTATGTACTTTTTTTGTATTACTTTTGCTCCATGTTTGTGATGTTCATCCATTTTGTTGCATATAGCAATAAATTATTCATTTTTATTGTGATTTGGATTTCCATTAAATAAATATATGAAAATTTATGTAACCATTTTACTTTTGATAGGCATTTGATTTTTTTTCTATTTGGAGCTTATATATAATACTGCTACGTATAATGTTAAACATATCTTTGGGGACACATGTACACGCACTTCTGTTAGGTACATACATAGTTATCAAAAAGGGTCATAATGCACATGTATATTCAACTTTAGTAGATACTCCCAAATAGATTTCTTAAGTAATACCAATTTACACTCCTATCAACCGTGTCTAAGTGCTATAATTTCTCCTACCTTTACCAAAGTTTTCAACTCCTTTGGGTAAATAGAAGAAGCCTGATTGCTTGATTGTATGGCAAGAGTATGTCTAATTTTGTAAGAAACTGTCAAACTGTCTTCTGAAATGGCTGGTACCATTTTACATTCCCACCAGTAATGTATGAGAGTTCTTGTTGCTTCACACCCTTGTCACCATTTGGTGTTGTCAGTGTTCCAGATTTTGGCCACTCCAATAGGTGTGTAATAGCATCTTTTTGTTTTAATTTGCATTTTCTCAGGTGACAGATGACGTGTAGCATTTTTTAATATACTTATTTGCATCTATACATTTTTTTTCAGTGAAGTGTCTTTTAAGGTCTTTGGCTCATTTTTTAATCAGGTTGTTTTCTTATTCTTAAATTTTATGACTTTTTGGAAATTTGGATAACAGATTTTTATCAGATGTGCCTTTTGCAAATATTTTCTCCTAATTGGTGGCCCTTGTCTTCTCATTCTCTTAACTTTGGCTTTCACAGAGCAGAAGTTTTTGATTTTAGTAAAGTCCAGCTTACCAATTATTCTTTCATGAATCATGCCTTTGGTCTTGTATCTAAAAAGACATCACCATAACCAAGGTCATCTAGGTTTTCTCCTATATTATCTTCTACTAGTTTTGCATTTTACATTTAGCTCTACAATGCATCTTGAATTAATTTTTGTGAGAGGTGTAAGGACTGTGTCTAGGTTCGTTTTTCTGTGTGTGGATCCACTTTGAGAGCCATTTGTTGAAGAAACTATCTTTGCTCCATTGTATTACCTTTGCTTCCTTGTCAAAATCAGTTGATTATATTTATGTGGATCTATTCCTGGGCTTCCTGTTTTGTCCCATTGATCTTTTTGCCTATTCTTTCATCAATACCACACTGTTTTGATTACCACAGCTTTATAGTTAGTCTTCAAGGTAGGTAGCATCAGTCTTTCTTTGTTGTTCTTTGTCATTTTTCAATATTGTGTTGGCTAGTCTGGGTCTTTTGCCTCTCCATATAAAGCTTACAATCAGTTTGTTGATCTTGAGTGATCCACAAAATAGCTTGCTGAGATAACTTTTTTGAGATTGCATTGAATCTGCAGATCACGTTGGGAAGACCTGACATCTTGCTAATATTGAGTCTTCGTATGCTATGATCTGAATATTTGTGTCTCCCTTCTCCCAATTCATATGTTGGAAACTTACGGTTTCAGTCTTAATAGGTCTGGCCTTGGGGAGGTGATTGGGTCATGAGGGTGGAGTCCTCATGAACGAGACTAATGTTCTTATAAAAGAGATACTATAGAGCTCACTAGCCTCTTCTGACATGTGAGGATACAAAAAGAAGTCTACTACCTAGAAGAAGGCCATCATCACCCAACCATGTTGGCATCCTGCTCTTGGACTTACATCCTCCAAAACTGTGACAAATACATTTCTGTTGTTTATAAACCACCCAGTCTGTGGTATTTTGTTATAGCAGCCCAACAGGCCTAAGACATCTTATCAATGAATATAGAATCTCTCTCTGTTTATTTAGGTCCTTGATTTTGTTCATCAGTGTTTTGTAGTTTTACTATTGTAGATCTTGAATGTATTTTTTAGATTTATATCTAAGTATTTCATTTTGGGGGTGCTAATGTAAATAGCAGTGTGTTTTTATTTCAAACTCCACTTGTTCGTTGTTGGTATGTAGGAAAGCAATGGACTTTTGTATATTAGTCAAAATATGCTTTTGTATATTGTATTCTGCAAGCTTGCCATATAATTGTTTATTAATTTCAGGAGTTTTTTTTGTAGATAGAAACATTGCCTTTTTAAAATTGTGAATCAGAGCAAAGAATTTTGTGATTTCCTATTCAGGCTATGGGTTGTTTAGAAGTGATATCCTTTTTTTTTTTTTTACTTCCAAATATTTAAGAAGTTTCTACCTATCTTTTTGTTATTGATATTTAGCTTGATTTCACTCAGATTGGAGGACATTCTCTTTATGATTTCAATATTTTCAAATTTGTCAAGAATTGCCTTATGGCTGAAGGAAAATTCCATTTTGATAAATGCCCCTGTGTGTATTTTCAAAGCTTACATACTCTAAAATTGTTTACAGTATGATTATGTGTCTTTTAGTCATAATTTACTAATTTCAGCATTTCAGTCTTATATATCCTTACTAATTTTTTCTTCTTGTTCTACTACTGAGACAATTGTTAGAATATTTCACTAACATTGCAAGGTTTTTTTGTGTTTTCTTTTTGATTTTGTTACACATATATTTCAAGGATATAATGTAAGTTGTAAGCAAATTTGGAATACTAGATCTTTCTGGTGAATTGAATTTTTTGTCGTTATTGAATATCTTCTTCTATCTTTAGTAATGTATTTTGCTTTAAAGTTTTTCTTAATTTAATTTTATTTAGTTATTTGATCTGTAACTAGTTTTCTTATAGATCAGTGAGTTTTAATAGTGTCTTTTTTTGTTTGTTACTGTATATAAGGTATATCTTTTTCCATAATTTTAATTTCATATTTTTAAAATCATAATAAATAAGGTTTATTATAGTTGGAATTAATTGTACATATAATCTGACCATATTTTATTTTAATTGCAATATGTACTCTGCCTATCTTTAATCTTTTAAGTCATACATTTGACATGAATAAGTCCTTCTATTTTGTTTAAATTTGTTCTATGTTCTATGTTTATGTTTCTCTCCTTTCATCTTTTTCTATTTAATTTATTACTTATTTTCTCTTGCTCTTGGTTTCTTATATTATTTCACTATTATTATTTCCAATATTGCAACATCCTTGACTTATGAAATTCTAATATAATTTTATACTTTTACCGTTTTCCATACAATTCAAGGACATTATGGAACTTGAAATATATTAACTCTACTCCAACCGTTAATGTCTGTTTTAAACCCTACCAAGATATGACCATTGTTGTTTTTGCTTTGTTTGTGCTTTGTTATTGTTTTACATGGTCAGTATTTATTTAGATTTGCCCAACAAACTTTCTGTTGTTTCTCATTCCTTCTCTGTACCTCTGTGCTTACTCTGTGATTTTTCACAGTACACCAAATTCTCCTTTTTTTTTCTTTTATATTTTACAACATTTTACTTCTCAGTGCTTAGACTGGATATTTTCCTCTGACCTATTTTCTGGTTCACTAAATTTCCCTTCAGCTATGTTAATCTGTTGTAAAGCCAACATATTAATTTCATAATTTTAGGTATTGTTTTGTTCAGTTATTGAACTTACATTTGATACACTTTATACTTTCCAAATTGTGTTGAAATATTTCCTGTTAATTTTATTTCTTGAACATATTGATAATAAATATTTTAATGTTTATATCAGAAAATGCCAGTATCTGGAGCTCATGTGGGTCTGTTCTAATGTCTGCTATTTCTCAATTTTTTCCTTTTACATATATGTTCTTAATTTTTACATGCCTGATTATTTTTGGTTGAGTGCTAGACACTGTAAATAAAAATTGTTGCTTCTCCAGAGAGGACTTAAATTTACTTTAGTCAAGCAATTAGGGCAGGGGAAGCTTACATTCATCCAATCAGGGACTAATATGATTCATTGCTGGGCTATAGTTCTTGTGAGGACTGCTTTATTTCTGCTACACCCTTGCAACTATAATATATCTATTTTGTGTCCCAACCAAAAGCCTGAGAAATTTTGCAGAAATTATCAGGCTTTCCATTCTTTGAATTCCAAATTTCAAATCCCCAGTAACATGAACTTGCCAAAACCTCTGTTCATGTTCTAAAGCTGCTGGTTGCCACTTCTAAATCAGCAAATGCTTCTAGGGGAGGAATAAGGTCAAACATTGGGCTTATCACTATGGGTTTTCCCTCCCCTTACTGACTCTCAGAACCACATCTTTTCAGGGTATTGGTAGCTTTCTGATGCCTTCAAACTAATTTTTAGCACTTTTTTCCCAATGTTTATAGTTCTCAAGGGAAGGAATATTCCAAAATAAGCCAGTTCCTTATTTCCAGAAGGAGAGTAACCTTTTTAGATTTCTTTTTCTAAATGATTTATTCAGTCACTTTGGTCCAAGCAGTTGAGTACAGTCTATAATAAATAGGAAAATCAATTTGTGTAGTATTTCCTACCCAGATTAATAAAATAAAAATACAAAATTTGTTATTTTTAAGTATGAAAAAAACCTTTTGGACTTAGAACTTTCTCTACTCCAAAAACCAGAACAGTCTCTAAAGTCAGCATCTTCTATTCAACCTTAAGACAAAGAGAAAAATTAAATTTAAAGTCTGTTATGGGTTGACTTTTGCCCCCAAAATGATATGTTGAAGTCCTAACCCTGGGTATCTGTGAATATGATCTTATTTGGAATAAGGTCTTGCAGATGTAACTAAGTAAAGATAAGGCCAGGAGGGTGGCCCTAATCCAACATGACTAGGGTACTTAACAGAAGAAGAAAATGCCATGTGGAGATACAGACACACAGGTTAGACGCTATGTGAAGATGGAGGCAGAGATCAGGCTTATGCTGATTCAAACTAAGGAACACCTGTGACTACCAGAAAATGGAAGAGGCAAGGACGTCACATCCTTTGGAGACTTTGGAAGGAGCGTGGTCCTGCCAACACCTTGATTTTGCAATTCTGGTATCCAGAACTGTAAGAGAATAATTTTTTTGGTTTTAAGCCATCTAGTTGTGGTTCTCTGTATGGCAACCCGAGGAAATGAAAGCACAGCCACTCTCCAGGACTGTTACTTATATATCTGAAAGCGTGCACTGGAAATGGTAAATTCACTTAGAATAGTACATCACATGAATTGGAGAAAAAGCATATAGATATAGAAAAAAGCAAAAGTGAAACAAATACATTGGTGAATATTCTGTGCTTCAAATTCTAAGTTTTGAGTAATTGCAATGAAGAATTAAAGAGATTATAATAGGAATTACTGGGTAAAAGAATTTAAAAAAATACTTAAATAGATTCAAGAAAATACGTAAATCTCAAACCCACTTCTGGCTAAGAACTTTTTGAGCCATGCTGTAGGTAGACTAGTCTATTAATTATGGTTTATTGAAACTAAAATATGTGTTTAGGTTAACAGTTTGACAACTTGCGTATGGTTTATTCCATCATATAGATTCTGTAATTTTAGTGTTTTTTTCTATATTTTCAATAGTCAGTGCTTCCACTGAACCAGATGGACCATATTGACAATTGTAGCCAGAATTCTGGTGCCCAGAATAAATAGAACATTCAAGAAGCAGCCTCACAGAATGGAGCCAGAATTAGTAGTGGATGATATGGCTACACCACATGTTGCAAATCTAAACTCTGAGGTGCTTGAAATCCTCTGTGAAATACAGTGGAGTTCAAAAATAAATAAATGAATTAAATAATGTTTAGACTCCTTTAAAGAAGGTTGCAGGCCATACGGCTATTTTTGAATTTTCAAAATAGCCAACTCATTCTATTTTGCTCTTCAAATATATTCTCTTATCTTTCACAGCTAAAAGACACACTCAGGTTTCAACATTAACAATGCTGTTTTGAGGGACTGAGATCTTTTTGTTGGAAGGTTATTTGATTTTTATTTTCTTTTTCTTCCTTTCCTTTCTTTCCATTTAGTTTAATTAATCTTCTTTCTTTTCTATTTTTACTTCTTCTAGTGTAAAATACACATTTCAAGTGTATTTTAGATGGGCAAATCTCTCTTGAGTTAGTCTCTACAAAATACAGTAAGACTTTAGCAAATGATTAAGTTGACCAAATGAAAAAAAAAAGTGAAATGATAGCTTTTTGCAGAATCAGATAAACTATTTTCATACAATGGAATTCACAGGAATATTGTATTTTTGAATCTATGACAATTTTCATCACAAATGTTTTTACCCACAAGGTCTCAATCTTCTCTTCTTTGATTATGTTAGGATTCACATTTCTTCACTATATTTAGCTTCTAATCCTTTTGTTTAATAGAAAAAAAAAACAGTGATAGTCTTAAATAGTAATAATGCTGCAGTTGTTACTATTTAAGAAGTTCCAGATTAGAGAGATAAGATTTTTAAACTGTTTTAAATTATAAAAGTCAATTAATAACATATCAGAGTACTGATATTTCCATAACCTGAAAGATAAATGGCTCCTAAGCCACCAGGAGTTGAATGGGCTTCCTATAAAATACTACTAAATGAAAAGGACACATCGATAGATATAATGATTTGTCATCTGAAGAAACTCCCAGGAAAAAAAAAGTATAGACCACAAACACAAAACATGATGATTTTCATCCAAACATTGCCCAGTGGAGATGAAGCCCACCTACAATTTTACCTTTAATATCAAGAGAGGAGAGGATATTTTAGCCAAAAGTTCTTGAGTATTTGTGGCCCAATAAGGGAAGTCATTGCTGTTATAAGAAAAATGCATCATAATGTCTTCATTTGATGCCATTAAGCAACAAATTCATACAATTGCCCTTATTCACTTTATCCTAATACAGTGCTTGGCAAGAAACATCCCAATTTGCCTCCCACATGAGCTTGACTTCAGAAGAGAGAATATAATGAACAGGCTGACAAGAGTATTCTAGGCATGCCTACAATTTTTTTCTTCCCATAAAAAGTTTTACAAATACCTTGAAACACAAAATTTATAGGCTGGATGTCGGTGCATAAATCAAAATGTAAAATAATTTTAATAATCTAGACCATAAAGCACACGCAAGTTGCAATGCTTTGCAAATAGTAGGAATTCAGTAAATACTTTTTATATACAAGAAATTACCGGCAATTTGAAGAATTGGATATCTTCCTTTTTTCCCCAAGCACAAAAGTGACTTCTAGGGAAAATAAGTTATTCTTTGTATGGAGAAAAAAAAGACAGAAGTAATATCTTTGAGCACTAATTATCTACCAGACCTTATGCTAGATATATCACACATAATACTGTGCATAAATGTCACTTCAATCTAGGTCTTGATATCTCTCTTACCTAGATTAAACATAAAATAACTGAAACTTGAGGATATTGAGAAACCCACAAAGGTAGTAAATTACAGATCCAGGGTTCAAAAAGAAGTCAAAGTAACTGTAAAGCCCATGTGTTTTCTACCTTATCTTACTCCTTGCCTTATGAAAGCTGCGATCTGCAGAACGTGGTATGCATGTCCTATGGGATACATTAAAGCTTTCCAAGTGGTGTGTGGGCATAGATAATTTTGAGAATGCTCCTTACAGATGCTTAATTTCCATATGTTTCCATTTTTTCTCCCTAAAATTGAGAATACACCTGTGTTTGTGTTGTCTTGCTCGTTCTCTCCTCTTGCTTCCTGTTTCACAATAGCCTGTCTCCACTTATAAAAGTATAATTCTTACCAACTTCAAATCTTACTAATGTACATTGACTTAGCATGCTCAAGTCTCTACTCTCCAAGCAGTTCAAATATAGGTCTTGAGGAATTTTCTATTAATCACGGCACCATAAACCTGCAGTACACTTTGCGTTATTCCTGTCATAAATATTTCTGTTACTGGTGGAAAAATCTCGTTAGAAATGGAATATTTTTCACAAATTATAATGCCATGAATTCGCATATCTCACACATTAGGCAAAGGAGTGAAAACTTTCCCTAAATATCCAAAAAATGAATGGTTTGTTTCCATAAGGTTTGTGAAAACCAACTAAATAGAGTATTGGTTAAACATATTAAAGATAGTGGATAGTATACTTCACTCAGGAGACCAAATCACAAGAAAGCTATCGACCTGTGTATTCATCTCAGATTCTAAATATCCAAGAGTCTTTGAAAGTCAATTTAGAAATACCTGTCTGTGCCTCAGCACGCACTCTGCATTTTGGTTTTTCACTCTGAGGATGGGAGGGACTCTCCTCTCATTCACCCACATTTTGGTCTGCGTCTGCATCTGCAAATATGCTTAAATCATGTAATAAGATTAAAGCCTATTACCAAGGATATTTCATTGACAAATGAGATTGAAGTAAATATTAGTCGATGTTCCCAATATTTTGGAGGGTACTGAGTTAAATAAGATGCCTCTCAGTAAAAGTGTAATGAGTATACTTAACAATCATTAGTTTAGCCTTAGTAAAGTTTTCGGGGTTTTTTGGGTACCCTTTACGGAAATTAAGAAAGTAAATAACTTCCTGGAGAACAGCCTTTTTTGCAAATTGGTGTTTTCAACAAAAATGAAAGAGGATCGAATAAGAGTTTCCAGTTGATAGATTACTCAAAGTAAATTTGACATCTCGTAGTGGTAGTTTGCATATAGTTTGTAATGAATTTAGTTACACATTATTTATGTGCAGCACCTTTTTATTTCTTTCACTTGTAAAAATGTGAAATAGAAATATACTTGAAGATCTTTATTTTCTAATGTGAGGAACAAATAAAACACATCCAGGAGTACCAGAATTACTTAGAGAAAAAATAGTCCATCTTATTAAGAAACACATTAATAAAAAAAAGTTGTTAATTTTAATGCTTTATGATTATTTAATAAAATTTGTAAGATACGTTGTTTTGATCAGTTTTGTACCAACGATACAATACAGATTTTTAAAAATATTTACAGACTTATAGTGACAAGAAATTTTTAAACATTCTCTCTCTACTTTATGTATATATATATATACGCATACATAGCATATATATGTATACACATTGATGTATACATATACATATATACATATGTATGCTATGTATATAATTATTGCAGAGAGGAATATAATATTGTGATCAATAAAAGACTTTCAAGGATAAAATTAGATTAGAATAAAATTATGAGTGGATTGTAGAATGGAAAAATTAATTTGAAGAGAAAAAGGAGAGCTTTAAATGTGTAACACTAAAGATTTGTTCATATATTTTTTTAATGGTAGATGTAAAATCACAATGATATTTGTAATCATTTATACATTTAAAAGATTAATATAATAGATTAATGTAAAAGAAGAATATAGAAGAATGAAAATGTTAAGCTGGCACCTTAAAAATCTTTGAGAGGATATGTAGCTTTAAAAAATAGTTTAGGGGATATAGGAGGAAAACAAAAAGCCTGAATTCTACCGTATTGAGCAAACAGCACAATGAAGCTAAGACACTCAGAATTTGCTTGAGCCAGAGGATGCGAATCAACTGCGGCCTATTTATTCCTCCGATGCTGGAAACAGCAAGAACTCCCGAGAATATCATAGGTTCTCAAAGCATGAAATAGCTACATTGAAAAACATTCTTTGAAGTCTTGTTTATTATGTTTTGAATTAAACTGGAATGCCAAAGAGGTTTTAAACAAGCCTAGCTATTTGGTCAAGAATGTAGATACGCTTTGCCTTGACCTGAGAATGTTGCAGCATGAACCAAGAATAGTAAGAGTAGCAGTAACGGCATTAACCGGACTCCGGGTAGTCACTGTCCTTCTAATGGAAAACTTACATTATTTCATTTTTTACATTGAATTTTCTCTTTATTGATTCAAAATGTTCACCATGCCCATTTAACCCAATGTAACTTCCATATTCAAATACATCTAATAACGTATCTTCAAATTGACATTTTCTGCAAGTGGTCATGTGTGCATTATCTGAAGAAGACAGAAGCATTTTTGATTTTTCATTTAATGATACAATATACAAATGCAACTCGATATATATTCCCTTATAATGGTTCTCTCACATTTACAACTCAGAAGATTGGTGAACCCAGGGTGATTGTTGTAGTCACTATATGGAGCTTATTGTATTAGTATTTTAAAAGTTTATTCCAATCCATTTTTTTCTTATACTCTAAAAAATTTGGAATAAAACCTTGATCAAGAGCCAAGTTAAGAACTATAATGAAGGGTTTTCTTATACTTCAGGAAAGTTACTGCAGAATTCAACATTTCATTAGACAATTTTTGCCCTCAAGTGCAGATATGTGCCAACTCATTCAGTTAATTGGTAGCCCTTCAGATGGAAAAAAAAAATGTTGAAAGCCAACAGGGTACGAAAGGGTATAGCATTGGCTAAGAAATTGGCATCTCAGTAACTGCTTATATATCACTATGGAAATCTGGATTTTCTTTCAAGAATGGTTCAAATGCCATCTCTTTGGAGACGCCTTCCCAGACCATTGAATCAGTAGCTCCCATCTTCTTTCTCTAATGCTTTGCGTAGCCATGAATGGGTTAAACAGAAAATACCATGAGTTGCTGTTTCCAGGAAAGATGTTTAATGTCATGCAGAGAATATAAGGTTGCCAGTGCTGCTATCCAAGAGAGAATCTCTTGTTGCATTCGACACTAATCCTGAAGATGTTCTTTTTGCCAAATTGTGGAAGAATAAATGCCCCCTTTCAATTCCACAATACAGTCAGGGGACACAGCTGTCCAAAGAAGGAACACAAATTCTGGACAACTTGAGAAAATAAATCTGGAAAAATACCACTCCAGAGACATTTCTTTCAATGACATTTGGATTAGGGTTTTCACATATTCTTGGAGAAAGGGAATAAAAAGTTCTTTTCTGAGCCCTTCTGAATACAGTGAAATAATTATATTAATTTTTATTTTAAATTAATTATATTAGTTAATATAATTAATTTATTATAATTAATTAATCATATTTAATATATAATATAATAATAATTAATATGATTGATTAATCATAATATATAAATTATAATATATTAATTATATTAATTAATTTAACTTAAGTTAAATGCATGATGATAAATTGCTTGGTGGTCATTTCATAGTGTGGAATCAACAATTCTCAAATTACATATAGGGTTTAGTCTTTATTAACCTCAAATTAAAAATCCTTATATTTATTACAAAGAGATATCTGGCTTATTTGGACTTTACATGACTTCTCAGAAGAGCATGCTACCCAGTTAAAGAGTATTCATAATTCTGACTCTCCTGTTTCTTACTGGATATGCTAAACAATGTGTAAGCATATCACTTCCTTATGGCACTTACCACTGTGTTACGATTACATATGACTTTTCTTATATCATGCATTCCTAGAAGTAGAAGCTATATTATGTACCTTTATATGTGTGTGTAAGAAAGAACATCCAAATTGGGCCAAAGATAGAACCCACTGCCTTGACCTTGGTTGATTATTCTAGAGACAGACATGTAAGCTAGGTCAGTGAGTTATTTCACCAAGATTTTGACTGCAGATAGATTAAACATATTTGACTTTTACTGTAGCTTAAAATGTGAAAGTAAAGCCCAGAGGTAGGTATTTGCCATGACTTCCACAAGGTTTTGTTTGTTTGTTTTTAAAGCCTGTCTGTACTGAGCAAAACAATTAAACTGAGGTGTAGAGAGAAACTGAAGCTAGTAACAGGTAGACAAAATCCTAATGGGGTTTTTCTTAAGGGTCATATCATTCCTGTCTTTGGGTTTTGTGAGACTCCTAAAATCCTTTTAAGTTAGTTTGAGACGTGTTTCTGTAATTTGTAACCATAAGTTTCCTAAATAATATTGATATCGAACCTGAAGTGAGTTCACTCGCCAGTTGCACAGCAAGCTCGTCTCTGAAACCAGGTGTAGTGGAAGGAAGTAGGAATTTTATTATTGCACAGCACTGAGCAAGGAGAAATGGCATCTAACAATGAAATCTCAAACTCCCCGAAAAGCTAAAAGGAAGGGCTTTTATTTGGGGTTTTAGGTGGGGGAGGAGGAGCGTATGGCCTTGCTGGTCTGGTTAGAGCTTTCCCTTGAGCCTGTCTTTGGCCTGGAGACTACTTGCAGAGAGGAAGGAGCCCATGACCTTGCTGGTCAGCACCTTTCCCACCAGCCTGTATCTCCTTGGTGGGGAGGAGATAATGAGTCCAGGTGCTTGTCCTTGGCAGTGTCTGTCTCCATGGAGGATAGCGGATTCTGGAGGCAGGAAGCCAGGGAGTGAGCAGGGAATGAGTGCCTTGGTTTTAATTCCACATATGCTGGGTTTAATGCGGGGGAACTGATATCAGCGTCAGTATCAATATGGAGGGTGGGGAGAAGCAGGGAAGAGTTTCCAGTTAAAATTTACCAGGTCTTAAGTATATCTTCTTCACATGAGTTTGTATAAAAAAGTATCTAACCAGGAGATTAACAAGAATCTCATGGAAATCCAAGAACAGAAACTCTATTTCAGGCAAGCCTGTGACAACTAGAAAGGGAACAAAAATGTCATCAGGCAGTCCTCTCTTGTGGGGGATAACTTCTCATGGCATGAGTATTTCTTTCTGCACGTCTAATCTGCTTTCCTTTCTCTATCAATTTGCTTTTGCTTACTATTTGTGGTCCCTAATCTGCTAAATCATTGGGCTGCCTATGGCCTTGCTAAGGCATCGAATCACCCCTAACATACGTGGTACTTGGGATAATACGAACCACAATAACAATAGCTAACATAAACAGCACTTACTATTTTCCTGGAATCCCATATAGTTGAGGCATAGAACTATGACCAAGATGCCGCTGATCATCCAAATCCATCAGAGATTCTAAATCAGAAGCCAGTTATGTAAAACAGCAGAGACTATGGGCAATCCATTTTGGTTAGCACAGTGGGAGCAATCGCTCCTATGTCCCACTTCCAGCATTAGCTCTTTCTAATAGCCGTTCCGGTGACAGCATCAGCCATTGATAGCATTAGTAAGACAAGCTGTGATGTCTGTGCCTCACAGCAGCAGCAGTGGACAACTCTTCATGGACAAACTCTACTGCATAATTGGAAATTCCTCTAATGTGGAGCCTTAAAGCCTGTCTACAAAGCTCCTAGAGTGCCTATGAGATGTGTGGTCTTTGTAATAATTCTCTTAGATCATCCAGATGTTTCTTTCTCTTTGCTTGCAGCTTACAATGCTGGTTATTCCAAGTGCCTCTAGGTCAACAGTTGGCAAACTTTATCTTAAATGGCCAAATAGTAAATATTTTAGGATTCGCAGGCCACATACAGGCATATTCTTTGTTCTTGTTGTCAGTGTCTGTTTTGCTGTGTTATGCGTGTGTTTTCTTTTGTCTTGCAACCGTTAGTTCATGAGGTGTACAAAACAACAGGCTGTAGTTTACAAATCCCTGCTCTAAGCTTTTAGCACCACTGCTCCTTACCTCCGTCTCTTAGTTACTCAATTCCAGCACACAGAGAAATTTATTTGGTGCTGTTACTCTCCCCGAAGCAAGCTGTTCCTAAAGAGAGCTCCACAATCGGTTCTCGTAGAGAAGCAGAGGAAGAACTCTGAAGCCAAGAGTTACTACTGGCATAAGTGCACTACAGGGTGACAACTTTGGGCTTTGCCAGCCTGACTACCTCTAATCCCTCAAGGTGAGCCTCTCCCAGGGAGCACGTGACCTAGATGATTCCTATAATCCCCAAGCACTTGACTGTGCTCTTAGGACAAAAGTGGAATAACCACGGATATACAGTTGGAGCATTCTTATTATATATTTTAAATCACCCAAACAAACCTCAAATGACATGTTTAGCTTTTACTTCTGTTTTATTTAAGTGGATATGAAAATGAGCCTAAATTGGCATCAAGAAGGTTATAAAGCCCCTGAATAGACTATGCAAGCCAGGAGAAGCTATCGACAGCCCCTAAATCCAAAACATAGATACATAAGCCAATAACAAACAAATAAGCAAATAAATAAAACTCCAAGCAGGTTTCTGCTTGTTGAAGCTCGACTCTAGCTTCCTTTCACTAATCTTGCTCTCACCTCAACAACTAGCTCATGGTGTCTCGATCTTCTGCTACCATCAGCCAAGCTGATTTGAGCTTGGGTCATAAAGAACACAGTTTAGCTATTGTTCCTTAGCAGGACTGTGGACAGAGTGGAAAACTGGACATAATTAGTCATATTCATTGGAAGGAGGATGTTACCGAAAAGGCTTTTAGCAAGTAAATGACATGATGATCAATACCAAATTAACCCTTTTACGAAAAGACCGCTTCAAATGCTTGTTGTTTTCATGGTGTTTCATTAGCTTCATTTTTGTGCATTGACTTTAGCACTACTTGAATACAGCAGCAAACAAGTAGGCATGGCCCCTGGCCTGACTTCTGAATTGGTAGGATTTCAGACTCTGAGCCCAATTCACTTGCAGAGATTTAATTAAACCCAGCCAGACCGTGGTGGTAAAGTATAACTTGAAATAGTAAATACTGTAATTAGCTAGTTCACTGACATTAAATTATATTTGATTCTGTGTTGCAAATTATAGTCCCTCTTTTGTTTTTTAAATGAATAGAGAAGTATATTTTATAGTTAGCCAAGAGCCAAGAAAGAAACATGGTTGATTATCCTTTATGAGAATCTGTAAGTTGTCTCTCTGGCCTTTTGGTACCGAAAAATACTTAAGCGTTTTCTACCTTGGGGTTAGACTGTCTAATGTCAATGAGCTTGTGCCATCTCTTGTCAGAATTAATGTTAAATTAGAGAACAATTTGCTTTCAGGTGTATAAAAATTGGACACGGTAGAGGTCTTTAATTATCAGGCCCATCATTCACATTTGATTATTATATTTTTCTCTGAATGAAACTTGATTTAACTAGGTCTTAGTCATTTAATAAGAATTTTGGCACTTTACACATTTATGGTTTAGATTTCCAATAATTTTACAACATTATGAGTATGAAAACCTGTAATGATGTCTAACCATTTTTCTGAGGAATCTTCAGGCCTTGAGGAGTAATATTAAAATCATAGAAAATATGAATAGGAAAAATGATTCTGTCTGTTTGGGTAGCAAAACTTCTGATCTGATACTTTTGCATTTGAATGTTCTGGGAGTTATTTAAAAAAAAAGAAAGAAAAAGAAAAAGGAATTTGGTCCAGAAGTTTAACTCTAGGCATACCATAAATTTTTAAATTTAAAACGAAGAATATAAATATGTTAATATTTGAATCAATTGTAATGAAGTAGTTAAAAACCTGTCTGCCCAGGTTCCAATCCTGGCTTTGCCAATTAATGGCTGTGCGATTTGGGGTGAGGGACTAAAAATCTTATATATGAGCTCGTATGAGATCAATTTTGCCAATTAACATGAGGAGAAAATGTGTGCTTCAACAAATGCTTATGTGATGGCTAAGTATTTCCTCAGACCAGAGTTTTCAATGATTAAGAAATGACTTTGGGTGTTGGTTCTGCCTCTTACCACTTGAGTGACTGTCTTAGTCAGCTTGGGTGGTCACAGGAAAGTACCATAGACTGAATGGCTTAAAAACCAGAAATTTATTTTCTCACAGTTCTGGAGGCTGAAAGTCCAAAATCAAGGTGCTGGCAGGGTTGGTTTCTCCTGAGACCTCTCCTAGGCTTGCAAATGGCCACCTTCTCTCTGTGTCCTTAGGTGGCCTTTTCTCTGAGCATCCCTGGTCTCTCTCTTTTCTTAAAAAAATGCTAGTCAGGGGCCAGCCCGGTGGCGCAGAGGTTAAGTTCCCTCATTCTGCGTCAGCGGCCTGGGGTTCACCAGTTCAGATCCCTGGTGTCGACCTAGCACGGCTCATCAAGCCACACTGTGGCAGGCGTCCCACATATAAAATAGAGGAAGATGGGCACGGATGTTAACTAAGGGCCAATCTTCCTCAGCAAAAAGAGGAGGATTGGTGGTGAGTGTTAGCTCAGGGCTAATCTTCCTCAAAAAAAAAAAAAAGAAAAGAAAATGTATATATCCTTGGTGTTGGTGGAATGGAAGAGATGTTGTTAAGGATACATACTGGCAGATTGTCAATGAAGAAGTCCTGGAGACCTAAAACTCATTACAGTGATTACGGACAATGAAACCATATTATAAACATTAAACATCCTAAGAGACTAAATTTTAATTGTTGCTGCCACAAAAAGAAGTGTTGTGGTAGAAATCTTAGCTAACACTGCAATGGCAATCATGTGCAATACAAATGTATCAAATCAATATGTTGTATACCTTAAAATTACATAGTCATACATCAATTATGTCTCAATTGAAAAATATATATCCTGTAACTAAACTGGCTTATCTCCAAAGCCCCCATCCATAGGTTAATAGAGGAAAAAATAATGAAATGTCCGATACAATTAAACTCTTACTCTTATATGATAATTTAAATCTCCCTATGTGTTGTGTTCAATATCTCTTATTTAAAAATATTCTGTGGCTCAGATAATAAGAAAACATCAACTGCTCCCTCCTCAATAACTCCATTTTTAAAGCAAGATCCTTTGCCATGTTAATGTCACACAGTTAATACTAAATAAATGCTTGGTGACTAAAGACATAAAAATAAAATTTGCTTTGAAATTTTCCCTGAGGCTTACCCTATAGTTACTAACAGCACCAGATAACATTTTAGATATTCAATAATGTTCACATGGATAAATGAATGTTCTAGCATGGAAAGAATCTGAACATTAATAAATGGTTTTACATACACACCTACAAAAGGCATATACTTTCATGTCTTTATCAAATTTCTCCTTGGCAGAGACCGAATATGAAGATAAATATCCTATGTTTTGGATAACCAGCATGATTGAAAATTTCTGACTAGTAGACTTTGTGCTCCATCCCCCCTTACCCTTATTCAAAAAAAAAATAGAAAAATTGGCTCCCAAAACTGCAATACTTGGGAAATGTTCAAGAGATATGTCAACGTATCATTTGGTTTCATTTCCCAGCCTTCAGCATAATGAGCATGGTTGTGTTTCCTGGTCCGCCTGGCCCCATTCTCATGGATCTCTTCCTGCACACCCATGGATACACTGGCTATAACTTACGGAGGAGAATTGTATTTGCAATACAGTTATAATCAGTTGTGATCCATCCTTGTATGAACAATGCTATAAAATTATATTGTAACGCATGCTTCATTAAGCACAGTAGCCATTTTCGAGTGTAAATTCAAAACATTTCCCATTATGAGTTATTAGGCTTCCAGGTTGGGCCCACTTTAGAAAAAGCTTGTAAAGTTTGTAGTGGGATCTACGCTTATCTGAATAATCTAGCCCATTAGGAGTTGCAAATTTATTCTGGAAAATCAGAAAAACAGTTTCGCTAATGTCATTTCTATTATGCTTGGAATGCTGCCTGAATTAAAGTGTAATGGGACTAGTCAGCCTCCGCAAGTTTTGACATTTGCCCTTTCTTCCTGGATTTCTAAATCAGCTCTAAACTGACAAACTAGTCTAAGGAAAATGGGCATTTGGAATGGGTGGAGATGTCAGTAGCCATTGCCTCTCCGCACATTCAATTTGAAGATTGAAACAAAGTTGTGATAAAATTTTCTTGGAATTCTTGCTTCACAATTTTTATTTCCAGCTTTATTGATGATAATGTTTTGAATGAATATTGATTTATTCTTTTGAATTGGCCACTGATTGAAATCCAACACAGCCACAGGGAGAGAGTGAACAGGCTAATTATTTATCCTGCTACCCTACAATCTACAAACCTATAAGAATTCATTTACTTCCACATTTTTATCTACTTCAATTCATAGAAACTTCTCAACTCTGACCTCAGCTGACATCTCACTCCTGTCCGCCTGGCCAGAAGATCCAATTCCCTAATAAATGTTCAGTTTGATAATCCCTTCAAAATGGAGCTTATCATCTTTCCCCAAGGCCTAGACAGTCCAGTGGGCACAGACAACAAGGTCTCTGTTCAGTTGAAATTCAGAGCGCTCCTGGTCCAAGTGGGATGAGGGCAGGTGAAAGCAGGCAATAGCAGATAGACCCAGTGTATAGCAGAGCGCTGAGAAAGCTTATCGTATGAGCCTGCATCATGGCACATACTGAGCTTTACGTTTCTCTGTTATTCTTGTGCCTTGACCTTCCTGGGCACCAGTTTCTACCCAACCCATTGAATCTGGTTTGCTGTGTCTCCTAACTGGGTATCTTAATCTATCCCAAACATTGAATCTGATCTGTAGAGTCTTCAATTTGTCCTTTATCAGGAGTATCATTCTGCCACATGCCGCCTCTCATGACATCTGAGCTCAGGCTACAGAATTAGTATCTTAAGGAAGAAGTTCAGCCCTTCTAACTCCTGAAAATTCACTGGATAGTATGTTCCTGTGTGCAATTCCTAATTTCTTTCTTTTATATCCACTTGTAGAAACAAATATATAATAAGTAATAACCAAGTTTCTATGAACGTCAGCCATTTGATTTCTGACAGGATTCTTCCTTTGAATGACATCATTTAAGAGTGTCCGGTTTATATTCATCTTGACACCATGCACCGTTCTCAGAGAGAGAGAGAGAGCCAAATAGCATCCATTACCCTGGGTACTCGGCATGCCCTGCCGTTCCTCCTCTCAACAACACTGCTGGTCTGAGTCCTTAAATCCAAGAGAGGGAGAGAGAACACGAATCAGACCTGAAGCAAAGGGTCAGTCTCAGAGGAAAGATAAGAATGATTAAGAAAATTCTAGAAATAGAATCTTGGTGTCTACCTGAAGTACTTCTTTGGAGATAGAGATGTTCGAGAAAACCAGAGATCCATCTCTGATTAGAGAGGAAACAGATAAGGGCATTATCTCAAAAGAAACTGACCCTTTCTTTGCAGACTCGTGTGTCTTCTAAAACCCTCCCTACATCATGCCCAGTACCAGCCCTTCACTGCCACCAGGGTGCTTTTCCTAAAATAGAAATCTGATCGTGTCACCCCAGCTTAAAACACTTCACTCATTCTCCACAGTCTTCAGGATAAATCCAATGATGTACTTTGGCATATAAACATTATATGGTTTGTCGGCTACTTCTGTTCCATGCTCTATCCCTATCCAGCCTTTGCACTCACGACTTCAATTCACATATTTCTTTTTTATTTTTAATCCAAACTATATGTGGTAGTTTCTAAATGTAATACATGTTTGTAATCTATATTTGTACATTTTCTCACAAGGTGCTCTTTCTGAAGAATCCAATTCCACTGATTTTTTCATGGCAGCCTCTTCTTTCCAAGACACTATGTCCTCTAGGAAGCCTTGCCTGACTTGTCATAGGCTAAAGAATAAGTTTATTCAACATTTTCATAGCACGCTTCAAATTCCTCTATCATAGTGCTTAGTATCCTTTCGCGTATTTGTATCCCACTAGAGTAGGAGAATAAAAAGTGTTTTCTACATCTTTCTGTCTAAGGGCATAGCACATCTGGGACTTAATAAACTGAGTTGAATGAATGGATGTCAATTAAAGTCCGGATATTTGCAACAGTTCTGTTGACTCTCAAGTTGTACGTTGGAAAGAGGCTCACGGGCTGCCTGGTAAGAACTTGGGCCATTGGCCTAATTTGGATGCCATATTTATTCTTTCTTCATTCTTTCATGCCCCTCTTTTCCTATATCATTTTTAGCTGGTAGGGGCTATGTTTACACAAATATCAAATGTAAGTTTTTTGTTACTTTACCATCCAGCATAGAATCTAGAATGAAATAACCACCCAATAATTCAACAAATCATGACTGAGCAATATTCTGGACACTGTAAAGCATGTTAATAATACAGAAAGTTAGAATAAGAAGAAGAAGGTAGTAAAGGTGATGATACGCAAGATATTAATTTCACATATTCCTGATGCCTTTTCTCTTACAATGGTCTCTCTCATCTTTTACTGTCAACCACTAATAATTTTTCCTCTAGATAGTCTTCATTCCTCATCCACCCTCCTCACATAATCAGAATTACAACTGTCATGCCATGAAAGTGGCAAATGATTAATACATTGAAAATAAGGTGTTCTAGAAAAAAAGTAGTCTCCCTCATTGCAAGTGAAAATGCTATTAATTATAAGTAATATTTGAGAGTTAGTAAAGTATAATTCTAAGCTCTGCATGTTCTCTTGTGATAAAATGCATGTATTTCCAAAATACAAAATCTTGGAGTCATTGAGTCATTTTTGATTCTGAAGCAGAGACTTTTGTTTTGTTTGTTTATTGTTAAAATAGTGAAATAATAATTTGGCCCTATTAGCATCATTTGAACAGACCACTCTAGACAGAAGATAACGTGATTGTAATACATCTGCATTTTGATATTCAAATCTTTGTTCTATAGGGGAAAAAACGTCTCTTTCGCTAAGTATACATACACAAAATTATTTGATGGAATGAGCATATCATTTCTGGAGTCCTAATTTCCATGAGGGATCATAAGGTATATCTCTTATTGGGTCCATCATATGCCATGACAAAAGTGTATTAGTTTACCTGGATAAATAGAAGACTCGGATGATATGCAATACCACTGTGTTTAAAATACGAGAAATTTCAAGATCATGCCAAGCTTAAATCTCAAATCAGGAATCCTGAGAGGATTCAAATATTTTCCTGGACTAATGGCAGACATTCTCTGTCTCTGTATTTTCGTTGCTGTACTATTACAAGTTTCCAACCTAAATTAGGATTCATTTATCCCTGGAATAAAAACAGCATGAAAAAGGAAAATAAGCTAATAATCCTTTACTATAATCAGTACTTCAGTTTTCCTTTAAAAATAATCTCTTTCTCTAAGATGGATAACGAGAAAGAAAGGGGCTGGTTTATAATATAGCCTAAAATAAAGTAGACTCGACATAACGATAGGGTTACTCCATGATTCAAGACACTTCATACGCATGAGAGTCATTTGTGGGGCATTCCTCAGTTTTCATATAGCACATTAGCCTCATTTATTGATTTCTTTATTCTTTCGAAAAATATAAATTGAGTGTGTGTATTAACCAAAAACAAACCTCATAAAAATTTTCAGTATTCTTTTGGTCAATAATTAAAATCTTTGCTTTAAATTGTTTTTAGAATATAATAACAGACTGTTTAAATATAGTAGAGTTTTCATAAATCACCCTCTTCTTTGTAGATGACAATTATAGTCCAGGAATATAAATTTTTGTAAGCAAGGTTATACATCTACGTAGCATTAGACGTGGGTCAAAATTCAGGTTACATGATTTGCAAGCCAGTGCATCACTATATTGCCTTCCTTTAATTTAACAAGAACCACAAAAAGACAAGTAATTTCCCTGCTTATACATACAATGCTAACTAAGTCATTTACTGAAGACTATGCATTTAGCAGCAGGTAGACAGTTGTAGGCGAATAAAAAAGAATGATTTACCCATCAGGAAATAGTCCTGGTGAACTTAAGACATTTATAAAGCTTCCAAAGTTGTTTAATCAAAACTTTTTTCACATATATACCATCCTTCACAACTAGGCTTTCTATCTGCTTATTTTCTAGCTCAATACACTTTTTTTCATTTCTTGTATTATGTCCAAAGTCAATTTTGCTCAACAAAAACTGCAGAATATATTCTAATCATGGACAACAAATAGCACTATAATATTTTTAGCAAAGCCTTTTTTGAAGCATAGCATACACACAAAAAAGAGCCGCGATCATAAGCATATGGCCTGATTAATTTTCACAAAGTGAACACACTCACGTAAAGAGCACCCTGATCAAGATACTGTCATGATTTTACACCTGTAAACATATCCTATTTATATTTAACTTTGTAAGCTGAATTGCATTTTATGATCATATTAGGGTGTTCTTGAAGGGGATTGACAAAGCCCTAAATTGTTTGAATAATCAAGCTGCATTCAGCTTTTGATTACTGACTATATTATTCAAAAGCTTTCAGTTGAGCCTGAACAAAGAAAAATGGATTAAAACCATTTATGAACCTATTTTTTTTCACATTTCCACTTCCTCACTTAATAAATAAACTTATTAGGCAGCCACAATCCTATCAAGTTCCTACCTAGAAAATGTATTTAGCGCCTGGGTATATGCGGTGCTGTGCTAGTAACTGTGGTTTTGTAGCACACATTGTACTTCTAGATCCCCTTATTAAGATTGCTTGACTTTGCAGACCTAAGGTAATCAAAATATTAGATATTACCTAAGAGTTATTAATTAGATACCGATTGTCTTTTCAGAGGCGTCATCACCACATTTTTAACATTCAATTACGTTTATTTCATAAGTTCACTTTTGTCTGCCTTCTGAATGACCTTAGGATTTACTATTCATATTAAGTTGGTTAATTACCGATCCATGCTAGAGAAAAGATTTTCCGCGTACCACTTACCTCTTCTGCCTAGAAAGTGGAGGTTTTGCGAGATTAAGACTATCTCCTTGATTCAGAAGGTAGTCTTGGGTTATGACAATTAAGGTCATATGGGATACATGTGGAGGAACTACCCAGGAAGCACACACACACCCACCTCTGGAACACCCGGTTTACGTCACAGGTTTTACTTAGAGAGGCAACCAAGCTGATTGGTCTTACAAAGAGGAAATCTCACCCTATGAGTATCATCACTTTGTGGCACTGCTTTTATTTATTCATGCATCTGTCCTGTATGTGCATGGGTTATAGTAGGCTCTTAATTAAGGTTTATTGAATAAATACTATGGCAAAAGCCATTGAACTATCATGCTGCTTTGCAGAGAAAGTTGAGCCTTTCTTACCCAATGCCTCAATGACAACTCCATTTAAAAGTACCAAGCTACCCACGACTTTTTTGAGCTGCATGTTGAAAGACACTGCTCAACCACAATGCCACTGTGTTTCTCCCAGGTTGTCGTTCTATGCTATGCACTATCCTACTGACTATTTTATTTCTCCAGACAAAATCTTGAAGATGGAGGTTAAGGTGGATTTGAAATATCTGGTGTAAACTTCACTCTGACTGAGCCTGCCAGTTCAGACATTTTCCAGTTCTAGGCCTTGGCAGATGTGGAAACCTTTCCCTGGAGAATCCATTATCCCCTTTAACTCAAAAGCCTAAAACTTTTTCTAATACCATCCTTATGCTCCCAAGGCAATGTGAAAATCTGTGTCAATTGTCATTAGTATTGCAATTAAGAGAAAGCAAAAAAAAAATTAAAAATATTTAGACACAGTTACGTTATATGCCTCTTGAAGGCAAGGGCAATATCCTGCCTGCACTCAACAAGCCCGTGTTGAATGAGTTGCCATCTGTTTTTAATAGACTTGCTCGACTATCAGGTTATCCAAGAGGATTCCTGATTCCACTCTTATCTGAATGAATCTCTTCTTCCATATACTGTTCTCAGCACTTTTCGACGATATGCTAGCATCCCTATGTGTTTCTATTCCCCCTCACTAGATTTAAAGCTTCCTAGTGCTAGAGATGTCTGCTGATTCATGTAGGAATCCTCTGCTCCATGCTGTCCATTTATTATCAGCAGGTGTTCATTCCATCAATGTTGAGCTGCGTCTATGTCCTTTCACCCTTATACTCAGGTCACATGGGCAGGTATATATATTCTCCACTGAAAACTATAAATATATAGTAAGAACAGTTCCAGAGGAGATGAAAGTTGTAGAAAATAATATTTTATTTCCAGGACTACATAGATGGTGTGGCATAATATTTTTAAACTACCAAATAGAATTAAATTTTGTTTAACATTGAGATGGTAAGAAATATTAATATTAGTTTTTAAAATTTATCCTGTTAAATAATTAACTAGAATTTTAAGTGTTTAAGGCTGAAAGCTATGTATCAGACACAGTATTGCAGTAGGGGAGAGTCCAAAAGAAAATCAGATTAAAAGATATTCATACATGGTCTACAAAATTCAAACCTTCCGTCACAATGATAAGCAAGGTTAGCAGTCAATGCCACAGATGTTACAGCATGTAGCAGCTCTGTCACATTTATATTCTCCCAGGGAAGACAAATGAATGATACAGGATAAAAACTAGCAACAAAGTCTCTGTGAAAATAGTTCTTTACTACCATCAATATAAAGTTAGGTCACTATGTAACAGAGCATATGAATTTTGAAAGTAAAATTGTCCTCATTTTGTATGGAATGTCTAACAAGTGTTCAGGAACTGCTGCAAGTAAATGAAAGGTCAGGAAGCTCTAAGGCATTGAAACAGAATCTCCTCCATAATAATTTTCCAGACTTTTTATTCTTTACTATTTCCAAAGTGACTTTACAGTTTTATTTTTTATTGCCAAAAAGCATGTTTCTGCTTTGTTAGGGGGAAAAAATGGTATATTCAGCCTCTTTGTTAAATGATCTTTGTTTTAAAACTAATGATATGCCACTTTCAGAAAAATAGTAATGACAAAATCATGAGAAAATTAGAGGTTAGGAGGTATCAAATCAAGTATTTAATTTTGCTTCTTTCTTGATAAAATAATTCTGTGTAGACTGCAAGAAAAGCAAATCACAGTTACAAAATATTTACAGTGCATCAAATGTTTTATAAGTGTAGTGTAAAACTGCAGTGCACTGAAAAATATCACCATTCTTTCAAAGCCTCCTTCCAGTTCTAAATACGATGGGGATCTCCATTGTCTTCTCCCTTACATCCCGATCTTGAGTATTTCATGAAGGGGAAATACTTAAAGAAATTATAGTTTTAAAAGAATACATTGATTTGCAATTCCATTATTTTGGAGGACTTATATTCACAAAACAACTTGGCTACGAAAAAAAGCTAAAAATGTAGATAAAATAATAAAATACAAATAAGTCTTCAAATATGCAGCTGAGCACTGGGGACAAAACCTCAAAAACTGGAGATGCTAGTAGCACTGCATCTTGAGTTGCCCCTGGTCTCCTGCTATCTTCAGTAATCAGGGAGTTTGAATTATTAGGACATATATATACAGGATATTAGGCCTGGGTTTCAAAACAAATGGTGGTAAAATAAAATCACTGAGAATTCCTGGTTATGAACTTACCATACATGAATAGTCCATGACATTAATATATAATAGTTCTGGACTAATGATTATGCAGTGTTACTCAACAGAAAAACTTTGCAAAATTTCTTTGAAAAGGTATATCCTCTGATGAGTAGATGAAAGATCTGAAACTCCAAAAAGAATGGTGATCAAAGAAAGTGGTAAATAGAGGCTGGCCCTGTGGCCTACTGGTTAAGTTTGGCACGTTCCACTTTGGCGGTCCATGTTTGGTTCCCAGGTGCGGATCTATACCATTCCTTGGTGGCCATGCTGTGGCAGCATCCCACACACAAAACAGAGGAAGATTGGCACAGATGTTAGCTTAGGGAAAATCTTCCTCAGCATAAAAAAAAAAAAAGAATGAAAGAAAGAAAGTAAATATGTAGTTAATTATAGAGGAATATTAACTAGATAGAAGTATAAGAATACTTTAATAGTTTAGGAAAGCATTTTAAATATAAACTACTAAACTATTAATCCAGAGAACAACTGATTGCTAAAATGTTCCAACTTCCTGGTATTATACAAAAGAATGTAAAGATAATTTTGAATTTGATAAGTTAAGTATGCCTTTCATAAGCCCTACTGGAGTGAAAAACAAAATGACCAAAATGATTGTGAGAAAGGAAAAACAACAGGGAATTGGTGGGACCCACACATAACACCATATTTTAAAGTTAAATATATCATTAATTCCATCAAATGTAAATGAGAAAAATATATATGAAAAACTAAGATAATCAACTGCATTTTAAAAAAATCAATTACTTGTTGTTTACAAGAAACACACTCTAATCTTAAATGTGCAGAAAAATTAAGAGTAAAAGGATAACAAAAGATAAAAAACAAGCTTTGGAAAATAGAAAATATTTAAAATTAAACCAAAAAGAAAATACATAAGTTTATGTGATGTACCTACTGGTGGACAAGAGAGAAATGTATGCCCTTGCTTATGTTACAAAGAATAAAGGCAGCAAACTGAGAAGGTTTTTTCAATATCTCTAGAAATATTTTTTGTATTAAAAGAGCCAGGTACATTTTTGGCTGGCATAGCCTAAAATCAAATTCAAAGTTCAACTTGTTATCTGCTAATTTGAAATCACAGTCTTACCAGGGTTCTTAGGTAGAGGTTCAGATATTAATCAGGAAAAAGAAATTGGACTATAAGAAATAAAAGCAGCACATGTTCGAGAATGTATTTGGATGACTTAGAGAATCTGAACCCTAAAACCCAGCTAAGTGATGCTGGCCAGAAGAAGCAGCCCATCCATCTCTGCTGATCGACTCTTCCTACCTTGCTTAAATGACCTGGCCTCAAGCCCTTGGGGGCTACCTTGCATTGGGAAGACAAAGTCCTCAACTCACTTCCCCACCTCCCCCCAGCACCTCCAAATCTGTATATAACAAGAGTTATATCTCAGCTTGGGATGGAACGTAGGATCTCAAAGTCTAACTTCAGAGGAGAAAGTTTAACAACTAAATAACTCCAAAATTTTGCGAATTTATACTGCAAAATATGGAGCAAATATAAGTGAATATATTCTGAGGATGCCAGACCAGGAATAGTCATCTCCAGTCAGGCTGAATGTATCAAGAACAATGGTTTTACCAGAAAAAGATTTATGTACCAGCTCAAACAACTGGGATTGGCGCTAATTGGTTACTCGGTTGATTACTAACTTTTGATCTCAAAGATGCCCTGTGCTAAGTAGAGATGAGCAGGAAATTGTTATAGGATACTAAGGAAGTAGGATGGTTCGAGAATATTTAACACTGTTCTTCACTGAACTACCACAAACAACCCCTACCAGTCTACAGACATTACTCCATCCAATAGGAGCAACATCTAGTTTGACATCATTCCTTCTTTATTTTAATTGACTTATCATATTTTGATACTGTAGAGTACTGCTGTTTTTGAAACATTTTCTCTGTAGTTTTCACGGTAGGATGGGTTGAAGAGTGTTTACAGGAGGTAAAGATAGCAAATAAAGACAATTTTTAAGAAGTTTGGCTATGAATGAGGCTGTGAGCAACGGCTAGCAGGAAAATATGTTGTATTCAATATGAGTCTCTGAATTCTGTATTATTAAAATATAGATAAGAAATAGCATTTAATATTTAAAAAATACTCTATAATTTGAGGCTGGCTGGGTGGTGCAGGGGTTAAGTTCACATGTTCCGCTTCAGCAACCCAGGATTGCCAGCCTGGATCCCGGTTGTGGACCTACTCACTGCTTATGAAGCCATGCTGTGACAGGGGTCCCATATATAAAGTAGAGGAAGATGAGCATGGATGTTAACTCAGGGCCAGGCTTCCTCAGGAAAAAGGGGAGGATTGGCAGCAGATGTTAGCTCAGGACTAATCTTCCTAAAAAAAAAAAAAAAACAATAATTTTGGATTTAATTGATTAATTAATTAAGAGAAGTAATGCTTTTTTTACTAGACATAAAGAACCCTCATTGGTAAGAACAATGTGACTCCTTTATAATAGGCTTAGATATCCGATTAAAGGGAAAGTGTCTAGGTAGCACAATATTCTCCAAGCTTTAGTGTCTGCTCCAATCATGGGGTTTGGTTAATTTCATTCAGGAAGCTCATTTATATTGCTAAGTTATAGCAAACTATCTGGAGAGGTCATCTCTACCAAAGAATTAGAATCCCATCTGGAAAATTCCTCTAATCGTGAACATTGGATATCTCTTCTTTTATAAAAAATGAAAATGTTTCCTTAAACAAAAACAAAGAGGAACTTCCTTTTAACAATGCAAAAGGTCATGAAGTCTTTTTAGATTCAAGGTGAAATGTGAGAGTATAAGAAATAGAATTCTTTCTTCATCCGTGAATTGCATTTATTTAAATTCATTATGAATTTCTTGATATGGGTATCATTAAAAACTTAAGGCTAAGTTGCACAAGGCAATAACTTGACAATACTTCATTGTTGGAGATTTTAAATTTATAACATCTTGGGCTGGGATTAGTTACAATAGTTAAAATTCAATTTGTAATATTTAGGCATCAATTTGTTTTCAAAGGCTAAGATGCATAGTCAAGAGGCAGGAAAGTGAAATTGAATTCACAATGAATAGTTATGTTCCCATCTGGAAATGGCAGAAATAAAAATGAATGCATTCAATGGTTTTTCTTATTTGCATATTTAAAGACTAACAAGAAACAGACTGTTTTAAATTACTTTCATTTTAATAAATTGTATAACCTGAGAAGTTTGCATTTCAGAGTGCTCCATTTTATAAGATCACACCAGGAGACATATTTTATTCAGATATTGTGTTACCCACTCTTGAGTAAAGCCACAATTTGGGAACTCATTTATAGCTCAAGTGAGCATTAACAGTACCTTTAAGTATATACTGGTAAATTGCCATGTTCCCATATCTTTCAAATAACCACACTCATGTTAGGCGGATATGGAGAATGCTACCAATAATCATTTGCATATGTAATTGCTTTTTGTGCCAAAACTCCCTCTGACAAAGGGAAATATGACATTTATGCTGTTGTTAGTTTATCAGATTGAGCAGAAATAGCCATTTTTATGTGTATGTGCCAGTAAAGCAACTGTGGATAAAAACAAACCAGTTTAGTCTTTGAAAATCTGAGGGTAAAATACTCAATTTTACTAAATTTGCTGGTGATATTCTTAGGATCTGACCTACTTATTGGGTCAACATAGTGAAAACAGCCATTCTCATAGTTTTACATGCAGAAAATAGCATATGCTACCATTTAAAGGAATATATAAAGAAGATGTAAAGAGCATTGCAACGTTGCAAAAAGGCAAAAATCTACTCTTAAAGTAACTTGTATTAACCAAATAAAAACTATTAATTTTTTTTACAAGCCTCAAACCTAGATGTACACTGAAAAAGTTTTATGGAGAATTTCAGAAAGTTCAACACTTTTGGCTAGGGATATTTTTACTTTCTCCAGTTGTGTTGGAATGACTACAAAGATAGAAGAGAAGGGAGACGACGAGAAAGAGGAGACAGAAATCTGTGAATGCCCAAGATAAATACATGGACCATGAATTGTGAAGAATTTCTCCAAGAAGGAACGCCTATAGGATTTGTTTGACTGGGAAGCCAGAGGTAAGAAACAGTTGCCTAAGCAGACACACATGGAGAGTAGGCTCTGGGTTTCCCAAGAGGTGAGAGTTTTTCTGTCCATTGGGAAAACTTTCAAGCCCAGAGGGAAGAGGCACAAGAAGCACAATTGAGCCATAGGAAAACATCGAAACAGTTAAATTAAAGGCCTTCTGTGGAAGAGATGAACGGCTCTCCCTAAATGCACTTTACACAATCTACAAGAGACGAGAAGTAACATAAAAAATACAAGCAAACTAAAATAACATGTTAGCCTGGAGTGAAAGAGAGAAGATGCTTGGATTGCTTTCCTGCTCCAATCCAGGGAACTTAAAGGACGTCTGACTCTCAGCGTACCGGGATGCTTACCTACCATATAGTGAATAAGTCTACTTTAGAAAGAGGTGAATTCTCAACTCCAGTTTCGCTACCTTTACTATACTTAACCAAGAAAAGTCCAGCCATGGATGAACTCAAAGTTATTTTGGCAACCACAATATTTTTAAAAACTAATTTTTAAGTTTTTGCACAGGTAGCCCTAAAAGAATCTTGAAAATACATCACCTCACACATTTTAAATAGCTAAAGTGGTTGTATAAATGACAAAGATTATAATTTCAGAGATACATTTGATAATTTTAAATAAAAGTTATATCTTTTATATTAACCAATAAAATTTACACATTGTGAAAATCGTATATTAATAACATCCATTTAAAACTATGATTTTTTATTTTAATGTTAGAATTTTATGTAGTTTCTTCTTGACCATGTATATCCATGCCACTTTCCCTGAGTAATTTTATACCAATGTAATATATCATCATGTTTAGTCTTTTGTTAATTCTATCGCAAGGCCCTGTAACAATAACTGCGGTGTGTGCATTCATGGATATATATTGAAATTTATTCATTTTAATTTCCCCTAAAAATAAGGCTACGTGTTTTTTTAAAAATCTTTTGGATTAAGTTATCTTTTTTGGCGGGGGGGGCGGGCAGTGAGGAAGATTGGCCCAGAGCCAACATCTGTTGCCTATCTTCCTCTTTTTGCTTGAGGAAGATTGTCACTGAGCTACATCTGCACCAATCTACCTATATCTTATATGTTGGATGTTGCCACAGCATGGGTTTCTTGAGCGTTGTGTAGGTCTGCACCTGGGATGCGAACCTGCGAACCCCGGGCAGCAGAAACAGAGTGCTCAGACTTAACCACAACACCGCTGGGCTGGCCCCAGAATAAAGTTATCTTTTAATACCTATGGTGCATAATTGCACAAAACTAAGTATATTACAACTTTTGATAAAATAATACAACATCTAACTAAATTTTGACTTTTCCTTTTGTTTGACATGGAGGCTTTCATATGGTGGGACGATTCACCCTAGTAATTTTCAAGATGGTGACAGATAGGCCTTTCTTTTGTAAAGTAGGGCAGAAAAGACTTTTAAGAAGAAGGAGGAAAAGGAAAATGCCAGCGTGCCTTCAGTCCTGACCCCTCATCAAGCAGATCACTTTTGCAGAAGCATGTATGCCAGTTAACCAGAATATGGTTTCCACAATTGTATACCTCTTGGATGTCTTCACGCACTCACAGGTGTGCACATGCTGCAATTGGAGGTCCACTAACTTAACACATCAAAACCGTAGGCGTTCCTTTACGCAAAAATACAACCTAAGGACCCTCTGATAATTACCGTTGGGTTAGCAGAGAGTGGCTACCCAGGGGAGAGCTACTTTTGTGATACCGAATGTGTATAGAAAGAGAATTCTTTTTTTTTTTTTAAAGCTAATACATTTTTTTTTTTAAAGATTTTATTTTTTTCCTTTTTCTCCCCAAAGCCCCCCAGTACATAGTTGTGTATTCTTCGGTGTGGGTTCTTCTAGTTGTGGCATGTGGGACGCCGCCTCAGCGTGGTCTGATGAGCAGTGCCATGTCCGCGCCCAGGACTCGAACCAAGGAAACACTGGGCCGCCTGCAGCGGAGCGCGCGAACTTAACCACTAGGCCACGGGGCCAGCCCCTAGAAAGAGAATTCTTAACGATATGTTTTTTAATTCCAAAAAAAACTATTTGAAAGGGATGATGATAAAACGTATTTGAAAGGGTCATGGTGTTTTATCTAGTAATCATTTATGATGTATCATTTGGTTGAGTCAATTTATATCTCTAACTTGTGGCACTGCCTTAATTTGGAGAGAACAGAGTCTTTATTAGTGTTCATATATATGTACATCACCAGGTGCATAATTTGCTCATTCAGAAATATTTATTTTGTACCTGCTGGGTAAAAAACAAGGAAGGCTATACAACTAACTGATAAAAGTGATTATCTCTGGGAAAAAGACGTAAAGAAATGTTAGCATGGTATTACAGAGAATAGAGTTTCAACTTTTACTTCATATAATTTTTAAATGAAGATATTAAAATTAATGAACTCACTCTAAATATATATAGTATGTTTACACACAAAAAAATTAAAATCTAAATCTAAACAAATTAATGAACTCAATCTAAATATATATATATATATATATATAAAGAAAAATTGGACATAAAATATGGCCTGAAAAAATTGGGTTATAGTCTATGTTTCTGATGAAAAGATGTCAGTTATTACTGTGTAATTATGAAGCAAGTCTGTTCTGATACCCAATGGGATATCTTATGTTTAATTATGTTATATTATATTAATTAATTATATATTAATTAATTGTATTAATTATATCTTATGTTTAATTAGCTTACTCAAAAGTTAACCTAGTAAAGGAAATGCATATATTAGCCATAAAAATTCAAAAATATAAAATATATGGGAGGAAAGAGACTTGTCAATTTTTATCAAAATATGCTGCTTAATAAAATTACACTATTTTAAAGGATATAGTTCTGGAATATGGATATACATGGTTCAGCAGAACAGGAATGAAAGTGTAGAAAGAGACCTGTATATTTAGTATATAATGTATGACATATCAAAAGGTAGAATAAAGCATGACCGCTTCATGAAATGTATTTGGAAAATTGAATAACCATTTAGGGCAAAAAATAAGTTGGATCCCTACTTCACTATACAGATAGCGATAAGTCTTACGTAAATCGACCATGTGTATATTCCAAAAGAAAACTATTAACAGGCAGTACAGAAAAGTATTTCATTTTATTAAAGTGGAGAAGAACCTCGAAAACAGATCAAAACAACAATATTAATAGTTTTTTCTATATGCAAATTTAAACTGTTTTGGCAAAATATGTCATTAAAAAGTCAAAATACAAACACAGATTGGGGGAAATATTTTCAACATATGTAAATATTTGAAAGAAGTGTAATAGAGGAAGATATTTACACTTCTATATATTCATATATATGTATAAGTGAATACACATCGAGAGAAAGACAAAGTTGTGAGAGTCAAGCAGCCTATTGAAAAGGGAAAAAGTATGTGGTTATGTAATTTATAGACAAAAAAATACAGATGGCAAATAAACCTAAAAATAAATGTTCAAATTCACTAGTAAAATGAAAACGCAAATTTAAACAATTAAGAATATTTTAATTACATCATTTTGGTAAAAACTACAAAGAATGGTAGTATGTCTTGTTGGCAAATTGTGTGGAATTAGTTCTTCTCATGCTTTCTTGGTTGAAGCATAAATTGTTAGGGAGATTTTCCTGTATTCATCACAATTTAAATGTGCAGTCCCTTTTACCCCACAATTTTACTATTATGCATCAACCCACAGAGATTCTTAAAATTTCACATCAACAACTTAGCAATATTGTATTCAAGAATGAAAACTTGTAAGTCAACAGTCAAGCAAGTTATATTTATATAGAATACTCTGCACTTGTTATAAACAGAGGAAAACCTACATAATTAATAGTGACTTTTTTTTTTGAGGAAGATTAGCCCTGAACTAACATCTGCCAATCCTCCTCTTTTTGCTGAGGAAGACTGGCCCTGAGCTAACATCCGTGCCCATCTTGCTCCACTTTATATGTGGGACGCCTACCACAGCATGGCTTGCCAAGCGGTGCCATGTCCAAACCCAGATCAGAACCAGTGAACCCTGGGTTGCCGAAGCGGAACGTGCGCACTTAACTGCTTCACCACCAGGCTAGCCCCAATAGTAACAATTTAAAGTTAACCTTAAGTGGACAGTTTTATAGGACTAGCAATATGCAAAGTTTTGTATGTGTATCAGCACATTTAACCTCGCAACAACTGAAGGAGAAAGTTACTAGAGAATCTCCATTTATAGATATTCCAACATTAAGTAACTTTCTCAAGGTCAAATAGTCATTTAAATAAACGGTCAGGATGTGAACCCAGCGTTCTGACTCTGGAGCCAGGCACGTAGACAGTCACCATGCTTCATTGACATTGAATGATATAGTTGATATTCTATTGAACAGAAAAAAATCAGTTTACAAAACCATTAATATAGTATGAATTCATTCCAAAAAATCAACGAAAATGAGTGGTATGTGTGTATTTATCGTGGCTGTGATGAAGGCAGTAAGTTTTAAATTTTATTTAATTGTAATTAAGTTAAATTTAACTTTAGCTACATGTGGCTAGTGCCTACCATGGTGCAGAACACAGGTCTAAAGAGTAATGAGAATAAAATTGTATGTAAAAAACCAAAGTTCCATTTAGAAAAATTCATAACCTCAAATGCATACACTACTAAGTAAGAAAGAATAAAAATAAATGTATCAAGTACTACATTTAACTCAATGCTAGAAAAAAGTAAAACATTTATAGAAGAGATTAGTTAAAACACAAGCATAAAATGGTAAAATGGAAAATTAAGCAATAATAGAACAAAGAAATAAAGCTAAGAATTATTTATCTGATTTAAGAGAAGTGTAGTAAAAGAAATAAGGAACTAGAAACTCCATCCATGGAAAATGGAGAAACCACAAAAAAATTAGTAATAAGAATAAAAATAAATACTAATGCAGTATATTATGACAAAACTATAAGAGAACTTTTTTCCACTCTAGGGAAATACATTGGGAATACTGGATTAAATAACCAATTTCCTAAAAAAATACAACTTGTTATTTTTGACACAGAGACACTTATCAAATCTAAATATATCACAGACCTTAAGGGAAACTGAGAAGTTTTCAAAAACCTTTCCCTTTTCTCTTACCCCACACTCCAATACTTACAGAAAAGAAAGAGGCTCAGCAAATTTTCACAGATAAATTAAATAAAACTATCAGGGGCTGGCCCTGTGGCCTAGTGGTTAAGTTCATGTGCTCCACTTTCACGGCCCGGGGTTCGCTGGTTTGCATCCTTGGTGTGGACCTACACACCACTCATCAAGCCATGCTGTGGCAGCGTCCCACATACAAGAACTAGAATGACTTACTACCAGGATATACAACTACCCACTGGGGATTTGGGGAGAAAAAAAAGAGAGGAAGACTGGCAACAAATGCTAGCTCACGGACAACATTCTTTACCAAAACCAAAACCAAAACAAAATGCAAAGTACAGATGGTGTATCCAAGATAGGCTGTGAATTTTAAAAAATAATAAAATAAAACTATCGATGAAACAAAAGTTCACTGTTATAGTATTTAAGGAAATAGTCATTGAAAACATAAATTCTTTCAATAAAAATTATATAATAATTCGGTGACAAATTGATCTATTCAAACACAGTCATCCTAATGCTCTATGCACATTAATATTTGATCAATATCATGACAGTTACTCTCAAATTGTTTATTTTATGCATAGGAACTTGATTACTTTTGCATATTTTTCTAATGTAGGCATAGTTTTGGTTGATTTCTTTTTTATCTTACATGATATCAATTTTTTAAAATATTTACTCTTCTTGGAAGCTGTGGTGAAAATAGTCAAACCTGGAGAAGAAATAAAAGTATATCATATTTCAGCAGAACAGGAAATGACCAGTTCACACTGGAAAGCAGTTTGTAAGCAAAAGCTCCATGGCTTTGACACTACAGGAGAGAGTCTGCATATCACATTAAATCCCAGAGCTGCACTCGGCCGGCGGTCTATGGAGCATACCTTTTTGTATAATTGGAGAAACAACTGCAGCATATCACACGTGTCAGTGGAGTGTTGCAAGTTGCAATAGAAACCATTTCTTGGTTAAATTGAGAAGAGAATATAGTTGGCTGTGTAGCTTTCTGGAAAATTTTGTGGTTAGCAGTCTAGTTTTGCAATCAGCTTGGTTAGCAAGTTTGGAATATTTGTATTTTTTACTATAAAGACTGGGAAATATAATATTGGAAATGTTTTTACAAGTAGTAATGTCAGCTAAGATGACTTTTCTCAGCAGTAATAGTGATAAGATCCTGTTCTTTTCTAATTCCTCTTTGAAAAAGAATGTACTGTAATTCTTCATAAAACAAACAGGAACTGCAGAAATAGAAGACATATATTTTATTTTATTGAAGAATATTTTATTCCTCTTTTAAATATGTTATTGGGAAAAACTTATGGATTTTACAAAATGTATTTTTAACATTTATTGAAATTATATCTGGATATGTATTAATATTTCATTTGTATTAACTGTATATTTCTCTCTCTTTTTTTAGTTGGAACTGGAGAAGTTTAAGGTGTTACTAGACTTATTTACATTGAATGAATTCTTGCATATCCAAATTACTATTTAATGAACCTCTAAGATTGATGGACAAATCATTTAGACTGTCTTTAAGCAGACACTACATTGTTCAAGAGTTTGGTTTCTAGCTTCACATTTCCCAGGTTGATATTCTGGGACCTTCCCTTACTGGCCGTGTAAATTTAATCAAGTCACTTATCCTTACCATGCCGCATTTCTTTATGTTAAAATGGGTACAATGATAATATCCCAGGTTTGTTGTGAAGATTTACAATGAAATATATATATATATAACACTTAAAAAGATGCTTGGAATAGAGTAAGCTCTCAAAATTAAGCCATCAGGTTTACATCTATTTTCATAAATTACACATTTATAAATCATGTATTCTTATATTATCAATTTACGTCACCAGGATTATGCTTTCATCATTTGTAACAGCTTGAACTTCATTTCTTTCCAATCTAGGGTATTGGTATGTGAAATAAAATCTAGACCAAATTTGTAGAAGTTCATGTTCACGAGAGATCAAGGCAAATATCTTCTCCCGTTCAGTAGGTTGCCCTTCTGTTTTGTTGATGATTTCCTTTGCTGTGTAAAAGCTTTTTAGTTTTATCTAGTCCTATTTGTTTATTTTTGCTTTTATTGCCCTTACCTGAAAAGACAGATCCAAAAAAATACCACTGAAACCGATGCCAAAGAGTTTATTGCCTACGTTTTCTTCTAAGAGTTTTATGGTTTCAGGTCTTACATTCAAGTCTTTAACCCGTTTTGAGTTTATTTTTGTGTATGGTGTAAAATAAAGGTCCAGCTTCATTTCTTTTGCATGTAGCTGTCCAGGTTTTCCAACACCAGTTGTTGAAAAGACTCTTTTTCCCATTGTATACTCTTGCTTCCTTTGTCATAGATTCATTGACCATATATAAGTGTGTGTTTATGTCTGGGCTCTCTAGTCTGTTCCATTCATCTATGTGACTGTCTTTGTGCCAGTACCATACTGTTTTGATTACTATAGCTTTGTCTTATAGTTTGAAATCAAGGAGTGTGATTCCTCCAGCTTTGTTCTTCTACCTTAAGATTGTTTTGTCTATTTTGAGTCTTCTATGATTCTATACAAATTTTAGGATTATTTGTTCGGTGAAAAATGCCATTGGTATTCTGATATGGATTTCATTGAACCTATACATTGCTTTGGATAGTATGAACATTTTAATAATATCAATTCTCCCAATCCATGAGTGTATCTTTCCATTTATTTGTGTCACCTTCAGGTTCTTTCATCAATGTCATATAGTTTTCAGAGTACAAGTCTGTCACCTCCTTGGTTAAATTTATTCTTAGGTATTTTAATGTTTGTGATGAAGTTGTAAATGAGATTGTTTTCCTAATTTCTCTTTCTAATAGTTTGATATTAGTGTATAGAAATGCAACAGATTTCTGTGTATTAGTTTTGTATCCTACAACTTTACTAAATTTATTTATTAGTTCTAATAGTTTTTGGTAGATTCTTTAGGGTTTTCTACATATAGTTTCATGTCATCTGCACAGAGTGGCAGTATTACTTCTCCTTTTCCAATATGGATACATTTTATTTCTTTAGCTTGGTTAATTGTTTTGGCTAGGACTTCCAATACTATATTGAATAAAAGTGACAAGAGTGGGTATCCTTGTCTTGTTCCTGATCTTAGAGGAGAAACTTTCAGCTTTTCACCATTGAGTATGAATTTAGTTGTGGATTTGTCATGTGTGTCCTTTGTTATGTTGATGTATGTTCCCTCTACCCACTTTGTTGATGGTTTTTATCATAAATGGATGTTGAAGTTTGTTTAATACTTTTTCTTGTCATACCGATTTTTAGTTTACTTTTATTCCTGAAAGTTTAGTTGATTAAGGGAAATAAGTTATATTTCCACTTATTGGATGTTCATCTGTGTATAAATGTACTTGTCTGTTAGTCCTGAACTGAACTAGTCATCACTTGCACAGTGCTCCTGACAGCCAGTTCAGGCCAGCTTGGGAGCCAAAACCTCCTTGACACAATTTTTAGTCTGCAATTTGGGGCCCAAGAACTATCTTTATCCTTATCTACTGACTTTGATTCCCATGGTTTGCCCCAAAGCACAGTCTTAAGACTGCAACATGGACTCACGTCTCTAGAGCCTTTCATTCGTAAAGATGGAGGAGGAGACGAAGCTCATCACTCTTCACAGACCTGGTGGATTGGGGAGCTTGAGGAATCTTCTCCACCTTTGCTTCAAAAATGTTATTCAGATGTTCACTGTGACCTACTGGTTTAATTACAAACAATACCAGAAAAATTAGCATTGATTTTTCCCTGAATTTCTACCTAAAGAAGAAAGTGCACATATTCCTGCACACACGCTAACATACGTATTATGTTAGGATTAAATTTTACTCTTTGCTAGTACTTTGCAAGAGTACCTAGAAAAGATGCTGAACTATCACTGGCATTTAGTACACAATTATAAAGTGTTTGACATGCAAAATACCAGCAGAGGCACACACTATGATCCAACAATCCCACCCTACATTTTTGAATAATTATGACTCCTTAAAAAATCCTAGTGCCATTTTTCACTCGACAAAATAGAGGACAACATGAGTAAGAAATCTTCCACCTTCAACACAGTGGCAATAAAATACAAAATAATAAATGGATTTGCCCCACGGCTGAAAATATGAATCACCTGGACCACTCTCATTTTTTCACTACACAACACAAAATTATTTTCTTGGTTAAAGGCAGTTGTTACCCTGTCACCTGCTCAAATCAATATCAACTGTGTGGTTGAGAATTCTCTGGCTAAAATTATATATCAAAGATGCTAAGAGCAAGAGAGAATCAGTTTTAATGTGTTTCCTTGACTTCTCTACTCTCTTCTAGTTTAAATAACAGTTAAGACATTGGGAGTTTCCTCAAAGTTTCACCATTGAGACATTTGTTCAGGGCAGTTTATGATCTCGCATTATTCTTGAAAAATGTTGGCTTTTAAAAAAAATCATCATTTCTACACCACTAAGTCATGTATTCTGAGATGAAAATCCAACAGAGAGATATACAATTTAAGTGGATTTTTCTTGGTTAGTGATATGAAATTTCAGGAAATTTATGAGAAAATTATTCCTGGTTAATTTACTTGAAAATTATTCAATCGATAAGTATCTATAGAGTTACATTTATATTTCTGATTTATAAATATATTCAAACTACAGAAGAGATTACTACTTTTCAAAAATAAGTATTTCTCATTTTATTATTTTAAATTGCTAGAAGTATAGAGTGGCACAAAGCTTTATTATGTCATTCCCTCAAGGATACAAGAAAAAAGAACAAAAAACAGAAAGACAAAGATTTGCATCTGTTACTGATAAGTAGGGACCACTGAGAACATATGTGGATGGAACTGATGACCTAAAATAAACAGGCAAAAAAGAAACCTTTCTGGCCACTTTGAGAAACTCTTTTTCTAGAATTCTCTAAAGCAGAGAACATTGTCAGGGATGTACGCATACCATCTTTTTAATTTCATTTTATTTGTTATTTCCACAGCAAAGGAAGTGGTTTCACCAATGCTAAATTTTACTTAGGAATGTGCCATATATCCATAAATAGCTTCTTAAATTAATGTGTTAAACATATTTTTATAAGACTTTGTTGGTCATGATGCACATCGCATGCAAGTATCTCTGATAGCTACAGATCCCATTAAACAGCCAATAGCCAATAAAAAGCTTTCTAAGCTTAACATGCCCCTCATTTATACGTCCTCATCCCTCCCACTAGAATTTTGGTGGCCTCAACCAAATACATGAAATCTTGAGAGAGGGAGATAGAGAGAGAGAGAAAGGGAGAGAGAGAAAGAGAGAATAGAGGACAAGGAGGGTTGAGGGAGAGAGAACGTTTATTGTGTTTGAGTCTGGGTTTGAGAGGTGAAAAATTTCTTCTCATCAATTCTTAAGCCAACTTAAATAGTGGAACAGTTAATAAATTAAAGAATTCAAAAGTAAATAAAATTATAATGTTAGTGCAGGCAAATATTTTGTCTTTAACAATGTAATCAAATAACCCTTATGGGAGGTTTCCAGGTAACATGATGGAATGAGTTGGTGTGCTCCAACTCCACCTTGACTCTGCCACATACACATATAAGGAAACATAAAAAAAGAAAAAAGTAAGTCAATAATAGCTGAGGTAAAGTAGAAGAGGAGGAGTTGGAAGTGAGGAAGAAGTGGAGGAGGAGAGGAAGAAGAAGGAGGGAAAGAAGAGAGAGGAGAAGAAAGAGGAAGTGCAGAAGGGACATATCTAAGGCTTAAAATGAAAAGAGAAATCAAAGCTAGAATTGCCAGCAAGTATTGTTGGTTTGGACTTAACCTGACACTCACCAGGCCTGGAATTTGAACATCCATACTGACATGAAGAACAAGAGATTTAGCCCTCATGGAACTGGGGAGTTGGAATTCAGTTTCCTTTATACGCCCAGATTACGCATGTAGTTTCAATAAACTGTTGGAAAGGAGACCTAAAGATACCACTTAATGACCTAGAGAATCAGAGACAGAATTTGCCACCTTACTGAGTGTCTACGTAAAAGTGCGTGTAGGGTTGAGGGGAGAGAGTGTGTGTTAGTTGTTTCATGAGATTGAAAAGCTAAGCACCCACCTCTGTCAGAGTGGTGTCTAAATTTATATAATCTGTGTGTACATGGGCATCATTTAAATGGAAGTAAATACATGATAGGTAGATTGATAAATTGATTGAGCGATTGATAGATAAAGCTGGCACAGAACTTTTGATGTTCCTTGGGCTGAGGAAGAAGCAATAAATAAATGTTGTCTAAGGTCATGGAAGGTAGATGACATTAGATGGGTAGATGTAACCAATATGAAAGAAAGCCAACCAGGCAGAAGATGAGCCAACAATTGAAAAAAAAAGAATGGCAAGAGTTTTAAGAATCATCAGAAGATGAAATAAACAGGAAAATTGGTTCCCCAAGGAAGTGTGAAAGATATCTTAATGTATTTTAAATTATTATGAACAATAGTATATATGAAAAGGGATCAAATGTAATTTGTATAATTAAAATGTAGTCTGTTATTAAAAAGTCAATGGATGGTTAAAATAGCATATCAAGCACAAATATGAAGATAGAATTAGTTAACTAGAAGCTAAGTTTGTGTAAATATTTGTATATGTAGCACAGTTAAAAACTGATGGAAGGGTGGGGGGAAGCGGTGATTAGGCACACGGGTGTGGTGATGGATTGTAATTAGTCTCTGGGTGGTGAACACAACATAATCTAAACAGAAATGAAAATATATAATGACGTACACCTGAAATTTATTTAATGTTATAGCTCAGTTATCACAGTAAAATAAATAAATGAACAGAATTTTTAAAAAATGATGGAAGAATAGAAGACATGAAAAACTAAATTAATAGAGCTGGAGGATAAATTACATCATCCAAAATATATATTATAGGCATTTCAGAATGAGAGAATAGGGAGATGGTGAAAAAGCAATACTCAAAGAAATATGCAAAGATGAAATTTCAAGACATGAGGAGGCTCAGAACCTGAGATTAAATAAACATACCAATTCAGCAATTACACCCAAAGGAAATCCACACCTAGACACTTTGGGATGGATGTAAAAATACCAAAACTAAAAAGAAAATTAAATGACCCCAAACAAAGGTAGTATATTATAACTGAACTGTACTAATTTGATGTCAGAAAAAGTTGAAGTCGTCTACTTATTTTCAGTCTAACCAAAAATGAGAGGGTTTGCTTTTGTAATTCAAAAGTGAAAAACATGCAAAATTCTCAACTTCAGGAAGAGGAAAATTAAATTCAGAAGAAAGGAAAGGATATAAAAAGCAGTTTGGGGCAATAAATTTTGTAAATAATAATAAATGTAAGTAACTATTGACAGTGATATACAATAATAAAAATCATGATTAATTCTGAGTGGATAAAGAATACAAAACAACTAAAATACTAAACAACGATGACATGGGTGATTAATAGTATTTGAGATAGTCCAAAATACTCCTTTAATTCTAGAGAAATTTGGAGGTATTGACAAATTTGAAACTTTGTTTCGAGTGTACTTGTCAAGATTTAATGGTAACCGGTTAGAACGAAAAATAGCACCTGTAGCACACAATTAATTAGATGTAAAATGTGGATAAAGAAAATATGACTAATTTATAATATTGACTTAAACAAATGATAGCCATAAAAAGCAGCATTGAAAATATTTGGTCCAAAATCAACACAGAAAAATATGTAGGTAGAATTACATTCAATGGTTACAATAATACATAGATTAAAGCTTCAATTTTATGAATTATTTTTCTATACTTTAAGAAACAAGTAATTCCCTTCGTATTTACTTAAAGTATCTCTCAAACAGGTAAAAAGGCTTTCAGCTCCTTTTAACCTTACTTTTATATCACTGGATTTGATTTGGTAATATTTTGTTTAGATTTTTGCAATTATGTTCATGAGGTAAACTGATTTATAGTTTTTCTTCTAATTTACTTGATAAATTTTGATATAAAGATTATTCTAGTCTAATGAAAAAGGAATTGAGAATTATCTTTTATTTTTCTATTAAATGGAAGGTTTTGTCTTCAGTTGATGTTTTCTATTTTTTAAATGTTTGGAAGAATTTGCTGGTGAGGATCTGAGTCTGGAGATTTTTGTGGGATTTTTGAAATAATGGATTCAATGTTTTTAACAGAAATAGTGTTGTTGAAATTAATCTATTTCTCCTTTCAATTTTGGTAAATTATACTTTTCTAAAAAATATTCCACTTCATCTAATTTGACAGATTAATACGCGTCATCTTTTTTCTAATATCCTCTTTTTTTATTTCTAATGTCTTTGATATGTAATGCATCCTCTTTTTTACTTCTATTAGAAATTTATCACTTTTTTTGGTTTTTTTAATACTAAGCCATCTCGCCAGGTTTTTATTTATTTTGTTATTTTGACATATTAATTTCCTCTATAAATAAAGGGAAACATGGTTGCTTTATAATTCAGTAACATTTGCTTTTATATTTACTCTTTCTTTTTTTCTATTTTCTTTGGCCGTTCTCTCTGTAAGCTGGTCCAATCTGGCATCAGCCCCCACTACTCAACAAATACAACACTTGTCCAGTTCAGCCAGACCTCCACATTGCTATATCCATAGGAAATTTCCTTAAGAACGTTGACTATAGTTAGTTGATCATATTTCAGCAGTTAAATATATAATACAGTGACTCAGAATACAGCCTCTGAAGGCATAATTTGTGGAGTCAAATTCTTACTCTGCTCTATGACCTGGCATAAATTGCTTTACTTCACTGCACATAGTTTTCTTTATCATTAAAATGAATATTCCAAAGATAATATATAATTGAGTTAAGTTCTTAAAACAAGCCTGGCACATATTTAGATTCTTCATATCTATTTTCTATCATTATTGTGTCCTCATTTGAGAGATTTTTCTTTTCATCTAAGCACTTATGGAAATTATATTGTATATCCGTTTCCAAAACTGTGGTTTCTCTCCATGTGTGGTTTTCATATTTTCATGTATGTATGAATCATTTGGGGAGACTTCTAAATGTAATGTGCTTTGGGTCCCAAACAAAATATTTTAATTTAGTAATTCTGGGTACGATTCAGAAATTACATTTCCAATTAGTACTCCAGTTGTTCTTAGGTAGGTGGTTGGAGCACTCTTTCAGATCCCTAGGGACAAAGATTCTCTTCTTGACCACCCTCTAGTCAGACTCCTTTGAGCCCTCTTCTTGAGAATGCCTCAATCTTGGTCTATAAAGACTTGAACAAGCACTACCATGGTTCCTTATAGTTCAAGGCATCGTCTACAGGATGACTCAATCCCTCTTAAAGTGCCCCCTTGGGACAACTCAAGGCTACCAAAAGAATTTATTGTCTGTTCCAGCCAACGCCTAAAGAAAGGGCCCCTGTTTCCCATTCTCTGTGTGAATGTAGCAGCTTAACTTTGATAAGCGCCAGTTAACAAACCCAGGTGGGTTTCACATGGACCGCTCTTATTCCTTTCTAGCTTTTGGTAAATTTTCACTTCCCTGGGTGTTCAAGTTCCTGACATTCCCCCTCCCTCTTCTCTCATTCTCCTTTAAAATGCCCAGTCACCTCTGAACAAATCAGAATGGAGCTCAGCACTTTCCCCTACAGTCAGTAGTCACCGAGTAAAATCTGTTCTCACGCCTTTAAAATTAATGTCCAGCTGTATTTATCTTTGACTCTGCCCCACAATTAGCATTACCTTAATGTAATTTTGAAACAAATCTAAAAAAGCAAGACTCAAATTTTATCCAACTTCTTTGTCCTGCTACTAGGTAACTATTCTTTTTATAAACTTCCCAGGTGATAGTTACGGAGCGAAAAATTTAGAACTATAAATTTAGCTGTGGCATTCCTCTTTTTGACCATAAACATAAAGGGTTTAATTTTTAACTGTCACTTCTGTTGAATTTATCTATATGCTTATCATGCTGGTGCCACGTTGCTTTGATTACTGTAGATTTATAGCAACTTTTGTAATTGAGAAGTATAAGTGCCCGGCTTTATTCTCCTCTGTCAAGTGGTTTTGGCTACTCTGGGTCCTTTGCATTTCCCCATAAATTTTAAAATCAACTTATCAATTTCTCCAAGCAAAAAAGCCTGTTGGGGTTTTGAGAGTGATTTCATTAAATCTATAGATCAATTCACAGCAAATTGCCATCTTAATAACATTGAGTTTCCAATTCATTAGCATGGACTGTCTGTCTATTATTTAGATCTTCTTTCTCATGGTCATATTTTGTGATTTTCAGTGCACGGGTCTTGCACTCCTTTTGTTAACACTTCTGTTTTACTCAATTTTCATGCAATTGTGAATGGAATTGTTCTCCTAATTTCCTTTACAACTGTTCATTGATAGTGTATAGAAATATAATTAATATTTGTATGTTGATATTAAATCCCGTGATCTGGATCTTGACACTATTTAAAAGCTTTAGTAATTATTCATGACTTAGATTTTCTACATACAAGATCAGGCCATCTGCAAATAAAAGCAGTCTTCTTTCTTTCAAATATGGACACCTTCTATTTCTTTATCCTTTTCTTTTTCTATTTTTTGTTTTTGCCTTTTTGCATTGCCTATATCGTCAATGTAGTATTGAAGAGAAGTGATGAGAGCTGGCTTCCTTACCTTTTTCCTGCTTTTTCTAGATCTTAAGGGGGAAGCGTTTGGTGTTTCACCACTTGAGTAAAGTTTAATTTTAGTAAAGTTTTTCACTTTAGTGGTGAAATACCAAATGCTTTCCCCTTAAAATCAGGAAAAAGCTATAGCTATAGAATTTTTGTAAATACACTTTATCAGTTTGGGGAAGTTTCCTTGTATCCTTAATTTGTCAAAAGTTATCATGAATGGGTGTCAGAGTTTTGGAAATATAATTCTGTATTTGTTGATAGGATCATGCAGTTTGGGTACTTTATTTTAATACATTAATTGATTTTGGGAAATTATACCAACTTTTCATTCCTGAGATCAATCCGACTTGGGCATGGTATATAATCCTTTTTCTATGTTGCTGTATTTATTTGCTAATATTTTGTATCCATATTCATGAGATCTATCGGCTAGCATTATTTTTCTTTCCTATTGATGTCTTTTTTTTTTTTGGTCAGTGGTAGGATTAGGATAATACTTGCCTCACTGAATGACTTAGAAAGGGTTCCCTCCTAGTCAGTCTAATCAGTCTTGCTGATTTTCACTCTAGTTGATCTAGCTACTCTTGAGGGTCAGGCATTGAATCCTCCAAATATTTTGGGTAAATTTTCTGTTTCTCCTTTTCATTGTGACATCTTGCTTCGTATAGTTTTGGAATCTTTTGTCAGGTATGCTTATGTTTATAATCGTTATATCTCCCAAGTGAATTGATCTTTTATAGTTATAAAATGTTTATTTTGCAGTTAGAAACAATTTTTTTGTTAATGTCTCTTTTATCTGATGCTAGTTTAGTCTCTCCAGCTCTCTCATGTTACTATTTGCATGGTACATCTCTTTCCAGCCTTTTTTGTGTGTGTGTGAGGAAGAGTGTCGCTGAGCTGACATCTGTGCTAATCTTCCTCTATTTTATGTGGGATGCCACCACAGCATGGCTTGATAAGTGATGCTAGGTCTGAGCCCAGGATCTGAACCTGAGAAGCATGGACTGCCAAAGTGGAGCACGTGAACTTAACCACTATGACACCAGGCTGGTCCCTCCATCCTATTACTTTTGATTTATTTGTGTATTTGAATGTAAAGTGTGCCTCTTGTAGGTAGCATATGTCCAGATCTTTTTGTTTTTTTATCTGGTTTGATAATCTCTGTCTTTTAGTTGAAGTTTTTAATCCATGCATACTTAATGTTATTATTGACATGGCTAGATTTATGTCTGCCATTTTGAGATTTGTTCCCTGTATGTTATACACATCTCTCCCCCCTCTCTCTCATTCTCTCTGAATCTCGCTCACTATCTCTCTCTGTACTATCTTTCTTGGTATCAAATTGATAATTATCTAAAGTACCATTTAAATTCTTTTGTTGACTTATTTATTGGAGGTTTTTTTAAGGTATTTTCTTTGTGATTGCTCTAGGGACTACAATACTCTTCTTAATGCGTCAAAAGTTATTTTTTCTTTACATATCTCATTTTTCTGGTTGAAAAATGGACTTTATATTTATTTTATTGAAGTATAATTGAAATACTACATCATATTAGGTTCAGATGTTTCAACTTTTGTACATGTTGTGATGTGATCACCACAAAAAGTCTGGTTACCACCTGTCACCATGCAAAATTAATACAATATTATTGACTATATTCCCCATGCTGTACATTATATCTCTATGACTTATTTATTTTATAACTGGAGGTTTGTAGTTCTTGATGCCCGTCATTCATTTTGCCAATCTCCCTCAACTTCCCTCCACCCTGGCAACCACAATCTGTTCTATGTATCTATGAATGAGTTTTGTTTTGTTATGCTTGTTTTGTTTTGTTTTTCTGACTCCACACAAGTAAAGTCATATAGTATTTGTCTTTCTCTGTCTGATTTATTTCACTTAGCATAATACCCTCAAGGTCCATCCATGTGGTTGAAAACGGCAAGATTTTATTCTTTTTTTATGGCTCAGTAGTATTCCATTGTGAAAATATGTAAATAAACAAATAAATAAATAAATATGCTGTGTCGTCTTTATCCATTCACCCATTGATGGACACTTCGGTTGTTTCTCTATCTTGGCTATTGTAAATAATGCTGCAGGAACATAGGGGTGCCTGTGTCTTTTTGAATTAGAACAACCTTCAGTAGAATTGTTGGATTATAGGGTAGTTATATTTTGAACTTTTTGAGGAAGCTCCACGCTGGAAAATTGGACTTTTTAGATAATATATTGCAATAATTCTAGATCTGATTCCTCCCATCAGGGTTAACATTTGTTTCTATTTTTACATTTGTTTTTTAGTTTGTTTAGCAACTTGCTTAGACTAATAGGCAGCATTTGTGTTGACTGATGTCTCTGCTTAGTTTGCCTTTGATTTTTAATTCTTTTTTAACTTTTATTTTTAAGTTTGGCTTCTTTGGCACAGTTCTTTGATCAGCATAGCTTCGTCATCATTCAATGTTTGTTTCGACATTGTACTTAAACACCTTGAACCAGTAGGGCTTTCACATTTTGCTGATGGATCTCTGTAGTTTGGAGAAGGCATTCAAAGTTTGGCAGTTTACAAATCTGTCCCAGATTTTACTTTTGGCATTCTCAATGCTTAACTTCAGTAGCTCATTAGGGCCCTTCCAATCTCTCCTAAGTTTGTCCAAATCATCATCCATGCAGCCTTTCTGGCAGTGACCCTGCTGGTCCTCATGCCACGCCCTCCATCCCAGGTAAAACTGCTGGATGATGGAGCTGACATGGATGAAAGCAGAGAAGCCCCAGGCTAAAATTCTCCTGTCTCCCACTATTATTACTGAGGCTCAGCCAACTTTCTTAAATCATGTTTCTCATTTATGGTATGCTTTTGGTTATTTTCCAGTCTTTAAGTGATCATTGTTGACAATTTGTCCAGTTTTTATCATTGCTTTTTGTATAGAGAATGTGTCAGTTTCTTCAATTTGCCATTCCAGAAGTCTCATATTGTTCTTTTAAAGCTTCTTTAGACTAGCATATTATTTTTCTCTATTTTTCCTTGGTGTGAAATTGAAAAGTTATTTGAAATTTCTCAATTGTATTTGAATCCAGCAAGTTATCTGCATCATAGCACCTACACTGACAATAGTGTTTTCTTTGATAATAAAATATATTTAATTGAATATAATAAAAATATATTTAGACAGGGGCCAGCCTGATGGCACAGCGGTTAAGTTCGCATGTTCTGCTTTGGCGGCCTGGGGTTTGCCAGTTCGGATCCTGGGTGTGGATCTACACACTGCTTGTCAAGCCATGCTGTGGCAGGTGTCCCACATAAAATAGAGGAAGATGGGCACAGATCTTAGCTCAAGGCCAATCTTCCTCAGCAAAAAGAGGAGGATTGAGGGCAGATGTTAGTTCAGGGTTAATCTTCCTCAAAAGAGAAAAAAAATTATACATATTAAATATATATATTAAATTTTTTAATCTTCAAAAACTTCCATAAATAAACATATCCAAGTTACTTTGACTGAATTTCAAGGTACTTTTACAATTTTTTTTTGTTGTAAATCTCTAGTTTTTTAAATAAAAAATGCACGGAGACATCTATACAAAAATATATATACAAGACAATTCTTCATCATGCTATTTGAAATATTTTTAAAATTGGAATATTGAGACAGATATCATAGTTCTTAGATGAAAATTGGAAAATGTTCACCAGCCTGTTTATGTTTTTAGTGAAATTTCTATCTTCGAAAAATGCCAGATGGAGCTGGAGAGAAGTGCGTCTTTAATAAACTGGTGCATTAATCAAACATTAATTTTTGCTAATTTGGATAGAGGAAGATCATATTATGATACCATGGCATATGTTTGATATATACAAACAGGGGTGCAGCACAGTTCTGCCTGGAACTCTATGATTTGTTTACTAAAAAATAATATTCTCATCATAAAAATCTCAAGAAGTCTGGTAGCTACTTAATAAAGATTGATGTCACCTTGATGTATGTGGTGTCACTCAAATTGATTCATACTGTCAATTCTTTCTCAACTTTATTCTTTCTTAAGTAGTTTCCCATGCTATTATCAGAATATGTAATATTCAGACATGCAGGAATTAGAAGCTGGAATGGTTTCAGTAAATGGCTAAGAATTTTACAGCTAATAATACAATTCAAGTTCACTTTTCAAGTTTAATTATGAAGTTATTCACTCATCCAGTTATTGAATCATCCAGTTCTTCTCGCCTTTATTTAATTATGTATAACTTTAAAAAGTATAAATTGAATAAAATTTTATATTTAAAATTAAACATTGAAATATCGGGTGCATTTCAGGGCACATAAAATAAGCTGAATCATTCTCGAAGGCATTTACCTCTAGATTTCTCTATGAGCCTTGTGAGCATATCAGAGACCAGCTTCTTCCTAACTCTCTGCTAGTCATGATGCCTATTCTGAGGTTTTCTATCCATACTGAAAACATTCCAACTTTGCGATCATCTCCAAGAGACTTCCTAATTAGTCTGCCAATACTATCAATAACAGCTCACAGTTGTTTTAGAAACGAGAATTTCAGCCTCGAAGTTATTTAGTCAAAGGTGAAACAGGTTAATGTGGCTATTTCATGTAAAGTATAAATTTGGAATCTTTCGTCTATTAGATTCTTTTGTTTTCTCATCTCCTTCATCTCCTTCCTTAAAGTAGATTTTCTACTACAAGTGAAGAAACTAAGGGACTGGAAGTTAAAGAAGCCATCTGAAGTCTAATAAATTTTCCAATTGGAATTTTAATTCATGCTGATCTGATTGCCAAACTCACACTCTCCCTGTATTCATGTTACATAATAGGACTTAGTGGAGCATCTGTTATGCCAGGTTCATATACTGGGCTTTTTAGGTTTCTTTATAGAGATCTCTTACTCCATCCTTTAAATAAAAATTCAGATAAAAAATGAATTAAATTTGTTTTTCCATTTACTCCAAAGTCACACATTTGTAAAGCATTATGGAGCTTTATATCTCATCGGAATATTATTCACCAAAAATCTGAACTATCATTACTGATTCAGAAGAAGATCGTTTCACTTGGCTTGTTTTCTTTAAGTACTGTGTACGAGCAGTGATATGCCATCTTCATGGGTTTTATTCTATTGCCTCGATTACATTGTTAATAACAACTTTTTCACAGTTTTTGTGAATATAGGCAGGACTCCAGGCATTCATTCTGGATTTAAAACTTCCTGAGGTTTGTATTTCTATGCTTAATAAGAGACCACCGTAAAATAAATCAGTTTCCATTTTGAGTAACAAAGCTACAGTCTCGTATTCCAGCTTTGCAATAAAATGCAGATTTCTCATTGGATGGAACATCCTGCTTTTCAAAAAGCTGAATAAGATAACGCTTAGAAAGTCATTCCAGCCAATGAATAAGGGCATGAAGGAAAGTTCAACACAAGACTATTCTTTGTATGTACTGCATTTTTATTTGATTATGAACAGGATACATTTTCATTCAATTTGCCAACATGCCTCTCAGTGTTTCATTCTTAAGTAAACAAGTGACTATAGGCATGTTGAGCCAATTGTCCCATTCTATTCCTAAATTGGCATTAATATAGTAGCAGGATGGAAATGTTCTCATGCTTGCTGACACATTAATAATCACCAATGATGCAAAAAATATCCATATTCTTTGTTTCTATGCTTGAGACCAACCCGCTTGATGAAGCCCCATGCTACATGCTGCTTTTCCTCTTTGGAGCCCACGATCAGCATGCTTCTACCAACAGGAACCTCACCTTCACACCTCCCAGCTCTATTGGAGGTTGAGTTATGGCCCACATAGAACAAAAACTTTTTAGTGATTTTGCTCTGGTCCTGGGTTTCCATTAATAAAGTTTAATGCTTGGAACAGCATTCTAGCTACAGTATATTGTGACGATTTTGTGTGCAGGGAGAGTCTTCATACTGGATATAGTCCATCAACAGGCCGTATCTTTATGAACCTTAATGATCAAACGACTGATGATGATTCTCTTATAGCCCTAAAAGTTTAGGATTAAAATTTCAACATTGAAGTTAAGAACTCAAGAAAGATCTGGGATTTAGCCACAACTGTTCCATTTAGTAGATCTGACTTAAACTTCACCTAAGGTTTTTTCATCTCTAAAATGAGGATGATATGAGCCACTGCTTTATAGTATTCTTGTGAGGATTAAAGGAGATAGCTCATTTCATATCATCAAATTAACCTTCATGTTGCCACCACTTTTACCTGATATTTTGCTCACAGCAGGGAGAATCTTGTCTCATTCTTGGCTTCCAGTGCCCTCTTGACACAACAGATCACGGGATTCAGCCCCCTTTACTGAAGTAGCACCTTGAGTCTGTGCCTCATTTTCATGTAGTTTCCCTCTAAAAGTGTGATCCTATGCCTCCAAGTATTACTTAAGATTCCATTTCTGCTTCTCTTGGATCTCACAAATGTTATTCCCAAGAGTGTTCCTCATGCATGCAAATCAACATCTCAGAGTTTGCTAACTGAGGAAACCACCTAAGACAGTCTCCATCTCTCTGGTTGGATCCCCACTAGCTCTTTCATAACTGCTCTCTACTTGCTCAGGCATATATTTATTATTACCTATATTTATTACTGACTGTGGGTCCTTAAAAACAGATTCTATGTTTCAGCACACCTATCAATTAAAGCATCTGTTACAAATCATTCCTAATATTTGTTCAAGCCTTATGACCCAAGCATTGTTCTGAGTAATTTGCAAATGTATTTTCTCATTTAATCCCCATGACAACTCTATGAGGTGGATGCCATTATTATCCCCACTTTTCAGACGCTAATGCCAGGGCACAGTAAGTAGAGGAGCCAGGATTTACAATTTAAACCTCAGCCTTCTGACTCCTGAGGTCAAACTCCTCCGCTCTGTGTACCTGTGACCTTGAAGCTAATAGCCTTCCTCTCTGAAAGTCTGTAGATTTTCCATTTCCAGATACCTTGAGCCTTTACCAGATCTCCAGCTGAAATACCCTCTGAAGTATGGTTAATACTTCTGTGCTTCTCTGCAGAATCTGGCTGGGGCTGGGGTTCTATCTCACTTGGCTTCTTCCCCATCACTCTCCTGGTCCCACACCTTTATGGGTCTCTCCTGAGTGCTTGTTTAGTAAATCACTTGCACACAATCCTCATCTCAGTTTCTGCGTCTGCAAACCCAGGCTAAGAACAAAGGGTTGGTTATTAGACAGAAATTTTGAGGGAAGTCAGAAAACATCAATCTCTGAATTGTGTCGTTGTTCTTGATAAGAGATAAGCATCTCCAGAGACAGAGATATTGGGGGACACATGTAGTGCTCGAGGAAAGTGACAACAAATTGACACTATGGGAGAAATCCAATAGCAACAAATAATTACTGAGCATTTGAGAAGGCCTACGTGAGGCTGAATATTCTGTGTATAATGGAGGTTCACTTAGGTTCGCAATTTTATTCCACTATACTCAACAGCTTGATCAAAAGTTTTAACAACAGAAAACAACATCTCAGTAAGTAACAGGCAGAGGCTCACTCTGCCAATTGGCATCTTGAAGGCGGAGCAACAGGGAAATTTTTATTTCCCAAAATATCTTAAAGTTGATAAAATCCCTTCATATATACTTTCTTATTTAATTTTCATCGAAGCAGCAAATAACAGTGGAAAAGGCCAAGGTATATTCAAGAGATACTGTGTACACTTATTTGACTGAAAAAGACAATTTGAATAGAGAAATATTGGGAGACAAAGATAGAAAACGAGGCTGATCTCCGATTCCAGAGGATCATGAATACCCTCTTAAGGAATTTTGAATTTTCTTTGAGTTTTTCTAAAATCTGTTTCCATGGGGAAGAGACAATGAAGAAGAAAGATTAATTGTGGGCTGTGTAGTTTTAGAGATATTGGTTAAGTGACCTCTTCAGTAATTTCAGTGGAAAATAATAAAGGCCTCCCTTACGCTAATGCTACATGAGTGAGAAAACAGAGGGGCTTATATTTTGAAGAAAGAAAATTATCAAACTAAACAAAAATCCCAATTAAAGATATGTGCTTACTTAGCATTAACAAATATTATTGAACACCTCTTACGGAAAGGCCACTAGAATTACAAGAAATTATTAGAGAATTTTTATTTATCAAGGAGATTACAATCTAGTCGGCGACAGGAATGGAGCCTATAAATATGATTAAATACTTCATAATATTTTTTTATTTGTAAGAGACTTACCTTTTTTTATTGTTTTTGCCTTTACCCCTCCAAGACTTCTGCTTCTACAACTTTGTGTGTCTCTCCTGAAAGTGTTTCCTGGGTAAACTACTTGCACACAATCCTTATCTCAGGCTCTGCTTCTGGAAAACACAAGCTTAACACAAACAGTTAATTATTATAGAGTGATTTTTGAGGGTAAATAAAGGACATGAATTGTGAAGAAAATTTCAGACATCATATGATTTGAACCATAAATATTTCAAGAGATAATGGTACTCATTTATCCTTATCACACTTCAGATAAATTTACAATAATTTTTTTTATTGCTTTTTTACTCCCCAAATCCCCCCAGTACATAGTTGCATATTTTAGTTGTGGATCCTTCTACTTGTGGTATGTAGGACGCCGCCTCAACATGGCCTGATGAGTGGTGCCATGTCTGTGCCCAGAATCCGAACTGGTGAAACCCTGGGCCACCAAAGCGGAATGTGCGAACTTAACCACTCGGCCACGGGGCTGGCCCCCTACAATAATTTTTTAATAACATCAAATATCCTCTCAATGTTCAAATTTTCATTGTCTCATTATGTTAATCAGTTTTTACTTGTTTGAATCAGAGTTCACATAAAATCCACAAAATGTAATTGGTTGATGTTTCTTTAAGTGCCTTTCCTAAGTTTTGGCCAATTTATTTATCCTTGTGATTTATATGTTAAAGATACTGGGTTATTTGTCCTGTAAATTTCCCACAGTCTGCATTGTGTTGATTATATTCCCGTGGTGCAGAGCTATGTTCCTCTGTAAATTGGTAGCTGTTTGTAGAGGCTTGATCAGATTCCATATTGTTTCTTCTTGAAAGACAGCTTCATTGCTACATGGTACGCTCTTCCATCAGGAAACATATAATGTCTGATTTTCTCTCCTTTTTATGTGAACAGTTGTTGATTAATTTCATTAATCAACATTCATTCATTAATTTAAATAAAAATTTCAAAATGACAATTCATAGTTTTATAATATCTTCTTCATTTATCAGATGAAAACTTCTATAAAGGGAAAATTCCCTTCATCTAATACCTGGTTTACTAGTTTTCCAGTTAGTAGCAAAAAGGAAGTGTCAATTCATGATTCTTCATTTAGCAGTGTCAAAGTATGAGCTTTTTTCTCAGTATCTTCCAATGATGACCAGTTTGTTTTCTTTTCTCACTTTGTTTTCATTATGAATTCATGTACACAATCATAATTAATGTGTTTCACTCCATAGCCTTTATTATTCTTATTAATGTTCAAATTGTCTCATCTTTGGCCAATGAGATCCTCTTCAAATGGACTCTCATGTTCTTTTGATAGTATAGGTTCTGGGATAAACCAGTGAATAAAACAGACAAAGCTTGAATTTAAGTGTCAAGAGAGAGAAGATGAAACAAAATAAATACACACACATACACATATATATGTATATACATTTGAAGTTGATAATTGCTATACAGAAAATTTTAGTTGGAGAGTGGATTTCAAGTCCCCAGAAGGGCTGTAGTTTCAGCAAGTGGAGCCCACAGAGCCTCTGTGGGAAGTTGACACTTAACCTGAGTCCTCAGGAGGTGTGGGAGCACACATGATAACTATCTGGGAAAGAGCGTGCCAGGAAGAGGGAGCGGTAAGTGCAAAGGTCCTGAGGAAGATGTGTACCTTGCATGTTTGAGGCATCATGAGGAGCCCCCTGTGGCTGGAGATAAATGGACTAGGGGAAGGGGAGTAGGATTTAAGGTCAGAACAGCAAGGAGCATGGGAAGCAGAACATATAGCACCTTGTAAGCCACGAGAACTTTGGCTTTTACTGAGTGAGTGGGAACTGTTTGAGGCCATTGAGCAGACGAGTGATGTAATGCAGCTTAACAAATTGAAGGGATCTCTTGGGCTGACATGTGGCAAGTAGACTGTAAATGGGCAAGAGGAGTAGCAGGGGAACTTGTTAGGAGGTTATTGCAATAATCTCAGCCAAAGACCAGAGCATTAGCAGTGCTGGTGGTAAGAAGCAGATAGATTTGCCTAATTGAGAATCTCTTCCCTGCCAACACCAGCACCTGGCACTTCTCCCTGATGTGCCAGTGGGAGCCAATTACACTGTGTCCAGGAGGCACTACATTTTAGATACATTTTCTTCTTTCCAATTAACCCATTCTTGCCTCCGCAGAAAAAGCTGTATTCTGATGAAAGCAAACATCTCCACCTTAGTCAGATTTCTTTGGCCACCACACTGCATTCAACCCTTAAACACATCAGAGCACAACAGTGCTCACGCAGTAAGGATACTGTAATCCGCAGGCATAACTCCTCTCTGCTACAGCCCCCATGTCCTACCTGATGGTCCATCAGCTCATCTTGTCATCAGTATCTACACTCAAGATTCTCTATTCGTGCTTCCTCCTCCAATCTCTCAACACTTAGTAACTTCTCCCACATCTTAATTCTCATCTTTGATAGTCCCAATTTCTTCCTGTGCAGAACTTCTAGAAAATAATTGCCTGAAGAGAAACAACAAACTAATAAACAAACAAAATCTTATTGCCCTAAGACGATAACTAACCGGGGTGCAAAAGCATCTGTTATCCCTATGAACGAACCTCACTAAATCAAAGTAATAAGAAAAACATTGAAGTTAGGAGTTGTCAAGAATACTTTTTATTTGAAGTTATAGTTCTCAGATCTATTAAGTAAATAAACAAATCCATAAAACTGGTAGTAAAACAAATCACACGTATACACACATATACATTCAGGTAAATCATACAAAATATTGTCATCAAACAGCCCATACTCAAGAGTTTTAGTGAGCCAACTACCATAAGCCCATTCCATCTCTAATGTAGACAGAATGAAAGCAAGGACTCACATACACCCTTGTCTACCTGAAGCTCAGATCTAAAGTCCATAGATCTTAAAAGTTGATACACTCAGCTTCAGAAAATCCCAGATCCCTATTCATTTAATTTTTTCCATTTTCCTGACTCCAAATATAGAGGGTGGAAAAGAATGTTAAATGTTGTGATAACTGGGCTTGGGTCACAAAAGAGAGGGGAACAGAGTGAAGGTTGCTGAAAGAGACTTAGCTGTACAGGACAAGACAGCAGTCGGCTCTGGGGAAGTGCGAAGATTCAGTCATCTTGACTTGACGTTATTCAGTCTGCCTCCTACCTTACTGGTCTCTATGTTTTGTGAATGAAATGGGCATCTGATGTAGTCTGAGGGCCATCTTCTGCTTCTTCCATAGAAGATGTTTTGCAATTTGGAGAGCTAACCATGGTCCAGAGAAGTGACTGAGAATGCAGCGGCAGTAGAACAGAGGTGCCACAAAATTTGGGTTAAACCCCCTGATCAACGAGATTTTCACAATGATTGCTGTGTTCCCAAGACATAGATCATGACATGAACAGCACATTTGTGAGGTTGCGATGGCCAGTCCACGTTGCTGCACTTTGAAACAGCTGACTCTTCAGTATAGTAAGGCAGAGCCAACATTTGTTTGGTCAAGGTTGCAGCTACTCAATTAAAATTGGCTTACTCAAAAAAGAGTAATGTATTGAGGAGATTCTTGCATTCGGAAACCAATGGCAGGAATGTGTCTGGGCTTCAGAAACTAAGGAACACAAGGATTCAAATAATATTAGGACTTTTTCTCCATCTTTCTCTGCTCCTTTCCCTATATCTCTTCCTTTAGCCCCTTGCATCTCTAGACCATCTTCCTCCATTTCAGTTTATGAAGCAGAAAGCACAGCAGTGGATGGCTCTCTTATTGCACATCTTATGATTCAAGTACCCGAGGAGTTAGTGCTCTAGCTCTCTTGAGCCCAAGTATGGAAATCCTGAAGAAGTGTCTCACAGGTTCAGCTTGGGGTTGGTTCCAAAACACTGAATCAGCCATTTGGGATGGCTCAGCGGTATTGGTGGAAAGGGTATTCTTGTTGTTGGCCAACATTGAACCACGTGTCTTCCTAGGAGATCAATCAACTCTGGCCAGAAAAATAAGACACATTGTGATATGGCTGCCCTGTCTCAAAAAATGAGATTGGGGAGAAGAAATGAAATTCTTAGAAAAAGAGATGTTGGAAATACACTAAAATAAATGCATATCTTGCTTTTCCCCCTCTGTCCATGTTCTTTTCCCCTTTGCATACTATGTATTATAGCTTTCCAATATCTCTTTCTATATGCACAATTGTCACTATACCCTCCCCACACACACACTTAGCCATGCTCTCTACCTGAGTAATTAGAAAATTTCTTATGCAGAAAATTTTGGAATGATTTGATGTCATTGTACTACAACCTGTGCTTTACTCTTCTTACACATAACAAGAAATAACCGTACTGCAAAAATATTCCATTATAGAAGCTAGTTGTAATAATTAAGAGGAAATAATTCTTAATAAGAATTGGTTTAGGTAGAGAGTCAAACAATATGCGAATGGGATACTTTTTCAGAAAAATAAATAAAATAAGGACTATAAAGATTAACTTACCATTTTTATTACTATTAGATATACTAAAATGTATGTCAGTACTCTTTAGCACATCGGTATTGGCTGAACATCTCTTTCCACTAAAATTAGTTTTCCAAGGACATGCACTACAACATTATTGAAAGTTGATTTTTTAATATAGCTTCTCCTCCAAAATAATTTTATACTTGCTAAGCAGTCAATTGCCAAACTGCATACTAAAATGTACATAATGTGAATGGAGGCAAGAACAGGAGTAGGCTCAGGTGAGGAAGAAACTCAGTGATTTGTATCCAATTGGAAAAGAAATTGATAGGTGAGAGTGATCGAAAGCTACACCTCCACCAGTGTGAAATTATGGCAAAACTGCTTTCTCTGTGTAGAATTCTCTTCATGACATTTGAGGACAGCTTTCAGCAGTAATATGTGTGGGTTCCAGCCTGGTTATCAGTATAGTTATGATGGTCTCATTCAGGCCAAGAACTGGCTCCGGTGTGTTACTTTGAAGCTGAGATGTTTCCATGTTTACAATTATATTTGCAATATAGAGGAACGCCAGATATTCCTATTAAGGCATAGATAACACAAGTTCACTGCAGATGACGTATAAAATTATGCAAACTCTCTGTCTAGGGTTGACAACTCTATGTCACCTTGGGGCTAATCCTTACGTCCAAGAATCATGAATAGATTGCTTCCCTTTGGTCGTCTTAATGAAAGTCTAGGCCTGTTGACATCAATTGCTTTGGAAAAAGGGGTAAAGAAATGTTTTATGACCTTAAAAGGACAAATCAAATCTAATCCCCTTTGATTGGAAGAGCAGGTCCTTAAGAAGGAGGTGCACAAATTTGTGTGAATAAGAGAGCGACAAAATAGAAAACCAGAAATTACAGTGGGAGGAGAGGAGTCCACACTGGTGATTCAGTGTCAGACCAGGGCCTATAGGTTGGTGAAAATGTTACCACACAGAATTGGTGTCCTCTTTCCTGATGTGCATAAACAGCCAATTAATTATGGCATCAGCCTTTGGGAAAAGAGATAGCTTTATTCTGCAAGATCAATCTGCAGGGAGACAGGGGGCACATGCCCTCAGATCTGTCGCCCTGAATTAGGATTTGGGGCAGAATTTAAGAGATTAGGGAGAACAGGCTGGGACGCAGCCACACTGGTGGGACAGGTTTTGATTGATGGACTTCAAGCATTTATGGTAAGGTTTTAAACATTTATGACAGGGTTCTAAACGTTATGATCAGGTTCTAAACTTTTATGATAGGGTTCTAAACATCTGTGATGAGGTGGGGATGGAAATTTAACACTGGATCTTCCGGAATGAGGGACTCCTTGCTTCTGATAAGAGCCTGACTTTCCAGTTCCAGTGACGTCATGGTCCTTTGGTTCCATGGGAAGGAGAATCTTTGGTTCTGTGGTCATTTCAGGTCAAGATTTCTTCTTCTTTTTTTTGTAATTTTATTTATTTATTATTTATTTATTTTGAGGAAGATTAGCCCTGAGCTAACATCTGCTGCCCATCCTCCTCTTTTTGCTGAGGAAGACTGGCCCTGAGCTAACATCCGTGCCCATCTTCCTCTACTTTATATGTGGGACACCTATCACAGCATGGCTTGCCAAGCAGTGCCATGTCCGCATCCAGGATTTGAACCAGTGAACCCTGGGCCGCCAAAGTGGAACATGTGCACTTAACCGCTGGGCCACCAGGTCTTCTTCTGTGCATGCTCTGGCTATGTGACTTTGTACGTTTTTTTAAAGACAAACCTTAATCAGTTTGTTGATAAGAGATGGAGTCTATTCAAACTGGCTCTAAATGGGCCTTCGGTTACAGAAGAGGCTGGATATGGCCCCGTATGTGGCTGATGGTGAAGCCCTTCTGGAGATCGATACCTTTGTACTGTAGTTAGGTTTGTGGTTTGGTCAATAACATGTCTGTATTGATACATGCACCTTAGCTGATGGAGTGGACCAGGGAATTTGAGTATGCATATGAGAAACTTTTTAAAATATGTGCACTGCACACTTGCATGAATTCCTAGTTTTCAAATAATCAGAAGTTACTGTGAAAAATGCAGACTTTGGAGTAAAAGATTAAGATTTAAACACTGATCTCACAAACTCATGGCAACTAGACAAATTACTTAAACTTTCTGCCTTAATCTAATGCTCAAGTTTACTGTGAGGATCAAAAGTGCTGTCATAGACCCACACATGCATGTGAATTAAAGTACTTAGCACAGTGGATTGAGAATTTTTGTTTACCTGTCTCTAGGCTGTAAACATTGTATGAATAAGGTTTTACTTGATTAGTTTTTGAGCTCCAATCCACTATAGTCTCTTAATATTGCTTATTGAGTAAATGAAAGTGCTTTCTCAATAGCAAAGAGCGCCACTCATCCTTAATACACAAATTTAATTAAATCATGATCAGTTTATTAGTTAGTGGTTAGGAATGTGCTTGTCAATACTGCTGAGCCTCAGGGCATTATTACAAACATTCAACATTTCTACATTATTGACTCTTGGTTGCATTAGATAATAAGAATTTTACAGGAAAGAATGGCAGATTAAACTAAATTCATAATTTATTCTACACAGACAAGTGGGCTTTATTTTTCTGTTCGGAGGGAAAAATGAACATTTTATATCATAAAAGTACTTTCAAACAGAGTTCATATATATAATGTTCTTCCTGTGGAAAAATAGTATCAAACTTTACTTCTAAAACTTAAATTTGTATCAAAGTATTTTTAGACTACATTGAACATAGAAGTGTCAAGGATAATGTATTTATCAAGAAAATCTTCTCTTTTCCCAAACACCCCATCTCTGTCTGTGACACCATCATTCTGGCAACACTCGAGTCTTCTTATTTTAATTTTCTTTCTTTCTTCTTCCCTCCCTACTTCTCTCTGTAGGGGAGGAAAAATAATTTTCCTTTACCTTTTTAGGTTCTTGACTGAGACACCTCCTGTAATAAAAGACAGATTAACAGAAGAAAAACAAACAGAAGTTTAATGACATGCATACCTCTTCTATACAAGGGAGAGACCCAGGAAAGCTGAGGAAATCCCAGAAATAGCCCAAGCCACCACCTTAAATACCATCTTCAGCTAAAGACAAAAGATTTTGGGGGATGGAAGAAGGCCTGTTAATGAGAGATTAACAGGAAGAGCACAATAACTAGTAAAAAGGGTGTATGATTGTTATCTAGATCAAAGTCACTGCCTCTCCACTGATCAGACGTTATAGAGATTTGGTCATCCTCCTCTTTCTGGTACAGAGAGGTGGCATCCTTACAAATGGAGAGTTCCCTAATAAATGTAAAAGTCTCTTACAAAAAGTTCACTTCTACTCGGTTTTCAGAGTTTTCCTGTGTTTACTGATTCTAAAAAATAACCAACCTAAAATAATGCTTATGCCAAAGAGGCATATTTTGGGGTGGTAAACTGTGCTCTCTTCACCTCTCTCCCTCTCTTTCTTCCTTCCTTCTTTTTTCTCATCCTCCCTTCATTTCTTCCTTCCTTCTTGAAGCTGAAAGCATCCTAAATTAGTTTATCTTAGTAGCTTTGGATCAATCAAGGTATAGTTATCAAATCTCTTCTGTAAGCCTCCCTAACTCCTCCATGTAATATTAAGGATTCTGGAAAGTTAAAGAAGAAAGATTTCTTACCTAACTATGTAAAATCCTTGTTTTGTATCACCAAAGACCAACTTTTGCCTTTAATGAGTTGTGAGTTTATAGAATGAACTCTTTTGATTCCTCTTCACTTCATAGAAATCCTAATAAGTCTGCTAGTCTGGTGAATTGCATTCCCCTTTACAGATAAAGGGCCCAAGGCAAAGATGCTTTAAGTGTCATGACTAAGGCCACAACACTTATTAATGGTAGATTTTGGAATGCCAAAATGCATTGTCTTACATGATGTAAAAGCTTAAGAATTTGGATTTAAGACGACTTGACAGAAAGATCAATACAGAGAATAGATGTGATTAGGTATTTTTGTACTGTTTTAGAGCAGTATCCAGCTTTTGGAGATCACTACTATTACTGCAGCCTTCGTTATTCTTCCCCTTCACCAGTCCAATGTATCAGTCTACATGCCCAACGTATGCCCTGTTTCATGAATCAGTCCATGTTCTTTAACCTCTACTCTTCTCCTAGTCTGTTTACTCCTGCTAGCCATCTACCATGGCATCTACTCTTTCTGGCACACCAAAGCACTAGCAGAGGTAAAATCTTAATCAATATGTGTTGATTAACTATTTGAACCAAGAATGTCTGCTTGGTTAAAAACTTCCTCTAGGTCATAGAGCTAGTGCACAAACACAAATCCCTGAGACTCCAATGTCTGTCGTGTTTTCTTTTGCAGAGAACAAAACATAAAGTATCTAAGAATTAATCTTTTTGGATGATGATGGAAGATCCTTTGTTGGGGCTCAGGGTGGGCCATGTCAAAATACACCCCTTTGGCATATTAATTTATTTTTCTTTCTCTTGGGGAAGATTGTCGCTGAGCTAACATCTGTGCCAATCTTCCTCTGCTTTATGTAGGATGCTGCCACAGCATGGCTTGAGGAACAATGCTAGGTCCATGCCTGGGATGTGAACCCGTGAACCCCAGGCCACTGAAGCAAAGCATGAGAACTTAACCACCAGGCCACTGGGCTGGACCTAGCATATTAATTATTTTGAATTAAAGTTACTGAAGAAAGTGCTGGTGCAAAAAAGACACTCTCAGTCCTTTATCTCCCTGAAAGCAAGAAATAAATCTCCCACGTGAAAGGTACCTTCCTTGTACCAGGAAGTAGAGAGACATCCTCATTGCTAGAGATAGGGAATGCAGTGCTGAGAACACCGTATAAATGAATCCTGATTACTTTCTTCACTAATTAAGTGCTCGAGCCTAAATTTCTTTCACTTGTCAATTTCACACAAATTTATCGTTTCTTTGTCTGAAAGGTATAAAAGCCAACTGCTTTAGTCACTTCTTTGACCTGCTCATGTTTATGTGAGCCTCCTGTATGTGTGAAATCAAACTTGAGTTTTTCCTGTGAATCTATCTCAAGTCATTTAAAGAAGCAAAGCAGGCCGAGGAACCTAGAAAGTTATGGAAAAAATTTCCTCCCCAACACCTTGCAGTTGTTAACTATGCAGTTTTGTTGAAACTGCCTCCACCACATGTGCAAACAAAATCCTTGAACTCACATATCTACCAAATGCAGAAATTGAAGTCTCAGAATAGAAGGAAATACATGTTGATGTGTGAGTACAGTTTTCCTGCTGTTTTTTTCTTTTTGGCCTATTTACTTCTTATTCAGTCTTCAGTTAAATTTCTGTTCTCACTTAAGTCTCCCCTAACTCTCGTAAACTAGGTCAGATTATCAGGTAAATATTCATATAACATTTTGCCATGCCACAACACTGATTATTCTCTATTTTATATTTTTCTTTCTTGCTAAATGTTACGCTTTATAAAGACATGGAATGTGTTTGCCCTCTTTGCTATTGTCACTCAGTGTTTAGCCCAGTTTTCAGCATGTAATAAGTGTTCAATAGGAATTTGATGAATGAATGAAGAGCTGGCTAAAAGAGAAGCAAGCACTACTTCCTCTCTTCTTTCAATTAACCATGGTACCAACACCAAACACACACACACACACACACACACACAAATAAACACACATACAGGTGTACCTCATTTTTATTGCACTTTGCTTTATTAGGCTTCACTGATATTGTGTTTTTTATAAGACCCTCCACCAGAAAAAATATTATGACTCACTGAAGGCTCAGATGACGGCTAACGTTTTTTAGCAATGAAGAATTTTTTAATTAAGTTATGTACATTTTTTTAGATATATAATGCTATTGCACACTTAATAGACTCCAGTATAGTGTAAATATAACTTTTATGTGTACTGGGAAATAAAAATAGTTATGTGACTTGCTTTATGGCAATATTGACTTTATTGTGGTGGTCTGGAACTGAACGTCCAATATCTCCAAGGTATGCCTGTATACACAAATACAGCACACAATGTACGTGCAATTCACTAAGGGTAAATGTTGGCCTTTGGTGACGTAAAGGATTAAGAGCCTTTTATACCCAAGCTATTCCTGCTCTCTGTATATTTAAAATATGAGAGTGTAGCAAATTTTGACACAATTATGGTTGAAGAATAGGGGTGCTATTTATGCCAATATGTATTTAAAATATCAATATCACAGAATCTCTCTAGCATTATTTCTTATAGAGCTACTGCAGAGAAACACAATGCAGAAGAATTTATAATCCAAGACTTTATTTATTGAGAAAATCTTCCACACTTTATAGGCATGGAACTACATTTGCTGTAATTGCCTCATATAAGCTTAAATATGCTTACTTGCCTTTTGTTACCCTCTTTCCACTGGCAAGCCTATAACATGGTTGTAAAGCACCAAACATGGACAGCAGGAAGGAAAAGGTTTGCTTAAGAAAGAATAAGCTTTTTTACTTGTAAAATGACGCATTTATTGGTTCTACCTATTCTGCATTTTAAGTGTAATATATGCATACTTAATAGCAAAATTACGGAATAAAAGAAAATGCTTGTTTCATATAGAATGATGTGGTATAATAAGAAATATATTTGGTCTTTATCCCAGGCTCCTGGCAGAAAGCTCCTAAAATCCTTGGAATTTCCTGAGTGATAGGAGTGTCTTTTGTTATTCACAATGAGAGTCTTTCAATCACACCTAGGTTCATGCTAAGGAAGTGACTTAAGGCAGGGCCACTAGACAGCCTTCAGACTGGACTGGTCCCTAGAAAGATCAAGTGATTGGAGGGCTGGAACTTTCAGTCCCACCCACTGACCTCCTCCTGGAAAGGAGCATGGGCTGGAGACTGAAACTCTATAAAAACTCCTAAACAGGGAGAATTGAGAGCTTCTGGGTTGGTGAACACATCCACATGCAGGATGATGACACACCTCAGTTCCACAAAGACAGAAGTTCTTGTTCTCGGGACCTGTCCAGACCTTACCCTGTGTACCTCCTCATCTGACTGTTCATCTAAATCCTTTATCATATCCTTTATAGTAAATTGGAAAATATAAGTAAATGTTTCTCTGAGCCACTCTAGCAAATTAACTGAACCCCAGGAGGGAAGTGTGGGAACCTCCAATTTATAACAGTTTGTTAGAAGCTCAGTAGCAACCTGGACTTGCAATTGGCATCTAAAGTAGGAGCAGTCTTGTAGGACTGAGGACTTAAGCTGTGGGATATGACCCTGTCTCTAAGTAGATAGTGTCAGAATTGAGTTAAATTTGTAGGACACCTAATCAGTGTCTGATGAGAATTGGAGAATTGCTTGGTGGTGTTGGAAAACACACAATAGAGATGACTATGCCATAGTGGGTTCTCCAGATTTTGTTGAGGTAATTGATGGACTTAGTCATGCTTACAGTAGCATATAAAAAAATAATGTTCGTCATATATTGTGCATTTTTCTATGAATGAAGCACATTTTCATAAAACAGGTGTTAATATTATTCCAACTTTGCAGATGAGTAATCCAAGCTCAAATACTTTAGAAAATTGCCTTAAGTAACACATCTGGCATGTGAACAAGCTGGCACACAGCACGTCCATCAGACTCCAGTGCCCATGGCTTGAACCATCCTTGCCATCATGAACCTTCTGCTACACACATGTGCACTTACCTACAATTTGCCTTTTCTCCCATTCTAACTGTTATAAAACTTTTTCTTTGTAATCAAATTAAATCTCCTAAAATTTTCCTCCAAATGGTTGAAAGAATTAGGAGAGTCCCTTCTTATTCCTGTATAGTCAGAGAAGTAAATTCCCTAACCTGACATCTAACATCTCTATATCTAGACCAGGTTCACTCTGCCAGAGGATGTAAAGCTCACTGAATATTCAAGAGCTTTCTCACACTCCCTAGTCTCTTGCGGTTGGTCTGGGTGATGTGTCTAGCACTGGCCAGTGGACTGTGAATGGAAGTCACCATCATTTTGAGGCAGTAAAAGGTTTTTGAGTAACCCTCTACCTCTTTCTTTTCCTCATTCAGTAACCCTGGAAACCATGCATTAAGATGGCAGAGCCATAAGATGGCAGAATAATGAATGCTTAAGTCAATACTTAGAGTTTACTTGCAAATCCACTGGCACTGTAGCAGAATTTATACAGATGGAAATAAATTTTGGCTTGTTCAGCTTAATCTGATGAATACAGACATGGGGAAGAGACAATAAATATATAGGGACTCATCCAAAATCTTTAAGTTAAAGTGAATTCGTTAGTATGCTTCCAGTTTGGGGTATCAGAAAACCTTACCATAAATTACTTCAACAGTAGGAAATTTATCTCATATAAAAATGCATTCTAGAGGTGGATTATTAAAGGATAGCAGCTCAGCAATGTATTCACAGTACGACTGCAGCAGCTCCCATCATCACATTATGAACTTCAATACCCAAGGTCAGGAAGAGAGGTATTCTATTCTCATGTCTCAGTTTTAGGGGAAGGAAAATTGTCCTACTACTTTTTCCCAAACACCCACGCCAAAAACCCCTTTGTATATAGGTGTCCAGTATTGTATCAAATTCTCCTGCCTAGAGCAAGTATTACAATTAAGTTGGGTTTACTAGGATTGGTTCACTATTCTAGTCAACACTCATTTCCCAGGGCTGAGAGATTCCAGGAAACAAATAGTTACTCAACTGCTGAATAAACTCAGGGTTCTGCTGGCAAGGAAAAAGTAAATAAAGGCTACTGAGTAGATAACAGTGTCTAATAATATAAAGCATATTCAGAGAGTGAGGTAAAACCTTCTCTCAACATTATGTGCTGAAGGGGAGCAGAATTTGCCACCCACAAAATATGCTTCTTTGGAATAAGGATTATTTCAGGCTGGTTATTTTTAAAAATCAACAGACACAGGAGAAGCTCTGAAAATTGAGTAAAACTTACTCTTTTGTAAGAGACAATTACATTTATGAGGGAAATCTCCCCATTTGTAAGACTATCTCCTTCTCTGTGTCATGAAGAGAAGGAAGACCCAATCTCTAGAAAGTCTTATCAATGGAGAAGGCTAGGACTTCAATCTACATGACAACCTTACCCTTGTTTACTATGCTTTTCTTGGTCACCTCCAATAACTGGCCTTCCTCTCTGTCCCAAAGCCTTCTCTTGTCTTTAGCTGGGGATGGTATTTAAGGTGATGGCTTGGACCATTTCCAAGAGTTACTCAGTTTTCCTGGGTCTCTCTCATGTACACAGGAGGCATACATGTTATACATATTATTAAAGTTCTGTTTGTTTTTCTCCTGTCAATCTCTTCTATTACTGGAGGGTCTCAGAACCAAGAGACCAAGAACCAAGAAGGGTGGAGGGAAAATTATTTTTCCTCCCCTTCACACCCAAATTCAAATGTAATTTTAACTTCAAAATATACCAAACATTAATTTCTCTTTAAAATTTTTACTTTTCCCAGCAGATCAAAGTTTTATAGCAGCTCCAAACATGTTATCACTGAGTTCATTAACCCAACATAGAGTAAAAATGTTTCCAATGGGAGTAAAAATGTCTCATAAATGCTCAACTATTAATTTAGTTTCTTTTTTAATCATGAATTGGTCGCACCATTGGGTTGATGGGTTTAAAATATTATTTTTATTTTTTATATTTAATTTTAAAGTATTTGTGTTGGTAACATGTAGACAATGCCAAATTTGGAAATATTAACTTTTTAATATTAGAGCATGTAGATATTTTTGGGCAAGGGCCAATTTAGCATTAAAAATAGATTTCCCTCTGGGCCAGCCCCGTGGCACAGCTGTTAAGTTCGCACATTCTGCTTTGGCGGCCTGGGGTTTGCTGGTTCGGATCCCAGGTGTGGACTTACCCATTGCTTGTCAAGCCATGCTGTGGCAGGCGTCCCACATATACAGTAGAGGAAGATGGGTGCAGATCTTAGCTCAGGGCCAGTCTTCCTCGGCAAAAAGAGGAGGATTGGTGGCAGATGTCAGCTCAGGGCTAATCTTCCTCAAAAAAAAAAAGGATTATCCTCATTCTGCAATACGCTGCCACATTAAGCCAACTTGACCAAAGAAGGTATTTTGTATTTAAAAAAATAGTTTAACGTAAACTCAAATTCAATTACATATTATGACTATGAAGAGAGAAGCCCAACCAAGGAAACATTATTAGAATTGTGAACATTGGTCAGAAACTAAAGTAAACGGATCTCGTTTTTGGCTACAAATTGTCTCAATTTTTGAGGTGATTTCTTAGAGAACCTTCCATAAAAGTCCCCAATGTGCATACTTTTTTAAGAATTTGTCTTATAATCCCTACCTCTCCGAAGTATGAATTTAAATGATTGGCACTAATGTGCTTGCAGGATCAGGCGGGTTATTGGCTCTTCAGAATCACTGGAGCGAGGAGGTGAATGATGTGTGAAATGAAAAGCCGGCCCCGAGCTCCGAGGGAGTTCAGAGGGAGCTGTGCTGTCGGCTCCAGCAGGGCCGCTTAGCACCGGGATGAGAGCAGACAGGTGTGTAATAAAGGCCCCCGGAACCTCAGAGTGGGGAGTGGGCAGCCAAGAGCACTTTAATGAGCTGTTTTATGCCCGTCCTTGTCTCAGTACATCTTTCTTATCTCTCTGGCTATTCGGAGTTGTAACAATTAATAGTCTCTATCTCAAAGTGAAGTGTTAAGGTGAGAAAATTACCTGAACCACTTGAGCTGAATGGCTCAACTATACCTCCATTTTCAGGAGCTATTAAGAAGGAAAAAAAAAAGGAGGCATTGAGGGAAGGAGTTGGTCTTTAAAAATACTAACTTCAGTCTTTTACTTCAATTTTCTATAGAGACCTAAGGCCTGCACGTAGAAGTGTTACAACCTGATCTCCATTAGCCTGTACAAACTAAACTAAAATAAAACAATAATAAGATAAACATACACGCATGCGCACACTATACATAACAACAATAATAACAAAGTACGTATATGTACAATAAATGAGATCAGTGAAAATTTATTCAGGTGTCTGAGCCGTTTGTAAAATGTTAAGATCTTGGATTGACTTGTCATAGACATTAAGTGAAAAACTTTCCAGAATTGACTGACTGACCACAGAGGGATAGCGGTTTGAGAACCAACGAATAGCCACAGTAGACAAGCAAACCAAAATAGCTGAATCCAGTGTGACCGGGCTCTCTTCATCTTAGAGCCTCGCTCCATTCGATCTGACTTGTAACAGAGATGGGAGTAACTAACATGCGTTAGCTTCAATGTTTCCCAAAAATGAACACTTGCTGTCACGTGAAATTTCCTTGGTGCGTAGATGATCAGATTTTCAACTTCGATAGTTACAAATTTATTTTCTTATGTATTTTGGAAAAATATAACTTGGGAACCAACATGTCATTGCTTGAACATATTCCTTAGGAGGAGACAAAGTCAGGAGGTGTACCATAGGACAAAGTACATGAAAGTGGGGCCTAAGTGACAAATTTAGGAAGCGCCCAGATACAGCAATGGGAAGGGCTTAAGGGATTTTAAGTAGAGAATTAGGATTCTTTGTGTTATGACAGGGTTAGCATTCCTTTCAAGAGTTTCTCTGCCTCCAGTCTGCACAGTGACCTGGTCTATCCACTGCTAACCCTGATTCCATGTCATTTTAGTAACCACTGCCATCATCATGATAGCTACCATTTTTCAAGTGTTTTCCTTGTGCAAGCACTGGATACTTTATGCATTATTTCACTGAATCCTTAAGAAGGCTCTGTAGTAGACACTAAAATTATTCCCATTTTCCAGATGAGGACACTGAAGCTTAGAAATGCTACCTTATAATCTGACTCCTCTTAGCAAACTATTGTGTCTTCTGAAATGTCCACCTCCCTACCCGTGTCTCCAACATATTAATAATACCAATAAGAATATCCTAATAATAGCAAACAATTAATGTCTACTCACTGCTTAGGGCATGGGTTTAAACAGTTACAAAGATTGTCCCATCTAATACTTACAAAAACTCCTAATGTGGACACTAATATTATCTTCATTTTACAGATGAGGAAATGGAAGTGGAGAGAGGTAGAATAACTCCTCCGGGGTCACACAACTGGGGATCAGAAGAACGCAGCTGCGATGGCAGGCATGCTGTGCGCCAAATCCATTCTCCAGGATCAGTGCACATGCCTTCAGTGGCAGCTGTGGGGTAGGGCAGAGAGCTGTGCGCTAGAATCAGGGTCAATCAGTTACACTCCCCAGTGGACTCTTCCTGCAAGGTTTAGGCAGAGCCGTCAAGCTCTGGAATCTCTGTTTCTGTCCCCCGTGTCTATTTCATGTACTACTGTGACAAGTAGGGAAGAGAGAAGGAGAAGCGAGAGGAAACTGAGGGCCAGACACAGAGAGAAGAAAGGAAGAAAGGAAGAGAGAATTGAAGTGGAGAATGTTTAATGGATCTTGCTCTCCACGTAGGCCTCAAGTCTTGAATCTATCTGGAGAATTGCAAAAAACAAAAGTTTCAAAGAGCTTCTTGGCTAAGTTGACTTCAGTGTTCTGAGAAATCCTAAAGCAGTGGTAGGCTCTGTCACACGAGCTCTAAGACAAATCTGCTTAATGAACTGAACTCTTCAATTACAAAGTAGCTAGAAGCCAAATTATATCCGTAATGTCCTTTACAAAGCCCTCCTTTCTGAAATCCAGCAACCAGTTTAATTCCATTAATGTAAACAAGAACTGACATGATTAAACTTTCTTAAATCAAATTTGTTAATAGAGTTCCAAAGGAATATAGACTGCTCGTAAAGTGTTTTCCAAAGTCTTCTTCGTCTCAAGTACTTAACAGTTTATCCTTAAAATTTTCGGTATCATTTACTTATGTCAAAAGGATTCAAAATATTCACAATGCAAAAGTGTGGGATGAATTTAACATGGTGCTATAAAATAATTAATATTTGGTTTGAAAATTTCAGATATTAAGGATGACAAATCATTTACAGGTGTATTCTGTGCATAGTTATGTGGGAGCAATTCTATAGTCTGCTTTCACAGTTTGGCAAAAAGAGACCTCCTCCTCCTTCTGCTCAAACACCATTTATCTCCAGCAAATGAATCAGTAATGCAACGTTCAGATCCCCTTCTTCAGCTAGGCTATGTCTCTATTCCATGAAAAATAAGCCTTGATATAAGTCCTGACCTTTAAAATTGTTAAACACACAAAAATATAGCGATAATAACTGATAAAAGTTATTAAAAATAAATTACACTGCTTTTAGTCTGTGGGAAATGGTATTCTCAGCTGACAAAACAGACTATAACTTCTTTTACCTAAGGCTTCAGGCAACCAGGCTGCTATTTACCTTAGGCAGATTGGAAATAGCTATTATAGAAAATCGGATCAGTTCAATTGCCTAAAGTGGATATATTGCGCACAGAATTCCTAAGTAAAAGATGATACATCTCATTATGTAGCAAACACAGATTGACTGAGCTTCCAAGAAACTAATAATAATGAGGTACACAAAAATAGGCACTATAATATAACAAGAAGGATAACAATGGTAATATTTAATAGAAAGGAAGCCAGTCGCTGTGCTACCCATGCTTTTCTTGACAAATTTCACAACAACTTAGAGAGGAAATTAATTAGAGAGCCTTAGAGAGGAAGATGTAATTAATAACCCCATTTTGAAGATGAGAAACCCGAGGCTAAGAGGTTCATGGTTTTTAGCAATGTTACCCAGCTAATAAATATCAGAGCCAAGATTCCAACCCAGGTCTGCCTGTTGAGGATGCAGAGAGTGGAAAATATGATCCTTGTAGTGATTGTGCATCCATGACAGCCAAACAGGATTTACACACGTGGAAGACACAAGAAAATATAATGCTTTCTTCTTAATTAGGTATGGACTTGAGAGTACACAAAAGGAAAATAGCAGTTAAGTTTAGTGAGAAAAGCTTCAACATTCATAGCATTTCCTTGCTTTCAGTTCTCAGACATGGTCACGTTTAGACAGGTGGAGGAAAACCATTACTGGCTAAAGAAAGAGTGTAAAAGGAGATAGAAAATAAAATGTACACTTGTATAATTCTTTAGAGTTAAAAGAAATTTTAGAGTTAAAAGAAAATTTCCATGTAGAAAATTTAACGTATTCTTCGGTACATTCCTGGAGGGTAGGCGAGCTGGAGATTGCTATTTTGCTTTTAAAGATAACTTTTTGAGGCTCAGTGAGGCCCAATCAGTGGAAGAAGCAGGACTGGAACTGAACTTTTCTTCTGACAGAAATCTCTTTAGTATATCATCATCCAGTGTGGTAGAATATGCATGTTATACGTGGAGAAGGTCAAAGATGGGGATGAGTGGGTAAAAGAAAAGGATCACCCAGTTTTTCTGATGGCAGAGAGGGAGAAAAATGTGCATGTACAAATGTAGTCAAATTTTTAAAGAATACATTTATGAGTTCTGTGATTGATGTGGCAAGAAGGAAACTGTGTTTGTGGAGGATAGTAGATAGCAGCTCGTACTGAGTTTGGGAGTCAGGCCAACCTGCGTAAATATGGCAAGCTACTGAACTTCTCCAGCCTGGTTCTGCATCTCCACGTGAGAATATTGATCCCTCCATCACCAATAAAAATATTGATTTTTATGGTGACAATAAAGGGTAAATGTGATCATGTATGCAAGATGCCCACAGCAAGCTCTCCAAGAAGAGGAGGGATTGTGATTATAACTCTAAATAAAGTGAAATATAAACTGAGTTTGAAGTTGGTTAACCTGGAAGCAATGTAGAAAGGAAAAGAACAGTGAGAACTTGAGTCAAAGAAACAAATAATGAGGCATCATTTTAACATATAAAATCTCCTCTCTAAAATCCTTTATTAGTTTCCCGTTATATTTGTGTTGAAGTAACCAAACAAGGAGGCAGTGGACTGAGGTGGCTCTAATTTCTTGGTCGCCTACACAAGCAAGCTAAGACGCGGTTCCTATAAATGCCTCAAGGCTAAAAAGAAAATGAATCACAAACAGCCAACTAGCCTGTTCCAAAATGTAAGTGCTTAACCTGTAGCCAATCAAATACTTCCCTTGTTTGCTTCCCCTCTTCTCTATAAAAGCCTTGCTCCCTAGCTTATGAAGGCCCCTAACCCTACCTCTGGTTTGGCATTGCCTGATTGGAATCAATGTTTGCTCAAATAAACTCTTCAAGCTTTTAAGGTGCCTCAGTTCATCTTTTTTTTTTTTTTTTTGCAGGGAGGTATTCACCTTGAGCTAACATCTGTGGCCAATCTCCCTCTTTTTCTTTTTTATCCTCCCCAAGACCCCAGAGCATGATTGTATTATCCTAGTTGGAACTCATTCTGGTTCTTCTATGTGAGCCACTGCCACAGCATAGCAACTGACATATGGGTGGTATGGTTCTGCGACCAGGAAATGAACCTGGGCTGCTGAGGCAGAGAGTGAAGAACTTAAGCACTAGACCATCAGGACTGGCTTGCATCGGTTCATCTTTTAACACTTGGAGTTAAATTCAAACTCTATAGCCTGTCCTACAAACATCTGCATAACATGGCTTCTGTATACTCCTCCAGGATTCTCTCTGGAGGATTTTCTCTTCCTCTCTGATCAGCAGACATGGTGAGATTCATTTATTCCATGCTCTTCAGCCTACCTGGAATGTTGTTTCCCAAGTCCTCATCTCGTCTCAGCATAAGTGTTACTGCTTCAGATAAGACTACTCTGACCTTTTATTGTCCTCTTTAATTAATTATTAAAATTTTTAATGCATGCGTATTTGTGTGTTTGTATTCAAGCAATTCAATTATTTACAAGAAAATAGAGAAGCATCAATTAACATGAACTGAGCTTCTCTGAATCTCTGAGTGCTCTAGAAGATATAAAGAAAGCAAATATGGAGACCTGCTGAGGGAAATGAACCACTTATATAACACTTCAAGGTATCAGTACAAGAGATGCCAGACATGGTAATGAGTGATTAATTGCCAAACAAAGGGAAGGAGAAAGAAATCTCTAAGTTCTTAGCTCTTCTGGGAGCTGTCAAAGAAATCATCAGGGGACTTACTGCTTAAAACTTTAGAGGTCTAAAGACTGATACAATTGTTCTCTAAACTGAAATAAGAAGTTATCCTTTTGTAGGGGAGCAGAATTTGCTACCCCAAAATGCATCACTTTGGTTTGATTATTTTAAAGAAGAAAAAACCCAGGAAGAAACTTTGAACTTCTCCCTAAATGTCTAAAAGAATTAAAAAAAAAAAAAGGCCTGTTCCAAGAAGGAGCTATCATCATAGATAACTATAGTATAATATGAATTAGGTGTGGTAGACAGGGAGGAACCTAGCAAGGCCCATTCTATCAAAGTCCTCTCCATGTTCCATTGTCTCTGCATGGCATGGCAAACATCTGTTTATCAAACATTTGCTTTTGCATCTCCATGTGAATTGCCTTCCTTCCTTTTAAGTCCCTAACCACCACCCCCAACATCCTCATTTGTCTTTAGCTGAATGTGGTATTTAAGGTAGTGGCTTCGGCCATTTTGGGGAGTTACTCTATTTTCCTGGATTTCTCCCATGTATACATGTTATTAAATTTGTTTGATTTTCTCGCGTTACTCTATTTCATATCAATTTAATTCTTAGACCAGCCAGAAGAACCTAGAAGGGTAGAGGAATATTTCTCCCTCCCCCAGACTTTAAACTCTCCAAGCCTGTGGACCAATGGTGTGTGTGCATCCACGAGTGTGCATATGTGTCTTTCATGTTCTTTTGCTTGCATTTTTGTGTTTCTGTGTTTTGTTTTGCGTTTTTTTAGGTGAGAGTGAGTGGGATGTGTGACAACAGAGACAGTGTTTTGAAAGCAATGGGAGATGTGCCACTTGATGGATGTCATTTTGTAGCACGTGGCTTCAGCCTTCCATCTCAGGTCTCCCTCATGGCAACATCACTAAATTATGAAGAATTTGATTGTCAGAAGGCTCATATGTTCAACTAAGAATCCCCTTTTTAAATGACCCCATTAGTTGGAGAAGACAAGCATATTAAACACAAAATAAACCAGAAAATGCTTACTAAATGAAGTCAAATAATTTTTTGACCCCATATGATATGCCAAGGCATGCAGTTTATTACTTATGTACTTTCATTGGATAGATGCCCTTCTTATGTCTTATACAAGGTGGCTGTGAAATAGACCTGACATGTTACTATTTTTTAGGAGATGTAACAAACCCAAACTGTTTTATGAAATTCAAAGGAACATTTTCTCTGAAACCAGAGAGATAGTGGTTTGCCTCATCAATTTCAACAGCTTTCGTTTTTTCTGACAAGAAGTACAAATGCAGAAGACAAATATCCCACTATGCCCCTGGGTCTGGCACAATCACTGAAAAACAGTAAACATGTCACCAATTAACTAGTGAAAAGAAAAAAATGCATCTGGAAATGTCAAGACAAAAGAAGCCTGATATCTGACACCATTTGGAAGGTCCATGAACTAAGGAGCAAGTCTAATCTTGACGTTTCATCTTCTGAGGAATTCTTTCTCAATCAACCATAACATTGGTTTTTTGAGATTATCAAAGTAGAAGGGGATTTAGGAATAGGAAGGCTAAGTGATGATCAGACAAAGAGAAGTTTCTAGACCCTATTATCATCCAGGTCAAGATTTGATTATCACTTCTTTAGTTTGTCCTTTCCCAACACATATATCTAAATCAGAAACACCATTTATCTTCAATTATCTCCATCATAGTATATTTTTCCTTGCATTATTTATTTTGTCTTGAAATTACATTGTTTATTTATTTGTTTATTTGTTTAGTGATTGTCTCCCCATTTCTCGTAGCATGGACACTGTGAGGCCGTGAACCTTGTTGGTTGTATTTACCTGGGTGTCCTTAACTCATAAAATAGTACCTGACACGTAGTGGGCTTCAAGTAAATATTTACAGTGAAGGACATGAAAATAATATAAAGGAACATTAAGAGACAGAATGGCTATGGGGTAGTAACATGTTAATTATCTGCTCAGGATTTATTTAATTTTTCTTTCTCCTGTAGCTTAAAATATTTCGTAACAACTATAGTAAAAGATACAGTAATTAAAGCATTGAAAGTCAAAAAGTGCTGCATTTCATTTCATAAAGGCCTGTGTTGATTACCTTATTTTTCATCATAATTATAGCACTATTTCCTCAAATCAGAATTAGATGGAGTAACTGTGAACACCAAGATGGTTTTCTCCTTGGAGGGAGAGCAATCTCTTTATTTTATTTATCCTTCATTTATGCATTCAATCATTCATTCCTGTGTTAATGTTTCTTGAGTGGTTAGTCTCTGTAATTGCTCTACTATGTTCTATTACAGACATCCTTCCTTCTAGAGAATCAGAATCTAGCAGGCAGAGAGGCAAAGCAGCCAACCTATAGCAGTGCAGTGTGGCACTAGAGCTGTGCACAGTGAACTAGGTGAGCACAGACCCTCACCTGGCGTAAGTAGTCAAGAAAGCCTGGCAGAGAATGATGGACAGCAGAAAGTAGAGGTTATGGCAGGCTGAAGGGCTCATTTGAATTGCAAATAGGGATTTTCAACTAGTTGGTAGGACTGGGCAGGGTATATTTAGGAATGAGGCTGGAAGGGTAAGCAAGAGAAGATTTGGGATTAAAAATGAACATCACTACTTTCCAAAATTTACCTTTTAAGCAGTAATTTTACTGCATTTTCATCAAAATTATAGTACTATTTTTGTCAACGTCATTTTGGTAGGCAAAAATATATTTCTCTTTTTTTTTTTTTGAGGAAGATTAGCCCCTGAGCTAACTTCCGCCACTAATCCTCTTCTTTTTGCTGAGGAAGACTGGCCCAGAGCTGACATCCATCCCCATCTTCCTCTACCTTATATGTGGGACGCCTGCCACAGCGTGGCTTGATAAACAGTTCATAGGTCCGCACCCGGGATCTGAAGTGGTGAACCCCAGTCCACCAAAGTGGAGTGAGCCAACTTAACCACTATGCCACGGGGCTGGCCCCATGTATTTCATATTTTTTTGTGTATATATCTATCTTTGATTACTAATTCTTTGCTTTTCTTTTTTAACTGTATCCTTAATATTACTTTTCCATATTTATATTAAGATGCCAGCTTTTGTTATTGATTTGTTGAATTCTATTAGTATAACATATTGAGCACAGCCACGTGTCTTCCAGGTACCTGAGCTATAGGAGTGAGCAGGAAAGACAAAACGATGACAACAAAAGTAAATAAATAGCTACTTTGTTTTTTCCTCCACTGAGGGTCAAACACATGCTAAATGATTTTTCCCCAACCTTTCCAGTGATATATTTACAAACCACTTCTTTAGCTCAATGTCTGTGCAATATTTCAATGTATACATTATGATCTGATTCCGACTATTTTTTCTTTTCAGAGAGTGATCTCACCTAATTGCAGGTCCTTGCATCGAGTCCGCATTTGGTTATAGAGGGTATTGGAATGCAGAAGAAGCAGCAACCAAATCTCTTTTAAAGATTCCCAAACATCCACAAGGTACATTCGACGAAAGCCTGGATACTGGGGCCAAGTTTCCCCTACCCAACCCTGGGTATGCCTTTATCACCATTAAAGGGAAGGGGAGCCGTGTGCAGTGAGCAAGGAAGGACAGCATCAACATCAGGAGGACAGCATGAGTCACGAAGATGAGGGAATTTGCTTGCCTTTGCTGTGCATGTTTGATTGCATTTATCTAACTTGTAAAAACAGGAACGTGCTTACGAACAAATAAAAAAGCTAAAAGGATGTTAGCTCTAATATTCCCCCTGGTTAGAGGCCTGAGAAATAGGACAAGCTGCATAGACGAGAATCACACCTAACCTTATCAAGCGCTCTTTCCAGGTAGCCATGACAGATGGCTTTGCTACAGTTCTAGCTAAGCAGAGTTCCCACCAAGGCATTCTTTGGACCTTCAGCACAAATTTAATTTGAATATTTTATGCTCATGAAGTGTCATTATCTACTCTTCCCGCTCCATATTTTTATTTTACTTTTGATTACCTCTGCCCTTGCTCTTTCAAACAAGCTCTAAATGGAAAGTGTCAGACTATTATATCAAAAGCCATTTAGGTTGTTTCTGAATGGAGCGCAGATAGGCATCTGAACTTTTGATGCTTGGTCTAGCCTATCAAGTCTTTCAATGTGCCTTCGGGAAGCAGTTCCTGGGCTGTGACAAATGTTTCTCATTGCTGTAACTCTCAGATGAATCTCGACACCAAGAGGTGTAGGGCAATTGAAAACCTTAGGCATAAACACAAAGAATTCCAAGTAAATTGTCATCACCAAGGCCGAGCTTTGGTGACTGTTCCATCCCAGCCCCTGCTGAGTGATGTACTACGTCAGTTCAAGACCCGCATCTGGGCCAGCCCCCTGGTCCAGTGGTTAAGTTCATGCGCTCCACTTTGGAGGCCCAGGGTTTTGCCGTTTGGTTCCTGGGTGCGGACAAGGCACTGCTCGTCAAGCCACACTGAGGTGGTGTCCCACATGCCTCAACTACAAGGACCCACAACTGAAAATATACAACTACGTAGCAGGGGAGTTTGGGGGAGAAAAAAGGAAAAAAAAGACCTGCATCACTTCATGGGAAAGAAAATCTTCGAAAATTAATCTCATAGCAGAGTCAATGCCATTTCAGTGTGTAGATTTTTATCATCACCTATTCAAAAATCCTAAAAAGAATTTTTTTTTATAAAGATTTTATTTTTTTTTTCCTTTTTCTCCCCAAAGCCCCCCAGTACATAGTTGTATATTCTTCGTTGTGGGTCCTTCTAGTTGTGGCATGTGGGACGCTGCCTCAGTGTGGTCTGACGAGCAGTGCCATGTCCGCGCCCAGGATTCAAACCAACAAAACACTGGGCCGCCTGCAGCGGAGCGCGTGAACTTAACCACTCGGCCACGGGGCCAGCCCCCTAAAAAGAATTATTTTAAGTGATTATTTAAAAATAGCTGAAACTGAAAAATCTTCTCTGGGACTAGTGTTTGCAATTTCTTTTCTTTTTTTTTTTTTTTTTTGAGGAAGATTAGCCCTGAGCTAACTACTGCCAGTCCTCCTTTTTTTTGCTGAGGAAACCTGGCCCTGAGCTAACATCTGTGCCTATCTTCTTCTACTTTATATGTGGGACGCCTACCACAGCACAGCGTGCCAAGCGGTGCCACGTCCGCACCCGGGATCCGAACTGGCAAACCCTAGGCCGCTGAGAAGCAGAACGTGCGAACTTAACCGCTGTACCACGAGGCCAGCCCTTACAATTTCCGTTCAAATAAGGTAAATGGATAGCCTTTCTTATGCCTGATTCAAGACCCCTTTTTATGTTATCGTATTATAGGTCATTTACATATATTGACTACCATGTGGGTAATTTTCATATTTACATAATACTTCAGGGGCTTCAGGAGTTTTGCAAATATTGAATCCTTTAAAGGCCATTATTCTTAATTGTCCTAAGAGACAAGGAAGAATTGTTTTTAAAGCCTTTCAGAACTGCTCAGGATCAAACCATCTCCCTCCCTGGTGCTTTCTGAGACCAGGGAATGATAAGTCACGTTAGCCTGTGAGCTGTCCCTGAGGAAGGACTCCCAACAGTCATCAAAAGAAAACAAATCGTCCTCAAATCAAGCGAGAACATTTAGCCTTGTACTTTTCAGACCATTCTTGTGTTTTCAAAATGAAAATATGAGCTTTCTGTTTTTTGCTGCAAAAATTTAAAGCATTAAAAAATCTGTACAGGGGCTGACGCAATGGCATACTGGTTAAGTTTACGTGCTCCACTTCAGCAGCTCGGGATTTGCGATGTGGACCCTGGGCACAGACCTACACACTGCTCATCAAGCCATGCTGTGACAGTGTCCCACATACAAAATAGAGGAAGACTGGCACTGATGTTAGCTCAGGGACAATCTTCCTCACCAAAGGAAAAAAAAAATCTATATGGAAAATTGAAAGTAACAGTAAATTTTGCCTTGGTTGAAAAGTGATTTAATTATTTGTAAGTATTCATTCATTCATTCACCATTTCTTTGTTTTAAAAAGTGGGATCATGTAGAATATAAAGGCTCTGACTTTAACTCTGGTGACCCTGGGCAAGTCACTTAATCTCCTAAAAATCTTTCCTTCTCTGCATAAATGAGAATAAAAGAGCATCAGCCTCATCTTGTGGTTGTGAGAATTAAATGAAATAATGGTTGTAGGGCAGTTAAACTGGCATTAGGAAATTCCCAATAAATGTTAACTATTTTCCTTGCGCTTATTCTTTTGGAAGCAAAGTGTTCTGCAGGTTCGGAACATGTAGCTACTGAGTCTTCATGAGGGAACAGAAAAGCATACAAAAAATAGTATAACTTGGTATGAAACCCAGCTGCTTACTAGTTCTTTGCATATGCAGAAATATTTCTGGAAAATCTTTTTTGTAAACTAACCCCTTCCTCGCCTTTACCTAATAAAATTTAGAAAGGGGAGTAATCATTTTTGGTTAAGGCAAGCCTTCATTCAGTTCTGGGTATAAGATCACCATTGGAGAAGTTTTTTCTCTTCTTACTTTCTGACAAACTGTAATGGGACTTTTAATAACCGTGTATACTCTTGTTAGAAAATCAAGCAAAGTGTATATTTTAATCTTTTTCAGAAAAGAACAAATGCAAACATATGCATGAAGTCAACACCTTGTCATCAGCCTTAGTTGATCCCTTTGCTGGAGTTTCCTTTGACTTTAAGCTTATATACACGACAGTCCAGCTGCTAGTTGACATAGGTCTCCTTCAGTCAGATGTTTACAAGTGACAATTTGTCAGGCTGTCTACACTTCAAGGCCCAGAAACTTGACTGCGATAACACAGTGGGCTACTCCTGGTTGTAGTATCTTTATAATATGAGGGAAGATATTTATGTTTATGATAAAGTCATTTACTGAGAATTACTGAAACACATTTTTTAGTGAGAATTATAATTATATGCTTATGCATAAGAATGTCAAGTGATAGCAGTTTCTGTGATCAGACTTGAACTCTTTTTTACAAGGGGCAGGTACAACTTTTAACTAGAGGACCTAAGAGAATATTGCTGTTACAATCTGAAGCGTCTTCTGTCCATCTCACGATATTCCTGAGATAAAATGTATAGCTTCAAGGGCCAGTCTTTGCCTCTGCACTTACTCAGTGTGTAGGCTACAGGTACCTGCTCTTCACTAACTACTCACGGAAAGCTTTATATCTCTCCAATGTCTGCAAAACTCTGGCATTATTTGATGGCATTAAAGTGACTCTATCTTGATTCTATCTTTATTTGTAACCAAAATTTGTTAACAACTCTAGGCTATCTGTGGGATTAGCTTTTGCAAATGTAGAGACGGCATCAGATCTATTTAAATCTTTTCTTGGTGGAAAGATTCGTTTCCTGCTTTGAGTTTTTTTTAGAAAATAGATTCCTAATTTTTGCACAAATACAAATGCCGCATAGTCCCTAAGTGACATCATCAAATATGCCCATTACAGCAGGACCCTAGAGGACCTCACGGTTTAATCACACTGGAGGAGAGTGGTGGAGTTTGCATTGATACCACTCTACCATGCAATCGTTACATAGCCTTGAAGTTGCTCTATTTCACGTTAATCATAAATTCTCAACTAGCTCATCAACCCACAGAATTCAGTCATATGCTTTCAAGAGATCTATATCTGAAGTAATAATATATTATCTTACATTGTTTAGAAACTGATTCTGAAGATGTTTTGCAAAGAGGGATTTCCAAGATAGTTTGAGAATCCGGGGTCATCCAAGAAAGCTTCTCACAAAGATGCAGGTGAAGACATCACTCATCTTGATTGTTTTCAAAAGCAGATACATGAATTTGTATCCAAGCTTTGCACAATAAATGAGGTATTTGATAAATGTTCCTTTGATTGGATAAGTAAATATCACATGAGAAACCATCATCCCAACTCAATGGCATGTACAGCCTAAAGATGACACCATGTCCTCATCTCTTCTAAACTGGGTAGATTCCTCTTTCTGTTTCTTCAACACACTATCCAGGAATTTTTCACAAGGCTTACCTTTGATAAACCTCTCATGTCAGGCTCAGGATGACTAGAGTTACCTTCTTGTAGGCTGATTCTGAATCACGTGGTCTTATTTCATTATAATTATCATTATAGCCCTGGCTAGAGAGTTCTGCTTGGTTTTCCAGAGTTACAATTCCCTCTTGACTATGATTAAACTGTCTTTGGATTCACGGGCCTGGAAAATTTGAGCAGTCCAATTTAATGAAAAACAATTTCCATAGCCATCTGGCAATGGTCTGAATATCTCTAGAAGTTAACTTTTTGCATATTAAACTTCTAAAAGAAATAATTAAATCAGCTTTCATAATAGCCCATGTAGAGAGAATCTGCTCTGTATGTTCCCACCAGCCCATTGATCTGTGTATCTCTTGTACTTCCCCAGTAGTTTGGGAGAGAAACAGATCATTTGTATAAATTATAATCGATGGGGGTCTGAGTGCTGAGCATTCTGGAATAGCCTCTTGGGTGAGTTAGATAGTTAGAGACTAAGAAGTTAATCTTATCTGCTTGGATTCTTTCATCAAGGCAAGATTTAAATCAATTAATTATAATTTAGGAAATTTTCAAAGCTAAAAAGCTTTTAGAATGAAAATTGTGTTAGGCTAATTATGAAGAAAGTTCTTCCTATTTAAAAAGATAGCCTCATAAAATGCCATTTTGCAGGTGCCTTAAGTTGTTTATGAGCTTTTTTATTATATTTTTATTTTCAATCCCAAGAACAATACAAAAATTTGGAAAGAATTAACCACTTATTGGTTATAGCATTTGAGCTTTCTAGGAATCATAAATCAGAGTCTCTAAGAAACAAAGTAGGTAATTTTGAACACTTCAAGCCTACGTATAGTTTCTACAACTATTGAATATTGCTCATGCTTTCCTGGATAAATCTGAATAAAAACAAAAAAACCCTCCGTTGAGCTTAAATTGTGATTTTGATTCAGGTTATTAGTGAAGGGAGCTGGTAAATTACACCCCCTTACGTATTTGGTTGGGCTGTCTATGAAAGTCTGGACAAATGAAAATTCTGTAAACTTGCAGCTACCCAAATATCCTTATGGGGAAATCTTCATCAGATGATAAATTCAGGTGGGAATGATGTTTGTTTCATACCAAACTTGATGCATATCTCTGCTATTCCTATTTCTGCATTTTTGCTGTAAGACTACAAGTTGCATTCCATAATGGTGCTCATTTTCTATACATGTAAATGGATAATAATAACGAGAGATTTGAGGGTCAATGAATGTTTAAATGAAAATATAGATGCAAATCCTTTGTATACAATCCTTTGAATATCATTCAATGGAATTACGGACACTGATAGAAGCTTCATTCAAATAATATAAGGCTTATGTAAACCAAAAAATCACTTGCTTTATCATCTACTTCTTGGTAACTTTAGTTGAAATGAGTGTATTCTGTGAAGGACAAAGTTATTTTATCACTGTCTTAATGTCGGAGGTTTTTGCAAAGCTAAACATTCACAGGTAGCCAATATCCACAATAATGATGATGGTAAATCTAAATCACAAGATACTCTTGAAATCTTATTTTAAAGCAATATCAATAAAATACTTTATTGAGCTGACAAAACGTTAGCTGTTTAAGTAATTAAGCTGGAGTAATCAACAGAAAACTGTTTAAAGAGTTAATGGCCTTTCATAAAAGAAAGTAATCTAGAATTTTATACTATTTATACTAGTTTATAATATTCTGCAGAAATTTTTCTTCCTTTTTTTATTTTTGGCTGCTATTCTTACCAAGCTAGGCATCGTCAGGAAGCAAAAAAGTGCCTTCTTCTGTTCCTGCTGTTTGTCATTTTCCTGAAGTCATAATCCTTTCTGTGTGAGTATAATTATCTCTGCAGGAATTAATTGTGATGTCACAGAAGATTATGACATTAAGTGAGAAACAGGCCTCAGGAAACTGAGCTCTATTAAGAGCAAAGATGTCTTTCTTATGAAAATATATGTTGTACATATACCACATGTCTCTTTAAGAATGGGATCAAATTAGATAAAAGAATAAATAGCTAGACTGCTAGGTTTCTTTACATTAAATTTTTCACAGAAATTTGAGGGTCAAACTTTAGTGATCCATAATTAAAGTCAGATTGTTTTATAGGCAATTATTTCTGAAGGGTAATATTTATTCTTTCCATTCTGTTATTAACTGGTGTCTGTCTTATTTAACTGGTCACAAATAAAATGGCACATCCATCAGCAGTTCCAAACCTTAGCTGCACATTAGAATCACCTGGGAAGCTTGACAAACCTCTGAGGCCCTTGCTCCACCCCAGAGCCTCTGATTTAATTGGGCTGGGCTGAGGTCTGAGCATTGGGAATTTTAAAAGCTCCAGGGTGATTCTCATGGGCAGTGAAGGTTGAGGACCAGGGTTGTGTACCACTGTGCTCACAGCAGGAAATCATCACGGGAAACATTTATTTCATCTCTCATGGACTCTTCATATAGAATTTTAGGGAGAGCCGTATTTTCCAAGCACGGATTTATCATCTGTGCACATCTCCAGATTGTATCTTAGAATTTAATTAAGAAAGGCATACCATTTTATGGAGAATGTAGTGCGAGAAGAAGCTGATGTGTCATCTTGGGCTTTGAAAGTAAAAGCTTGCTAATTACCCAGGAATAGTGGCAGGGCAGCAAAGCAGACTATGCCATGATACTCCTGGGAATAGGTTTTCCCCACGAGAGCCCTTCAACTGAACCACTCAGTGCCTGATGAACTTGTTTGTGAGTGGGACATATCCCAAAAACTTCCAAAAATATGCGGGATGCAGGAGGTGTTAGAAGGGGGTTATAGGATAAGAGCTGGAATCAATCCTTTTAGTTATTATAATTTACTCATCTTTAGGGTCTACCATATCAAAGGTATTTGAAAATACGGAAAACTCAAAAGGAGTGAAAGGAATATTTCCAGTGTCATATCTCAAATAAAAATGAATAGAGGAAACTAGAATTACACATTCCACCCGATAACACATATACGTAAATGGTAGGCAAAAGATTCAGGCCCACAGATAAGCTACAGAGCACCTCTGTGACTGAGAAAAGGTGGCTCCTCTGGGCGGCTGCAGTTTCACAGACACAGGGCCCCTGCCGGAAGATCAAGTCACCCCTAGGCTAAGTGACTTTATGCAGTTCACAGCATCTTGACCTCTAGGTGCAGACCTGCAAATGACGGGGATACAGTTAGTTAAGTAATCTTAATCAAGCTCTTAGTTAAGAGCTGCTAATAGGGGGAAATGCTTTTTGAACGGGAGGAACTCTGCCCAAGTCTGTTAACCACTATGCCAGATCCAGGCAGGCTGGGGATGCTCAGACAGCCCACTCCAGAAGGCCTGTGATTCTGAAACAGCAAACCTTATCACTCTCCCTCTGGACCATATTTCCAGCTGATTGTTTGAGCAACAACCAACAGGGACCAAATGAATTAGGCTACTTATTTATTTTGCAATGGTTACCGATGAAGCTGGCTTTTGCACTAAATGCTAGAATCAGAATTAAAGATATTTATTTTTCTAAGTGTAACAGTGGAGGCTTTGTGTTTTTGTTTTTTGGAAACTAATTTAAAATAAAGCAGTTCATGAGGACATGTATGCATACATTATTGTAGACAGAGAGCTGAATTGTTCTGCACCAAAATGATAAGGACTTTTTTGAATTTTGGAGCACACATCAAGACCAAAGATGTGAGTTGAGCCAGAAATGAGAAGAACAGGGACAACAAAATGCAGGCAGACAGGAGGGGAGGGATGGCAAAGCATACCTGAGCAGGAACGGATGTGGAATTAAAAAGCAAGAATATTTTTAATTACTTGGATACATTTTACAGTAATGTACAGCAAAATAATCCCATTATTATCCTCAAAATAGGATGACAAGTCGATTGCAAAAGAGGTGTCTTTGCAAATCATGGGGGAAATCAAAGCAAAAATTGTATTTGATTTTTGAGCCCTTACAGGATGGAGAAATGAGATAGCTATAAAAAGTTAAGGAAAAAGAGATTGAGAAATCATCAAAAGTGTGAAATTGGAGTTGGTAGAGACTACAATAAACCCCAGAGGGTGTTGTCTGTGGAAGATAATAGATTCCAGGTGAAGCACTTGACACACATAGAAAGCATGAAATAAATATCATCAGCAGTATTTTATTCTTATTAGTGCCAACAGATGTTAATTGTTATAAATAATCTCCTACATCAAGGAAATTCATTTGGAGGGATAAGATATTCCAATTTAGTTAACAGCAAGTTATGATGTGGTTTGCTATTATGGAATCTCCTGGCTTAATTGGAAGTATATTTGGTATCTAAGAATGTTTGACAGATTCCAAAAGTATTAAAAAGGAAAGTTCACTGATTTGTTTTGCTCAAGCTGCTACTTATCGCCATTAGCCAAGAAACATAAATAAAGTTTTATTTCCCTTGAGCCTGGCGTTACATTTAATAATAACAAAATGAGCCTTACAGAAGAAAGTTGGTATAGAAATCTAGATTTCTGAAGACACTTCTATTTTTAAATTTCAATGATTTTGCTTAAAATGAATGAAAAAGACAAGTCAATTAGGGATCTGGAGATGTGGATGGAGGTGAGTCCATTATTCCAATTGATTCTCCTGGGGAATTACCCTTGGCAGGGTGCACAGTCCTCTTTGCACTTTCTGCAGATTCCTTTTATTAAATAATGCTTGCAAAGCCTACTTTTTTGATATATTAAAACAATAAGGGTAAATCTACATCTACTACAAAGATAAATGACCCCCAAATCTAATCTAAAGAAAATGCATTTTTGCCTTCCTAATAATACTAGAAAAAGAGGTAGTGATTAGATTTCCTATTAGTGAAAATAAGCACTTTAATAAACCGCTCTGTATCTCCCAGGTATTGTAAATGGCAGCTGTTATTAGAACTGGTCTCAATAGTATAATGGATAGCCACATAAACTCACATACCTTAATGGAGCATAAATTAAATACAGTCTTTGGATGGCTTTAACATGCAAACGTAGTTCTTTGAAAAATGTTTAAATTTTTTATTTAATGATCATGCCAGTGTTTTACAGTGGAGGATAATAAACTCTCCATCCTTTCTGACCTTTATAAGATACACTGGAACCAACAAAATTCTCCACTTGAATTTTACTAATTTTAAAGCAAAATCTTTTGGTACCAAGTTCCTCAAAATAGGATCTTATGACAGTATACAAGTGAAACATGTTATAATTCAGATTATGTAATTTTTTGTTTCCATCTATGTTTAGATGAAAATATATTTGTTTAAAAAAGCTGTATTTGCATGTGTATGTATTTATGTGTATATGCATATGTGTGTAAGTGTTTCTGTGTTTTGTTTCTGTGTTTCAATATTAAACTACCTACATTTGAAGTATATTGATTAAGGCACAGTTGGTAACACATTTAAAACATAAATAAAGCAAATCAGAGAATGATCGTTAATAATTTGAAGGTTTTTAATTCCCCGTCCTAATTATTATGCTAATATTTTATTGTAGCACTTATAATTATTTTATTACTAATACGCATTTCTTCTATAAATGACTAGAATATATGTGTATTTATACATTATATTTCCCCACAGAAACATCATAATAATCAGCTACCCTAAAGTCAGATATTTATCATGAGAAATGCCATAGGCATAGCCCAAAATTTTAATACCTCTCTGAATAATATAAAGGCTGTTCAATTGCAACAAATTGTTGTCTAACAGTTATTATTAGGAAAGCAAATAAAGGTAATTGATCTCTTAAATCAAGCACCTCTAATGTTGACCAACAAAGCTTCAAACATCTGGTCGTCAACCATCATACATTTTCTATAGTAACAGCAATTGTTAGTTATATACTCAATTGCCAAAACACTAAACTTGTTTGATTAAAAGCGTACTAGATTGGAGCTCACTAGACTATTGAGGCAGACAAAGAGAAACAGTTCATCATAACTGCATGTTGCACTAACCTGTTGGCAAGGACGACATCTCCTAATCTTACTTTAAGAAGGGAAGTCTAAGAGGGGATTTTCCTTTGGGCTATCAGAAAGGGTTTTAGGTAAATGTTGACTTGGATTGTGTTTTTTGGTTTGCTATAGTTCAATCTATCTTCTCTAATGGGCTTACCAGCTGTTTTGGTGCAGTTAATAATCTCTTGCTCTACATACACAGACACATAAAACTAGATTCCTTTTGGTCTTTACGGTCCAATATGAATATTATAGTAACAGAAATACATAGGTTTGTGTGTTCATAACTAAGAAGTTATGTAGGAATTATTAAATTCATTTCCTAATTTATGAAGTTGGAAATGGGGCATCTTTCCATAATTGTTCTTAATAACCTCTGGTTATCAAATGTGGTGACCTGGCTTTTGCCTGTATCATGACTGGTAGAGTTTTGTAGCTCTGTCTCATCTTCCTTCACGACTCCATCTGTGATCTTCCAAAAATAGCTTACTTGATTTAAGACAATGATTTTCTCAAGGCAAAAATGTCAATTTTGGTCTCATGTATTGCGTTATTCACGGAGATTTTGTAGTTCGACATGTGTTTTAATTTTTTTAAAAATTTATATTTATGAACATAAAAAATAGAAGCAGAAGATCAACAGTAGTACTGTATTTAATTACACCATTTCCTGAGAAAGGAAGAGAAGGAAAGAGAAAGAGAGGAATCTAATAAACAAATGTGAAAATTATCAGCTGCAGCATTTCTTTCCCATTTACCCTGGAATTTTCAGTGGTCACTGCTCCCAGCTGTCCTCCCATTACTCAGTTATCTGTAATCCCAGAGACCACTCCGCAAGCCTGATCAAATGATAAAGCTTAGGAGTCTTGGATTCTTGCTCTAAAAAGCCTGTGTCTTACCAGGAGGTCCTTTACAGCTCCAAACTCTTATGAGTTTGGCTACAGAACCCAGGCTAGGAAATCCCAGGGTATGGTATTTCTATCTTGCCAGCAAGTTTTTCAATTCCAGGGGTCACGTTACTTTTCAATTCTGCTAAATCTATTAGCTTTATAGGAGTATTGCCTGATGTGGTGCTGAGTGTTCTGCCTTTGGCGTTCCAGGAACAGAGCAGCGAAATTAGCTTCTGCTTTAGCTGAATCCCACCTCTGTGCAGCTAGGAAACCATGGTTCACATTAGAGGCAAAACTGATATTTAATTTAGACTATAACATAGTCCTAAACTCCCCGTGATGCTTTCCATTTCTATTCTTTTCCCCTCGGATGAACTGACATAAGTTTCATTTTTGGAATGAAAAGCAAAGAACATATTCAGTTTAGGCTGTCACAGCATAGAGACAAAAATATAATTCAGAATTATCTTCTTTTAAAGTAAACCTTTGAATTGACAGTGCAGTATTGTATGCTACATAATACAAGCCTTTTATGTAGCGTTAATATACTACCTTACAACCTTGACAATTTACACTGACATTTTACATTAACATTGCAGTTAACTATTTGATGATACCACTCCTGGAATAAGAGAGTATTTTAGTGGCTGATTTTTATCCCTCAGTATTAATACAAGAAGTAATAATTTGCTCACTGTGTCATTTATTATATTTCGGCATCTTGCGCTAAACATCCAAATGCATGCTTTTGTAAGGGTCTACATTTGTTGCATAAGCACTGCTATATAGATTCATTTTTCTTTTTGACACCCAAAAGGCAACCTGGGTATATTTATTAATCAAATATTTAAGCATGCTAGGGAAGTCTTTTTTGTGGATTTGTCTAAGCTCTAAGGTTTTCCGATTCTTACCTTGAATCAGAGGTTAGTTAGCTTTCGATGCACACAGTGACAATGAAATTTTATTGTAAATTTGCTACTATAACCAGCAAGTCACATTTTAGTCACACAACATGATACAAAAGAAACGGCAGGTAAGTCAGCCAGCAACTCCGGGCCATCATTCTTCAACTTGGTTTAAGATGATGATTTTTCTCAAAGCAAAAATGTAAATTTTGATCTCATGTATTGCATTGTTCAAGGTGACTTTATGTTCTGACAAAACTGGGAATTCAAGTAAAAATTTACATTCATAAATATAAAATGTAGCAAGTAAAGATGAATTGTAGCCTTGTATTTAATTTTACATTTCCTAAGACAGAAAGAGGGCGAAAGAAAGAAAGGAACCCTATAAACTATAAAAGCACTTTGAGAAAGTGGAAATGTTCATAGCAACCCAAAAACAAAACAAAACAAAAAATATATAAGCCAGACTTTCTTCTTCTATATTGATTTCCTAAGCAGTCACGTCTTCATCAGGCACAGGTTTATTTCTTCAAAACAAGAGTTACTCAATATTTTGACTCTTCTTTCAATCACCCACAGCCTATTTTGCAAGTGTTCTTTCCAATTTTTAAAAAAAATCCATTCCATTTTTATGCCAGAGGATATTGGTCACAGAAGTACTGCCCAATTTTAGCTTTAAGACAAGCAGTCTTTATCGTTTGGTCAGACAGCTGTGGTTCGAATTTAGCATTTTTGTTTTTCAAAACCTTGCGGGTTTCTTAAAGATGCTCATTGCAGGATGTGGGGAGGAAGCCCTGTAACTTCCCCAACGTCCAGCAATGGGCTGCTACTGAAGGACCCTTGTGTTCCTTCGGTTTGTATGCTTTGACACTTTCTAGTAGAGATCTGATTTTGCAGCAATATCACAATACGTGCATTAAATTACTGGACACCCCCCATGTATATCGCAGGCGGGCATTGGGAGAAGTTCTCTAGGGAATGTCCAAAAGAAGAAGAATGAAGGGCAATACTTCTCAGATTGCGAAATTTTAGAGAGAGAATCACCATCATAGTTTGTTTTCAGACACAACTACGTAAGAGAGAGGGAGACAGAGAGAGTGAGAGAAAGAGAAGCAGAGAGAGAGGGAGAGAGGAAGGAAGAAGATGAAGATAAAGACAAGAGGAGGAGGAGGAGGAGGGTGCAGAGGGAGAAGAGAAGAAAGGAGGAGAAAGAGAGGAGGAGGAGAAAAAGAGGAGAAGGCGAAAAAGAAGGGAAGGCGGCAAGGAGGTGAAGGAAAGGACTATTCTCTTCAGGAAGCAACGAAGAGCCTCTGACAAGGCGTCTTAACCTATTTTTGATCAGGAACTTTTTTTTTTGTCCTGGAAATAATGTACTCACTTTTCAAAAAATGAATATTCTTTCCTATATAAATATTGCCTAAAAACTCAAGCTGCCCTCAGACTTTTCAAAGTTGATATAGTCCAAGAACAATTAAGAACACAGGGCTTTGATGTACACGACCTTCTTGTGGTAAAAGGCGCAGATCTGCCATGATCACAGTTCCTGCCTCACCCTGGGGGCCTGGGAAACACTGAACTCAATCAACTAACTGAAGAGCGTGCACTTGGACGAGGTACAGAGGCAGAAATTTTGTCTGCTCTTGATTTTGTAGTACTTTTTGCATGCGTGTGTGAGGAAGATTGGCCCTGAGCTAACATCTGTGCCAATCTTCCTCTATTTTCTGTGAGATACCACCACAGTGTGGCTTGATGAGCAGTGCTAGGTCCATGCCCAGGATCCGAACCTGCAACCCTGGGCCACGGAAGTGGAGCACACAACCTTAACCACTACACCACCAGGCCAGCCCCAGGTTTTGCAGTATCTTTCAAATGTTTGATATATCAGGATTGAACTCCCTCCGCCACCTCAGAGCCCCCAAGGTTAACTGCAGTTACCACAGTCACCATCGTCCCCTCTTCCTGCCTTGTGATTCTTCACTGAAGACCACAGCAGCAGTCTTCAAAATAGTTTGCTTTCATTTTCCCTCAAAGAATTGTTCCCATTTATAAACATTTCATCACAATTTTAGAAGTTTATGTTTGGTTAATAGGAGATAAGGATATTAAATATTTTGTAAAATGAAATAAGGATTTACTGTAATTGGAATCAATATTTCATACTTTGATGAAACGGGTTTTAAATACCTTATTGAATAATGCACACCTAATCCGACAGAATCATGTAAATTTTTGATCCTTGGGTTTTATTTAATATATCTTGAGAAATTTGGGCATCCTAGGGAAAAATTAGGGTCAATTTAAAAGAATCAGTTTCGTAACTCCTAATGCATGAGTCCTTTTGAATTCAGAACATTGCAACATTCAACATTTGTATGTAAAATGTAACGAAAAGCAAGAAGATCAATAAGTTAAGTCATATCCATTAATCACTAAAGGAGTTTCAGCAAAACCAATATATTTAATCTCTTTGTTCTACAACTAAGGTAAGGCCTATGCCTTTCTTTTACGAAGTAGGGCAAGGTTTAACGTGACCAGGAGTGATCGCTCGTGCAGCTTTAGAAAGAGACTATGTGGAAATTAGGATCTGGAAATTGAGGGTCTCAAAACTGATTCCTGTAAAATTATCTCTGTCAGATACTGCTTTATGTACCTTTCGGTCTTACTGTCTGAAGACTGATTATCTCAATATAAAACCAAATATTCTTCTTTTTTTTTTTTTTTGGTGAGGAAGATTGGCCCTAAGCTAACATCTGTTGCCAATCTTTCTCTTTGTACTTGAAGAAGCCTGTCACTGTGCTAACATCTGTACCAATCTCCCTCTATTTTCTCTATCACGCCACCATATGGCTTGATGAGCTGTGTGTACATCCACGCCCAGGATCTGAACCTGCAAACCCCAGGCCACTGAAGAGAAGCACGTAAACTTAACCACTATGCCACTGGGCCAGCCCCTAAAACCCAAGATTCTTAACCTGGCAGACAAGGCTTTCCTTGATCTGGCTCTGCCTACCCCTTCAGAACCATCATCAATCCCTTCTATCCTTCATTTTTCCCCCTAGAAACCAAATGCTTGAGATTCTTTACATACCATTCTATTTCACAAAGTTCTCTCTTTGATCTCATCTTTCATTGGATGGGTAGGATAGGATATATCTTTATACGTATACAACTGCACATCAGGTTAACATTAATATGTAATTCTAATGAGTGTCATGTTAAATCTAATTCACAAGATAATTGCTGAAATCCTATGCACGGTGGGGACAGGTTTACATTTCATTTTATTGTAGCCTCTCTAGTCTTGGTGTATATTAATCCCATCCTAAGACCTACAGTCATCGCCAACCCTAAAGAGTTAGACATCAAAACGATCAGTGCTTGAAAAATAACAACTGTTGAATTCTCTACCTGCTACACATTATTGAGAATTAAGATTTAAAGGGCAGAATATTCATCAACTGTGCCCATGTGGCACTTGCATGCCACAGCACAATTGCTATCTCACAGATTTCAGCGGTAGTGGCACCCGTTTTTCCAAAGTGCAACATCTGCCTCAATGGGAACTGACTGCTTTTTCTCTGCTAAGATACAAGGTGGCGCTGGTGAGGGGCGGGACAGAGGGAACGCCCTGACCTTTGAGGAGGGATGATAGTTTATTTCCTCACTACAGCTTAAACTTTCTTTTCTTCAGTCCTAAACAAGTTTCATTTTTTAGGATAAATTTTAAATAGTTGGAAATGTCTTAGATAGGTAAGTAGGTAGGTAGGTAGATAGATAGACAGATAGATGATAGATAGATAGATAGATACAGTATACCAGCGTCACTGAAGCAAAAAAAATTTAGTTAGGTTAGCTTACGCATTGAAACACAATTATGGCCAAGTGCTACGAAACTTGTACAAATGAATGACGACTTCGCTGAAAAAGGTGAAGAATATTCTTGCATGTGCACATTAACAAGATTTGAAAAGTATATATTTTTTCCTCATGCATAGGCATATCAATTGATCTGCAAACATAACGTACATATGGTAGAAGTTATGATGATAGAATATAAAGACTGGATAAAAAAAGTTCATATGGATCATTCAAGATGAACAAATAATCTTTCTCCTCCGACCCACTCTAGCCATCATATGACAGACTTTTATACAAAATGAAAATGTAATAGACAGGATAAACCTCTCTATGACCACCCCCACACACCACCAAGGTTCGGTCCTTTCCTGAAGGAGACACTTGTCATCAGTTTGCTGCTACCTCCCTTCAGATATTTTTCTGTGCATTTTCATATATAAGTATGTAACTTCATAAAAGAATATCACTGTGTAATTTCTTATTTAAATCGTTTTTCAGTATATGCATGAAATCTTCTCCTTGCTATATAACTAATACCAGTTGATGTCAATCTTTAAAACTGGCGTATAGAATATTGTTCCTATGGATACGTTAGAGCAAATTAGTGCACCGTCCTGGGCATTTAGACCTTTTCTTTCAACTTTCACTATTACAAACCATGATGCAGTTTAGGTTCTTATATACATTTTGTGTCTTCTATGCACGGCTGAAAGTAGCTATCCAAACACTGAATGGCTGGTAGTTAGGCCATGGGCATTTTTAATGTTACTGTTTATTTTAAAAGATTCTGCCAAATCTCCTCCAGCCACCCCAAGTTGTTGAATGAGTTTGCTCTTGTTGGCAGAGGGTAAGAATACAGGCTTATCTAAACACTGCAACTTGAAATTTGCTATTTTGTTGTTTTTAATTTGCATTTACCTAGATAATACTAACGGTAGTCTGTTTTTCTTAGGTTCTCAGCTACTTTTAAATTTTTTTCTGAAAATTCCCTGTTCATAGAAATTATCCATCTTCTGTTGGCTTGCTTGCATTTTCTTGATTTGAGAATGCCTTTTCATTATTTGGAGAGTAATATTTAGAATTCTTTACATTATTGATATGTTTTCCTAACATACTGCTTACCTTTACTCGGGTTAACTTGTCTTTTGTTTTATGGAAGTTTAAAAATTTCAATGTGGTGAATGTCAGTGTGGTGAAATTCTGATTCTATTAATTTACGATATTTGTTTTATGTGTTTTGTGTACAAAGACCTTTTCCCAAAAGTCATAAACAGATTTTCTTTTAATATATTTATAATTTTGTTATTTGTGTTTATGTTTTTATTCCATCTGGAATTTGAGTAAATGAGGTAAGAATATAATTTTATTATTTTCATATGAATATCAAACTTTCCTGGCAATATTTATTGAGTAATCCATTGTTTCCTCACCATTTTGAAACGCCCTTTATCCATTGCCAAGTTCATATAGGTACAGGTCTATTTCTGGACTATGTGTTCTGGTCAGTTAATCTCCTTGCGCATTTCTAGTCAATACCACTCAGACTAAATTTATATACCAAATATTGGGGATGTGATAAGGTGATCTCTCTCTTTATGAGTCTCTGTGTTTCTTTTATAACCTCATAATCATCTTGGCTAGTATAATACAGTGACAACATCATAAACATTTCTGAATTATTTTGTCAAGCTCTGTGAATAATATTTGGGAATCAATTAATGAGAACAATGTGATATTTTAATGCTCTATCTTCTGCTTCATGACCACAATTTTATTCCACTAATTCAGTTTTCTAAGTAATTTCTTTCATTTAAACTGCAAAATGTTGTACATTTTTTGTTGAATTTGTATTTATTCCCAGATACTTTATAGTCTTGTTACCTGGTAAAAGGGATTCTTTTTTCTGTTATTTTTTGAGATTGGTAGGTTTATTTAAGAAATAATGTTGATTCCTAAAATCTAATTTTTATCTAGCCCCCTTGAGGATTCCTTGTCAAATTTCTTGGATTTCTGAGGTGGATAATAATATCATCTGAAATAAAAAAAGCAGTTTTGTCTTTTTTTTGGTGTTTAAAACCAGATCAGTTTCAGGACTGGCCCAGTGGTGTAGTGGGTAGGTTCAGTGTGCTCTGCTCTGGTAGCCTGGCTTCATCAGTTTGGATCCTGGGCATGGACATACACCACTCATCAAGCCATGCTGTGGTAGTGACCCACATACAAAACAGAGGAAGATTGGCCCAGATGTTAGCTCTGGGCCAATCTTCTTCAAGCAAAAAGAGGAAGATTGGCAGCAGATGTTAGCTTAGGGACAATCTTCCTCACTAAAAGAACCCCAAAAAACTCCGTATCAGTTTCTTATCTGATTAAATTGGCTGGAAACTCTAGTATTATTCTGAATGATTACGGTGGTAAATTCAACCTATGTCTTAGTTCTTATATTAGTAAAACGATTATAGCTTATACTAATGAGCAAGATGTTTTCTATTAAAGATGCCTCCCTTATTTCCTAGTTTCTAAGACATCTTTTGGATTCGGTTTCATCATGACTGTTTAACTTTTGCTAGGACTCATTGGGAATGTACCAGGATTATATTTTCCCCTTTAATTTATTAATATGGAGAATTACATTCTTTTATGTATGTAATATGTAGAGTGAATGTATGTATGTAGAATGCTTATATATATGTAAAGAATATATGTACACATATATAGTCTCTGCTGTTAACACACTTATTTATAGCAGGGGATAAATCCCACTTTGCTACTATGAGCTATTCTTTTACCGTTTGGTTTATTGTTGTTTATTTAGGAGATCTTCTTACTGTTTCCTTTTATTGTGTTATCCCAATTTTGTTTGGCTATCAAACTCTGTAGTTTGGTCCATTCAACCCACAGAGAAGCTCCTGAGTCCTTCCTTGCCCTCCTAATTTCTGGAAGCAGGTTCAAGTCTTCTGAATGCTCCAATCTGCAATTGGCCCACATGGTGCTTCTGAAAGGTTATCCACAGTATACTAACAACTCCCATCAAAGGATTTCTGACTCAGGAACGCCTCTCACCAATCTACTCACCTGCAACTTACAGCCTGAAGTTGGTGACGGGCTGAAACTTTCATGCACGTTCACGGTATCCCAGCAGCTCTGCAGCAATAGTCTGGCAATTGTTGTCCTCCACCTTCACGGTCTCTGTTGAAGTCCCAAGACAGCAGTAAAGTTGTCTTTATATACGCCTTGCAAAATGACTTGGAGAGCTTCCCACCTTTTTTCTATGTTCTAAACAGTTTTTATAAGGTAGGAGTTATTTGTTCCTTAAGAGCTTGATATCACTGACTCTTGAAACATCTGTCTCTGTTTACTTTTAAGAGGTAGGTTTTTTGTTACTGTTTGTTGTAATGTACCCTATAATTTTTTGCTTATTCAGGTTTTCTATTTTGAGACAGTTTGGTCAATACATAGCAGAGGACCATACATTTTCTATAAATTGTATTGCTTTCATAAAATATTTCCTTCTTTTTAAAAGTAACTAATTTCCAATTGAATTTCTTCTTTAAACCAAAAAGTATTTAGAACTTGGTATATAGGAATGCTTGCGTTAATTTCCAGCTATGCACAGATTTAGTTACTTTTCATTATTGATCTCTAGGTGTACTGCAAGATAGTCATTGAACATGGCCAGCATAATATCAACTCTGAACTATTGCTTTGTTTTCCTCTTGGGTTAGGAATGATCATTTCTGTGTGTTTCATCGGCTTGAAAAAAAGTGCTTTCTGTGTTTTGGGGGGTAAGAAGATTGGTATATCTTTATTAGACGTGGCTTTTCAATTATGGTATTTAAATCTTCTCTAATCTTCAGTTTTTGCTGTATTTCTCTACATATTCTGAGACAGAGGTGTTTGATTATCTTTTAATGATTATTCACCATTATTTCTTCATTCCTCTTCTTCCTCCTGGGTTCATATTGTTCTCTTGCTAGAATTAATCCTCTAATAACATTTTTTTATTTTGGTAAAATGCATATAAAATTTGCCATTTTAACCCTTTTAACTGTATAATTTCGTGTTATTAATTGCACTCTCAGTGTTTTGCAGCCATAACCTTTGTCCATCTTTAATAACATTTTTAGATGGGATCTGTGTGGGGTTAACTTTCAGAATCCTTGCATGTCTGAAATGTCTTCATTTCCCCAAGTTTGTAGTTGCTATGGAGGTTTAACGTTATTTTCCTTCAAAAATTTAAATCGATTGCTCTATTGACTTCACACTGAGAATATTGTGGATGAGAGATTGCCTTAGCTCGGGCTGCCATAACAAAATAACATAGACAGGGTGGCTTAGACCACAGAAATTTATTTCTTATAGTACTAGAGGCTGGAAGTCTGAGATCAGGGTGGCAGCACGGTCAGGTTCTGGTGCAAGCCCTTTTCCCGCCTTACAGATGGCGGCACTCCTGAAAGAGAGCTCTAATCTCTCTTTCTCTTCTTGTAGGAACACTAATCCCAACATGAGGTCCCATCCTGATGACTTCCTCTGAACCTAATTACCAACCCAAGGTCTCACCTCCAGATACCATCACATTGGCGGGTAGGACTTCAACATACGGGATTTTGCGGGGAGGGTGGTGGGAATAAAGATTCAGTCCATAATAGCAGTGTGATAGCAAACTAACTCTCATTCATTTGTAGGACTGTTTCCCCACCATGCCAGTCTCTCTGGAAATTTCCAGGATTTTCTCTCTCTCTTGGGTAGTTTTACATTTTATTGCAATTGGTTTGATAGGAGTATCTATGCGTGTGTGTCTGTATTTGTTTGTGTTTCGTTATCCTTGACACTAGATAGTCCCTTTAGGATGGCGTACCTTTCATCAGTTTGAGAGGCTGTCTTACGTTACTTTGCTGGATGTGTCTCCTCAATCTTCTCTTTACTTTATTTCTGGAAAACCATAGATATATTTGGAATTTCTAGACCTTCCCTTCCCGTCTCTTCCATAATTTGTATTTTTACCTATCCTTTTATGATGTATTTTGTGTCTCCCTCTGTATGATGGTAAAGATTTATACCATATCCTTCTGAGTTCTTTACCCTGCTTTTCAATTCTCATAATTCAAACTGTTGATCATTAGTTGGCTCTTTTGTATGGACCCAATGTCCTTTCACATTTTCCTGAGGATATTAAGTGAACGAAACGTTAAAATATTCTGGGGGAAGGGAGAAATTTTCCTCTACCCTTCTAGGTTCTTCTGGCTAGTCTAAGAATTGAGTTGCCATGAGACAGATTCACAGGAGGTAATCAAATTTAATTTGATACATATAACAACCCCACATATATGAGAGGTTCAGAGACGAAAAGGTAAAATGAGGTATATATGCCATTTTGAGCTAAGGAATGGGATTGGGCCTGAGGCTTCAGAGGGGAGGAGGGTAATTCACAGCATGATCAGAAGAGCAGATCCTCAGTAATTAGAGGTTTGCCTGCCATACAGATAAGTCATAAAAATTTATTTCTGGTAATAACTCTTACTATGAGCAGGCCCCCAACTTAAATTCTTTACGAGAGATGTAAAAGCTTCTCCTGTGCCCAAAGGGTCTTGATTGCGTTTAGCTCAAACTATTCCACATGACGAGATGCCACATCTTGGGGAAGCCTGTTCTGAACCCCTTCAACATGTTATATTTTCACTCTTCACTATGTTTCCTCACATGACTGTTCTTACATTTATTGGGTTCCTTGACTTGTCATGGTGTGAGTTTTCCTTAAATGTTTGGCAATTCTTGGTTATGTGCACATCTTTATAGCTGAAGTTTCCTGTGCCACCAAATATTGAATTTCCCTGCCCAAAGGAGATTTGTGAGGAGGCGGTAGGTGCGTTGGGCTGTTCATCTTCTGATACTTTCAGACTTACAAAGATTGGTGGGCAGAATGTGACTGCTGGCCAGTTATTTCACAGGCTTATCTTTGGGGTATGGATGCTCTTATGTGCAGTCAGCAGCCATTCAGTGCACTGGTCTGTTTCCACCACCTGCTGCTCACATTGGGAGGCACACACAACTTTCATTGCCCAGTCGCCCAAGACCACATCAGTGTGTGCTGAGAGGTGTTCCAACGGTGTGACTCACCCACCACGAAGCTCCAATTAGTCACTCAATAATTACCCATGGACTACTTTTGCATGTGGGCTTCATCTGTCAGGAATGGAGCCCTCTTCCCTGCTACCGTTTTGTAGTAATACTTTGTTATGTACATTGGAACTGATGTTTCACTATTTTATTCTGACCCTGCCTGCCTTCTGCCTCTCTTGATTTTCTAAAGTTTTCTCATCCTCAAGAATTCCCCTTGTTGTTTTCCCAGGTAAATATTTATGTTTTTAAACCACCACTTCATTGTTTCTAGGGACTTTGGAGAAGATGGAGAAACTACAGCTCACACTCTGTCAGACATCGTCTTTAAACCCTTGAGAGCCAGTTAAAATTTTTGCTATATATCAAAGTTTTCAGTAATCAATGTTTAATATTTTAGTATACTACTAACCATCATACATCTTTGTTGTATCAGAATTATGGGAATAAACACTGGATAATAACAATAAAAACTGGATCCTAGTGGACTACAAAATTCTACAAATTCTAGAGCCGTTACCATTTCTTATTTCTGGCTAACCATTTTCTTTCTTCCTGGGAGGCAATTCCAAAAAAACTCTAAGCCACTAGTGTATTTCATACATCTTTAATAAAAACCCACTGAGAGTTTATTTTAGAAAATTGAACAGAGAAGTGAATAGTATTAATTTCAGACCGACAAAATCTATTGCTTTTCCAAGTTAACATTTAGGGGAAAAAATAAAACAGAATGAAATGGGATGGAGACATATTATTTTGGGATTCTCAGTCATTACTTCTTCTTCTCCTCTGATGCCCAGAGGTAGCTATGCTGGTGATAAATGGATCCACACAATGCCAATAAAGTGAAAAAATAAGCTCGCCAACTATCAGGAGCTTCCGAAATAAAGAGACAAAAGAAAAATAAATAAAACCAAGCTATGACTGAGGTAAAAATTTTTTAAAAACTGAGTTAAAAATTGAACTTTCCAGAATTACCACAGATCTGAGATGCACAACCAACCAAAAGAATAGATAAAAGGTTTTGTAAGTATCTCTAAATCTACTACCCCAAAGGAGGTGGAAAAAACTATTTTAAAGAAATTAATATGTAGGTAAATTCAGTGTTCGCAAAATGGAATCACTTAATCATGTATAAAAGTGTGGCATTTTAGTAAAAGTACTTTCGTGTTTTTATTGGATTTCTGGTGAGTTTCGCCTATTTTGTTGTTTATCCTGAGCCTCCACCTTCTAGAACCTTATGGAGGAAGCTATACCTCATTTACCTAATTAGCATGGTTGTATAAAAATCTGCATAAGATGGTGTAAAGGAACGGCTTGTAATATATTTATTATTCATTAAAAAACTTAGAAAAAGAAGCCATAGGAACACGGAGAAACAAAATAGGAGTAGGGTTAGAAGATGTTCTGGTGTTTGATGTGCTATTAAGATAATATAAAAAGAAATGCCTTAATGGTCCTTTGAATGATCAGTCAGGAATCCCAACATTACTAATCAACAGGTAAGGCACTGGTTATCAAAATAAGTTTTTATCTGTAAAGAAGGATAAGGGTTTTTCTTGGAACAATGTAACTGAAGGTATTAGTCAGTGATGTACAGTGATCGCATACATTGTTTGATGAAATCTCTGAACCAAAAGATTCTTCTGGCATTGTGAAAAAAAAGCTGTGTTCAGTTCCTACAGACATTTCCAGCAACAGTCTTCCCCAGGAATTGCAAGTATTTAGGGAAAACACAAAACTTTAGTCAATACTAAAAATAACTGACATGGATTCAAAGTGTGATAATCAAATTTCATGCCTAAACTTTCTTAGTCAGCAATTTTATATGGTTGGGAGACAAGTTGTATTTTAAGAGGTTGTCCACTGAAAGTTTTTAAACAGATCTAATTTTGAAGGGCAGGAACTCTGTATGTGTTTTGTCTATGTCATTTTTGAGTCTGTGTATAATTGTGTGTCGGCATGTGTCCGTAAGCATATACATATATTGCAAGCTGTGTGCAAGAGACGATGACACTGATTCTGGTGGATTTCCCTTTCTAATTTAAGAAAGCACACAGAAGTGACCTGAATATATATACAACTTCACTGTAAAGTAATCCCTCCTGATTTTTCATGTCATGATAATAACCATCTTCCAAGTCATAGCTTCATAGAGAAAAGTGCAGAACATAATCTTAGGAAGAATTACAATTTATGTATATCATAATCCACGTGTGCTCAAGAGATTAGACCACCTCCTGAGAAGGCTTATCATATGTTCCCACAGGTTTTGAAATAGCTAATGCTTTGAGTACTACAAAACAGAACAGCTCCAACATCGTTTTAACAAGAAGCCCTATATTTGGGATGATTTGGAGTATAAAGCCAAAATTGCATGTTGAACTCATCCCAGATCCTTGCATTCATTTTTCTGAGACGTTAGACCCCTGCAACCTCTGGCATGTCTTAATATAATATTTGATCTGGCCCTATCTGTGATAGCCACTGATTTATTTGACAAGAAATTAGAGAAATGTCTCTTTCACTACCACAACAATTTTATAACCCTGATGTCACGACCCATGAATGCAACATATTTCCAAAGGTATTCATAAATTCAATGTATGATTACTGGGGACCCATCCTGTTGTTTTCAGCAGTGTCATCTTTTAAGAATAGCAAATCTATGAATTAATCACTATGACTAGATAATAATACTAATAGCTAAAACTTATGTGTGTTTCCTGTTTTCCAGGAATTTAATTTCAAAATTGCTTTCCAGAAATTTAATCTCAAACCACGTGCAGTAGTTTTTTATTACAAACCTCTCATAAAAGAGAGACACATTACTAAGTGCACAGACAAGGAGACTATTCCAATATATCTTATTTTAGATACAAAGTGCAGTGGAGCATCAGAGCGGTGATATTTACGTTTCTCTGGGATTCAGGGAAGATTTAACATAAAATCCATTATTTCAGGTGAAATTTGAAGAAGAAAAAGTAGGCAAGACAGAGCAATGTGAGGATATTCCCAAGAATATGGGAGCATCTTGTGAAAAAAACATGGAAATCCTATAGATCCACAGCAACATGTGAGAAGTAAAATGTTTGTAATGCTGTAGCAGAATCATAAAAGGTTGATGAGGTGAAGTGTGAAGACAGAAGCCAGTTTTTAATCGACTTTTATACAGTACGAATGATTTTAGTTTTCACCATGGGGCTAGTAGCCACATTTTGAATAGGCAAATTTTGTTGTTAAGATTATATTGTCATAGTTGAGGATATATTTGAAAAGGTTGAATCCACAGGAAATGAATTCAGAAGAGAGACTACTGCAATGGTTCAAGCAAAAGTTAATGCACACCAGAATTAGGAGATGGATTATGAAAATGGAGAAAGAGATACAGAGTCAAGAGATGTTAGGAAGACAGAATCAAAGGATAATGATGGATTGGATTTGAGTGGGGTGGAGGAGTTGGGAAAGTATAAAATACAATGGGAAACCAGGAAGACTCTGTATTTTTTGGCTTAGGAAACTGACATGATAAAATTATCATTTTCTAGGAAAGGATACACAGGATGGCATCACGTTTAGGGAATCCATGATGACATTAACTTTGAACATGTTGAATTAGTAATGTCTATGGGATACGCCAGTGGAAAGTCCTAGTAAATAAATAGATTTTGGGGTCTGGAACTCAGCAGAATCTTTCCTCTAAGTTAAGAATGGATTTAATATCCATTACATACCTCTTGTGCATAAATCACGTGTAGCCCTGGTAATAATATTGAATGCAAAGGATGAGTAGCCATTAGAGGGGAAAGAAATGGAAATTTGAGGGATGCAGAATATGGCCCAAAAGTAAATGGGGTTTTGGAATTCAATCTGGAAGTGAAATTTCATAATTAAATGGTTGACAGTGCACGTAAGCTAGTAAGAGCCATCATTTGCAAACTAAAAATTTGAACCATGCTAGGTTTAACAACATGGAAGCTGGTGATGAAATTAAGAAGAATAATTTAATTTTAATGGACAAGAAGAAAACCAAACTTCACTAAGTTGAGTATCAATTGGCCTGTGAGAAAGTTGAAAGGATGAGTATAAATGCTCTTTCTAGATACTTAGATTGATGAAAAATACGTGTAATGCTGGTCAGGCTGACAAGATAGTGAACAAGCCTAGACTGTTCACTCTCTTGCATAAAACCTATCTCAAGAGGAACAAAAGAAATGAGAGGGAAACATATGAGCCAGGAGAACTGACATTAAAAACTGTGTGGAACTCCCACCGAGACAGATAAAATTTGCAAACTGTTGTGAAGAAAAATTGGCAGCCGGGGATAGAGGAAGCCAGGTGCCATGTTCAAAAGATGGGTTGGAGGAGAGCTTTTGAATTTTGCTTATTATTCTCTCTATAAATGAAGAGAAAAACTTCCATAATCTCCAGAAAAAAAAAGTTGAAAAACAAAAAAAGAAAAAAGTTATATTGATGTTAGACTGATTAATAAGAACACTAGAGGCAAAAAGACAGCGGAATAATTTATTCAAAGTATTGAAGGAAAAGTAAGTCAAAAAAAGAATTTAAATCTGTCCTTTAAATGTGAGAGTGCCATGAAAATGTTTTCATTCATACCAAATCTCAGAATGTTCATCACATAAAAATCATGTTTTGGAAAGACGCTTGAAGAACGTATCCAAGAAAAGAAGAATTCAATAAACAAGGCACAATTATATATATGGAAGCAATGTAAAGGGGATAATTTAGTATATTCTCTGATTTTTTTCAAAATTGGGAGACATGAAAAGATATGCTCCTTAATATAACAAAGTAAAGAAGTAAAACACTAAATAATGACTTTCCGACTTTTTAAAAACTGTGACCCATGATATGCATGTACATACACATTTTGTATATTTTTCAATAATATTCAGTGTTTATATATTGAATATTTATGTGTATATGTATAAGTGAATACATTTATAATATGTGCTGCATGCTAAAATTTTTTGTTATAGTGTGTTTCTTTTTTAATGGTTGTGACCCACTGAATTGATTTCCCAAACTATAATGGAGTATGGAAATCAATTTTAGTAACTGGAAAACAGAGGAAATTAATTGCATTAAGTCGTGAAGTTGTCTTATTTGGAAGGGAGATATGGATATCAATCATTATAGAGGCTAAAATAATTATGTGCTTTTTATAAGTTAGAGATTAATACCGTAAGAATGTAAAGAGAAGAGAGGAGAACAACAGAGAGCACGAAAGGCAAAAAATTCAGCAGTATGCAGCTTACGTAAATGATAAACTGAAAAATTTAAAGTTGCAAATAAAGATTTAAAGAGTCAGTAATATTTATTTAATATTGATCACCAAAGTGATTTGAATCAAATCTCCCTCCAAAGATATGTAAAAAGTGAAAGGAAAGAAAAGGACACATCTTAGTAGCATCAAAGACTCAGTAAAACAGTGAGGAATTACTGGTTCAATATCAAAGATAGGCTAAGGACCCCAAAATATGAAATTGAGCAGGACCTAGTGCAAGACATTTGCCTGCTGCAAAGGGCAGCTGGTACTGAAAGAGCTCTAGAACCATGTCTGGTGACAGGGATCAGAGTCCTGAGGAATCCCCACACTCTTTCTGGATTCGCCCCTTTGCTTTAGCCCTGGGGCCCAAAAGGTTAGCAGTCATCTTTACTTGACTCTAGCAGCTAGAAGGATGAGGTGGCACTACAGGGCCAACGGAAGTGGAAGTCCCATGTGGCACACCGATGTGAGCAGAGCTCCTGAAGAGCTAAACTCAGGAGTGAGGCTAGAAACTTAGCAGTTAAGTCATTAGGGAGACCAGAAAACCCTAGAGCCTCGGCCCAGGACAGCAAGAGATCTCAAGTGCCTGGGAAGAGAAGTAAAAACCCTATCTAGAAGAAAAAACTAGTGCCCTATGATGGAAGCACTGAAAAATATACATCACCTATGTATTTTCTTGCCACATCCCCTCCCAAAGAAAGGACATCTTGAGTCTAACCATGAGAAAATAATCAAACAAATGGATATTGTATTCTTTAAAATAATCTAAACTATTTATGGTACTCTCGTGAAAGGCCAAAAAGATGCAGAACTGTTCTAGATAAAATAAACTAGAAAGTTTGCAACACTAAATTCAAGGGGTGATCTCTGATTGTATCGTGGATTGGTTTTTAAAGACTGTAATACAAAATATTAAGGCAATTAGTAGATTTGGTTATGAACTGTATGTTGGAAAATAGTTCTATATAAATGTTACATTTTCAGAATATGATAAATTATATTGTGTTTATATCAAAGAATGTGTTTTACTGATTTTCTTAGGAGATATTTACTAAACAATTAGGCATGAAATGTCTCGGTGTCTGTATACGTTCTTCAAATGTTTCAGCAAAAACAGAGTGTGTGTATGTGCGTGTGATAGCCCAGAGATAGCAAAATGTTAACCATTAATGAATGTAGCTGATGATTATATGAGATCCATTATACACCTCTTGCGTCATTTTTATACATTTGACATTTTCAAAATAAGTAATTGGTGAGGAAAAATGGGGGGAAAGCATCACGACAAATATTTTTGATATTTGACACATGTTATTTTATTTAATCCTTATAACAGCTCATACAATTAGCCCTGGAGATGCTACAAGCACAGTATTAGATTATTTTAAATTTTAACATTTCCAGATTAAGTTTTGGGCATGTTGTATTGTAGGGCTATTGGATTATCCAGTTGAAGGTGAGAGTAACAACTCTATGCAATGCAGGGGGGAACACACCCTTTTTGGATAGCTTCCTGTCTGTGACATTAGTAAATTATGACGTCAAAGTCTAAAAAGCCTCAATACAATTCTCCTTGGCCTAAAATATTTAGAGATTCCTTTTGTCATTAAGCAAATTAAATTTGTCATTTTGTAAATTAAATCCAAATCTGTTTCTTAAATACCATTAGTGTACATTACAGAAAATATTTCTGTGAAGGAAAGGAAAAATATGAAGAGTTATCAAACAATATTTTAAATTATATCGAGAAAGAAATCCAAATGAAGTAATTATTCCCAAATTCACATATATTGACATGGAGACTTTGTGTTGTCTTTTTCTTATTGACCTTTCCTTTTAAAGTTAAAAATGAAGCTCCTAATTTCTTGAGGGAATATTATTAGATTTAAGAAGTAATTTGGTGAAAGGTTTTGAACTCTTTCTGCATTAACAAATTAAACTGAAAATTAAAACAATACCCAAAATTTCCCATGCCCTACTTACAGAATAAATGTGAATACGTGCCACAAGCTAATGTAAACACATTAGTTTTAAGACCTCAGATTGAACCACAGCAAAATAAACAAGAAATGATGACCCACCAGTCCTGAAACAGTAGATGTTAAAGATCTTAAGAAAGATTTTCTCTGCTGTTCTTAGTACTAGCCATCAATTATATTCTGATGTATATAATTGATTAATCATCAATTATATTAAAGGAGAAACGTTGGCATTTTATGTTCATTTTCTCCAATGATTTTCTTTTGAAGGGCAATCTTGAAAAATTCCTAAAATATATAGAGGGAAATAAGATCACTCTTTTATAGTTAAAACTTTTAAATCAACAGACATAAACATATATAAACATCAAAGAGCCAGGTCTGCAAGACTTGAATAAAACTCAGTTGAATATATTGAGATATCTAAATAGAGAATATGTTGACAAAAATTGCAATTGTACAACCAAAAAAACATAGAAAAGTGAATGCAAAGTCAGATAATGATATTGAAACTCCAATGGAGGGAAAACTCGTTAGTTAAAGGACTTTGAGCATTCTAGGTCCAACGGGGAGGTCTTTTCTACAGTTAACACAAATCAGTTAGCCCTGCTCACCCAGGTGACTGGCTCTCCTTATTCTGACTCCAAGCTCAACAAGATGTCACTTTCTCAGTAGATTATGAGTCAAAGTTGCCATTTTTATGTTTCTTTAATTAATGAGATAATAGTTCTAACAGCCCATTGTGTATAGGATATTGGTTGAGAAAAGGCTATATGTCGCAATATATAAGATATGATGAATAGGTACAAGGAAAGCTCACTTCTCACCCAGACAAGAGTTCAGTATGTAATTTGGTGGGCCACACCTACATGGGTATTCATGATCCCAGCCTCCTTCCATCTTGTGCCCTGGAGTGGTCAGCATGAAGCTAGCCAACTGGAAGACAGGGCGGAGAAAGTACGCATGATTGATACTAATTTCATTGGCAGAAACTAGTCAGATGTTACACTTAGTTGCAAAGATTACTATAAAGTGTGGAATTGGAGTTCAAGAGTATGTCTGGCAAATAAAAAAAATCTGTGCTAACAGAAATCAGAATGATGTTTGCCTAGATGGGGAAGGTGGTTAAGAGGAAAATAAAAATTGCCTGGAAAGGGCCTTTTAGTTCCAGAGAGTATTCTAGAAGTGTTCTATACCCTAATGGTGTGTGGTTATACAGGTGTATACAGTTACTAAAAGTCATCAAAGTGTACTCTGAAAATATGTGCATTTTGTGGTATGTAAATTATTCCTCAATAAAACCGTATGAACTTTTAAAAGAAAAAGAATATTCTAGGTCAAAGTGCTGCATAACAGATTACCCAGATCTTTATTAGTGTACTTTATTAGTCAGACTGCCAAGATTAATGGAAAGGGACATAGATTCCAACTCTCAAAGGGAGAAGTGTCAAAGATTTTGGGGGCCATGTTTTGAAGTCATGGCATTGAGTCCTTTGACCACAAATGATTTACATTCCTTCCACATGCAAAACACACACATATACACACTGCCAATCCCATGCTATTAGGGCCTCAATTCAAAGTCTGGAAATCTCACCATTTCACCTCCGGAAAAAAAATTCTGTAGCAGTTACTATTGCTGGGTAATAGTTACCTTACAATGGTAGCTAGAAGCAACCATTTTATTATTCTTGCAGAACTCCTGGGTCAAGATTTTGTACAGAGGGTAGAGGACATGCGCTCAGCTGGGGCAGCTGACAGGAGCACCCACACATCCCATCTCCCATGTGACTTGGCTTCCTCACAAGTGGCCTTATGAGAGTCAGATATCCTTTACAGCAACTCAGAGCTCCAATCTATAGGTTCAGAAGACTGAAATCATTGCGTCTATATTCACAGTAAGAATTGAATGACAAAATTTCCTCATTTTGTATGCAATCATTTAATATTTTAAAGTAAAAAAACCCTGTAAGAGCAATGTAAAAACAACACATAATTGTATTGTTGATAGCTAATGGGAATTATTTGAATGTCATTTACAGCTGATGTTTGCTTCTCCAACGTCATATAATTTTAGACACAGAAAGGACACCAAAAATCTTCTAAATCAAACCAAGCGCAGAAACGTTGCATATATATGAGGATTGAAGACTTATGTCATATTAAAATGATTAGTGCACCCATGATAAGAAAGTGGTACAACCTTGGGGTCATCAGCACATCACCTGGGCAAATGAGGTAATGTCCCTGTGCCTCAATTTATTCATCTGTAAGAAGGGGAGAATGACAAGATCTATTCTTTTAGGTTTGTTGTGAGAATTGTGTGTGTTAGCATATGTGAAACATGTAGAAAAGTGCCTTCCATGTAGAAGCGCTACATAAGAATTAATAGCTATAATTACTATTTGAAATCATCATATCAATGCATCAGATTTGTTTGCCAGAACATTTCATGGAATTTGCTAGTCTACCAGGTCATTTCTATCAAGATGATCATAGCATTGTTGCAATCTGTCGCATTAAGGTACTTTCAGAAAAAGTGAGTTTGAGGATAGAAAAAGTATTTTATCAGGGTTGCAGAAAAAGAAAGAATATTAGGAGAAGCCCATTATATAATTCTGTATCTAAATTGTGCACAGTATTAGTAGCCATCCTCAGAGAAGTCACTGTACGTCTTCTGATCCAGATGGAAGAGAAAGGGCCATAGGCTCCACCTCTGAATGAGAGCAGCATCAAAGAATTTGAGAGCCATATTTTAAAACAACTAAAAAAGGCTTTGTGGCAGGGATAGGGGACACGTCATTTACAGAGGAGAAGACTGAATTACTCTCTCCCTGAGATGCCTACCACAATGTAATGAAACATTAATTGCACGTCTACTTGTTCCAAGATTGGCTTTCAGGTTCTAAATTGGAAACAACTTCATCACCAGAAGCAATTTATCTTGACTATCACAGGCCTTTTGATTTGATGCCTTTCTCTACTCTATTACAAGAATTATTGTCCACTCTGGGAGCAGGTCTCCAGACTGGAGAGGGATGGAAAAATACTCGGGTCACCTGAAAGTGACACTTTCAGAAGTGGTTACCAAGGAGTATATTGGTTAGTGGAAAGATCTGTCTCAATTCCTTATTTTATCCTCAAAATAATCTCATCAAGGGAGTAGGAGAGGATTACTGTTCCCATTTTGCATTGGACGACTGAGGCACAGCGAATTGAAGAAACGCAGGGCAACGTTCAAGAGAAAGGGACCTTAGGATTGTCACCCTATAGCACAGGGGCACCAGGCCTTTGAAAAATTGATAGTTAAAACCTCAAAGTGCCTTACATATTTTTTTACAGAAGTTTATTTACTTGTCTCTTTCCTTGGAGTTTCCAGCCTTCATGCCTAGTTCCATTCCATATCTCCATCTGCCATGGAAACTTTTGTTCTTAGTGCCAGTATGCCCTGAAATACACCTAATTCAAACCAATTCTTTCCTCGTTATATCACTTACTTCTCTAACCTACTGGGTTAGCTACATGTTGCTTCCAGGTAAATAGAGCCTTGGACAACCTTGATCCCTTTGGTTGCTCTGAGTGGGCGAATATCAGAATAATGGATATTGAAGAACTTTCAGAATTGATAAATAAAAAGACACAGTTATTTGTCCAAAGCCCATGAAGGGTGATCTTCTTATGAGATTCATCAGTTTATTTTCAGCATAAAAAATAGTTACCATAGAAACACATTATGGCGATATATATTCTCATTTTCTGTGGAAATGTAAATTACAGTCACCTTGAAAAAGTTGAACCTCAGGCTTTTGTAAGAGCTGTGCACATTTTCCATGCTCTGATACAATGTATTTAAAATACCCTTATATATTTTCCTTGTTTTCATATGATGTCAATTAAATGAAATAATAAAATGATACTACAAAAATAAATCAGATTACTCAAGGTCAGGGGCATATCATCAGAGAGGAGCCCATGGATATTAAACCTTTAAGGTAGAAGATTTTACAATTTTCATTTTGGGTACATTGACTCTGTTAGGAAACACAACTTGTTTCCATATTTCATCATCTTTGGCAGTTTATAAGTATAGTTATTTCATAATTACATATTTAATATTTACACTATTAAATTTCTTTTTTCCATCATAGCTTATGACCAATATTTTAATCAAGAGGTAGCATAATTTTTTCATTGTTCAAGAAAATTGCTTCCTATGCATTCTGATTCATAAAATAATCATGCTGTGTATTGGAAATTAGAGATAATACATTATAAGTAATATGTATTTAAAATTTGTATTTAATCGAAAATAATATAGAAATTATGCTTTTCATAATTCTCACATTTCAGTATACATGATTTTGTAAAAATTGTTGTTCTTGGGCTACAAACATTGAAAATGAGTAAACTTGAAGATTCTCAAATATTAAAATTTGAGAACAGCAAGTATATTTTAAAAGTTTTAGTTTGAAAAAATCATTAGAAATTTGATGCTCATTAGAAGTATGACAATTGTTAATCTTTTTAAGAAATTAAAGCAGCCAACAAACAAACACAGATCAGTTTCCAGAGATCATAAATCATGGCTGTCTTCCCAAAGGAGATGCTCAGTTTTAACACTTTAATACCATCTGGCCAGTTCTTTTCTATATTATTCAAGGGAATGCCTCTGGGAAAATATAGTTCCATATGCTTTAGAAATATTTTGTTTTGAGGCTTCAGTGAAAACTAAGTGCCAAGAATTGAGTTCTTGTCGCAGTGCCAAGCACTTACTGGTGAGTTGGGATGGACAGTCCCACATCTCAGTTTTCTATATGTGGCGACCACAAGTCTAACCTCATCTACAGTGGAATTTTTGAAAATGATTTTTAGAGAGGCAAACCTGGCAGACTCTATCCTCATACTACAGGCTTTGTGCTCACTTGTTTAGCAGTTTGTGGCTTCTCCCAGCTTAGGAACAAATTTCCGTGTTCTACTCTTCCTGTAAATTGCTTGCAGAGGGTTTTCCTCCTTGTGACAGGTCCGAATGTGCATTTCATTCATCCTCTATCATTACCCACAGTAACATTTAAAAAAAAATGCTTTGAAATAAACTGACAATAAAAAGTCCAAGAGGACCTAACTGTTATCTCACCGGATATGTCTGTAATTTTCCTTCTCTCCGAATGTAGAACCATAGCTTACAGACAAATTCAGGGTTAACCCTGAGGATCCTCAAAGCAGTCTTTACTCTCAATTCCACGTTTAGTTCCCATTATCAGCAGCCTATGCTATTACACTCTGCATACAAGACATTAGAAATAAGTAGAAGTTAAAAACACAAAGAGGATACAGTGCATAGTTTCTCTGCTCTTACTGGTCAACCATTTCCTAAAATTCATTCCTCAGATGGTGCATCACTATAAACTTTCACCTCAAGCTCATTTCAATTTAAACACTTACAATATAAAGAAAATTGGAAGAGCTTACTCAGTGGAAAATTATTTAGGGTTATATTTCTGAAATCGGGCAAAAATAATCATCTTTCCCTAAATGTATAGACATGTGATGGTGGATAAAGAGAGCGAGTTGGGGAGATTGTGCTACCTACTTTTGAGCACAGACTCTGTTGCAAACTGTAAAGAGATATAGCTACCCTCAATATTGAGATAAGCATCTTGAAAAACTAAAATCCAAAGTTGTGATTAGGACAGAGATACCAATCTTCTCGCTTCTACAAATGGCAGTGGGGACCAGGACTTCAGCTCCTCTGATGTATTAAGGAAGAAAGTGCTTCTCAAGAGAGGTGACTCGACCAAAGTTTGGAAGAAACGCAGAAAATAGTCTGGTGCTTAATGCAGTCTGGAGCTTGACCTATAGCAGCTTCCGAATGAGGGGGGTGAGAGAACACAGATGGAGACGAGAGAGTGAGATCTTAACTAAGACACAGTATCAGTCATGGTTCTCCAGAGAAATAGAGCTATAGGGGCAAAGAGATTTCAAAGAATTGATTTATGTGATAGTGGGGGCTGGCAAGTCTGAAATTTGTAGAACAGGCTGGCAGGCTGGAAATCTTGGAGTCTTTTCTGCTTTCTCAGGGACAATGAAGTTTTGTTCTTAAGCCCTTTCAACTGTTTGGATGAGGCCCACCCACATTATCAAGAATAATCTCCTTTATTTAACTTATCTGTTTATAGAACTAAACCACATCTACAAAATACTTCCACAGCAACATCTAGATGTGTTTTTGATTGAATAACTGGATACCATAGTCTAATCAAGTTGACACATAAAACTAAACATCATGGACATCCTCTGCCTCTTTGGCTAGATCTATGCTATTCAAAATATCATCTTGGACAAAGAGCCACACATTGCTACTTAAAAAAACTGACTGAAAGTGTCAGCTCCTGTGACCTAGTGGTTAATTTCGTCATGCTCTGCTTTGGCAGCCTGAGTCTGGTTCCAGGGCATGGACCTACACCATTTGTCTATCAGTGGCCATGCTGTGATGACTCACATACAAAATAGAGGAAAATTGGCAACAGATGTTAGTTCAGGGTGAATCTTCCTCAGCAAAAAAAGAAAAATAGAGAAAAACCCCTGAATAAAAGATAAATAAAATAATTCAATGATCTTATAACCATCAAATAAATTGAAAAAATAGTTTAAAAAACTGAAAATATGAAAATACCAGGGTCAAACATTTATAAGGTAGTTGTACACAACATGAAAACATATGATTTCAATCTTACACAAACCCATTCAGAAAATGAAAAATGAGAGAATATATCCAAGCACATGTTAAGATCCTTGACACTAGAAATAAGCTTGCTAGCAGAATTCAAAAGAATTTATGATCAATCTGGGTTTATATCAGAAAAGAAAAGGCAACATTGCTTTGAAATTAAAAACTCTGTCAATGATATTTGCCGTATTAACAAATTAAAGATGAATAATCATATGATCCTTTCCATAAATGAAATGAAAAAGCACTTGAAACAATTCTCAACTCATTCTTGGTAATAAGCAACCTAAGAATTGATGGATACTGTATTAACTTGATAACAGATAACAAGAAAAATCTCTCGTAAATATCAACTTAATGGTAATATGTTAAAACAATTTCCTCTAAAATCAGGAAGAACACAAAGACTCATGCTTCCATTTAAAGCTGAGTTGGACTCCCTTAGCTAGTGCTGTAAGACAGAAAAAAGAAATAAAAGTAATGAAAAAGGAAGCCTTACATCTGTCAGTCACTCCCAGATGATGTATTTGATTACATAGGGAACACAAAATGGCTACAAATAAATTATTCAAACTAATTAGGACATATTTTGCAAGAATTTAGAGAAATCAATTGCATATTTATGTATCAGCAAATAAAAAGTAGAAAAGCTAATATAAAATGATGTCATTTATATTAGAGTAAAAATATACGGTATTACGAATAGGTCTGTGAGAAATTGGGCAAGATATTTATGGATAAAATTATAAAATATTACTTTTGCTTTAGAGCAGGCCTAAACAACATGTACCATGGATAAAGAGATTCAATAGGGCAAAGATATGAATTCTAAGAATTTGATCGGCACACTGAATACAATTCTAATCAAATTCCAAAATAATGGAATTTAACTAGCTATTCTAAAATGTAAATTGAAGGATAGTTAAGGTACTCCTGAAAAAAACGAAAGGAACAGAGAAAGGCAGGGGAGGGTGGAGCTTTTCCAGTCAGTTATTAATCTTATTGTAAAAGTCTACAAATTATGCCAGTATAATAGCGGCAGAAGGATAGAAAAGTAGAACAGGACAATAAAGCAAGACTCTAGAAACAGCCACACATACATGGAAACGTGATATATGACAGAGCTTTGTAGTTCAGAGGAGAAAAAGTGACCTCTTCAATCATTGGTGCTAGTACAATTGATTGTCCAAATGGAAATGAGTGAAATCAGATCCTTAGCATATACCAGACATAAAAATCAATTCCAGGTGATCAGAAGACAAATCTAAAAAACAAAACTTGAAAAACTTATGTAAGATATTTTCATATATTCAGAGTAGAGTTGAAAGTTTTAAACAAGAGACGATGAAGGTAAGTTGTAAACTGCAAAGGAAAAGATTGAGGAATTTGATTACATTAAAATTGAATACTTCTGCTTATCCAAAGAATGTTAAAGCAGATTGCAAAAGCATAACCTATAGTTTGATATGGTGTGACATAGCTTTATATAATAACTATATTTATATTGTAACATGCAAATCTATGCAATATATTACTTAGATAAATGTATTATGTATATATATTTATAATAAATGAAAAAAGCAGGAGAATTATCAGTGCATATTTCCATGTACTCTTCACTTTTGGGGAAAAGGGTAAGTAACATATTCAAGAACGCACGTAGAACTTCTGAAATATTATTAATGTTTAATTCATTAAGTTTAGTGGTTATTACTTAGGTATATGATTTTAATGTTATTTTTGAGAACATATATATGCTATATATAGCATTTTTTTATTGAATGATTAAATATATACAGTGAAATGCACACATCTTAAGCTTAGAATTCAGTGAATTCTGGTAATTGCTTATAGCTGTAGCATATACAACTATATCAATATATAAAACATTTCCATCATTCCAGAAATATTCATTATTCCCCTTCCCAGTCCATCACTGTCACCCCCACCTCAGGCAACCACTGTTCTGTTTTCTTTCCTTATACATTAGTTATGTCTCTTCTAGAATTCATGCAAATGGAATCATATGTACTCTTTTTTATACTGCCTTCTTTAACTCAACATAATGTTTTTGAGGTTCATCAATGTTATTGCATATATCAATAAATTCTTCCTTTTTATTTCTGGGTAGTAGCCCATTGTATGAATATTCAAACTTTTCTTATGTAGTCTCTTGTTATTGGATATTTGAGTTGTTTCCAGTTTGTGGCTAATAGGATAAAAGCTGCTATAAACATGTTTAACTTTATAAGAAATTGCCAGACCAACTTCCAAAGTGGTTACAGATATATACACATTACTACAAATATCCAGTGTGAGAGAAAGAGAGAAATAAAAGACTACTTCAAGATTTTAGGCATTACCAAGTGGAAAGATGAATTTTCCATTTACTTATTTGTAGAGGATTTGGGCAGGAAAGCTCTGGCGTTCAGTTTTCAAAAAGTTAACTTGAAATTCTTAAAAGACGTTTGAGTAGAGATCTCAAAAAGGCAGTGGGATATATGTGTCTAGAGTTCAAAGGAGAGGTCAAGGCAGGAGTTCCAGAGTCATCATCATACTGATCCACAGATTCATTCATTCAAAAAAAAAAAATGTATTGCACTGGATGAGCACGTATGTGTGCCAAGCTCTTGTATATACACATGGACCATATCAGTAAAAAAACAAAATCCCCTGCTCTTATGGAATGTATATGATCTGTGGCCTAGGAAACTACATGAGAAAACTTAAAAAGAGAGTCTATAGAAAAGGAAAGGGGTTCAAGGACTGAGTCCAACGTCAATCCATTGATTAGAGATTTAGGAGATGAAAAGGAATAGCCAAGAGTCTGAGGAAAAACGTCCTGAAATACAGCAGAAAATGTGGGAATGCTTCGTACTCTGAAGCCAATCGTGGTCAATTGTACTATTGACCTGTTTCAACAAATCTCCTTGTATTCATATCCTTTTCTGTGGAACTTTGAAGTTACTCTGACTAAAGTAGAGGAATATAATTTTCCAAATCTTGCATTTGTTTTGGCCAGTAGGAGAAAGCAGGAAAGTCAGTGGGCCAGTTCCATTCCTAGGCCTTAAAAGGATTTGCAAGCTTGCATTCTTGTACATCTGTCTTTGCCAGGAAAAGAGTAAGTTTGGCCTGGCTTGGGTGTCCCAGGACGAGAAAGATGTGAAGCTGAGCTTCCCCGTCTCCATCTTCACATGATCTTTTTCTCTGTATGTCTCTCTATCCTCTCCTCTTCTTATGAGAACATCGGTCATTGGATCCAGGGCCCACTCTAAATCCAGTGAGAAATCATCTTGAGATCATTTAATTAATTACATCTGCAGAGGCTCTATTTCCAAATAAGGTCACATACACAGAAACCCAGAGTTTGGACTTTCACATATCTTTTTAGGGAACACAATTCAATCTATGTGTTAACGGTATCATGTTTCTGTCTGCTTAAATATACTTTTCTCAAGGAAAGGAGCCATGTTTATTCATGTTTCAGTATCAAGTATCCAGCAAAATGCCTGGGAATCAACAACTATTTGCTGAAAAACATGCTCTGTTTTATTCAAGGACATAGCAACTATTTCTTTTATAGGAAATACCTTATATTTCAATAATCAGGGATTTTTTTATTGTTGTGGATTTACTACTTAAATCTACTGTCTTAAAATTACTTGGATGGTATCTTCTGCCATCATGTTTTGAAGCGTTTTTTTTCTCTCTCCCATCCTCAATCTTTTGAAACACACGTTAAAAAAAACTCATCAAAGTCAGATATGGTCTTCAATATGAAAGGAAATAACAAATACAAATAATTACCTATAATTTCTAATAATGAGTTGCCCTTTTATCCTAATGGTAATCATCAGTCCACATAACAAAGAACCAACCATCATGGTGTCTTTTTCATTAAACTTCCTTTGTCCCAAAACATATTGCTTGGTGGGCTCTGTTGATTTATTTCCTCCCTCTTCTGAAAAGTTCTGTTTCTTTTCAGAAAAGATAATAGTGAGTTTTCTGTAACACGCTGTTCCTGTTGTTAGGTAATTATTCTGTCTGGAAAAAAATATATTATAATAGATTTTTCACAAAAGAGCCATTCAACACAATGTATTTTACTATGGAAATCAACAGTCTCAGGAAAATGGGAGAACTTATTGCAGAAATGACCATTTCTCTGTCTATCTAGTTCTCTGCTACATTTCAGAAATCTAGCCCATGAAATCGGTTAAGGAAAAAATGGAATAAAGGTGTTTGAGGTAAATTTTTCAGCCTACCAAAAGTGAAACAAAGTGAGTAGTGGTCAAATTAATAAATTACGTCCTCTATTATAATGCATGGTTATCTTCTTGTCTAAGACGAATCTATTGATATGATAAGAATTAGCTAGAAATAAGTTCTATCACCATAAAACAAGGCAAATGTATAAATAGTACAAGAAGCAACTGTTTTTACATTTCATACATAATTTTCTTTTAATTTTGTTAAAATGCCTACTAAATTCCAAACATAAAAGCTCTTCCTAAAATGATGACATATATGTAATTTATATACCCATTAACTTTAAATATGGTGTATTGCTTAGGAAGTTAAGTATATATTTCACAAAGAAAAAAAAATAAACATTAGAGAAAACACTAGCCAGGTCCTACCTGGGTTAAGACCTATTATTGCAGGTAATAAGCTGCAATTTTTAATTTGAAATACATCATGCGTTAATAGTAAATAAACATCCTGAGTTTATTTATTTTTAAAATATTTATTTTAAAATAACGCCGACTTGCAAGAAGTTGCAAAAATAGCACAGCCGGTTCTGTGTACCCTTCAGCCAGGTTTTCCTGATGATGGTAATATTTTATAGACCATAGTAAGTTGCCAAATCCAGGAGACTGATATTTGTACAATGCTATGGACTATACTACAGACCATATTTTGATTTTATCAGTTTTTAAATGAAAACTCTTTTTTGGTGTATAAATCTGTGAAATTTTATCATATATAAATTAACTTATATAACCACCAGTCCATCAGGATAGGGACTTGCTTCATTATCACAGAGACCCCTTCCTGCCATCCCTTTATAGGGAGGTCCTCCCTTACCCTAAACCTTGTTAACCACTGATCTATTCCCATCACTAAAATTTTATTTCCAGTCTGCTATATAAATGGAATCATATAATATATAACCTTTAGAGAGTGTTTCTTTTCACCTAGTGAAATGTCCTTGAGATCCAGTCAAGCTGTTGAATGTATCAATAGTTTGTTCCTTTTATTACTGAGTTCTATTCCATTGCATGGTTAGACCACAGCTCATTTCACCATCACCCATTGTTTCCATTTGTTGGCTATTACAAATAAAATTGCAGAAAACATTCATGTCCAGGTTATGTGTGGGCATAAATTTCCACTTCTCTAGAGTAAATGTACAAGAGTGTGATTGCTGGATTGTTCGTTTAGCTTTATAAGAAAATGTCAAACATTTTTCTATTAAATTGCTTTTTAGCTTCTTATGAAACTGCTGAATAACTTTACCATTTTACACCTCCACCAGCAATGTATGAGGGTCACACATCCTCACAATCAGGAGATATCGTATATATTTTTAATTTCAGCCACTATATATTAATGTAGTGGTATGTCATCCTGTCTTTAATTTGTATTTCTATAATGGCCAATGGTGTTGAACATATTTATTTATTTATTTATTTTGTGGAAGATTAGCCCTGAGTTAACATCTGCTGCCAATCCTCTTCTTTTTGCTGAGGAAGACTGGCCCTGAGCTAACATCCGTGCCTATCTTCCTCTACTTTATATGTGGGACGCCTGCTACAGCATGGCCTGACAAGTGATACGTAGGTCCGCACCTGGGATCCAAACGGGTGAACCCTGGGCTGCCAAAGCAGAATGTGAGAACTTAACCGCTGCACCAGCAGACCAGCTACTTGAACATATTTTTTTGTGCTTATTTGTCATCCATAAATCCTCTATGATAAAGTGTCTTTTCAATTTTTTTGCCCATTTTCTTACTGTTGAGTTTATGTTTTCTGAAGTATTTTGTCAGATATGTCATTTGCAAATATTTCCTCCCAGTTCGTAGCTTGTATCTTACGTATTTTATTCCTCTTAACACAGTAGTTGTGTTTCTACATGAGCGTGCACGTCATTTTTAAAATCACAATAAGGAAATATAGATAACTTGGAAAAACGAAAGAACATTCTTAGGATTTTAAAAATGTTTTGAAAAGTTATTGATTTTTTTTTTTTACACAGCATACTTTCAAGGGAACTGTAGAATATTGGCTAACACTTTGCAGCAGTATCTTTGAAGTATGCATGTGGCATTTTGCTTTTTAATTACTGACTTTTTCAACTAACTGGTTTTAAGTACTAAAACCATTTAAACCAATGTTTCTCTAAAAGAAAAGGCAATTTTCTTCTGAGAAATGATTTTAAGATACTGCACCGTATAACATAATTATAACATAAATCAACACTGTTTAATTTATGCAGTGTCACCCAATAGAGAAATGTTTTTGAGGGCTGAGTGAGCAATATAAAAAGATACCCTTAAAGGAAACATGGTCAAACACACTTTACCTTGAGGCAGGCTTCTTTTAATAAGAACATCCAAATAAACTATGCTTTACCTGAAAACCTCAAATTTTGTGAGGCACTATGATATTGAAAGGCGGACAACTGAAAAATAAAACCAAAAATGTTGTTGAAGGAAAAGATTTAGAATGTGGTTGATTATAGAATGTCCTAATTGCAGAAGCAGAACATTTCAAGAGCAATCAATAGATTCAGAAGAATGAAATCATTGTGTCTATATTCACAGCAAAAATTGAATGAGGGCAAAATTTCCTCATTTTGTATGCAATGATTTAATTTTTTAAAGTAAAAAACCCTGTAAGAGCGATGTAAAAATAACACGTAATTGCATTGTTGATAGTTAATGGGAACTATTTGAATGTCATTTACAGCTGATGTTTGCTTCTCCAACGTCATAGAGTTTCAGACACAGAAAGGACCTCAAAGATCTTCTAAATCAAACCAAGAGCAGAAATATTGCATTTATGTCCTATTAAAATGATTAGTGCATACATGATAAGGAAGTGGTACAACATTGGGGTCATCAGCACATCACCTGGGCAAATGAGTTAATTTCCCTGTGCCTCAATTTATTCATCTGTGAACAGGGGAGAATGACAAGATCTATTCTTTTAGGTTTGTTGTGAGAATTGTGTGTGTTAGCATATGTGAAACATGTAGAAAAGTGCCTTCCATGTAGAAGCACTACACAGGAATTAATAGCTATAACTACTATTTGAAATCATCATATTAATGCATCAGATTTATTTGCCAGAACCTTTCATGGACCTTGCCAGTCTACCAGGTCATTTCTATCATGAGGACCATAGCATTGTTGTAATCTGTCGCATTAAGGTACTTTCACAGAAAACAAGTTTGAGGACAGAAAATGTATTTTACCAGGATTGCAGAAAAAGAAAGAATATTAGGAGAAGCCAATTGTGTAATTATATATCTAAATTGTGCACAATATTCATGTACTACACTAATAGGAGTTAGAAGAGACAAAGTTGGGGACAGAGAACCACAGAAATGGGGGTCAGAGACTGTGGACTGACTGCTGGCTCTTGCTTAAGCCCTTGTGTGATTTTGCTGAGCGACTTACTCTTATCGTGCCTCAGTGTCCACATCTGTACACTTGAAGCAATAATGGAGGAAGGCAGCAAAAAATATGGGAGTAAGAATTGAAATGCAGCTGTACCACTGGGAGGATGTAGGTCTCTCTGCTGTTAGCAGTTTATACACTTCTATAGCTAATGATAATGAGTGGACACAAGTTTGTGTGGTAGTAAATTTATATAATTTGGGGGCCCTGTTTACAGAAATGCAAGAAGACCAATAAATATGTAGAGAGTCACTCAGTACAAAAGGAAAGATGGCTTCCAAGACACACAGGAGAATGAGGGGTAAAAGGCAAAATGAGAATGGAGCAGGACTGGGAATCTCAACTGAGAGGCTGCCTCAAACATTGTTGACAATTCCTAATAGAGGAAGGAAGATTCCTGGGATGCAGAGTTACCTAAAGTGGTTTGAGTGACAGATTACTCAGAAATTTTAGTGTTGAAATATTTGGTAAAGCATAGGAAGCTCGGGGCATAAAACAGGGATGCTTAGTGTCCAGACCAGGAAGACTTCCTTGCAAGCAGCCTGACCTGTTTCACGATCCGACTCATCTTCCCAGGCAGCACCTGACCTGCCAGCTCAGGCAGGGTCGGCTTTTGTAGGCATGCAACATGTGCAGCCACAGAGAGACCCCTGCTTGGAAAGCTTCCACACTTGCTTTAATGCTCTGCTGTCACTGTCTTGAAATTCTTAAAAAACTGACCCTACGTTTTTGTTTTGCACTGGGCTTTACAAATTACATAGTCCATTCTGTCTCTAAGAGTATGAGCTGCTAGGCAAGGATGAAAATGTTCAGGTATTTTGGCAGAGATCCACCGTACCAATTGATGTAAATATAGGAATGAAAAAACATCCTATTTTTTGAGCTGGCCTATGATTTTTAATTTGGATACTCTCAGTAAATTTCTTGAATATACTCCAATCAGCATAGTAGCCTCGTTTCAATATTTTAGATAACCTCAAATGCAAAACATTAAGTATGACAACAAAACAGCATTTTTGGGCATCTAACCATGCAGCTTCCCTATCAGCAACTTCAATTGAAATCCCTCAAGATGCCACGTCTATTAATAACTTACTTGTAATACATGCAGAATGGGGGTGGGTGGCGCCATCATTTATTCCCTCAATGCATGTGGCACTGCAGGGATTTCTCACCAGGTCTTTCAAATAATCTTGAAGAAAACACATGTTTCACGCATTGTGTACCCTTTAGTTTAATTCAGCCCAGATTGTGGGGAAAAAAACTGTATCCACAATGAGATTGAATTTTTCTGCACTAAATCCTTTAGATTTCAAATTCCAGTTTTGAGCCTTAAAGTCAAAAACAGCGTCGTGAGACAAGTGAGGGGGAAATAAGACACAAGTGGAGCCTGTAGTTTTGTAAAAGTCACCAAGAGTCCCTGAATCTTGGTTTTACCATCTATAAAATGACTCTAACCTTTGACAGAATTGTCATAAAAATTAAGAAAAATAGCAATAAAATGCTTGGTTCTTGCCTTTATGGAGCTTGGTAGCTCCATAAAATGTTTTTTTGTTTGTTTAACTTTTTACTATTATATCAAAACTAGCTGAATTAGGTGTCTACTAATCCTGCAATTTATTTAGTGACCTCAAACACCTAGAGGATAGGATAGAAAATGTGATGAGAAAATAATTGACACAACTAGGTGTAGAAATAGTTTCACGCAAATGCTACGTTTTAAGTACAGAAAGGAAAATATACACACATTAGAAGAGTGTGAAGAAACAGACAAACAGCTCACGGCCCAAATGTAGTTCATGGCCCAGAGCAACTTACCTTTCATGGCTTTTGCTTTAAGTTGCGTATTTGTTATTTTTTATTTCTATTGGTGTTCTGTCCCTATCCTGTGCTCCCAGAGACGAAATGCCACATGATCTGGACTTGCAGGGGCGGAGTAAAAAGATAATCAGTATGGAGGACTAGTGCCAGAACGGAGCCATAGTCAGCTCTTCAGGGAACGTCCCGGCTCTGTGTTCACCCACTCCCACCCTTCACAGTGGCCAGTTCTGCTGCTGGGGACTCTGAATCAGTGCTAAGAGAACACTCCCAATGCCACCATAGGGATCTTCACTCTGCTACATGGCTTCCTCAACTCACTTTTAAATGTGAATATTGTCCCTCACACTTCCTGTTTACTAGAAATCCAACAAGAAGTAAATGCCTCCAACTGCCAATGAGCCTATCATTCTCACGTAAACTGGCTCAAAGCAATCAAGTCCTCCTCCCTATGTACATTAGTATGTAGCCAGGCATTTCATTGTGAACTAGTGATTGAGGTACAATACATGGGCTCGTTTTTCCCTCTTCAACCAGCAGCCTGCAAATATTTTTTTCTGATATTCAGTATATTCAAACCCTACAAATAGACACTATTTCACTATTATTCAACAAATATTTACTAACCTATTCTGGGACACATACATGCAAAATTAAATAGTTAAAATAAGTGTGATACGTAGGATTACAGAGGCTGAGAAAGTAATATTCAAGGTAGATTTCTTGAAAAGAGGAGATGCTTCAATTGGATCTTAAAAGATGGATTTATCAGACAGATGAAGAAATGATGAGGTAACCGAAGGCAGAGGGAGCAATATGTACAAAAATAGTGAGATGTGAAGTATTATAAAATATTATGGAAACACTAATAATAAACCAAAGAGTTAAGCTGCTTCTCTGGTATTTGGCAAAAATCTGCTGCTCGGTGTTGGTTTCAGGCTTTAGCCCAAAAAACTGTCAAATACTCACATCAATGTCATTTCTGTCATACCTGAATTTGTACATGATCAATAAAGCTGTGATTGCATTTTTAGGCTCATAATAATCGGCTCCAAACATCAATAATACAATCAAAGCAATACATCTAGGTTTAGAGTTAATATTCAAATAGTCACATTCGAATATATATTAGTATTCCAGATATCATTAGGAGTAAAAGCTCTTTAGGAACATTTCCGCCAAGACGATATCAGGTGAAATGTAAATGCGTGGTTATCATTGCAAAAATTAAGTGCTCCAACAATTGAATATTGTTGATTAACTGCAAAACTAGTTAAATAGGTTAGTGAATACTACAAATATCAAGAGGTTACCCCTCGCCCAATAATTTTGGAAGAAAAATATATCCTTTGGAGTTAACTATGTTTAAACAACTTTAAATTATAGCAAAGACTGACGGAGTTTAGACTATATCAAAATTCTAGTCTTCATACAAGTTTTCATTGTTCTAGTATTTGTAACATTAAACATAACTTTTAAATGTTTAGTCATTTAACACTATTGACTCCAAGAATTTTTTCAGGAAAAATTTCTATTTGAGAATTGAGAATTCTTTCCGTCTTGAGAGGATGAATTAACATTTTATCAACATTGTCACCTAAAATTTTCACAAGAAGAACTCCAATATCACATATGATATTCAAGAGAAATCATATTTTATCCAATGTTAAACCGTAAAGAATAGAAAATAGTTAGAAAATGGACACATATATATATATTTCTGTATTAGAGAGAGAAAGAGAAAGTAGTTGGCATAAGACCGTGTTACAAAATAACCCCAAATGGGTGGTAACACTCCAACTGCAATTCAAGTTTATTTCTTGCTCCTGTCCGGATTCACAGAGGGTGTTCTTAGCAGATGGCTCGCCTCCATATGGTGGTTCAGCTGCCCAGACTTTCCGTATTTTGGCTTCTCCACTTCCCTAGAGACAGGTCTTTATCTGCCTCCAGCCAAGGAACGGAAAGAGAGCATGGTTGGGGGTGAGAAAATACACTTATTTCTGAATTCCTTGGACAGGAAATGATATACAGTTACGGTCACTTAACGACAAGAATACATTCTAAAGGATGCGTTGTTAGTCTATTTCATCATCGTATGAACATCATAGAGTGTACTTACACAAATCTAGATGGTATCATGTACTATACACCTGGGCTATATGGTACTGATCTTACGGGACCACTGTTGTATACTCAGCAAGTCTTTGACCAAAACGTCGCTATGCAGTGCATAACCATATTCTCGAGCCTTAAGACCTCATGGGATTTGCCTTGCTATGATTTAGACTTAGTAGAGAATTGTCACTCTTTTCTTCTCTCTTATTTCTCCTTTTTTAATAATGGCAATGTCTGTCCTATGTCTGCCCCACCATTGTATTTTAGAAACTTATATTTGTTTGGCTTCGCAGATTTATAGCTGGAGAGGAATTTGGCCTCCCAATGAAATCTACCTTGAGTCTCACTCATATCTAATTTAGACGATCATTAAATGAGACTTTGGACTTTAAAGTTGGTGCTAAAACAAGGTAAGATTTTGGGGACCTATTGGGATGGGATTAATGTATTTTGCATGTGAGAATTACATCAATTTTAGGGGGCCTGGGGTAGAATGTTATGGACTACATACGTTATCTGCCCCAAAATTCATAATGAAGCTCTAACTCCCAAGAGGATAGCATTAGGAGGTGGGGTCTTTGGAGACAATTAGATTTAGATGAGGTCATGGGGATGAATCCCCCATGATGGAATTAATGTCCATATAAGAAGAAAAAGAGGGCTTACTCTCTGCCACTGAGAACAAAACAGCAAAAAGCAGGTGGCAATCTGCAATCCAGGAGGAGGGTCCTCACTGGGAACTGAATCAACCAGCACCTTTATCTTGGACTTCTCAGTCTCCAGAATGGGGAGAAATAAACTTCTGTCATTTAAGCCACTGAGTCTACATTATTTGTTACAGCAACCATAGTTGACTATGACAAATGATGAGTTTAACTTTCCTCCCACTTTACTTATTTGCTGAGAGATAATTTACTATAAGATTTCCCAGAACTAGAAAAGAGTGAATAATATGGAAGCAACATGTATACAATGGCAAATCAAAACAAAGTGTCATGTAACTGTTATTGACTGAAGGATTTAGTGATCATGAGCACACAATGTTTTACGCATATCTTTCAGTTGAATGTTCAGAAATAATTATAGAACAGCTTATATGTAACAGAATCACGCTTCTGTTTTAATGCAACCTTTTTAAAAAATAAAGAAGAGCAAATTTTTTTGTTGAAGAAAGTTCCTGAACAAAAGAAAAAATTTGAAATTACACATTGTAAATTGTAATTCTTGCTCTTGATATTGTTTACTGCTAATGGTTAATTGAAGATTGAAGTCCTTTCAAGTAACCAGGACTGATGAGACTCCAGAGTGTAAGTATGTCTCCCTTGATATATATTCTATCAATCTGTTGCAAAGATATTGTAATGAGTGTATATGATATGAATGCTGAAGGAGGTAAACCTTAATGTATTGCTTTATTATCTTAAAAACAACCACTACTCTATTGCCATACTTCTGACCATATGAATCAGTCAATTTTTCCTTAAACTTCAGTAGGAATCTTTGGAATTAATCAGAGAAAATAGAAACTAAAACAAGACAAAACAAAGTGTTGAATGAAGACAATCATATTAAGTATGAGCCTGAAAGATATTAAAAAGCATTTTGTCACATAGAGTGTGAGGCTTCATTTTGGGGATCACATCAAAGGAAGAGCTAAACACCATCAATCATGTTTTCCAGTCTAGAAGATGAATGAGTGATAAATCCATACCTTAGTTAGTTATCTCAGAGAGAAAGTTGATATAATAACCTGGCCGCAATCATCGGTAGTACCCTATGGTAGGGAAGCCAAGGCAAAAATTTTACTCTTGCTCCAATCTCAAAGGGAAATGAATGGCTATTTAATATTGTTAGTGTGTGCTGTAGTTAGTAGAGGACTAATCCAGCAGCTGAGATGGTGAGGAATAATTGTTTTTGTGAAAATCTAAAAATTTGTCTACTTAACATTTTGATGAAACCACTATAAATAATGGTGATAAATTTTTAGGTTTATTTTAGTAAACTAGAAATTGATTCTATCCATGATGCTGACATTTGGCTTCTGCCTTGATTTTGCCTGAGTATTGATGTTAATACAGTAGTCCCCCTTATCCACAGGGAATATGTTCCAAGACCCCCAGTGGATGCCTGAAACCACGGATGGTACGGAATCCTATATATATCATGTTTTTCCCTATACATACATACCTATGATTAAGTTTAATTTATAAGTTAGGCCAAGTGAGAGATTAACGACAAAAATTAATAATAAAATAGAATAATTATAATAATATACTGTAATAAAAGTTACTGTTGATCTTAGCAATCTTAGCATATGATATTTTTCTTTCCTTGTTAAGTTGAGACCTGAGAACATTCACCTTTTCACTCAAAGGAAGCACCTTACAGCTTCTCTTTGGCATACCTGAATTGCCAGCATAGATACTTTTGAGCTTTGGGTCATTATTAAGCAAAATAAGGGTTACTTGAACACAAGCACTTCAATAAGAAGACAGTCATCTGATAACTGAGATGCCTACTAAGTGACTAATGGGGATGGGGCAGTAGCATATATTGCAGGGATCCGCTGGACAAAGGGATGAGGCATGTCCCCAGGGGGAGTGAGCAGGACTGCTCAAGATCACACTATTCAGACAGCATGAGATTTAAAACTTATGAATTCTTTATTTCTAGAATTTTCCACTTAATATCTTCAGGCCATGGTTGGCCACGAGTAACTGAAACTGTGGCAAGTGAAACCAAGGATACGGGGGGACTATTGTACCTAGCTATTATATTAGGCCAAAATGTGTACTGGTTGCACTTCTCTTTACCAATGAGGGTCTCATTACAGGAAGAAAGAAAAGAGAGATAATATTAGAGAAATAGCCAGAGGCTAAAATATACTGGGCCTGGTATGTCATTCAAAAATTTTGGAGTTCATTTTCTGCATAATAATGAAGCAAAATGAAGAGTTTAATGTAGAAGAGAAACAAGAATAGATACATACTGGGAAAAAACCAGAAACATTCATTCTTTCGTTAGTAAGAATGAATATCAAACATATCAAATTCCAACTGTGTTTTTTAGAATTGGAGTGCTTTTGCAAAGACCCCTCAGATCCTAGGATCTTGGTCAATATTCTATGACGGATTGCAATAATTCTGAACATTTTATGTTAAGCTCAAAAACATTTTGTGCTGTTGAGTTCTGGACTTATGATATTACTCTAGATTCTTCTGTATTTTCTAATCACTACCTTTGAACATCTACAGTTGAAGTAGATAGTTGAAAGAAGAAATGGATTCAGGAAAGTGTCTCCCTTACAAGATTTCCATTATAAGATACATTCTTTAGACATAGGATAGGTTTTAGCTGAAGGAGAAATGAATCACATGTGATAGTTTGTTCAAATTCTTATAATAGACACCACTTAGTACCTTAAAAAAGAGAACATCAGTTTTGAGAAGTTTGGAATCACAGAGTTGAGAAGATAAACTTAGTACACTGAATTCAAAGATATCTGTGATGAAAATGGACGTGATATTAGTGTCAGAAAGGAAGATTTGAAGAAATAGGGAAAAGTAGAGAGGTAGAAGAAAACGGTGCTCATTAGAAAAAGTGAAAAGAGGCAATTCAATGATAATCACTTTTCTCAAGAGCTTATTTTATCTCCTTAATATGTTGTCTGATATGTCCCAAATCTCCCTGCAGCCTCACAAAATTTCTGACGTTATTTTTTCTCATGGAGGTGTCCTCTCATGTGTTTGTCCTCTACATTATCATTTGTCAAGATTTTCAGCCTTCCCGTCTCTGTCTATTTCCTTGAGATAGCGCGATGGGTGATGGACACTCCTGCTGCCTCTGACTGGGTGAGTTTGCCTCCTACCATGTCAATAGTTAGAAATTCAATAGTCTTTTGGCAGGATTTTCTGCGTTGTAAGGATGATTACTCTACTTGTCTGCTCTTTAGTTGTACTAGAATGTTATTATAATGAAAGACTTATTTTGGTGTATATATAGGCAAATCTGGGAATATTACCCCCAAATCTGGTATTTCCTCACATGTAATCATGAAGTATCGGCGTGACAGCATTTTGCTTAAACAGTTCTGTTCATGGTTGTCATTTAGTCATGAATGTGACAGTTTAAGCAAAATGCAGTGATTAGTAAAATCATACCATGCTTTTTAATTAGTGTAGTTTGGCCCCAGTTGGAATTTAAAAATATGGTTTCAGCTATGATTTGATAACTAACAATATCTCAAAACGCAACATACTTTATCATCCAAAAATATATGATATCCACATGAAACTTATAAAATAGTTTCCATGATATTAAATAAAGCTTAGTATGATCTAGTACACACTAAGCCAATCTGATAAGAGCTAAAAATAGAACAATAGGACTGGTAGTTGTCCATGTTGGACCTCAAATATAAGTTTAAATATTCTTTGTAATTTTGAGATTTAAATAAACTATTTATAATACATCCCTGCTGAAAAAAGTTTTCGTCTCTGAATCGAGATATCAGAGCAGACATTTGGTCTAGGTGCCAAAAAGTAACAGAGAGTCTTGGACATTCCGCACGCCTAAATGATGGCTTCATTCATCTGTACAACATCTGCTTTTGGTAAAGGTCTTGTAGTCTTCCAGTACGTTGCAGACATCTCAGAGAAGAGAGAGAATTCTGGTCATAACAGAATTATCCATAATTTTGAAATAAATTATGTTTAGAAGCCCAACCCTATTGCATATAAAATCACTAAGAGATTATTTATTCAAAAATAATGTTCTTCTATGTGCTACTCTCCAAAATCCTTGGTCTCAGTGAAGTCATAGGTTAACAGCGGCATTTCATGAGTCAATAGATAATTACAGTACTGTGTGGCAGTAGATATCATAGAGCTATAAACAAGATTCCAAGGGAGCAGAGAGAAGGGGTTCCCAGTCTGGATTTGAAGCTCAATAAATAATTTCTGGAAAAGATAATCTAAAGCCAATAAACACAACCAAAAACACTCATAGTAACTCAAGCAAGAGACCTTTGGCAACATCTAGTTTAGTCTCATTTGATAGCCAACAACATTGATGTGTAGAAACATACCATACTCTCTAACTTAATGAAGGGATTGACAGTGGAACTCAGAACTTTCTTTCTGACTTACTTCTCCTTAAACCATTCTGTACTTAGTGGTGAGTTATCTGAAGTCATCTGAAGTTTCTTAGGTTATCTGAAGTTGCTCTGCTCAGGCATTATTTCTGGGCAGGTAACCCCATATTGTGTTGATGACTGATCCAATCATCAGTAGTCAAGTGAGTGTGAAATCACATCATATAAAAATGGCTGGGACCCAGTCTGTCGTTGATAGATGGCATTCAAAAAGAGGACTTGGTGACGCATAGCATTGTCTCTGCTATGGAAACGATTTTACTATTTACTTGCCTGGAGAGCTTTTAATTACCAAATCAGAAATTTTTCTGCTACACACCAAGAGGGTAAAAGTCAGGAAGACTTTCAGATAGAATGACAGGACTTCACGATAGTGGGATAGAAACTCGTGATGGAAGTCTGCCACACTGCAGAGAATTGTATTCAGGGCAGTAAAACACTCTGCATGTAGCACAGAAAAAAGCTTTTGCAAAAGCACTTGGTGACGTCTCAGAGGAAAATCCTAGTCTTGCTTTATGAAATGCCTCATGTTGTTTGGCAGCGAGGACTATGGACAGGAAAGAAAGAGAGAAAGAAAGAAAGACAGACTAAAATGGCATTGTAAGGGTCTAATACTACAGACCCTGAAGCAGTACTGATGGTTAAAGCAGGTGAAAGCTGCTTCTAGCTTATCAGAAACAAGGTAGGAGGAGCAGTATCAACAATTAATCTCTATGGCTGGGGATTCCAGTACTTCTCCAGGTCTCAGAGAAACCACTTGAGATTTATTATCCAGACTTCCGAGATTATCATGTATCATATTGAAGGCAAATTCTGGTTGAATAAAAGTTGTGTAAGAATTAATGAAGTACTTTCCTTTGTAAATGAAATGCTGATGAGTATATATGATAGAACAAAAAAGTAGGCGCCATTTACTCTGACAGTTATTGGGAAAAGCTAACAACAGGAACACATTTCCTCTACATATTTTGCTGTTTTTTTCTAAAGACGATAATGCTATAGTCTCATTGTGAGATTCATGCTTGGGGTTGTTTTTTTAAAAGGAGGGGAAAAATGAAGGTAGGTTGAAGCTCAGTAGGCCCAGACCCAAACAAAATTAGTGAGTAATCCCAGAGCCTGTTTCTTCTTGGCTTTATTAGCATATCATGCTCTTAGCTACTGAGCAGCAAAATCTAAAGAGTATATATTTGGGTTCTAAACTTTACTATATATGCTAGGTAATATTATATAAACCTGATAATGATTCCAGGACTGAATATAGCACCTCATTCACAAACTTGACTGGCTAGCTGTAAGTCATTTTATTAAGAACTATATCACTATTCCTTTACATGATAATATAGATAATGTCAGAGTTAGAAATTAAAATGGGCCATTGTCCAATAAATTACAGAAAAAAACTTTGGAGAAATGACCATATTTAAGAGGTGTCGTGAAATAAAGAACACTTGGAATATTAAAGTTTCCATAGTTAGTGGCTATGGTTAAGGGGCTGTCAACTCTGAACTCAGACCCCCTTGGTGCAAATCCTGTGCCATCTCGTCATAGTTCTGAGGACTTGGGCAAAATATTTTATTTCTATATTCTTCAGTTTATCCTGCCTATAAGGGAGAGAATACAATAACCTATCTCAAAGATTTATGTGTCAATTAAATGAGATATTTCTTACAAAGCATCTAGCAAAATACTTGGCTCATGGAAAAGACCCAAGAAATTTTGTCCATTAATATTATAAGATTTAGTGTTAGGAGACAGGTATTTCTAAATCCTGGCTTAATATTTACTAACCAGGAAATTCCACACACGGCGGGGTTGCTTCGAGCTTCAAAGGTAACCTGTAAATCGTTAGATGAATTGCAATTACTTTTAAATAATTTCTTCTGGGCTCTCAGACTGGAAGGAATACACTTTTAAATGATGTCAGCTGAGTTCTCAAATTAAAGAAATAAACTATCATGAAAGTACTCTTTCACTGACATATTAGGATGGGGGAAATACGATTAATTGAATAAACAAATAAATCAAATCTATCATGAACATACTTTATTTTCCTTCCATTCATATCATAGAGGAAATTTTTAGTCTTTGTGATTATTTCAATAAATACATCCAAATAAGCACTATCTTGAGTGATTAGTGATTTTACAGGGCACCGATAGGTTCCCCCAGAACTTTCACCAAAGAGATGTAGCACTACTATTAGAGAGCTCAGTTATAAAATTGGTGCATAATTTTGATATAGGCAAATATATTTAAAATAATAGAATTGTTAAGAATACTGAGGTGATCTCCGTGAATGCCTTAATATATTCAGAAAATAGAATGTCAATCAGGAAAAAGGGAAAGAAAGAGAGCCTTCAAGCACGATTTACAGAGGCAAACATAGCAACAGCCATTCAAACACAATTCAAGGGTTCTCCACGAAAGAAAACCTTCACCAAAGTATTTATGGTGCTATTGGTAAACCACTCCTGGAGAGAGGAAGACTACTTCCAGATAGTTCTATTAAATAAGCAACACATTCTTTTCAACATAGGAAATTCTAATTATAACAGGATTAGCATTAGAACAGGAGCATTTAAAGGATTAGCATAAGAAGGGTCCCAAGCAAAATTTGGTCTCATCTGTAGAAATTCCTACTGTGAAAATAACAGATTACTTCTGTTTAAAAGCTATCTGGTCCATATGGCTAGCCAATATATACTAATTAATAAATTATAATCTTGCTTCATGTTTCAGTCTGTGTGAACTTATTGACTTGCATTTCCCTGAGAAAGGAATTGGTTCTCAGCGTGTAGACACACGTTATGACCAGGAAAGTCTGAGCACCAGGTCATGCCTGAGGTACATCCTCCAAGGTAGGTGGGCTGGCCTTTTCTGGAAACGTCCAGACCAAACTAAATTCCCATAATACCATTCATATTACCCTTGTTGTTATGAAAAATCTATTACCAGTGATTAGTTCTTATTCAGTCTCATGGTTTTACAGCTTCTCAATAAACTATTATTCCCAAACCTCTATCAGCAGCTCACAACTCCTTAGCTCCTGACTTATCCATCTGCACTGGGATATCTAAAAGTATCTCTAAATTAATCGATTTAGAACAGAACTCTTTTTCTTTTTTTGTGTGAGAAAGAGTGTCACTAAGCTAACATCTGTTGCCAGTCTTCCTCTTTTTGCTTCAGGAAGATTGTTGCTGAGCTAACACTATGCCAATCTTCTTCTATTTTATGTGGGATGCTGCCACAGCATGGCTTCATGAGCAGTGCTAGACCCATGCCCGGGATCCAAACCTGTGAACCCCAGGCAGCCAAAGCGGAGTGTAGGAACTTAACCACTACACCACCAGGCTAGCCCCTAGAACAGAACTCTTGATCCACCTTCCAAATGCCCCAGTGCCTTGTCTCTCCTATATTATTCCCCATTATGGCAAATGGAGCCATTTCATTTAATTGCTCAAGACTAAAAGCTGGAGTCTATCCTTGATTTCTCACTCACCCCTAAACTAAATCATCACAGCAATTCCTGTCAACTCCTCATCTCAAACATTGATTGAATTGAATCAATTCACTCCACTACCACCCCAATCAGCTCTCAGTTTTATCCTAATGGTCTACTAACTGGCCTAACAGGGTAACCTCAGGATCAGTTCAAACTGGCCCTATCACATCAATAACAGAATGTCAAAGTTATTTTACAGGGGCAGCAAGCCAAAACTGCAAGTCATGTGGATGAAACATGCACAGAGGAGAAAATTTTGACCTGAATTAACACCCAGAAGCAAAGTTTCTTCCCCTCAAGGAACCAAAGACCAGGATAGGACCAGGACTTCAAAGCCTGAGCTTTTTCAGAAGCAAGAGATCCATTGTCCAGGAAGATCCATTGTTCAAGACCCTTTTCATATCTTACCATACATGGTCTGGTTTAAATTCCTTCTAATCAAAATCTGTCCTGCCAGTGCTTCCACATACCAGCCTGCCCTCTCTAATCCCTTAAATTTTACCCCAAACCCTGGATGGGAGAGACAGATTTGAGAGGCTTGCCTCCCGTCTCCTTGCTGGTTGACTCCACAATAAAAGCTCTTTCTTTTCTCAAAAGCTGGTGCCATAGTATTGGCTTCTATGCACATTGGACAGTGAGCCTTTGCACAGGAACAATAGTCTCCCACTCTCACTCTCTGTTGTAGACTGAACATTTGTGTACCCCTCAAATTCCTATGTTGAAATTCTAACCCCCAATGTGATGGTGTTAGGAGGCGGAGCCTTTGGGAGGTGATTAGGTGATGAAGATGGAACCCTCATGAATAGGATTAGCACTCTTATAAGAAGAGATGAAGAGACACTAGAGAGCTTGCTTCCCCTCTCCCTGCTCCCCAGAATGTGAGGAGGCACAAGAACATGACCATCTATCAACCCAGAAGAGGATCCTCACCACAGCCTGATTATGCTACCATCCTGATCCCAGAATTTACAGCCTCCAGAACTAGAAAAAGTACATTTCTTGTTGTTTCCACCACGGTTGTGGTATTCTGTTATAGCAGCCCAAACTAAGACCTTCTTCTAATGGTTTTTCCACCCAGCAGCCAAGGTGATCTTTTACAAATGTGAATCATTTCATGCCATCACCAGGCATCTAAGATTAAAATGCACACACTGAATGCTAATTTATGAGGCAGTCCGAGATCTGCCCTCTGATGGCCTTGGCATGCCCTCTTGTCCACCGGGTCCCAGGACCACTAAGGTATTTGACTCTTTTTAATTCTCAGTTCTTATACTTGTTGATTCTCTACTTGGAATTCTTTTCCTCTAGATCTTCTTCCCTCTCATTCAGCTCTGACTAAGTATCACCCCTTGAACATTCTTTCCTGATTAGTTCATCTAAAGTAACCCCACAGACATTTTTTTGACAGCAACACGCTGTTTTCTGCGGTCACACACTCCGTTAACCGCATAGAGTCTTGTTTGTTTCTATGAAAGCAGGCTTGCTATTGGATGGACTCACGGTTGTTTTTCCCACACCAAAGAAGACAAGGGGCCAAAACGTGGCAGACACTCACAGGGTTTGTTAAAAGAATGGATTTCACAAGGAATGTACATCAAAAGATACTGAGAGAAAAGATATTTTCGTGATGGTATAGTCCAGTTTCGTATTTTCAAAGTCTTGGACCATGTGGGTAATTAAATTTGCCTATAGGCTCTGAACTGATTAGTGATAAAATCAACTCAAGCAAAAGTTTTCTAAGTTCTAGTTCACACTGCCTGTTCAATGGCCCTGTACCTTCAGAGATACACGTAGAAGTTACAGAGCTTTCACTAACTTTACTTTGCATTTATAACCAATCTATTTCTATATACAATAGAGTTTTGAGATGGTTGACAAAATTAAACAGAAATAAAATAGCACTTGTATTAGGCAGATTACTCTTTTTCCATGTAAGAGGTTATATTATCCTGTGTCATGTCTTAAAGAAAATGGAGTAATAATTGTTCTAAACTCCACTTCTGCTATAGACTAATATTATTTAAATAAGCCTTTTGCACTCACACACAAATTTTACCCTAATTTTTTTAATGTGGTATTTTAATTTTGTCTTTAATGGATTAAGATATATTTGAGGGGAAAAAAGCTTGCATTTAACTGAGTTTCTCACAAATGTTTTGGCATTATAATTAATAAAATCTTTGACATATGGCAGAATCTAACAGCCATATTCCACAGTTTATTTCATTTTTCATGATTTAACCTCTGACAAGATAAATAGTTTCTCAAGGGACCCGGGAAGGACCTATAAAGGGATGCCATTGATGCCCATGTTGCATTGGTGCATTCTGCCTAAAAAGTCAAACACAGAATGGGTTTTGGCCAGAAGAAGATTAAAACATAGGAAAAATAGCATTATTATTCCTCTTCGTCTGTGACGTAAATTAAGAAGAACCTTAAAACCAAGATCAAATCTAGGCATTCTCAGTCCTAATTTTGCTGTTTTTCTCTTTGGTGATACCAACTACAGTTCATAGTTACATGATTTTTTATTCCTTTGCAATCCACTTTTATTTTCATCTTCTGAGAACTTACCTTGTCGGAGCCTGGATTAATTAAGCTGTGGACCCCATTTTAAAAGTCTGGCTGTAAAGGACCGGCTCAGTGACGTGGTGGTGAAGTTCACGCTCTCCACTTTGGCAGCCTGGGGTTTGCGGGTTCAGATTGCAGGTTCGGATCCCAGGCACAGACCTTCACAACACTCAGCAAGCCATGCTGTGGTGGCATCCCACATATAGAATGGAGGAAGATTGGCACAGATGTTAGCTCAGGGACAATCCTTCTCAAGTAAAATGATCTCCTCTCAGCCATAGTCTAGCCTCATTGGCAGATCTCATGGTTCTGCACCCCACACATATTCTGTATGGTTTTTAGTTTGACCACTGATGTTTTGATCTATAGATTAGACTACTGTATACATTTCCATTATTTTATGGTTCATCAAACGTCTTCAGTTTAAGAGTCTCCGAAGCTATGAATGGTTCAGCGTTTGAAGAATCCCTTGCCCTCTGAACTGAATTCAATGCAACAGAGTTGGTGGCGTACAGTGCAAAAACATAGATTAAACAGTCATGACTATATCAGGTGTAAATGTTTCATCTGCATAATACCAAAACAATTGGTGCAAAGGAGAGACAAGAAGAACTTTTATTTGGTTCCCTCTCTTGTGCTACATAAAGTTATTATCTCCTTGCCCCCTCTCCAAACATACCCCTATTCAGTTGGAGCCTCATAAAGTTGTAAGTGGCAATTCATTATAGCAGAATTAAGAGCATTTCTTTAAATGATGTACTTTACCCTCCCCAGGTTGTTTCTGAAGGAAATAGTGGGAAATTAATTGCAGCCTCAAAAAATGTCCAGATAATAGATGTTTCTGTTTATATAAGTACATGGCAGTCCTTGTAAAAAAAAATAGCACCATATATTTGCAGATCATCTACTAAGTTTGTTCAAGTTATGTTTTGCTCTTTATTAACAGAAAATTCACAGTAAAGCTATAAAAACAAAACCAACAACGGAAAGAAGGCTTCTACAGTCACTTTGTACATGTTATCTCTAATTGTTATAATAAACTTTGTTTAAATTCTTAATAAAACTAAAATAAGTTCAATTAGAAAGCAAAAGAAAGTTTTTTTGTTCCATATTTATGCAAGTGTATTTGGAGATGCTAGATGACATCTAATTGTGCCCATCAATGTTCCCACTTCTTATTTATCATTCTAAAAGGAAAAAACAATCTGTCCTGATAATTCGTAACTTTCAAGTGTCTCTGATTTCTAAAATCCTTTAGCACCTTGAACTATGCATGTGGTCCCTTACTTTGTGCTTTTAATTTGGGGGACAGGTCAAATTACACCTATGAGGGCTTTGGGTCATAAAGGATGTTTAATTCATGCTTAATTCATCTTTATGCCAGATCCCAACCAGATTGCCCTGTTTAATAAATATTTTCTTGACACATAAACATGTGAAATCAATTCACGTAGGAGAGCTGCAGAGCTTAAAAGGGCAGGTGAACAAGCTCTACATATGGGCTTACTCTATCTGCATCCTTTTGTTCACTCCATTGTTATACAGCATTTGGGCTTCAGAACATATTTTGAGATTTCCCATCTTCTAAGACATGGGCAATTTTTCAAATGATGTTTTCAGCTTTCTTAGGGACAGACAATGAAGCTAAAAAATGAGTTACACGGGGAAGATAATGGTGGATAGTTATTCAAAACCATCTCTGCACAGTTCCGTTTTTTGTGGGGAAATGAATTTCAATGATTCATTTCTTCTGAGCCATGTTTATGCAAGTGTATTTCCTGGGATGGATTAAATTGACCAAAAACTAATGTAAGCAGAGTGAAGAATTAACAGGGTTTTAAAATCATTTTATTTATTGGTAGTGGGTAGTAAATGCAGAAGTCAATTTTTCGTCCATAAATCAGGACAGGCTTTTATTTTTTTTCTGAATCTTATGAATGTATAGTGTGAGAGGCATGTATTAATATATTCAGTAAAGATGTAGTTACATTAAGTAACTGTCAGATTATCTCTGATGATGATTTATTTTTTGACATCAACTAATGATCATCCCAAATTATGTAATGCCATGAAAGGAGCTTTTAGTGAATAACTTTAGTGAATAGCTTTAGCGAATAACTGTTAACCGATAGTAGTAGATGGAAAGGACATAGTTTAAACATGTTTGTGTATGTATAAACATATATATATATACAGACACACGTAAACATACGTACACACGTATTTGTGTATATGATAACATATATATCTTGTGTAACATATAAGATGCAGAGCATGAGACATAAAATTGTAAGTGCTTATTGTCGGTAAATAGGGAATGACTGTCATATTCTCTTCGAGCAAGAAAATATTACGTTCTTTTGCTATTGATAATGGAGGATGAGGTGGAAGAAAAAAATTCTACCATTAAAGAGACTGTTTTGAGGCTGACATGATCTACACAAAAAAGTGGTTCGTGGGATGTACTGTGCATCTTACAATTTCAATCAGAAAGAGAAATGTGTTTTAACACCAATCAAGGTTATATGTAATACGTTCTCCAAATTAATATAAAAGTGTAACCTTATTCCACAGTCCATCTGCCCATCCTACAATAGGGTATGCTACTAGTAGGTAGAGTTGGCAGCTGTGTTGGGTGTTAGGCTGGGCTGAAAATCTATTGAAAATGTGTTGATGGGACTACAGGAAGCATTGGGTCTTCTTTTGAAAGTCTCACTGACATTAGAGGAAGTTCTAGAAGATCAGGATATTGCCATTGCATGGCAACATTTTTCAACAGGCTGCAAAATGAAACATGTGGGCTGGGTAGCGTAATCTCCTCCAGTGTTGTCTGAAGCAATGAGATATGAAGTGAACAACAGAAAAAGGCAAGGCACTCACTAATAGATCAACAGAAGGCAAAGCAGATCAAATCTTTGCCAGAACTGTCCAACAGAAATCCTATGTGAGCTAAAAGTGTGAGCACATATGCAATTTAAAATTTTCTAGTAACCATTAAACAAATGAGAAAAAAGTGAGCTAATTTTAATAATCTATTCTACTTAACTACATATATCCAACATATCAGTTTGCAATGTAAGCAATATAAAATTATTGAGGTATTTACATTATGTTTTTCATACCAAGTCTTGCAAATCTAGGGTGCATTTTACGCTTAGACTCTATCTCAATTTAGACTAGACAATTTCAAGCTCAATAGATACATGTGGCTAATAGCTTCTCAAATGAGACTGCTCAGTTTAGACAGAACTTCCTGTACTCAGCAAGAAAAGCAGAGGAAGGAAGGCTGATGCCATTCATTCACTAAAACATATCATCATGTTTGAGGAAACATATCTAGTTAGAGAATTCAGGGAAGAGACTTATGTTGATTCCAGCTTCTTCTCATTTGGAGAAGAAGACTTCCAATTGAAGAAGGGGAGGGGGTGGGGTACAGGGATAAGCATACATCCCTGAGAATGCAAGCTGAGTCGAAGTTAGGGATATGTAAGGAATCTGACAACAAGAAGACAGTTAAAGAATCCAAGTGCTCTATTGAGGTATCTTTGGGTTCAGTGTCTTCTGCAAACTCCACATCTTGGCAACTAGTTGACAGATTTCCAGGGATCCGAATGATTTTATAGTAAAGATCCATGGCCCACACTCATGCTCTGGCCCTGGAGATCAAACAACCATTCTGTATGAGGCGCTGATCTTCCATGATTCCGAATAGCAGCGTCATGCGGAGGGTAAGAAGATGTTCCAATTGTTCCAACTGCCCAGGGCAGTTCCCATTTATGCTTATTATCCCAGCACAATTATTCAAAGTTCTTTCTTTCACTCTCAAACATGCTCCGGTTTGGAAGAGAAATTATATGCTCATTCCATGAAGCAGACACAGAAGTAAGAGCTCAGGGATACTCAAGGAAATCCATGTGTGGTAATGGGTCAAAGACGATGGACGCTTTCCCAAGGTCAGCACAGATGGGCAAATTTGAATTTAAAATCCTAATCCATCAAGAACAATTTGATAAGATGAAGGAACTAAACTAACTTCTTTGTACTTAACTTGATTTATTTCAGATAAGAATATATTTTCTCTCTTCATGGCTCTCCTTTGCTATGTAATTTTCTGTCCACTTGAATCCCAAAGTTGCTGTCACCATTAATAAAACTGAGTAGTTTAAGGACACATAGTAAGCACTCTAGCTGTTTCTTGCTCTAGCTAGAGATTTTTTTAAATTACAGACTTATTTATTCTGAACTTAGCATTTTAAAATATATTTGTAATAAAACAGCTCTAGATAAAGTGGTTTATTAGGATCTTCACCTTGTAGCCCATTTTTTTCTCCCATAATTATGATTACCTCTTCACTGACCTTTATATGGTATGAGCTTTAGGGCAAATTTCAAGTTTCCAATTAACTTTGAATGTGACTAGAGCTTTACAAATGAGGAATGATTTAGGTGCAAATTTATGGCATATAAAAGATTCTAGTTATCTATGTGCTAAAGTAAAAAACCTAGCTATCTGGAAAGTATTTGTTTATAGAGGAACATAAACAACTTGCATTAGGGAAATTTACAAGAATGCAGGGAATGATTAGAATGTACCTAATGCATTTATATGTGGATATAAAATATGTAATTTATTATATTGATTTTCAGCTATCAAAGATGCAGCAATCACAGTAACACTACCTCCTTTTCCAAGAAATCTTAGCAAGATGACTTTATTTTACTGTGTGTCTGTAATGACTAAATGAGTCAGGATGCCTCAAATTTTATGATATTTTCTTCTACCTTTTTTGTTAAAGCCATCAATAGACATTGGAAAAAAAATCCTCATTGTTCATATTAAGAAAAAGCAATAATTTAATGAAAAGAGGTACCTAGTGTGTAATGATAATATGTAGATAGCAATACATAATTTTGTTTTATTTATATTTTTAAAATGATTTCTTAATCCTAGCTGTTTATTTAAGTCAATCCTTAATTATTCAGGATTGTTAGGGAGTTGACTGAACTAAATTAGATGACATTCTAAAACTCATACCTTTTTACAGCTTAAGAAAGTGCACACACTCATAAATCTGAATCGTTAACAAAATATCTCTTAGTAAATATACTGCCAAATCAGTTTAAATAACTGTGTACTAACTTTTAATAAACACTATCATCTGGATGCTACTGATGGTAGACAGGAGGCTGTTAAAGCACTTTATGAATATTATCATTTTATATCAAAACTTATTATGAGTTTTTCAGACATCCATAAATATAGACAGAATAGCATAATGAGCCCCAACCTGAAATTAAAGAATTATCAACATTTTGTCATATTTGCTCCATCTTTTATATTTTCTTTGCTGAAATGTTATTTTAAAATAATTCTTAGACAATTCATTCCTAAATATTTCAGAATATATCTCTGAAAAATAACATTTTCTTAAATGTCCACAATATTGTGATCACACCCAATGACTGTTACATTAGAAAATTACATGTAAAATATATTCTTACATGCCAACAATACTGTTATAACATCTAACAAAATTAATTTAGCATTTTTAATATCATCATTATCCAGGTCATGGTCAATTGCTCCGACCCCACATCTTTTTCACCTTTTGATTGTTGTAGTCATGATCTAAATAGTGTGCATAAATTTTATTTGGATGTTGTCTCTTTAGTTTCTTTTACTCTAGAACAGTTTCCCTTCCCTTTTTCATTATATTGACTTATTTTCAGTTTTCCAGAATAATTCCACATTCTAGATTTCTCAGATTGCATACTCTGATTGCTGTTGGATTTGTTCCTTTAGTCTCAGCATTTGGCTGAAACTGGAAGCTGTAGCCAAAGGTTTGATTGAAATCATATTTAACAAGTTGGGCACAAATAATTCATAGGTGGCGCTATGGACTGCATATTTAGTCATATTAGAAAGAATGTATTATCTAGCTATCCTGTCCACTTTCCTATAACTTTTAAGTATTATTATGGAAATTTTCAAACATACTAAAAAGTAGAAATAAACAATAAGCACGTGTATTATATATGCATGTATTCATACATATGTATGTATGTATTTTTTGTATAATTGCAATGTGAGTTCAAAATAGTGTTATGCATTTCAATGAATGATGTCTCTTTGAGCCTCTGTAAATATAAATGTTGATCTTTAACTTTTTTTAGTTTTTCTTTTTTGGTTGATGAACCCAGGTTGTCTTTCCTATAGAGTTGCCCAGTCTGAATACAGCAGATTGCATACCTTTAATGTCTTTTGACATTGTTCTTTGTTCCATGCAGCTTCTATAATTCAGAGTCAGATCTAGAGTCTTGATCAGATTGAGACTCAAATTTATTTCGGTTAAACTGCTTCACAAGCAGTCACCATGTAGGACATAAGTTGGATGTTTCGTATGTTGTGTGAGTTTGTTTGCATGCGTGTGACAACTTCTTTTAGAGATTTTGTCAGCCATTAATGAACTTTAGGTAGACACACAAATCCATTAGGGGGTTGGGAACTTTTGATATACAAATTCTCTCATGTCTTTTGTTTATTAAGTAGAATAATTATTTAAAGATAACTTTCCTCTCTTCAATTATTTGCTTACATGAGGTACAGTTCATGTAGAAAAGAGAGCTTAAATGTTTTATTCCTGTTTCTTTAAAAAAAAAACATGTTTCAAAATAATAATATGATTTTCTGTCTTCGAAGTTAAGTGATGATTTTTGAACACACATATAATAGGTTTTAATTCATTATGATTATTATCTTCTTTGATGTTAAAGTTGTCCCATCTTTGCCAGGTGAAAGCTTTTACAGACTCTGTCCTGGGTATTATTAAGCTTTATCAGAATATAAACAAGGAAAAAATATACCCAACTCTTTCTATGAGGCTAGAATAACCTTCATATCAAAATCTGATAAGGAAATTATGAGAAAATAAAATAAAAAATCACTATTCCTTGTGTACATAGATGCAAAATCCTTCAAAAAATAGTAGCAAATCCAATTCATCAATCTATACGTAGCTAATACATCACAAACAAGCAGTTTGTCCCAGGAATGCAAAGATGGTTTAATGTAAAAAATAAGGTGAAAATATATGATCATCTAAATTGATGCTGAAAAATCAGTGGATAAAATTCAACACACACTCATGAAAAGAACACAACATGCTAGGATTAGAAAGACTTTTGTTTATCTATAAAAGGGCATCCACAAAGAGCCTACAACCAACAATATGCATGCAAATGAAACATTGAACACATCTCCTCTAAGTCTGGGAACAAAGCAAGAATCTCTTCCTTCACCATTTCTATTCGTTCTCATAGAAGAGGACATACCTACTATAATAAGCAAGAAAAGAAAGTATAGACATTGGAAAGGAAAAGTCAAACTGTTCGTGCATAATTGGCCTGATTATTTACATGAAAATTCAGTGGTATACACAAAAATATACTATAATATATATAATTTTTTTAACAAGGTCACAGATGTACACTCAACATACAGTAATTATCTTCTTAGGTACTAGTAATGAGCAATTGGAAAAAATTTTGAAAATAGTGTTCACAATAGCATCAAAAAGCATAAAATACTTAGGTATCATTTTATTAAAAGAATGCAAAACTATTACAGTTAAAATTTTATGAAAATACTGTGGAGAAAAATTAAATAAGACCTCAATGCAAATTGAAAGATTCATATTATCGAGGTGATAATTTCCCCAAATTGGATCTGTAGATTCAACACGACTCCATTTAAATCATAGGAAGCTTTATTTTTGGTTGAAACTGACAAGTGGATTCTGAATTTATTAGAAGTAAAAGGAACTAGAATAGCAAAGAGCAATCACTGAAAAGAGTACAAGAACATGAATTCAAATTTATTGAATTTATTTTAAGCCATAGTAATTAAACTAGTGTTGCATTGGTATCACATAAATAAAACAGAATAGAGAGTCCAGAAATCGACCCACACTTGCCTGGTAAATTGATCTTTAAGAAAGTATCAAAAAATGAAATGGGATAACAAAATTATTTTCAACAAATAGTGCTGGAACAACTGGATAATCTTTTTGAAGATAAAAAAGAAAGGCTCCCATGCCTTAGCTTGCAGCATATACGAAAGACAAATTGAGATTTGACATGAACTTAAGTGTAAAACCTAAAACCATAAAATTCCCAGAGGACGCTAGAAGAGGCTACATTCACAGTCTTGCGTTCATGCAAAATTTTCTTATGACTCAAACAATGGAAACTTTAAAAAATTCATAAATTGGACTTCATTAAATGGAGAATTTTCTGTTTGTTAAAACATCCTTAAGAGGTAAAGGAGATGACTCATATCCTGGAAGAAAATATTTTCAGTACACGTTCTGACAGAGAACTTGTATTCAAATTACATAAAGAACACTTAAAAAGCAATAAAAAGATAAACATTCCAATAAAATAAACAGGCAATTGAGAAGACACTTCACAAATAAGGTAACCTTTATGCACAAGATAAGATAACCAGTAAGCACTCTAAAGGATGCTTAGCATCATTAATCATGAGGAAAACGCAATTAAAAGAATAATGAGGTACCATTTTCTAACCACTAGAGTGGATGAATTAAAAAGATTACTGGTAGGTTTTGGTGAGGATATGGAACAAATGCATCTCATGCATCGCTGGGGAAAGTTGAATATCATACAATAAATTTGGAATAAAAGTTTGGAATTTTTTTTACAAAAAAAGAAGTCACATGTCTGCCTTTCCCAGGACCCAGACATTCCTTTTTTTTGTTTTTGTTTTTGTTTTGAGGAAGATTAGCCCTGAGCTAACATTGCCACCAATCCTCCTCTTTTTGGTAAGGAAGACTGGCCCTGAGCTAACATCCGTGCCCATCTTCCTCCACTCTATATGTGGGACGCCTGCCACACCATGGCTTGCCAAGCGGTGCCATGTCTGCACCTGGGATCTGAACCAGTGAACCCTGGGCCACGTAAGCAGAATGTGTGCACTTACCCGCTGCACCACCAGGCCGGCCCCAGAAATTCCATTTTTAAGCATTTCCCCAGGAGAAATAAAAAAACATATTCAGAAAAAGACTTGTACAAGAATGCTTGTAGCAGCTTTGTTTATAATGGTCCCAAACTGAAAATAATCCTAATGTTCATATTTGTAAACATAAAAATGAACAGGCAAATTGTGATATACTTATTAAATGGAATATAACAATAAAAAAGACATGTACTAGGGGCCAGCCCCATGGACTACTAGTTAGGTTTGCATGCTCCACTTCAGTGGCCCAGGTTTGCACATTCGGATCCTGGGCACAGACCTACACCACTCATCAGACATGCTGTGGCAGTGTCCCACATAAAAATAGAGGATGATTGGCACAGATGTTAGCTCTTCCTCTTAAAAAATTGGACTACCTCTACACCAACAACATGGATGAATCTCACTAACATAATATTTATGAAAGAAGACAAGAAAATATAGGTGCTCTATGGATCCACTTGGATGAATTTCTAAAATATGAATAACTAATCTATGGTGTTATTAACTGGAACAGTGGTTGTCTCTAAACAGGACAGGTGACTGACTAGAAAAGTTCATAGGGAAACTGTCTCAGATCATGGAAATCTCTAAATCATATTTGTGTATGTATTCCAATGTATACAAATTATTCTCAATAAAGAAACAATAAAATCTCATTCCATAGAAACTAAAAGTAGTTTAGTTTTTGTAATATAATAAATACATTATAGTGACTCAAACATGATAGATGTTTATTTCTCATGCAAGTAACTTATTGTATTTCTTATATAGAGAACATGAGTGTCCATGCGTGTGCGTCTATGGTTAGTGGGCATCTTTCCTTAAAGAAGTGACTCAGGGATTCAATCCTCTCTTAATTTTTCCAAGCAGCTTTTATCTATGTTTCAATTATCTTCAACTTGCTGCTTCCAAGTTTTCTATATTCATCTCGGCCAAACTAACATAAGAGATAGGAAAAGGAAAACTGTACATGGATATTTCTTATGATCTAGTTTGGGAAGTGGAGGTCATCATTCTACCTATATTCCATTGCTTATTACTCAGGCACATGGCCAAAGCAAGAGCAAGCACCACTGGGGAATATGGTCTATTTGGGGTCCAAGAAGAAGAGGAAATCAGCTTGATGTCCAGCCAGACATCTCTCCTATATACAAAGCAAAGTGCTCCTTAAGGAAACCACTATGATACTTTTTTTCTCTGCTGACACACGGGTAATACTAAACTCAAGTTTCACTTTATTATTAGGCTGAAGTCTTAACAAATTTCAGATCTTTTAAATTATGACATGAAAATCCAAATAGTCACATTTTAAAATTTTTAACTATTTTGTGTTTTGCATAGAAATAATATTGAAAATCTTCCCAATTAATATTTTTCTAATTTTTTAAAAATCAGCATTGTCTTCTACCCAAAGTAGAACTTAAAAGAAGTCTAAATTGGTTGAAGGTATTAATAAATATGTTTCCTTGAACAGCATGTTTCAGGTATGGTGTCAGAGAATATGCCTCAGCTATGTCTTCCAGACTGACAGAAGGCTCTGGCAGCTTCTCTTCTTGAAGATCCACGTAATCCATTTATTTCTTCCCTTTTACCTATGTAGCCATTCATTTACCTAATATCTGTCCAGCTGCCTTCTTCTCAGTATTTTGATTGTAATTAACCATCATTTTCCTTATCTTACACATATGACTTCAACTTTTCCCAGAGTGATACAGCATCATGTTCCCTTTCTCAAAAATTACCTTACCTTTAAATGCTATTTTTTTCTTCTTATGCCATCTATCAAGATACAGCCACCTTGACATTTGCATAGAGTAATTTTATCTTGCTCCTTAAGAACTCATTGCATCCTAGAGATGTATGCAGAGCTACCCACATGAGTTACACTAATGTCTCTGGATTGGGACTTTGGCAAAAATTTGATGCAATGGGACTTTGCAATGGATTGCTTCTGTATCTAGCACATAAATCCAAATTCTTATTGCTAATTTATTACTTTATGAAAAACACAGCATCTTTAAAAATATTTTCAAAATATTCCTAATCTTTCCTTGTGAATCTCACTTCCAATGTGGAAGGCACTTGATCTTCTCAAAAGCTATGAATTAAGTTTGGGATGGAAGAATATTCTCAATAAAGGTGGACCACACCCATCAACCTACTAAGTTATGTATGGTGACTGATACACATACACTTCATAGATAAGTACACTGAAGCATAGCAAGTTAAGGAATTTGCCCAAGATGAAGAGAAAAATGTTGAAGACAGGCTTTGAACCAAGCTTTTCCTGGGTCCAGAGCTCCTAATCTCAATATTACACTAATATATGTCTCACACCAAGGGCGCCATTTTAATAAATATCAACTAAGGTAAAAGACACTTCCCGTGAAATATTAAGACGTCCTTATTTCATATTTTTGCATTTAATTTATGTCCTTTTTTTAAATTTCAAAGGACTTAAACAATTAAAACGGCACCCAATGGCTCATCAATCTTCAAAACTTTAACTGAACAAATGGTGCCCTCGATTTGACACTTCCACTGCCAGCAAAGTATTTATAAAACTAACCACTTCTTCAATTTTGCACTGAGCATTTGAAAACAGCTCTGATTGCTAATAACTCTATTCAATATATACCAGACAAGGGGGAGTTTCAACTCTTAAGCTTCAGCTATTTTTGAACCGCCTTTGTGCCAGAGAACTCCACCTTCAATTGCTTTTAAAGTAGAAAATATACACTGTCTCCTCTCACATAATTCAAAAGTAGTTTAAAGTTATATTTCTCAAAAGGAGAAAAATGACAAGGGAGCTGTGATCAGGTCTTTGTAGTCTGTCCAAGGGAACATGATTTGAAAAGTTGTGTGTGTGTTTTTTTTCCCTGTGAGTGGAAGGATCTATGGTACAAGTGTTTGGAGAAAGTTAGCTGCAGTCTCTGCTGTCATAAATATAATGTTTGTGTGGTATTTGGAGATCCTGTAAAGGGCAAAACTAAATTATAGTGTGAGGTGAAATGTAATAGCTGGAGCAGGGCTCGATCTTCAATGGCTGGGATCCAATTTTCCAAGGTTACTATCAACCACAAAATGTTATCCGTTCAAGCTATTCTCCTTAGTTCAGGAGGTAAATTAGGTCAGCGTTTCACAAATTTCAGGCGTTTACACCTTACTCGTGGAAATATTGTCACTGTAGTGGTTTAGAGCACTGTCCAAATGAGGTGCTTGTCATTAGTTCAATTTCAGGAGAGGCCACTTTGTTTTACTGTGTCCTCTGGTCAGAGACTTAACCCTTGATTCAGAGATCCAAAGAACAGGCAGCAATTTGGGGCAAGATACAAACTCCTGAATTCTTTGGGAGAGAAGGTACCTCAAAGTTAGATTTCCATCAAGTAGGACACAAACTAGCAAATGGCATGTGTCCCTAAGTATTTGCTTAATGAACATAAAATGCATATTAAACAATAGAGATTTCATCTTGACATTGAGCACATATCTACTGAATACCTCTAATTTGCAGACGCAAATTTGATATAATCACAGTTTCTTAATGTTTTAAAATTATGTTTTGTTAAATAAGCTGTCTTTGGAGCTCAGGATCTTGGGGTTAAAAAAAAAGGCATATGCCCAAGGTTAGCATAAATTATTTTGTTTTAAAATATTTTGGTAGTATAGATGGGGAAGGATAAATTCCACCTGCTGTGAATTACCAGGAAGCCTTCCTAGAAAAGGTGATATCAGAACTGACTTTTACATCCATTACATTACATCATTAGAAGGGAGTTGCTAGACAGAGAGAGAGTGCAGGGGCATTCCAGATAGGAGAAAAATACATTCAAAGACATGGAAGTTGTGAGAAAACATGTCCCATGCAGGGCCTTATGAGTAATTCAGTGGAGTTTAGAGTAAAGGTACAAAGGGGTTTAAGTTTCTCTTGTGGGTTACAGCCAGATTAGTGAACAGGAGGTCCACCAACAGTTTTCCTAAGCCAGGGGTGACATGATCATATTTCTCTTGAAGAGAATCCTGGGAGTGAGTGAGGGATGGGATAGAAGAAACTGGAGGCAGGGGGATCAGATGGGAGGCATGATGTACTGTTCAATGAATTCCGTGTAGTGGGTTCCATGTAGTGTTCCTTCAAATGAGAGTCCTGATTTTCATACAGTAGCTGCCAGGGATACATGACAGATTAATACATAAAACCTGGGTTCAAACGTGCAGACCCTTTTTCTGTATCTCTTTCTAGAATACAACTCCTAGGATAGACAAATTAAGGCAATTTAGTTTTAAACCATTTCATTTTTTAGATGCTCTTGAGGAAAGGAAACACCAAGTTGCAAGTGAACATCCCTAACACTAAATTATAGAAAATTTGGAGGGAAAGACCTACACAAAGACGTGGGCTGTGCTGAAAGTGGAAGAATAACACGATCGGGGGAAATGTGTGCAATAAATTAATGTACGTGCAATAGAAGAAATGTGTGCAGTAAGTTAGCTTTCAAAATCGACAAAATTCGAAGTTTCTTTTCTACTATGCAGTTTAACATTAGACAGCAGATATATTAGGTACCCGAGTTGTCTACATTTTTCAGATAAAGGCATTGACTTTTGATACCCTTAAAGTCAGAAAGATTCGAATGGATCCAAAATATAAAGCATGTTATGCATGCCTCTTCTGAATTCTATAAATGATACTCCTGGTATCAGCTTTACAGAATGATGACTATCATAAGGTTGACAGAGAGGATGGCATTTCACTAGCATTATTGGGGTGAAGACATCCTTCTAGACTTGTCTCTATTGGCCATTCTGTCTGGGATTGATTGTTTGATAAATTGGTCTTCCCAGTATTTTAGGGGAGAACCCCCTCTGAAGCAAAAGGCACTCCACTGCTTGGAAAGAAGCAGCTTCTGGATGTAACTGGCTTAAAAGTATTTGCATAATGTGAGAACCCCTGAGGATCAGACTGAACTATTTGAAATGCATTTAATTTTGTATGATTGTTTTATTTTAAATGATCTAGTACTTCTTCCCACCCAACAAGACTTACTGATTTATGTTGCTTTAAATTTTTATTAAAGGTATGCCTTTTTTTTTTTTGGTGAGAAGACTGGCCCTGAGCTGACATCTGTTGCCAATCTTCCTCTTTTTTTTAATCTCCCCAAAGCCTCAGTACATAGTTGTATATCCTAGTTGTTAGTCATTTTAGTTCTATATGAGACGCCACCACAGCATGGATGGATGAGAGATGTGTAGGTCTGCACCCAGGCTTCGAACTAGTGAACCCCGGGCTGCTGAAGTGGCCTCGTGTGTTTTAATTCTTAATCTGAGCAAAAAATTGAGCCCATACTTTGAAACTGGTAAGAACAAAGATGTCTAAACCCTATCATCAAAAAATTTTAATTCCAAGTAAATATCCTAGAAAAATGTGCATCTTTAATAGCATTTTTGCATCAGTGAACAATTGGAAATTACATAAATGTGCATCAGCTGGAGAATAAATAAATTATGATATAGTCATATAATGAAATTCTAAAGTAAATAACTAGATCTATATGTATCAAATACGTATAAATCTCAAAAACAGAACTCGTAGTGAAAAAAAGCAAGGGAAAAATGATATATACAGTATTAAGTCAGTTACAAGTGTATTAGAAGCACAAAAACATATGTTGTTGGAGATGCTTACCTATAAAAACATGAACCAGAAGGACACTCACCAACTTGAGGAAAATGCTTACCTCTTGGGAGGGAAAGACAAGATTGAGATAAGTAGAAGGGGATATTAAACAATTTTTATCTGCCAAAGCAAAAATGATCTAAAACAAATATTGCAATGTGAGGAAATATGTTAAATTTCTGTGGTGGGTATTTGTCAATATAGTACTCTCTTATGTTTTTTTCTATGTTTTAAGTATTTTGTAATAAATGGTTGAATTCATGCTAATGAATCACTAAGAGCATTTCAACTGATAAACCACAAATTCTACTTATTAATTTTTAATGTATTCAAAATGGCCAAGTTGGATGTCTTGTTATAGAAACCACCAGAGTAATCTATATTTTAGCATTTGGTCCAACACTTACATGGTAATTGCTTCAGTGTTTACTGACTCTCTCCTCCACTATACAGAAGGCCAGTGGGAATTCCAAGAGTCCAGTTAAATCCCAGCTGTAAACAAATGCATATACGTGAAAAGAAAAATGGCGGGCCTTTTTGGCTCTAGTGTCATTAATTTTAACATGTTAACTTGGTTCGTTACAAACTCAGAGAAGAAAAACACGTTAGGTGAAAAAGACACAACTTGTAAACAGCTAATATTAAAAAAGACACAAATAGATCAGTCAAATTTAGATTGCTCTGTTTTTGTTTTTGTTTTTTTCGACTCCAAGAAGCAAAATCTGGAAAGTAAGTGATGTTTAAGTAGATAGACATAAGAATATGGCACTGGCTTATCTCTGCCAAAAATAAGCTCACCAACTGAGAGGCTGACCCAGGTGGGAGAAACCTACAGACCTAAATAATTGCTTTTTTGTAGCAGTTAATCAGAATGTAAATATCTATTGATTTACTGATAATTAGATATTAGTAATTATTCTACATACGGGGAAACATTAAACAAGACCAAGTCACTTAGAAAGTCCATGATCTATATTTTATCAGAATAATATCAGATGCAATGTTTTAATTTCCATCACATTCTGAAATATAATATGTTGTGGCAGAAATAGCAGGCCTTTTTAGTCCCTTTCTTTTTATTATCAAGGTAAAAAACTTGTTTTTTAAAAAAAATAATAAAATGTGAAAATTAATAAATCTCCTATGAGCTATGGGAGAAATACACAAGTGCAAGTTTAAAAAAATAAGAACGGAGCCAAATCACAATTTAGAGAAAGAAACATATTAAATTTAAAGAAATGAAAATCTATAGCCAGAAATTACAATTGTTGATGAGAATTAGCCAAATATGTTAGTTCTATCAAGCAGGGTAGCATGGAGATTAGCATTAATTTATACACATGCATCTGTATCTCAAAGCAACAAATTTTGTACACTTAAAAAATATAAATGCATACATACACCCACTGGCATGTATAAGCATGCAGACAAAAATCAGCAAATATTGCGATCTTCCATTTTCAAAAAATCAATTCATTTACGAAATTAAATTTTAAGACCTAAAACCAAACATTTCAAAAATTGCTATAAAAAGGGCTTTGACTTTACAAAAATCAAAAATATTATCATATATTGAAAATAAGCATATATTATTCAATTGTATTTAAGTGAGCATGCTTAAGAAAGTGAAAAGTTTCACCTTATAATAATTCAATGACTTTCTTCAACTTGAACTAGTCTTATGGATGTTCTACAGAAAAATTTCTTTTATTGTAGTTAATAAAGGGAAAATCAGGGTTTGCCTCGGTGCCAATTTTCATATGGAAAAATAAACCAATACACTTTGGAAAAGAGGTGAGAAGAAACTGAAGTTGGTTGGCTGTGCTTTGATTAACAAATATACACTAAACCACACAAATGTTTTCACTTTACATCAATTAATTTTATGGTCCTAAAAACATGTCATATTATTTTATAGATTATGCAATCACTAGTGTTGGATTGATAATGTTCACCCATAAATATCAGGGTAGCTAATTAAACTGAGTAAAGAGGGAGTGAGTATAAAGATATATAAATATACATAAATGTGGAGCAATAAAATATGCAATGAAAAATACAACATTGATTTATAACAAGTGGAGTTTTGATAAAGCACTATAAAATATAATTTTACTTTGCAATCAGGAACACTTTTCATTTCTTATAATTTTGCTCTTCACATTAACTCACCCTGAGGCTTAAATATTTCTTTATACACTTCTTATTTATGCACTAAAATCAAATTCACATCTCCTGGAGGTATTTCATTTTAAGTGAAAATGTTTATATATATCAAAAAGGTACAAAGTTTATAAAATAAGCATCATGGTGAATGATTGAGACTGAAGAAATTCAGGTAAGATTCATAGAGAAAAAATAATTTTTAGCCCCAAATTATTATAACAAATGCTATTTCTAGGATACGATATAGTATGGCCCTGCTTCCTATCTGAAAGGGCAAAATAATGTTACTGTCGCAAGGCTACTGTCCAGATGGATTGAAACAGAGAAAACATCAAACCTTTTCCAAAATGTGACTAAAATTATTTGTGATAATCTTGGGAAAATGTCAACACAAATATAGTCAGTAATACTTTCTAAGCAGCATCTCATTCTATTCGTCTTGGATCTTTTTCCTTTGGTTTTCAACTTAAGAATTTAACATTTAGTGTCCTGAAAAGAGCCTGCCTGAGTCACTAAACTAGGTCTAGTACCAATTCTGAGTGTACCCCCTCAAGTAGGCTTCAAATAGTCTACAAAGCTTTTTTGAGCTTGGCTCTCCTCATTTCTGAAGGAGTGACTTGCAGGCTTCCCTCTGTTCAAAAATGTCCTTACTTTAAGGCTATAGAGTAGTTGTTATCTAGTTGTGTGTATGGAACACTCCTTACGGTGTTAATCTCAGGAGGAATGTCATGATAATACACCAGAGGTAAGAATATATCAAGATATGTTATGGTGTCTTTTATTTTTTATAGATGTAGGCATTTCACAACCACAATACATTATGCTCAATTCCATGGTATGAGAGTTGCGGGAAAGAGAAGTGAATAAATTTTAATTAAAATGGGGTTCTCATCTGTATGTAAACAACTATGACCTTGGTGGAGCCACTTAACCATATTTCATCCATCTCTTCTTAAGACAAATGAACGAATAAACAAGCTCCGTTCAACTGAAAACGGTTTCACATAAGGCAAATAAAACAGTGCATGTAAAAGTATCCTCAAAAATATAAAGCACAATAAAAATTCAAGTTATTATGATGAAATCATAATGTTACAATTTCTTGGTCAATGTTCCCAAGGAATAATGATCAGGATTAATCCATCAGTGTCACCAATTGTACATGATGCCAAAACATGAGGTTGTTCCTACATCTATTTACAAATATCCATATGTTTGGAGTTACTCAGGCATATTATTGATTCTTTTACAAAATAATCTGGATATGTTGGCAATATTGGCAATCTTAGTCAACACTGAGCCTGTACTTTATCCCTTAATGTTGTTCAGATGTTTCCAAGTGTTAACACATTCACTGAATTACACACACATAGTTAACGAAAATATTATGATCCCATAAACGTAGCAAGTCAAACTAGCACCTTCTTCTCCTAACCCCTTTTTTCAAATCAAGAGTGGTGAAGCACAACAAGTTGATCTAACATGTGTATATGTGGTATGGTAGAGTCTGGAAATAGCCGATTCATAGCATAGCATTCAGCTCTTGGTTTAATGGCCCCCAGCCTGAATAGATTTCTCGATTTGGATCACTACAGATAGCATGAAAAGTCCCTTTGTTGAGTTTTAGTTTTTCTTGGCTTTCAGTAGCACAGCATGAGAGGGATAAAATTTGGCACTCTCTATCTAAGCTGTCATTTGGAAATTTCAGATCTGGATTCTCTTCCCAGCATTTAGACTTCTTAATTCAAACCATACTATACTCCCTGAACATTGATGCCATATCTTCCTGCAAAGAAAGAAAAAGCAACTCCAAAATGTCACCTGGCTCACCATGTCACCCCAATGCTCTCAATGCTATTAATGGACTTCAATGACAACATGGAGTTTTCAAAGCACCCATGAATCCTATTAACATTCAATGACTAAAAATTGTACTCATCTTTTTTATTTAAAATTAATCAAAATTAATCATTAAAGTATTTCAGACATATTAAGCTCCCTCTGCCACTAAATTTCCACAATATGTAGGATTTTTAACAAAAATTAATTAAAGTTCATATTTAATTAACATTTGATATTGATATTTGAGTGGCTTACAGTTTATGACTATTATGAAGAGTGCTGCTATGATCATTTGTGCACGTCTTCGGTAGACATGCACATACAAACATGACTTTATACCTAGTTGTAAAATTGATAGTGGTTAAGATAAGCACATATTCAGCTTTAGTAGATAATGCCAAATGGTTTTCCAAAGTTGTATTTGTACCAGCAATAAACAAGAGTTGTAACTGATCTCTGCAGTAAAGATATACCTGTGTGGTTCAATTTGATTTTCTCTAATAACTGATAAACTTGATTACTTTTATATGCATTTGCTGTGTTTTTGAATGCTTTCTTTTAAGAAGTTCCTGTTTAAGCTTTTCCCCCATTTTTATATTTTTTGAATTAAATATGATGTATACACAGATAAGTGTTTAAATAAAAAGTGTACAGCTCAAATAACTTGTAAAATTAAACTTGTCTATTCAACCAGCTCCCACTTATGAATCAAGAAGCAGGGCATTGTCAGCTGCCACTTTCGTTATCTTCTAGTCACTACCAACCCCCACAATGGTAATCACTATTCTGACGCTAGCACAAATTACATGTGCCTTTTAAAAAATTTTGTATAAGTGGAATTATACTATATGCACTCTTTTGTGTCTGGCTTCTTTGATCAACATTATATATCGTGGTTTTAAAATAAGTCCACAGATTCTTTGATATTTCCCCTCTGAAGAGGAGGAGCATAATTTCCCTCCTCTTGAGTGTGGGAGCATAAGGTGGACTTAGTAAAGGACTTTTAATGATAGAATAGATAAGTTAGTTTGTAGCTGTCAAAAAGGAATTATATATTTACTCACACACTTATTGCTTTACCAAATTTTATCTATCTGTAAATATCTCCATTTCAAAAATATATTTTTGAAGTATATTTTCATTGAATATATATTTACAGCTTGACATTTCCCTTCTTTTATTATCTAAAGATGCCAGCTTCCTTTCCTGGATTCCATCATTTCTATTGAAATGTTATGTCAACTATCATCATTTCTGATTCCATGAAGGTGGAAAAGACATATTTTCCCATTCTCCCCACAATAACAACTAAAACTCCTGCATATTATACATAAAACAAACATAACAAGACTCTGAAATATGGAGAGAAGAAAGCAAAGTGGCTACAAACTTTAGGATTCAAGGAATGCTATGGTGATGAGCTCCTTGTGATTTCTTAGTCTTACAGATCTTATTCTTGGAGCACATGAAGGTGGCAATCTGGAAATGCCAACAGGTACAGATAAAATATATCTCTCAAAAAGCCTCCTCTCTCTGGACAAAGGACAAGGGAAGGGGCAATCTAACATAAAACTTTTATATAATAGCCACTTTACTCTAGTAAAACACCCTGGAAAAAAACTGTGGCTCCACCTCCACCCATACCAACAAAAGACCAATGAGAAGACTGATCATCTACCCTTTCAGGTTGTAACAAAATCCCCCAAAACCACATCAGGGCAATATCAGAGAGTGGTACTAAGCCCAAACACCTCAACCCACCGTCCTGTCAAGTAGACACATGGGGAGCAGTGGCAAGACATTCATACCCATCCCAGCAGGGAGGGATCAGTGAAGCCCTCATGGGAAGCCATAATTTCTACTTCCAATCAACAATAACAAGGAGCCACTCCTCTTAGGTGTCAGTGGAGTATAACTGGGGAACCTGAACCTCTCCCCACACTGGAAGGTAACAAGGTGGTGTTCCTCTCTTGCCCTGCCAGAGTAGTGTCAGAAAAGTCCAGCTGAAACAGAAGGTATGTTAAGATCCAATTGTATAATATAATAACCAAAATGCCCAGGCTTTGATAAAAAATCCCTCATCATACTAAGAACCAAGAAGATCTCAAATGGAAAGAAAAAAGACGTTTAATAAATGCCAACACTGAGATGACAAAGCTGTCTGAATTATCTGACAAAGATTTTAAACCACCCATTAAAAATGTATTAATGAGCAATTGCAAACACACTTGAAACAAATGAAGAAATAGAAGTATTGACAAATAAATAGAAACTCTCAGCTAAGAAATCAAAGATATAAGAAGCACCAAATGGAAATGTTAGAACTAAAAAAAAAATACCAAAATAAATGTTTTATAAAACTCTCAACAAATGACTCAACAGCAACACTGAGGTGACAGAAGAAAGAATCGGTGAACTTGAAGCAGAAACAATGGAAGTTAATCTGAGCAACAGAGAGAAAACAGCCTGAAAAAAAAAAATGAACAGAGCCTGAGGTACCTATAGAACTATTGCAAAAGATCTAACGTGTGTCATCAGAGAGCCAGAAGAAGAGAAAAAATAGTGACTGAAAACTTCCCAAACTTGGCAAAAGACACAAACCTATAGATTCGAGAACTTAAGCAAACCACAAACAGGATAAAACACCAAACATCCACGTCAAGACACATTATAGTCAAACACTGAAATTAAAGAAAAAACCTTGAAGGGAGTGAGAAAGACGTTTTACCCATAAGAAAAAAATCAATTCAAAATGATAGCGAATTTCTCATCAGAAACCACGGAGGCCAAGGAAAAATGGTGCAACTTATTTCAACTGCTGAAGGAAAAAATTGTCAACCCATAATCCTAAATCCCACAAAAATATCCTTCAGGAATGAAGAGGAGATCACAAGACTCTTAGAAGAGGGAAAAATAGGGGCCGGCCCTGTGGTGCAGCGGTTAAGTTCACACGCTCTGCTTCTCAGCGGCCCAGGTTTGCTGGTTCGGATCCTGGGTGTGGACAGGGCACCGCTTGGCACCCCATGCTAAGGTGGGCATCCAACATATAAAAGTAGAGGAAGATGGGCATGGATGTTAGCTCAGGGCCAGGCTTCCTCAGCAAAAAGAGGAGGACTGGCAGTAGTTAGCTCAGGGCTAATCTTCCTCACAAAAAAAAAAGGAAGAGGGAAAAATAAGAGATTTGTCACAAGCAGATGTACCCACAAAATATGGCTAAGGAAAGTTCTCTAAACAGGAAGGAAATGATGAGAGAAAAAATCTTGGAATATCAGAAAGGAAGAAAGAACATAATATGAAAAAATATGCATAAATGCAATAGACTTCTCTTCTCGATTTTTCTAAATCACAATGAAGGTTGAAGCGAAAATCATAACACTGTCTGATAAGGTTCTAAACACGTGTAAGAAAGAGTAGGACAATTATATTATTAATGTGGGAAGGTGAAGGGACATAAAGTGAAATAAGGTGTCTACACTTTACTTGAAATTCTAAAAGAATGACACCTTCAGACTATGATGAGTTATGTATATATAACGTAAAACCCAGAGCAATCACTAAAAAACTTATATAAAGTGATTGTTATGGGTGGAATTGTGTCACCCTAGAAAAGATACATTGGCATTCTAACCTGCAGTACCTCAAAATGTGACCTTATTGGGAGATAAGGTCTTTACAAAGGTAATCAAGTTAAAATAAGGCCATTAAAGTGAGCCCTAATCGAATATAACTTGTGTCCCTATAAAGAGGGGAAATTTGGTCACAGACATTCATAGAGGAGAGAGAATGTGAAGGAACACAGGGAGAAGATGACCATCTACAAGCCAAGGAGAGAGGCCTGGAGCAGATTCTTTCCTCAGAGCCTTCAGAAGGAACCAACCCTGCCTGTACCTTGATTTCACATTTCTAGCTTCTAGAACAGTGAGACAGTACATTTCTGTTTCTTAAGTTTCCTAGTTTGTGGTCCTTCATTATGGTAGCCCTAGCAAATTCAGTGATATACTAAAAAATACTAAAGACATAAAAAAGGAATTCTAAACAAAAAATTCAATTAATTTAATCTGTTGTATTAACAAGCTCAAGAAGAAAAATCATATGAGCCTAAAAATTTTTCAGAAAAAAGATTTGAAATTCAGCACCTGTTCATGATAAAAATTCTCTGTTGATTCTTTCCTACATTCAGCATAGTACCATAAGTCCCAGTCAGAGAAATTAGGTAAGACAAAGAAATGAAAAGACATCCAAAGGAAGATATGAAATTGTTTCTATTTGTTAATGACATGATCTGGTGAGTAGAGAACTCTAAGGACTCCACAAAATATCCTGTTAGAACTAAAACTCAAATTCAGTAAAGTTGCAGGAACTAAAATCAACATACAAAAATCAGTTGCATTTATATACATTAACAATGAACTATGAAAATAATTAAGAAAACAATCTCATTTATCATAGTATCAAAAAGAATAAAATACTTAGGACTAAACTAAGGAGGTGAAAGACTTGTGCACTGAAAACATTGATGAAAGAAATTTAAAAAGATACAAGTAAATAGGAAGATCCTGTGTTCATGGATTGGAAGAATTAATATTTTCAAAATGTCCATACTACCCAATGCAATCTACAGATTCAATGCAATCCTCATCAAAATTCCAATGGCATTTTTTAAATAGAAATAGAAAAAAACTATCCTAAAATATCTATGGAACCACAAAAGATCCTGAATAACCAAAAAAAATTTGAGAAAGAACAAAGCTGGAGACATTATACTTCCTGACTTCAAACTATATTACAAAGCTATAGTAATCAAGATAGTACACTACTGGCATAAAGACAGACACTAGACCAAAGGAGCAGAATAGAGAGCCTAGAAATAAACACATGTACATATGGTTCTTCAGCTAGGATGCCAAGAATACGTTATGGAGAAGCAATAGTCTCTTCAACAAGTGGTACTGGGAAAACTGGATATCCACAGGCAAAAGAATGAAATTGGACCCTTATCTTATACTATACACAGAAATGAACTCAAAGTGTATTAAAAATTTAAATGTAAGACCTGAAGCTATAAAACCCCCAGAAGAAAACATAGGGGAAAACTTCATGCCATTGTTCTAGGTGATGATTTCTTGGATATGATCCCAAATGCACAAGCAAGAAAAGCAAAAATAGACAAGTGGGGCATCAAACTGAGAGGCTTCTGCACGAGAAAAGGAGCAATCAACAGAGAGAAAAGGCAGCCTTCTTTTTTCTAATGAGATTATTATTTTTTTTAATTCTTCATGTTTGGAATATGTGTATCTATAGTTTCTTTACAGAGAGTATTTTCATATAAAATGCCATTATCTCAGTTCTCACATTATGTTTTAAAATACTTATTGATTTGTTCTTCATATAAGAAGGAAATTCTCAGAGGTTACAGAACAATGTATCCATGTGGTTTAAGACAGGATCCCCAGAAGCAGAGCTTGAGGGTGGGTTTCCTGTGTATGTGATTTATTCAGGGGGTGCCGTTAGGCTCAACCCTTATAGGAACAAAAGCAACTGGGCAGGATGGGGAAAGAATTCATGCATGAATGTAGTGTCAGGTGAAGTTGCCCTTGAGTCTGATCCCGTAGAGAGCTTTGGAGCACAAAGCTTATGGAAGACTTTATCCTGTTTTGAGGCAGAGGGAGAGCCTGAAGGTGAAATACCATCAATGACTCAAAGGAAATCCTCAGGAGAAGGTTGTAGACGTAAATCAATGAGCCATTAGCTGAAGCACATATAGTTGCTAGGGTATGGGAACTATAGCTAAGTAATAACAGGAATCCCAGAGAGTCTGAGCAGACACCAACAATATCCACCAAAGCAAAATAATACATGACATGCAGGAGCCTGTCATGGAGTGACATAATCCTTGCATATCTAAGCTAAATTTAAGGGGCAAGAAAACTATTTTTGTCAGATCATTTGCATATCGATTTAGGTTATGATGGGTATTGTAAAGCTCTATCATTGTGTCTGGCCTCATTCTCTGCACTGTTTTTCCATCCTTGTTTCTAGAAGCAGATGGGAAATAAATAAGTAGACACTCACCATTTTGAAGAAGTATATGCCTAAATAAAACTTATGTTGGCAGATCTTCAGTGCATAAAGCCTCAGGAGGGCCCATAAAATTTTCCCCCCCATTAGCTTTTCTCCACTAATGTGAGAGTCTATAGTCCTCCTAAACAACCCTGTCTGAGAAAGAGGATGAAACAGTAGAGGCCTCTTGCATTGCTGTGAAACCACAAAGACTTGTTTCCAATGCCGGGTTCACTCGTGGCGTGATTCTCCTTAGGATGTCCCTAGGGAGAATCATGGAGTCTAAAAACAGAACATATCCCTAGAATTTCGAACTCTCCCCTCAGACAGAACTAACTCAAAAGCATTCTAAACGGACGGTCATTTAATTTCTGCTTAAATACGTACAAGCATGGGAATTATCTACCGCAAAATTCAATGGCTTATATTATAGAAAAGTTATAATTGTTACCAACAGCTGACATTGGTGTGGCCCTTTGGATCACTTTTAAATGTTATTTCAATGCTGAAAAGATTCCATGAGGCTCCTCATAGAATTTAGGTCTCCATCCTATAGCCTCCAGCCTCCAGCCTCAAATAAAACTACACTGGCTTATTATTAGACTCAGGTAAATTGTAACACTTTTTATCTTTCAGATGTCTATGTGGTTTGAGCCCTGTCTTCTTTTCTAGCCTCGCTCTCCTTTCCTTCTAGTTTTCTGTCTTCACTGACTTTCTTTCAGTTCCCTGAGGGTGGCAGGCTCCCTTCTCAGCTCAAGGGCTTTACCCATCCCAACCATTCCATCTGTCTGGGCCACTTGACACCACATCCACTGTAAAACCATGCCAAATCTACTCTCAATTACATTCTCTGGGCTTCTCAGACTGTCTTACTTCTCTAACACAACTATATTTCCAGTATCACATGTTTTCCTTTATAGTTTTTGTTACTGTTATCATTCTACATTGAGTTAAACTGCTATTGGGCTAATTTCTATCTCCCTCACTTAACATCATGTGCCATAAAAGCAAAACATTTAGATTTTGCAGCTCAGTTCACAAAAAGTCTGAACACAGTGCTTTGAATCTTGAAATATAGAAAGGACTATTTAAGCATTTATTGAAAATGTGAAGGAAGGAGAGAGAGAGAGAAGAGAGACTGAAGAAGTTAAGACTCATATGCTATCTGACCTGCCCAAAGGTTGAGAAAGTAGGAAAAAATCCAGGGTTTCCTCACTCCATATTCATCAAACTTTGATGCTCTTTTTTCATGCTAAACTGGAACATGCCTTTCTTCATTTCTTCCCGCCACAGCAACAGAGAACAAGGTGACTACACAATAGTTTGGTTTTTTTTTTAAGAATAACTACCCCTAGTCCTTTCAATTATTCCTGATGAAATTCTAAAACCTTTACTTCATCTATTAGTGCTTTTTTTCTTTTTCTTTTTTAGGTGATATACACTCCTAATACAGTTAAACGTGGGGCAGTAACATTTTAAAGATGTTTATATGTATTTTTTCTCTCCTTTTCCCAGTTTGCTTTTCATTCAAGCAAGGGGTAGATTTTTATGCTTCCTTCCCCAGGGTAGATTTGTAACCACTCAGAAAGCAGAAGTTGTCTGCAAACAATTCCCTTGAAGGCATCTGTTTTTCTCAAAACTTCAAGGCTTTGAGGAGTATGCTGAAAGTCCTGTAAGGAGCTAAGAAGTAGAAAATTTTCAGAGAGAGGGAAGAAGTTTCCCAATCAAGAAATGTCTGTGTTGCTCCTTGTCCCACTGTCTTTCTGCCCTTGTCCTGGGAGGAGTAACATCAAGAAGGATATCTACTTGGACGCAGGCTTGTCAATGATTCCTGAGCTCTATGGGAGGCGCAGAAGCAGTAAAGCCAGCAGACCTGAAGGAACATGGGGTTAGGAGGGTCTCTGCGGTAACTGAGGCAGAAAAATAACTAAGGACTGAAGGGAATTCCTAGGTGACTCTGCACTATGTCAGGCCACTGAGGATTTGAACTATCCTGGGATGCAAAGGGACCTCTAGGAAAAATAAAGTTACCCATCAAGGCTCCAGGGCAGATTGGGAACTCGGGGTCAAAAATTGAACTAATTTAATGCCAGGAAGTAATGTGCAATACCCTCCATGCCTGGGCTCATGGACCGGAGTGATGTTTTCAATGTAGCCTATTCCCCACAGAAAGATGAGCTGAGGACTAGACTTGCTCTTTTCTTTCACAAACGTTGGATCTAATTCTCCTGAGGATGCTTTCAAATGAGTAGAAGTATGACGAGGACATCAAGGACCATTGGATAGGTAAGCTAGACTCTGCGAATTGGGTCCAAAAAGGCGAATGATAACATACAAATGCTTGTAATTAGGCTTCAGTGTTGACAATCTGTGCAGAAACTAGTTAAAGTTCACTTTTCCTTGAATAATCATATTTCAATCTTTCTGAAAACTGGGAAACATAGCAATATTTGGCATATTCTTGATCAGATATTACTATCATCATTTATATTAATATTTATAGAACACAATGTAAGTTTTGGAGTTAGAACTCGGAAACAATCGATCTTCATCAAGATTAATAAAAAGGAAAGCTTAGCCTATAGAACACAATAATATCTCTAGAATACTTATAAGAGTATCTCAAATCCCAGGAATTCACATATTTTTATTACTGCTGGCCATGAATACCACCTTTCTTTTTCTTCTAGATTATGAAAAAGAATAGGTTCACTAATTCACTTTCTGTTAACTTTTCTGTATTTGCTGGCTTTCAGGAAAGTAGCTCTTTGTGATAACTGTAGCTGACAAGCACATCTATTTACTTCTCAGCTCTAACACGTGCAAAGACCATTTGAGGATTTGGATACTTTTTTCTCTGACCCCAAGCAGGGTTGTTCATTGCAGAGAACACTACTTGGCATTCCCAAAAGAGAACAAAAACAAACAAAGAAAACACATATATAAAAACAATATATAATAAACAAACCAAAATTCTGGAAAAGCAGAAGAAAGATTACTGAAATAATCTATGGCTTTTTGGGTATTTCTCAATAGAGGACTCTTTTCTCTTTCTTCAACTGATTTCTATTCAAATGATCAGTTATATCTTTCAAAAAGATGAGTCACATTGCAGATACCTCAAACACTGTGAATGGTACATACGGACACATACATATACTCACACCTTCAATGTTTAAGGCTTCCTGCCTTGTGCTTGGTGTTGAGGATATAACAGTGAGCAAATCTGACGGCAATTGTTACCTCTATAGAACTCAGATTCTAGTGGGTATATGTGTGGCTGAGGTGGGGGTAGCTGAGACATAAGATAAATGAATTATTAAAATACAAAGTAGTATTTCCCGCAGGTACCTTGGGAGAAAGTAAAACAAGAAAGAGAGTAGAGTGTGGGAGGTAAGGATTGGTCTGCTGTTTTGTGTATGGAGGTCATAGATGGCCTCACTAAGACGAGACATTTGAGAAAAGGTCAGAAGAAGGAGGTTAGGGAATAAGCCATGAGGACACCTAGGGGAGGGGCATTCCAGGGCAGAAGGAGCTGCAAGTGAAATGTCCTTGAGATGGAAACATACCTGATGAGGCCTGTGTGGCAACAGGAGAGTGAGTGAACAGTGCAACCTTAGAAGAGTAAGTCAAGAGGTATGGTGAGAAGGCAATCATGTGGGGACTCATGGGCCATTTTATTGTTGGCTTTTACTCTGAGTGAGATAGAAAGCTACTGGAAATCTTTGAGTTCAAGAGTAACATGATCTGATTTAGTTTTTAAGAGGCTCTTGTGTGGTGGAAAGTCTATAGGGGGTTAAAGATAGGACATAGGTTGAGGCCAAGCCAGGGGGAGGTAGAAGCCATCTACAACAAGATAAGGAATGGAAGCTGGTTGATTGCAGTGCAGTGACTACAGAGGAAGGAATGAGAAGTGGTGGTCAGAATCTGGACAGATTCTGAAGGAAGGGCCAAGAGTTTGCTAGTGGACTGGAGAGATGATGAGAAAGAAACTAATGAGTTGAGAGGCATTTGTTCTAAAGCACTGGAAGGATGGGGTTGCCATGACTGTATTTCAGCAAGTTGCTCCAGGCTAGAGATAAAAATTTGATAGTTGTCAGTGATAGAAGGTGTTTAAAATCATGAGAAAGGATGAAACAACTGGATGAGTGAATGTTATGGATTGAATTGTGTTCTCCCAAAATTTGTATGTTGACACCCTAACCCCAAGTACCTCAGAATGTGACTGTAGTTGGAGATAAAACCTTTAAAGTGGTGAGTCACTCAAAATGAGGCCTTTAGGGTATGCCCTAATCCAATCTGCCTGGAGCCCTTATAAGAAGAGATTAGGGGACAAAGAGAGATACCAAAGGTGTCCACTCACAGAGGGACAACCACGTGAAAAAGCAGCAAAATGGTGGCCATCTGTAAGCCAAGAAGAGAGGCCCCAGAGGAAACCAGTTCTGCTGGTACCTTGATCTTGAACTTAGAGCCTTCAGAACTGTTAGAAAATAAATTTCTGTTGTTTAAGCCACCCAGTCTGTGGTATTTTGTTATGACATCCCTAGCAAACTAACAAAGTGAGTGATGATAGAGAAAAAAAGGAAAGAAGAAAAAACAGGAGACTCTCTTCCAATTAGACTAAGATTTAAGGCTTATTAGCAGTAAAATCTTCATTTTCTTTATTTAGTAGCATTTATTAAACTCAACTAAGAAGCAGGAACTATGAAGAAATTGAAGATATAATAACAAGTTATAGTCCTTCTCTCAAAGCATTTTCAGTCTAGGAAGGAAACTAAAATAATTGACTACGATGATGATGATCATGATGGTGATGATGATCATGATGGTGATGTCCTTAGGAGAGTTGCATTAGGTTTGCTTAAAAGATTGAAATTAATTTATTAACACAGTTTATTTTTTTTATGTTATTGTAGTATGCTCATTATTAAAAGGTATTACAGAAATATATAATACTAGTAAGTGATGATGATGATGATAACAGTAACAACTATAA